>NC_050605.1:11513345-12235845 GCF_013368585.1 Megalops cyprinoides
CAGAGGAAAAAAAAATACAGCACTGAATATTGTAGCCTTTCCCTTGGAGAGAGGCTCTACTCAACTCAATGTCTTTAGACTTAAAAGAAAAATAGTTAAAACACCTTTTTGTCCTCTGGAATTTGTATATTTTAAGAGTAACAGACGGGCTTTGTCATAGGGAACCGTAATGCATGCCATGTGGTGGTGTCAAACAATACATATATACAGCATCACTCAGTACCTGCTAAAACAAGGTGAACAATAGAGGGTATAAACCTACTACAATACAAATTAAAAAAAAATTAGAATGGTGTGCAATGGAGACAGAGGTGACTCATTAAAGCATTTTCTTAATAAAAAAAAAATTAATGCGTATTGCACATACAGTGAAAGCTTAAATTCCACCAGGTCCACCTGTTCTGTATAGCAAGAACTTAATTGTCCTTCCTTGAAGAAAACAAAGGTGAAGAGATGGGAGGATGTCAGGTGTGCGTGTGCAGGAGCAGGGATGCGAGAAGATATGTGGTGACATCCAATTGAATGCTGGGAGTCTTTGGGGAGTCTCCTGCTGGGAGGCAGAGCCTCTGAAGGGGCTGGAACTTCTGACACGGGAGGGAGAGAGGAAGGCGGGGCTTGTGGCACCAGGGAAACAGAAGGAAATGGTAGGTGGGAAGTAGGTGTGGTCAGAGGGAAATTGCACAGCACACAGGACTTCTAAGCTTGTGTGAAAACAATGAAAAACAGAGGAGGAGGGAAGCTTGTGGCACAAAAAAATAACAGGTGTCAAATAACTTTCTCTGTGACAGCTGAGAGCTTGATGTGAGTGTTTTATGTACAATCTAAGGCTTACTGGTTAAATATTCTGGGGGCGTCCCCACCCACAACATTTTCACATCGACTGCAATGATTTCTCTTGCTTGCTTGTAAACTACTTGGTGATGTCTGGACAGCAGCAGGTCAGAGGAAAGGAAACCTTGCTGGGGGCCAATGGATGAGCGGATGGGGTAGTGACCAGGATGGTGGCGGGAGCAAAGTGAATAAAGGCGACTGCCCGTGGGAGGAGGAGCCTTCTTGTAGCTGATGTCTGTCGCAATTAATATCTAAAATGTGCGGTAGCACTAGTCGCTGCAGTGTGGGGGGAAACTGGGCTACTTGGAAAGTTTGCTAATGACTCGTATCAGGGCTCCGTTCTCGTCTTTTAGTCTCTGGTTGTCCGCTTTCAAGTCTGGTAGCGTCTGAAAGAGAAGAGGGACACACAGGGGACTTAGACATGCCTCCACAAGTCATCATCCTATGTTTTAATACTCATAAGGCAGTAAGTGTTACTCTTTCATAAGCTGATTCGTCTCTCTACTCAAAAATCCGTCTTGTTCTTTTCCACACCACACAGTCCAGCAAGGGGCTTTGTAGCCAACACACTGCTTTCGGAAGCCTCCGCAAACTGCAAACAGCCATGCAGGCCAATCACTGCCGCACCTTTGCAGTCGCCAAAAAGGGCTTCCAATCCACTGCACCGAAAGAAATAGCTTTTGGCTGTTTTGTATAGCAGGTAAATGTAAAACGTTAATTAAATAATCTGTTTTCTATCTAATTAAATGAAGAAGGTGATACCATACAGATATACAGTTCTTGTTACAGACAGAAACTGTACAAAGGGCTAGGACCAATCATCCGTGGAACATCACTGGAATGCAATAACACTTAAGTGTACATTTTTTTTCTCTACACAGCATTAAGAACAGCACCTGACATGTAATCTGTTCGTGCTCATAACTTCTAATAATACTGTGACACATATGAGTATACCCTGGACAAATGAGAGTGTTTTCACTTTGAATGTCCTTGTGTAAACATTCAACAGTAACTTTACAAGTGTGCATTTCTGAAAGGATTTTCAGTCTGTGTTGAAATCATTTCTTAAATATGAAAAATGAAATTTCTCCCCACCCCTGAAAAAAAATTTATGATCTTATGTGAGGAAGACCGCATGGAAGTGAAAGTCTTTTGCAAACATAGACAAACACCAATGAAAGGGTCCATCCTGTGTATAATTTCTCAGTCAATTTAGCAAGTATAATGTGTAATTTAATCATTCCGAGCATTTTAAGTGTGGTAATTACATCAGGAATGAAGACACTGGGTCGGCACGGTTACTTTCAGCCCTAAAAACCGATCTAGGATCAATTAACCTAACCTTAACCCCAATATCAGAGATAGGTAGTGCTTGGCAATGACTATATCATACAGTTAGACAGGAAGTGAACAGGTCATGGCATGGGAATGCCCTCCTCCACCTCTTAGTTTAGACTGCTTAGACGTGATCTTAGGTCAAGCCAGTCCATAAAACCTGCTTTAAAACAGGTTTTATGCACCATTTTATTATACGTTCACATCTCCTTTTGCACAGTTGTATCTGACAGCTTTATTGATAAATAAAAATTAAATATTGTTCCACTGTTCATCTCTACTCAAATCAGTGCTTTTGTAGATCCATATCCAAACCACCTGGAGCCAGTTCGCTGTCAAGAATGACTGCAGCCGTGAGACATTTACTGTAGAATTTTGCTTTTATTATGAATATTATGTATTCCTTCCTTCTTCCCAGTCAGTTCATAAATAGCTTTGCTGGGACTTGAGGGGTTGAAATGTTGCTATAACAGACTGGAATCTCAATAAACTGGTTAATAAAAATGCAGTTAATTATCATGTGTCACATAAACTTCCAAGTAAACACTGCCTGAATGTGTACGCTAAACTTACTATTAAATACTGAGGTAATCGTGGTAATTATGGCTACTTATTTTTGAGATCTCGTGGGACTGGTCGTAAGACAGAAACAGCAAAAACAAAATTAAAATTAGCGAGTAGAAAAATCTGCTGACAAGCCCTAAAGTCATGGTCAGCTGTAGCCTACATATAGAATTACTGCAAAGATAATGTAGCAAGGATTGACAGCTGCTGGAACAATAAAACATTTCAATAGCATTGTTTAAAAATGGCATCACTGAAGCAGAAAAAGATCATGATTTTTATAGTTTTGTTGTTCTTGTATAATTTGTAAATTACCACATATTTTAAGTATTAATTTGTTTCCTTAGATCCACAAAGCATCAGCGCTCAAGAGCTAAGCAAAGTAAGGTTTGGTTGTTGAAGCCATGCAGTAGAGGGCCATCTTCAGTGGAGCAGGCGCAGGGACATGGCAGGTCAATCAGGAGAGCAGCTCTTACAGGGACCATGGGCTTCACAGTTCAGCTCCGCCCGAGACCCTGCTCTCTGGTCCACTACACTAGAGGGTCATGCTTTACAATTTCTGCACACACACACACACACACACCTGGACTTCATTCACGTGAGGTTGAATAACAAAGCCCCATCATTTTCAGCTTTCATATCAGAAACCAAAGTGGCAATATAACTGGGTATACTTTGAAATTTGGGGGTAAAAAAAAAAAAAAACATAAAACAAGCAAACACAAAAAAAAAAGAAAATGAAAATATAAAAATCCAGGGGAAAATGCCCCATTGTGATGAGTGCCCCAAAGACCCAGTTGCATTACAGAGTAACTGGAGAACATGTTGCCATGTGTGTGTGGAATGCTCTTCCCTTGCCAGTGTTTCTCTTGTGTTGATTCCCAGAGGGCATAGTTTACTATACTACGGTACACTCAAAATCATTAGCTCCATGTATAAAAAATCTTATTCATTTTCCCTTTTTATGTGAGATTTAAGAAAAAAGTGCAAGTCATTAAAAACTGAAAATGATGGGACTTATCAATGAAAGTCTAAAAAGAGACCTTCCTTTTGAATTTCCTTATCAGTTCAGCTCTTCCACTTGAGCCAGTCAGAAAGGACATCAATGGATCACTATACCTCCACTGTTGTAGACCAGGAGAGAAGGGAAAACTATGCCCAGGGTCTGAAATTAACTTTTTGATCTACCAGCCATCAAAAAGGCAGGTAGGTGTATGGTAGCAACATCATATATTATTAGTTGAAACAGACAGCCAGCTAGGTAACATTACAGCTAAAGCTGACAGTAATGCTTGCTACCACTACTGGGTAGGTAGTTTGTTGGCTAGCCAGACAGACAAGATCTAAGTCAAACTTACTCTCACACTCACTCAACAAGAGCAAGGGGCCTCCCCTTTTCTTCCATGGTATGCACCATTCAAACATCACGGTGTCCAACAACTGTCTGCATTCTGTTCATTAAGTGTTGTTACCTTTTCCTTTTCCACATTTTAAAATTGATAGCAGAACCAGCTATCAAACTACAACAGACATGGTAAAGACCATCTCAGACAAAAACTAGCTAGCTAGCTAGTTGTTGAATCAAACCAAATCTTCCCGCAGTATAATAATCTGCATACTCCCCCCCCCCCCCCCCCCCCCCCCACAAGGTACCTCCGCAGTAGGTAGTGACTCTGCAACTTTAACCCATCAAAGAGAAAAGCTACCCGCATTTGCAGACTGGCAGGTATTAATTTCGGACCCTATACGCCGTAGTCACATCTATTTTGCTGTACCAAGTGGAGGCCTGACTGTATACAACTCAGTCTACGTAGGTCACAAGGGTTGAAGTGATGAGAATCTACTGATCACACACATAATGCAAGCAGCATCATGTGACCCTTCTAATCCAATCAGGGGAAGGCTGACATCACCACATCTTCATGGAAAGGAAAAAGGTAGAAATCAAAACCGAATTTGCACTTACAGCTTGATCCTTGCTACCAAAAAAAAAGGCCACATCATGCAGAGAAGCCAGTCCAAGCAAATTTGACAGAAGCAGGGAAAAAATAAAGAGGCTTCCAGGCCACACACTGGAAAAACGCTCAAAAGCAGGAATAACTAGGCGCTGCGGCAATAATGCTGACACGGAGGGCAAGCACCTGCCTGTCTACAGGGCGGGCAGAGAGAGAATGGAGGGTGGGGAGGAGGCTGGCTAGAGGTCCGCAGCGTGCAGCTGGCTGCAGGCCTCTGAGAGCTTGGCCACCACGCGGGCAAGGGCCCTGTTCTCGGCCAGCAGCCGCTCATTTAGCTGCCGCAGGGCCTGCACCTGCTTTATCTGATGGAGGCTCTACGGGAAACCACAACACACGGGGACGACAAGAACCAGGAAGGGAGGAGGAGCGGGATGGGGGGAAAAAAAAGGAAAGAGAGAGACAAAAATAAAAGGTGAGACTGAGGATGACAAAAGAGAAGGGACAGACTAAGCTGGCCAGCTTAGTGAAAGACAACGCTTTTGAGAGGGGAAGGTGGAGAGATGGTAACCGTGCAAGTGAAACACAGTGAGATGTGCAGATTCGGCTGTGGTTTTACATAGCTTTAAACTCAAGCCTGATATTTCGGCATTGTAATCGGCCTGTTGTACTTGCTGGATTTTGTGCTGCATTACTCTCCAGGCAGAGCAGAACATCCGGTTTGACATTTCCCTCTGCAAACGTTTACAGCATGTCCAAACAAATTATACTAAGTGCCAGCATCGGTGCTATGCTACCCCTGCATACTTAAACACTGGTGCATTCAGGTACACAGGGAGACCCAACACACCTTTCACACACCAAAGATATACATACATTCTGCAGAAACTAAAGACATATTATATTATTAGTTACATTTATATTATAACAGTTTAAAATAGTTCAAGATACTACAAGGTTCAAAGTTACAGAAGGATGGTGGGTGAAGAGCATAGTACTAAGACAGTCACACAGCATTCAAGGGCTTGAGGATTTCTGAAGTTATCAAAGCACAGTGTAGCTTGTGTTCTCACAAAAATATAGCACCACATCTTCCAATTTGCCTTTAACAAAGACTGAATTAGGCCTAATAGCCTCTCCTGGTTCACGTTTGTATAAAAAAGGAAACACTGGCTGGCAACATGAGGAATTTAAAGAGGAGTTTTCACTGCCTTCATTTTATCATGCACATGGTCTCCACATTTTGCTCTGGCATGAATTAAACTGTGTCCTGAACTGAAATGCTGCAGACATCCAAGGGTTACTGAAGAATCAGCCTGTGTCAATCTCTACATAGTATATACCTGAATATAAGAACATATGGAATGCATCTACTACAATATAAGCAGAGAAAGAATCTGTATATCAAATTGCATTATGTCCACTGTTCAACTGGTATGGTAGTGATTACATGTTACATGTGATTCATGTGGATATTTACGCTAACGCAATCATACTTTTTCCCCTGAATTAACACACCCATCCACATGTATAGTCTCTACATATTCTGTCTCATACATGCGCACACACACGCATGCACGCACGCATACAGCCCACTCTACAAACTGTCTTTGCCTCTCTCATACAGAAAAAGCAGTCAGTACCTTTAGTTCTTCCTCCATCTCAGAAATCTTCCTTTCTAGAGCTCTTCTTTCCTGTGGAGGAAAACAGGGCCTGTGATATTCATTTATACTGCATGACATGATCACAACTCAAGCGTGAGCGTCACACGACCAAGAGGCGCCACAGACTGCATCCATTACCTTATGCAATTTGAATGTGCCTAACTTTCACATGGCAGTTAAAGGCTGTGGAACTGCCTTCACCAATGTTGCTCACATGGCCTGTACTTTTCTCAGTGCTACAATGCCAATTGTGCTCTGAGCTAACAGCACTACGCAATATTCGACAATGAGACAATTAATATTAATAACATTAGCAGATTCAATTCAATGACAAATATTAAAATAAAACTGCATGCTTAGTTATACAATAGCGAGTGGCACTCTGTCCAACTACTGCCGATACTACTCATTTTATTGTTATCATTAATATTACAGTAGTAGTAATAGCAGGTTTTAAATATAAAAGGGGAGGACTGGATCCAGTTTCCTTGTATGCATTATAGATGAGGACAGTGGATGCAGTGTGAGGGGTACATCAGTGTAAAGAGAGAGGGTGACGGGTGGAGAGAAGAGCAGCCTGGAACACAAGCATGACTGTGAAGCACATCCAGCCAAAAGAGTGGCCACAGACACAACATCTGCATATAACTAATGCGAATGGCTAATGTGGAATGTAAATAGCTAACGCAGAACGATAAAGGATAAGTGCTTACGTGAAGCTGATAAATACGGCAATGTAATATAATGGATGGAGAAATAACAGTGGGACACAGTTAACTACTGTCATATTACATATATTAATGACTGATGGATTGTTATTATTATTATGTTATCCATTCTTTAGCACAAATATTTAAGGGTGAACACAGATTATCTGTCCTCATTGACAGAGAAACAAATGATGTCCCAAATAAATGACCTACCCCTGTTACTGTGACACAGTGAGAGAAACTTCTATGGTATCATGTTAGTATACAGTCCTATGGTCCGCCAGCAAATCAAAATGCACCTAAACTGGTTGGCAAAAATGGTCGCTAAATTAAAATTAAAGTTAAATCATGAATGAAACACGGTAGTGTTTCTTTGAGTAAGTCTACACGCTATGTTACAAAAAGTAACAACCAAAACTAATCTCATAAATGGTGGTAATGTACCAAATAACCACAGAGGAAGTAAATATTTTGTATGGGTTTTTTTTCGATCAAAGATTAATCAAAGGTTGCGGCATTCTTTCAGAGAATAAATGCATGTGCAGACATTTTAGACTCCCAAACACACAGGCACGCATACACACACACACACACACACACACACACACACACACACACACACACACACTCACGCGCACAACCCTGCCAATACTGACTACTTGGAAGTGAGCACACACATTGTCTAGAAGGATTAAACAAACAGGTGAGAGAGCATGTGATTTGGGTCACAAGGGTGTCTCCCCTGGGAGCTGGAGTAGCTTGTGAATCAACAGCCAGCAGCAGAAGGTAATGTACTGAAGAACTCAGGTTAGATCATACCACCCAGCTGAAATTGGGTCTTGCTTGCAACCTTTAGACATAAATCAGTTTGTTACAACAAAATTGGCTTGGAAGCTAAGCAGAGACAAGGACAACATTCTTGATTCCACAAAGGACAGTGTAGGGTAATTAAAGTCCATCTACTCATATGGGGTAAAGAGTGTGATCAGTTTAATTTTCAAAACCTGATACATATATACACAAAGGAAAAATTATGTTGACACTCAGTGCACATTAAGAGACAATGACATTAAAAACTATTGGTATTATTAATACAGAATTGTCTTAACAAGAAGACTCTTTACCCTTTTTTCCATTTCCAGCTGTGACCGGTCAGCAAATCGCTCCTGCCTCTGAAACACAAAGCCAATGAGGACTGTTTAATTGCCAATACAGCACAGAGGAGGAAAAGCAGCTAAACTGAGTTTTCGAAAACACTAATGCTATTTAGAGAAGTTTGAAGGCATCCAAGAATTTTTCATCGTATTAGTTACATCCAGCTTACATTATTACCATCACTCAACATGTACGCGTCACTGAAGCTTAACATTTATTCCAACTTCTTTGTTTAAAAAAAAAAAAAAAAAAAAAAAAAAAAAAAAGTCCATACATCTGAAACTGAATCTGAGGAAAATGTTGAATTGGACATACAGTACTAGTGAAAAGTTTGGACACACCTGATTAAGATAATGAGAAACATGCCTTCAAAACATTTTGATATTTTGATATATATAAGACTTATGCTTAAATGACTAATAAATACATTATACATTTTAAGCAAATATAAATAGAGATGTTGATGGCTATGCATGAATTTTATTCCAAAAAAAAAAAATTGACTACTTTGAAGACTCTAAAATATGATAGTTTTCATTTGTTTAATACTTTGAAATAAAACAAACGGAATCATCCAGTGACCATAGTTTTGATGTCCTTACTACTATCCTAAAATGTGGAAAATAATAAAAATAAAGAAAACCCCTTCTATGAGTAGGTGTATCCAAACTTTTGACTGGTACAGTATGAAGCATGGATGGAGTGCCCTTGCTAAGCCAATCACTAGAGGCTTTACACATCCAAACAAGTAACTTTCTTTGTATCATTCTAACGTGACCCAGGCGTCTGCAAGTTCCCTTTGATGCTTCCTGCAAGCCGAGGCCTACTGGAAACAATAGACCATAATGCACCATGCCCCAGATGCTCACCTGCGTTGCCTTTTCCAGCTGTAGCTTCAAGTCTGCCAACTCCAGGTCTGTGTCACGTAACTGGGCCTTCAGCTTTTCATTTTCGGCTAGGATCTGTTCATAAAGCTTGGAGAACATACGACACTTTCAAATAAAACTCAATGCTAAAATTCTCTAGATGAGTAAACTAGAAACAGCTCATAAACAAAGAGACATTCTGACTATAAAAGTTCTTGTTTAGAAACAGATCCCTCTCAGATAAATGTGACTCTTTAAAGGGCACCAAGAGTGATTCTATGGGACCAAAACCCATAGGATGTGGTTGGATTAACAGGGCATTCAGGAATCAGTTTTGTAAAGGGCCACTTTGTGGGTACTTGTATGTCTGCTCGCTCACTTTCCCTGGGGTTAACCTTTAAAATATTTAGACCTTTTTCAGAAAACTTCAAATTAATTTCATGCTCCAATTACACATATACTGGGTGCCCTTTAACTTTTAAAGATGCAACTGGATGCAGGCAACAATACGGGGGCGGTTACCTTTTTGTAATCAGTGGCGTCGTCCCTCTCTAGCCTACTCGAATAGGGCCTCCTTCCCTCACCATAGCTGCGATCGTAGCGCTCAGAAGAGGAAATGCTACTCAAACCAAAGTCATTCCTGCAAAACACCAATGTTCTCCCATGTAATCTGTCCTCTCCTATGATATTAAATACATGGCGGCCAGAAAAAGAGGGTTAAAAGCATACATACCTTGAAAGTCTGTCACTCTGCAAAAAGAACAAAAAAAAACAAGATTATTTAAAAAGCCTTTGCCTGACGACAGTAAAGTAGGGTGGTTATATCACAAAAACGTCTCTGTCTAGACAGCCGCATCGGTGGGAATATGCATTATTAATTAGCGCATATTTACAATTTTGGTACCATTAAGCTAAACTGCTTTCAGACAGGCATTCACACACAGGCATGCTCTGACTTCATGTGGCATCTGAAAAGCTCAATTAAAAAAGAATGCTTTGGAACGCACCCTAATCAGCAGTCTCTCTGTAATAATGGTCTAGTTCCTGTTTAGAATCCCTGAAGAAATTAAAGCATAATGCAGTAGCTCTGCGGAGACTGTTTGATATTAATCACACTTGATGTAAGAGGAACCTTTAATTTCCAATGGTCAGTAATAGCCACAGATATGCCTAATTTGCTGTTACATCTTTGTGGCATAGCCGCCAGTTAAATGTAAAGGGATTTAATAGAAAATTACAATTGCTTTTTGCCAAGTGATAATACTGAAGTGGGCAGCCTAATGTTATGCTCTTTATAAAACAGTCAGAATAGACTACTGTGGATGAGAATTGCTGCAGACATGCTTGTAAAAACCGTAACTAAACATGTAACTAAGACAATTACAGATGTGTACACATGTCAATCTGACAATACCATGAATCATATGATACAGTTTCTCTTCCTTCTCAGCCTGTCGCCTGTCAGTGACTACTCCCCTCTGGTCCTGCTCAGGCTTCTCTCCTGCATTCCTGAACCCCTGCCAAGCCCGTCCACACGGCGGGACAGTCCTCCTATCCAGGAGCTCAAGGCCTTCCTCAGCTCAGAGCTCTGGGTGAGAGCGCAGGTTAGGGTTAGCCTCACCTGCTAACCTGCTGATGCAATGTTCACCCTTCAGAAACCGCGAGAGAACAAAGCAGGTTTGGTGGTGGTGGGCGGGGGTAATCTGTGTGCTTCTTGGTTCTTGCTTTGTCTAATGTCTAATTACAGGCCTCACAGCTCTTAGAGAAGCTTTGTAGGAGCCTGGGCTTGTTAGCCGAGGGAACCTGAATGCCGAGAGCTCTGGACTCTGCTTCTGAGAGCAACAAATTTCGCTCAGTTAAAAAGCACAGAGCAGCAAAAGCAGATGAAAGCCCTCTACCCATTCAGCTGGTCTAATTCAAATTCTTTCAAGTTATTTTCAAAGGAATGTACGGCTTCACAAAGGGGGCAGCGCCCACTTTTGACCGGCTTTTCTCCAACTGCTACTGTATTTCCATTCCAGGGAGCCCTCACAGCCTCAGCTAGTGAATAACCGAATCACATCCTATCTGATCCAATGATGAGAACAAGGATTCTCAACAAAGCAACCCCATTTCACGTTCTTATGCCATGTAGGACGAGGTGTTCCAGCTCAAAAACGGACAATCAACAAAGAAAAAGCCTATTCAGTTCACATATAAATCTGCCCTGTTAGACCCATTTGGACCATCTGTGGTCAGAGTGTCTACTTGAATGGCTCCCCTGGATTTCACACGCTACCATTTACTCAAAAATCTAAATGCAACTGCTACTGATATATGCTATTATTCATTTTTTTTGTGAAATACTCCTGATGTAATAAAAAAAACTGTATATTCATCACAATACTCCTTACACAGATATATATGTCTGTGTGTATGTATGTATGTATGTATGTATGTAAGGTTTTAATATCTACTAACAGAAGTGGATTTGTCCTCAGCAAAGCAACAGGCAGCCGAATTTCCCAATGTACTGTTCCTTTACAGAGGTAAAACGTGTGCTTTTCTAACTGTTGAGAGATCATTTCCTATTTAATTTATTCCTATTACACTGCACTCAGTGTGCTGCTCCATTATGGCTGAGGCACAAGATGAGCTCGCCAGAAACAGTACAATGAGTGCACAGCCGATCTCCCGGCATCTCTGCACACTCCCCCTGCTATCTAATGAGCAGTGCCCCAAAAGAACATCCTGACCCGAACGGTAAGTGAAGGGGGAAGCCGAACCTCAGCGAGCCGCAATCTTTCCCTGATTTGCAAAGCTGAGTAAATTTAATTCATGCCTGAGTGTCTGCATTGAAGCAGAGAGGCAGCCCACTAGGGTGAAGCCCAAAGAGGTGATTATGATTGCCAAGTCTTCCAGGGCCCACTGCCATGAAAGACGGTGAAGTTAACTATTAAATTCAAACTTTTACTATACCAAAATCATGTTAGCTCAGGAACAAAAAAAACAAGATACCTGTCTGTGGAAACATCCTTGCTAACTGTTGAATTTAATGAGCTGTGCTTACAACAAATTTATTTGTTTGAACTCACCTGGGCTACTGAGCATTCATGATGGCTAGCGAGAAGATTTCAGGAAGGTAAATAATTTCAAGACGGGTCATAATTAAGGCCTTGTTTCTGTACTGGACAAATGTTTCCATAACAGAACACAGCAGTGCCAACCCCACCGCCTGTCCTTTCTTGGTGCAGGAGAGAAAGACCTCAGAGATGGAGATAATCTGGGCTTCAGAATGACAGAGCACTCAAAACGGAGAAAATGGAGCCGGAAGGGAACCCTGTGGCTAGAGGAATGTCCTCCTGGGGTGGATGAGGGTGTCGTTACCTGAGGCTCACTGCGGTTGCTACTATCCTCCGAATCCGACAGCTGCTCTGGATCGTTCTCGTCGCTCTGAAAGATGGGGAGGGAGGCGTGTCCATTTTCACGTTCATTCCGAATGACAATTTGGTCCTCTCTGAGAAACTCATTTAACACCTTATTCTAAACGTTACTAACGTCAGGAAGGAGGAAATGTCACAAGTCACGTTTGTCGTTTAATGTGAGGCTTCACAGAACCCATCAAAAAATCCACATGTTCAAATCACTCTAACATTTTTTTCATTAGGTTCATTATTGTCCTCTCTTGCAAAATAGGTATTTCAGAGCAGAAGACAGATAAAACCTACTTAACATTCATCTCAGAAAGAGTGGTGCAGCTACCCATGCTAATAAAAAAATACTGCCAACTGTAAAAATCATTTCAAGTTGGTTAGAAAAGTAAACACTTGATGGCTATATAAACTTACGGTTCATCGTGTTGCCATAAAGTGCATCTAAAACTGTATGGAGGAGTAAGGCTGTGAAAGTACTATAAGGGGAGGAGCGTGAATATTTGTGCATGTAACAGTGTGCGTATCGGTGTGCGTATCGGTGTGTGTATGCGTCTGTGTGTGCACACGTGTAGATCTTACATCTTGGGTCCAGAAGGACACTCCAGTGGAGCGTCTTTTTTCCCGCGGCCGGCGTCGATCCCGTATGGACCTGGGCTGGGACTTGTCTTCGCCCTCCTTCTCCTCGTCCTTCTTATCCGACTCTGATCAGGGCAGGGCAGGGCGTTAGTGAGGACGACAAGTCATTTATACAATACAGCTAATGAATGAAATGACATGTAAACTGCCACGCAAAAGGCTCCATCAGAGGACCCCTAGTGCAATACAACATAATGCTATTAGCGGTATGCAATGCTCCTAAAACATTTTAACTATGCAGAGCTTGAAATGAATTGTTTTCTGGCAAAAAGTGCTTGAAAGTGAATGCCAGCAAAGGCATACTCTTCATTAATGACCTTTACAATGCTCTGTACATCCAAACAATTTCTTTGGGTTTTATGTTCCCATAAAACCACACTAGGTACCTTTTAAAGTCTTTACAACCTTCAGCATTTCACCATACTGTCAAAATGAGATGCATTAAGCAGTGTGAATGACAACAATGACAGCAGTCAGCATGCTCATTTTACAGCTTATGAGTATAACTTTCTCATAAGCTGAATACCTGGTCCGACTCATGTCAGTGTGATGATGATTCTGATTCAAAACATTGCTGTGGTTGACTTAAAAGGTCCAATTTCTGTTATTCCCTCTATTTAGCTTATCCTACGTCTGCATTCAGGATATGCAAGAAATAGATGTTGTACAAACAGGAACAGCTGGCTTCTGTTCAAATACAACAAACCTAGACATCAGAAGAGGGTGGATACTATTTTGATCTCTCAATATCGGAATGTCAGTTTTAGACTGTGGCTCCAGGTCCATTCCATTCCCCAGTGTTATTGCATTAGTTTACATTAAACACAGAAATAAACGTCTACATATTAGGGCATATCTTATTGTCCTTCCAATCAAAAGCACGCTGTCCCACGGTTGGGGTTAGGAGCAGCTGAGGGATGTTTGCAGTGTCATGTCTTAGACACGAGACGCTAGCAGGCTAACCTTTCTCGGTCTCCCGCGAGGTCCTGCCATGACTGGGGTAGGCCGTGGTGATGCCGGTCAGGTTGTTGGGCCTATTGAGGGAGCTGGAGGAATAGAGAGAGCTGCCGGATGTGGACAGCGAGGTCGTGGAGGCCGGCGTGGTGGCGGCGGCCGAGGTGCTGGATGGCCGGTAGCGCTGGTACGTCTGAGGAGAGACGGGGGGGCCTTGGTGTTAATGTTTACCGTCCATGACCACAGAAGCCGTAACAGCGCAATGTTGCTTAGTGAATGCAACTAACACAACTGGAGAATGACACTGTACCCTTCTAAAGGCTAGGTGGTGCTTTGGCACTCTGAATACAACAAGGACCATTCTAAGAACATGACCTGAAGCAGTCATGTGGGCAGCAGTGTAGCATAGTGGTTAAGTAGCAGGACTCGTAACTGAAAGGTTGCCGGTTCAATTCCCTGCTGAGGCACTGTTGCTGTACCCTTGGACAAGGCACTTAATCCACAACTGCCTCAGTAAATATCCAGCTAGACAAATGGATAACATTGTAAAAAACTGTAACCAATGTAAGTCGCTCTGGATAAGAGCGTCTGCTGAATGCCAATAATGTAATGTAAAGTGACGGTAAAAGGACTAGACCACAAAAAGGACTACAGATCACAAAATAAAAGTCTTTCAAATTCAAACTCCTGTAATTCAAGCTGTAATGAGTTTGAATTTGAGGAATTTGAGGAGAGACAGCAGGGGCAATTGCATATGAGATCTAAGCGAGGCGAAGGTCGCAGACGCTGACCTCTTCAAAGCTGCGGTAGCGTGACCTGTAGTCATCCTCCTTGGTCTCGGTCTCTTTCTTCTCCTCCTGCTTTTCCTTGTCCTGCTTCTCCTTCTCCTCCTTCTCCTTCTCCTCGTCCCGAGTCCTGGTGGGGCGGCTCCGACCGATGGTCTTCTCCGCCTCCTGGAGGTCGGTCAGGGTCACGCCCTGTAAAGGCCACAGGCCCACAGCTTTAGTGACATCAAAAGGCTGACAGGATGGTGAGGAGGGAGTGGCACACAGATTGTGCATTCAGGCTGGCCTGCAGGGTTGTTTGGATATGACTACGCTGCAGTGTGACTGAAGTGATACCTTAATTCTTCATAAGAGGGGAAGTATTCCACAAACATTATGCGGCAAAAGGCAAAAGTGACTGTGGCAGTGTGAGAAAATAAAATCCATGGAAAATGTGCTGCTGGATATGGTAAGAACTGACAAATCAGCTTTGTAAGGGCTTCTCATTGTGTGCTCTGCCTGTCCAACCAGACGTTTTCTCTGGGGTTCATTTACAAATAGTTACAAGAGTTTTTCTTGGAACTTAAAATCTGTTCCGAGCTCCAGCTGGATACAGATGATAAATGATAAATGACAGGCAAAATAGTAACTACTTGTCCAAAAACAGGCACAGATGCCCTTCAAGAACACAGTGCACTCAAAGATGAGTTCATTAAGAAGTACTACAGAAAAAAAGGGAAAAAATCTGAGCTCTCTGTGGACATTCTGTTGTTTAAAAAAGGAAAGAACAGTACCATGCTAATCTGCGATGAATTCTCTTAAAGCCATGGAATGGAAAAACACATTCTCCCTTTTATATATCAAATAAACATGCACAATCAATGCAATAAAGAGGCATATAATCTAATAACCGGATTCACCGAAACAGAGCCGTGCCACGTCTTTGGTTTTTATTACACAAACATTAGTGGCAGCATGGAAACATTACCACGCAGGAAAGAGCAGGAACTGCCCAATCTCCGATGGCTCGTAAATAAGCATCTACCCATAAAGCTTTGCCGCATTACGGAAATGACCTCGTTTTCCACGAGATGTAATGATTTACATGGAAACCTAATTGGTTTACCCTAAAATCAAAAGGAATGACAACAATGGCCATTATTCTGCGATCCAAATAAAGTGCACATTGTTGGGCCTTGCTTGGGGGGTTCCCCCCCCAGAGGTGCAGTGGCAGGCAAACGCAGAGCAAAACGGGGCTTGCCTGGGTGGACCTTCTCGACTGCCTCGCCTGCCTGGACCGGGCTTTCCTCTGGGATTCAGACTCTTCATCCCGAACAGGAGTGAGGTACGATCTGGCCGAGAAACAGACACACACAGACACAGACTTACCCCCAAATGAACAGCCTCTCCACAAGAGTTAAAAAGTCAAATGCAACATCGGAACATAAATGTGAACGCTGGGAGCTCCCCCACAAGCAAACATTTTCCTGTAGGTTTCCTACAATGTCCAAGAAAACAGGCGTATCCGTTTTCTTTTTTTTGTTTTAAAGCACAACCTTTATACTATATAAAATATATATCCACAGTGGCTGACACACATTGCTTCGCTTGTGAAAGTGCGTCAGTTTTAACAGTTTAACAATACTCCTTATAAGGAAATCCTGAACAGCCAAGGCCTGAAATAATCCCTCAACATGTGGCTTATTTCAGTGACTTCTCTAATCACAAAGAATTGTTATTGTTCGACCGAGCACAGAGGAGCAAATGCTCACTTTTAATACATATTGTCTAAGTTCAAGATGAGTAAGGTTACTGACAACTTCTGACATACCATTCACTAAATAAGGGTGGACAACATCTGAGTATAAAAAAAACACCACAGTGCTGCTGTTATTTGGCACACTCCCGCTGGTGGTGTGAACGCGTGTTTGCGTGTGCCTCTCTGACCTGCGTCTTTCCCGGCTTTCGATGGGCAGCACGGTGCCGGTGGTGGACGTGGTGGTGGTGGTAGAGGCTGTATTTACAATTGTAGGAATGACTGTCGCAGACTCCTTCTCCTTCTCCGCACTGTCCTCTGTCCAGAACCTGTGCGGGGGAAGCAGGGGTCTCCCACTCAGTTCCTGGCTGTCGCTCCCCTCCCAACCCAAACGTATACAGCCAATTGTCTAGTCAAAGTAGACAATTGGCTGGACACGTTTATATCTGAACCTTAATGAATGCACAAAGAACAATACTTTCATCTGTGGTTTATTATTTGTAAATACTTGCAAACATTTCATAAATCCCATTTGCCCAGTTGGGTGTTCAGAATCAACACTGCAAGGACTGAATCCATGAATAATCATCTTCGAAGAGTCGTGAATCTTTGGTCATTATCACTGTGCATGTATACATGCTGCTTATAAATTCAGGGCCATAATCAGTGCATGTGTACATGCTGGTTATAAATCCTAGGCTATGGTCACTGTGCATGTGTACCTGCCGGTTATGAATTCTGGGCCATAATCACTGTGTATGTGTACCTGCCGGTTATGAATTCTGGGCCATAATCACTGTGTATGTGTACCTGCCGGTTATGAATTCTGGGCCATAATCACTGTGTATGTGTACCTGCCGGTTATGAATTCTGGGCCATAATCACTGTGTGTGTGTACCTGCTGGTAAGGCTGGAGGAGCCAGTACGGGTGGAGGAGGAGCCAGAGGTGGACAGCAAACCCCGGTGGCCGGTGGGCGAGGTAACAGAGGTGGTGGAGGAGGTGGAGGTGGAGGAGGAGGCGGTGGAGGAGGTGACACCGGAGCCAAGTGTGTCATCAAACCTCCTGCCGAACGAGCCACTAAGGACACACAAGTGGAGAGTCAGAGATACAGAAAGATTGGGGGGGGTAGAGGTAGAGGGGGAGAAAGTGATAATGGTAGGCATGGACAGAGAGAGGGGAGGGATGGAGGAGGAGAGTGAGGTAGAGAAAGAAAAATTAAGGTAGAAAAGAATGGCAGGAGACGCTGGTTAGTGGGGGGGGTGTGGATGGAGGGAGAAAGAAAAAGAGACGAGGAAGAGAAAGAAAGAGGGAGGGGAGAAATTTCTTGGGAATGATACGTTTTCTCTTGTGTTATTCCCAGTCAAGTTTAATGCATATAATGCATGCAAAAAGATCTGCAAACAGATTTCCATGAAATTAAGTCTCAACCAAAACCAAAGACAGCATTTACATCAAGTGAACAGTGGAACTGAGATAAGAGGAGAAACACAGATGGCAGAAAATGCCTGCACTACAACCATGAATATTCATCAGAACGAAACCTCTTTTCAATGCAAGAGCAATTCCACAAACACAGAGAAAAGAGCTGAGCACGTAGCAAAGATGAACAGCTAGCAGATGCAGCTGGGCCAGTACCTTCTATAGATGCTGTAAGACTGGTACTGGGATGAGGGCGATTGCCAGGGTTTAGTGCTACAGGTATTAGGGTCCAAGCTGGTGGCGGACGAAGACTTTGCCGGCACGTCTCTAGCACTGCTGCTCCGCCCTATCGCTAGCGAGTGGGACGTGCTGGCATGCGCGCCGGGCGAGAGAAGCATGTTAACACACACACACACACACACACACACACAGAACTAAGCACAAAACTACCGTGGCCTCACTGGTCCTGCCTTTATTTTGAGTCGGCTGCTTTGGGAATATCAATAGTGAGGAGCTGACCAGACTGGGAGCCCTCTACATAGTCCAGAAGCTCTTTGTACCTCACCATTAATATTATTATGTTATCTGCTCGGCAGACGCCCTTGTCCACGGTGACACAAAGGGCTTACGTTTTACAAATGGTGTATTAATGCAGCAGAATACCAGAGGGTATGACGACAGTGCGCCATCAGGTAAGCAAACCGGTAACCCTCTGCGTACAAAAGCACTGATGTCTATATATAGTTAATGAAAAGTACACAGCCTAAAAGAATTCAGGCAGGACCAAGAGAAGTCATGCGAAAGAGACAGGTCATGACAAAAGACACTTTGAAAGAAAAGCATTTTGCTCATTGGTAGGGTGAGTCTTGATGATTCATACACGGTATGAACCAACATTAATGGAAGCATTTATCATGCATACTCATGACATCGTCTACGGTAACAAGGCACGCAGCTTAACAAGAGGCTAAACGAGCTGCTTTGCTTATGCTACCTAAATGAACGGTTAGTTTTATGTTATATATGGTTACGAAACTCTACAGCCTAAAAGCCACTATGCTGCATTAAAATGAATGGATGACGATGGGGAAATAAACCGCGCCACTCTGAGTGAATGGCGATTCAGAAGCACAGGTAGACAACGCTAGTCTATGAGAGCCAAACCTTCGCTGGTAGCTGGGCGCTTTGTTCAGGGAAGTGCTTCCTTCAGTGTTCTTCATGTCCTCCTCCCAGCGCCTCCTGGTGTAGGAGCCACTACGCACCAGACTAGCAGCAGAGTCCCTGGGAACCAGAATCTACAATAGCACCCGGGCTCCACACAAGCATCTATACTGGACTTCTGTTTTTGAACTGCAGCACAGATAAAGGATCACCACAGACTACTGCCTCCATTCCGCGATCTGTCTGACTAACCTGGCTTCGTCCTCGATCCTACCTGATAATTAAAGCTATCATAACTTTTTCTTTCAGTTACAGTTTAACACAATAAAGTGGGCGGTTGCTGACATCGATATCGAAAAATGTTAGCACTTTGTCACAATTTGAATTCATTGCTTCAAATTAAGTGCAAAAAGTTTTAGTTTGTGCGAATGATCTGGTCTATATCTACAGTTTACAAAACAGCAACTAAACCTACATCTTCTGTCTTAGACCTCTGAAACACTGACAGATTTCAGCTTTGCCTTTGTGAGAGACTTGAGGTACAATTAACTTACTGCATGTTCAGGGCTGTATTTCCATTTCAAATTACATAAAAGCTGAATCACAAATGTGTTTGGTAGGCAGCCTTTGGTCACTGTCCTTTACAGTCTCCAAGTCACAAGTCTAAATCCATCTCACATAATATTTACTCTGGTTTGAAAGACTCCGCAAATGCAGGTGAGCAGCAGCAGAAGCCCACACGACATGCACAGCACTGCAGAGCTCAGGCGGAGATAGATGGCGCTCCCAACCACTGATCCTGGAGCTGTTTGAAACTGGCTGGGGCCTAGACTGGGGTAAGACTAGCCAATCCTGGATCGGTGTGTGGGAGCGCTATATACCCAGATCACAGAGCTCACACGCTGTGTGAGGAGCAGTGGACACTGTTCTCTGTGAGTCGCCTCTCCCCATCTCCCAACACGGTGCTAATTTTCACCTGTTCTCCTTCTCATCCATGTCCGATGTACTCGCCAATCTCCTGGAGGGGATCGTAGGGGCGACATAGGCCAGCCGCGTGCCTTTGTCTTTTTCCTGCGGAAAGCACAGATCGACTCAGCTACACATGAGCGCCAATTAAATTTGAATTTGGTTCCAAGTCAACAGCACTAAAGATTTTGAACACTTTTCGGTAAGTCACGTGGACTGCACTGAATAAAAAAAGCCATAAGTGACAAATTTGAGGCTGTTGCGTCACAGTTTGCATTTAATCTAATAATGGATTTGCTTCTCAGGATCAAACAATACGATGCTGGAGCCCATTGAAAAATGATTTTGCAATGGTTTAGAGATTACATCTGGAGGACTCACAATATAATTTTTATCTAATGGATCCACTTCTATGTCTATTTGTAGACCACCGCTGGTCAGGCTGTGCTGTGTCTGCACACTGCTGTAGAACCACAAAAGCCTAAACTGGTGATCAAATGTGCAGGAGACACAAAGTGACCCAGGGACGCGTGCTGACCTTGTCCTTGTCCTTGTTGTCCAGAGTGGAGGACAGGCGGGGGCTGGAGGCGGAGCGCATGACGCCGGAGGTGTCCTTCTCCTTCTGCGCCTCCTTGGCGGCCGTGATCTCCGCCAGCGCCCCGTAGCTGCCGGTCTTCCGCAGGCCCTGGCGCCAGGAGGCCGGAGACTCGTCCTTCCGCTCCTCCTCTTTGGGGGAGACCTTTCCAGTGGGAGAGGCCAGCTGAGGAGGCATGCGGGGCAATAGTGTTAATGGTCGCATATAAACAGACTTGACCTGAACATACTTTCAGCTCCAGATTTAGCTACTGCTGTCTATTGTCTTTTTAAATCTTAATTGACTTCAGTCTGGCTGATGACCAAAGTGATGCGAAGGTTCCAGAGTGCTAGAATGAGTATCCTGAGGCTGTTCATATTGAATCTTTTCCGGCCTTCCAGGACTCAAGACTTTGAAGGGCCTCGGTCCAGCCTGTGAGAGGAACTTGCAGGCCTGGAATTGCTCAGAGAAGCTACTGCCACATTTAAACCAGGACAGTTCATGTTTAATATAATTTCTAGCCTGTAATATGCTGGTTTTTCCTAACTTTAATGTATTACAAACTCCTCCTCACCTAATGCAAAAGGTGCTAGTCAATTACTACTGCAAGTGTGACACTGAACACAAACCACCTTGTAACGTTCACGTGATTCCCACAGAAAATGCAAAAGACGCCAACTGGAAAAGCACACGGGCTGCATGCCGATGAATGACCAATGACACCTGGTCAACGTGTTAACGGAGGCATGCAGAAAACCAGTGAGCGGAAAGACGTTGAGGTTAGTGTGGTCGTGAGTGAGATCAAGGTGATCAAGGAAGCAGCCGCAGGTGGGGCGGGGTGACAGAGGGGGAGGGGGAGGGGGGCAGAACTCAGGGGCACACCAATGTCTCACCATCGGTTTTTTGGGCACAAGAGAAATGCCAGTTTTGCGCAAGCCCTGACGCCATAGTGCAGGATCGCTTGGCTCCATCACAGCCATGAGAGGAGTAATTAAATCAGACTAAACCAATCGAGACAAGACCAGTGATGAGAGAGGGATGGGGAGCGACAACAAAGAGCAGCAGAGAAAACACAGTTCATGGAGGAAAGAGAGAGTGAAAGAAAGAGAAAAAGAGCAGGCAAAAAGAGCGAGACAAAAAAAAAGCGATGTGGGCAGCTTCAACCGAGCGCGTGCGACAATCTTCGTCCCCAGGAACGCCGTCAAAATAGCACTGACATCACAGCCAGCTCCAAACTGGAATAGACAGGAGATTAACTGCTAGCTTTCTGAACTGTCTTTGCACATGGTCACTGGAACATTCAGGCCGTGTGATGTGCGTGCTGGGCTGGACAGCGATGGAAATTAACCGTCTGTTCCACCACGGAAAAGAATCGCTACGATTTGATCTCTGTCTGAACTGCTGATTGACATTTCTGCAGGACACACCCGGGCCTTACTGTAGATGAGGCCGTGGCTTACAGCACTCAGGAAACAATCAGGAGAAAAGGGCTAAATTTGGAATCACATTTCCCTTTCCTTTTCTGTGCGTGAGCAGATGGGAATTCAAAGGCCTGCGAGGGGGAAGAAGGAAAACTGCGTTTTCTAACAGGCCGAGATAGAGAAGGGTCACACAAAACCAGCTGCTTTTTATAAGCAGACCACTTCATAAGTGAGCCTTAATAGGTGCCCCTTTTAGATGGATGTGTATATGTGTTTGTAGCAATGATTTTCACCACTGTAAGCAAAGCACTTTTTGCAATGACTCTTTTGAGCAAAGCATACTGTGTTTTGTTCCTTCTACAATCTTCTGAGTACACCAACCAATATGCTAGAGTGGTATTAAAGTGGTATAATCCTTGAATATTAAGCGTGATTGCAGAGAGTGCAGTAGTGATTCTCCTGGCTGCAGTGCCAGGTTTTTCCTGCAGAGGGCAGCAGCTGCACAGGAAGCGGTGTAGGCCGAGCAAAGAGTGCTGTGGTTCTCGGAACTGAGCTCTAATCCCTGTGACGTCCACCTCCCAACATCCCGCCTACTGTACCGACTATGACTGTACTCCTGGGAATCGTGGCTCTACACAGCCTTCATATTGGTTGTAGAGACCAGCTTTATATACTTTATACCCAGTTTTATATATCCTGTATCCATACTATCCACACTACATTCAGTCTAGACCTCCATGACAGTGCTTAGCTTGCTCTGCACTGACTACAGCAGTCTGTTAACATCCCTGTGACATTCAATACATCACATTTAACATTGAATATAAAACCTTAAATACTGTCCAAGCATGAAATTGGTTTTCGCAATGCGGTCTTTCATCACACGAAGAAAATGGATTACACTGACTTGCCACAGCTGATTTGACAAACCATTCGGGTATATGAGAGCTGTTGGGTATACCGTCTCACATGTAAACGTACTGCAGATGGCTGACACTGGTTGTCATGGTAACACCTCAACGCAGTTCAGTCATATTCCAAAAGGACTTCGTCCCACCTGCAGAACAGAATCCTAACACTACCAATGGTTGGGCTATTCTGATTCTGAGATGTGTAGCCATCCCCTGAGCGCCAATCACAGAGCATCTGAACCAATCAATGACAAGACATTTTTAACCTACCATGATGGAGGGAGGAGGGGATGGGAAGAGCAAGCATACCTTTTTCACTGGGGAGGTGGGGGTCGCCTGGTTGGTCGGCGTGGTTGGTGAGGACACCGTCACGCTGACAGGCGGTGTCGCTGTGCTGTTGCTGTTGTTTGCAGGTGCAGAGGACTTGCTCTTGTCTGGAGGGAGGGACAGTCAACTTAAGAAGACAGACTACAATAACCCAACAGGTTACTCCCTACATATTATTTCTGGAATCACACTTAAGGCACTGAGGGTGGTTCTGTGAGAAGTGAGAGAATGTTTAGTGGTACAAGGTTAAAGGCGTTCATAAATATGTGCTGCCACTGACCTGATATGTGCAAGATAGATCAAACTGAGACCCTTCCCCAGGTTCTATATTCAAATATATTTATATTTCAAATAAATTTCATGATCCAGTCAGACATACTGTTAGTGTTACTAATATACAGTGAACAAGTGATTTAGTTGTGTACTGTATAAACTGTAAATATATTTCATGTTATTATGAAGATAACTATCAATTACACTGTTGACACTTAGACTATTACTTTCTGTCTATTTTCTTGATCTAAATCTCAGTTTCAGCCAGTGATCACCAGCACTGTAAATGCATTAAAGGACTCAGGCAGAGTCTCCCACGGGAAGAACACAGTTTTATGTCTGAGAGACTGTGACACTGCAGTGTAGCACACTGACGTGGTTAGTTAGCTGAGACAGTACATATGTCAAGATTGGACTCTCTCCAGTACACGTATTCATCATAGCACAAGTGCTGTGCTGTGTATCTCTTTTGTGAATAGCTTATTGGGGACACGGTGCTCGTTTCTTGGTTTTTGATTTGGAACGGCTAAATTTAGTCTGGGATGACAGGAGATGATACAGCCTTTAGCAGGCTGCTTCTCTTTTATCCTGGTTGTTTTTTCTTTGTATTTTGTGACATGCCTGGTGCAGGGCAGCTTGCTTGCACTCCAGTGCTCTGACACAACGTGAATGAAGTTCTCCAGTTCACTTCGCATTGGTTTTCTGCCTTCCCTTTTCACTATCACTTATTTATCTCTTAACGGCTTTCCCTCTGACAATGACTAAATCTGAGGAACCCCTTCACTGGTGATCAATCCGCCACCTCTTCCATGTGCCAGAGCCTGCAACGGGATTGCACCACCTTTGAAATACACATTGAATTTGTTTAACATAGCTGTTGTCCAGCAGCCCAGAGCAAGAGGGAGACATATTCCCACCTGCTTCAGTCTCAGACTCCGAGTCTTCCTCCTCCTCCTCCTCCTCTTCACTGGAGCAGCTGGACTCGTCCTTCTTGCCCTCCTCCTCTTCCTCATCTGCCTTTTCCGGCTCCAGGGACTCGATGCGGGGCGCAGTCTTCTCTGGCTCCAGCAGAAGCGTCTCTTTGCTGGAACACACAGGCAGCCCGTTAAGCTGCCGTCTGCATCACAGTGCCAGGAGGACGGACCACGTTCGTCCAGGGTTTCAAACTGGCGGCTGCACAAGAGGCCATGAGCTCATTTGTGCAACAGAGAATCACGACCCCTGGGTAAACTCTCACGACGTACAAACATGAAAATGACAAATGTCATACACTCATACATTACAATGATGCGGCAAGGCATTTTTCATGGAGGCCGTTCCAGCAGCACGTCAGTACCCAGGTACCCTGCTTTTCAAGCTTTGCCCTACTTGCCTCTTGAGGGGTTTCAGTGTTTGATTGTTGTCCACAGTGGTAGTGGTTGTTTCGATCAAAGGAGACTTCTTCACATCCCGCTTCTCACTCATTAGCTGAAATATAAAGATGCGCATATGTCAAATAACTTACAGGAGCCACTCTACAGAAGGGATGACTTCTTACGGTGAAACTTCAAGCCAACAAAATAAAGTCATACGCATCAATGAAGTGTGGGTGCTATGAAGGGAATACATGTTTAAGAAATGTCATTTTCAACTGTACTTCAGCTTTATTCCATCAAAGAACACTGCAGACACCAGAGAGAGGATTACCAGATTCTGCTTCTTTTGTAATTCTTCTAAGTAACCCAGGACATCTTCATCTGCTACATCAAAGGCTGTTTGGCCCTGAAAAAAGACAAATAAGACCAATGACACATCAGACAACCGAGCACTAACAGTATCAATCCCTAACTTTAAGCATATAGTATATGAAGGAAAGTCCAGAGCCAACAGCACTAAGTACGGAAAGTGAAAGGGAAAAAAGACCTACCACTTTGTTGATGGCGTCCATGTCGCACAGGTGATCTACCAGGATTCGACAGGCCTCCTCTTTGCCCCAGTGCGCGGCAGCGTGGAGGGGAGTCCAGCCGTCGTAATCTTTAATATTTACATCATACCCTGCCTGGATTAAAAGCCTGAAACACACGCAAACGCGTACAAACACACATACACACACACACGCACCGAAAAAAAACAGAAATAGCATCAGGTGATTTAGAAAATCTGGTTCTCTTGGATTTGGACTGTTGAAATCTACAATACGCTGACAGTGTGCGCCAGTAAGGCTTGCTGTTCTGTTGCTGCCCTGGGCCCTAAGCTATGTGATACTGTTCTTACTCTAAAGCACACACGCAAGTACGAACTCATGCACACAAACACAGCCCTTAAGACATAGGCAGGCAAGCAGCCTTCTACAAAACATACACAAAAAAAATCTGAATATTGCTTAAAAATTTTAACAGTGACACAGGCAACAGGCACGGTCCTCCTTTGGGAATGCAGTGGCTTTATATATCCAACATTACTGCCTTCAGTCATTCAGCTACAGACATGGAAAGAAATGTGGCACTGGCTGGGCTCCCAGGAGCAGATGGACAGGGTGCTGCGATCCTCTTCACTCAGTGGCCAGTCTCCCCTGCTGGACCAGAGCGGCAGCCCCAGCAGTAACAGACAGGAAGCTGATAGAGCCGTAGCCACCCAGCCAATGCTCCACTCCAGACAGAGCAGCTCTGCCTGTTTGTCTGTATGCACAGGTTTTGCTTTTGTGATCAGTATTGATAAGGGAGATGGGGCGGTAACGTGTGAGCGGAGACGGGCTTACTTTAAAACCTCCGAGTAGCCCTTGGCGGCGGCGACGTGCAGCGCCGTGCCGCCAGACTTGGTGTGCCGCACGTCGTTGATCTGGCCGCTGTTCAGCCACTGCCGCGCGTCCCGAAGCATAATCCGCTCCTCCTCCTTCCTGGCTGCCTCGATGTCCACTCCTAGGTGAGAGCAGAGCGTGGTTAACACACACACACACACACACACACACACCGCCTCTTCCCTTTAAGCTCTCACTGTAGCGCTGCTGCCGGCAAACCGGATCAACCAGAGGCGGAGAAGGAGGCAAGCGATCAAGTCAAGATCAACGAAACCTTTCATTACATCCAAAATCCAAAGGACAAAAATAATTACGAAACGCTGAGATAGTGCAAAGCTTCCATACCACACCGCAGCAGACCACGCATACTTAGCTATGTGAAGTGTGTGTCATCTGAAATGCAAAGTTTAAGTACACCTGCCATAATTCCAGCTGAAAGCTATTACAAAGCATGATGCATGAACAGCATTCTTAAATGGTAAAAATTTGACCTTGGACTTGACATTGCTACAGGCAAATTCTATACAACTTCCAGCAAAAGCCAAAAAAACAACTCAGCAATTCAGTGCATTCCAGGTATGGAACACGAATTTTCCATTATATTGACAACTGAGAGCCAAACATGAAAGGAACCATACGTAGGCAAATAAATGTTATTTGATCCGGCCTCTATAATGGAGTGAGAGAAACCCACTCCGCATTTGCAACAATACTCAACCACCTAAATATATGTCTTAAATTAGAAAGCACTGCAGTCGAGTCGTTCACATATATTCCCCCGAATCTCACCTTCACTCGCCATTAAACAGCAATCCCACAGGAAACCGGCAGAGGACAAATCTGTCACAAAATGCAATGTGCTCTCTGCACACCAGAGGGTGATGTAGACACCCCAAACTGCTGACCTCCTTTTGGACATACAGTATCTCTACCTCCTTAGTGCATCCATCTCCACTGCGTTTGTGGATGGACGGAAATAAAACTCTACACAGCAATGACGCAACGCAGGCCTATACATATGAGGCTCAGGAAACTGGTTCCTTAGACGTGTATTTACTTGTTACCACTTGACTAATATGTGAGTAATAAACTAAGTTACCACAGCTGTTGAGCCTCTTCATACTGAGCACTGAACTGGCTGTTCTGAACTACATAAACATTGAGCGAAAGAGCCTGCAATATAAATTAACCATTTCAGGTTAGGTTATCGGTTTTGCTTTAAAACAAGGGACAACTACACACAGCTGTAGTTTAGCGTGCGTGAAGCCATGAAAAATTCAGGTTAAAGAAAGAAAATGTTTTGGGTGATGCTTTCTTTGGAGATGAACTGGAGATCAACCAGGGAACTTGATAAGTAGAGAGCTCCAGTCAGATATCAGTGTTAAAAGATAAAATCAATGCAAACTGCTGCTAATTCTTCAGCCCATTCTCTGGGAAAAGTGTCCCACCCAGCAAACGCGTTCACGTAAACACCAGTAATGGGAAAACAGATCAACACACAAACCCATTACATGTGCTATCCAAATGTCCCAAACTTAATAAACAAACTGTCACAACAAGTGTAGCCAGTACAATAAACTCAGCTGACAGCATATCAATCGCAAACAGTGACACAACCACAAGGCTTTAATTTGCTTTTTCCACTTCATCAGTAGTTGCTCTTGGAGGCAAAAACCCGTACAATCTCCCCCAGCACTACGATGAGAGAGCCACTCAGAGTCTGGACACAGGGAGTGACTGGAGTGTGCAATTAGAGAGACGCTTATGAAGAAAGGGACAGGGACCAGGAGCTCGGTCGGTTGATTTGAGAGACGGGAGGTTAAAGGGCAGCGCGGATGGGCTTTTGGCAGCGGCACGCTGTCACAAAGCCTTTATTAAAAGCCCATGTGACGCCACGGCGCTCAAACACACTGTGTTCTGTCAGAGCTTTATTTCCACTGCGCTGGTCTGACTGCCCACAGCAGCGCCGGGGCTGAACATGACAGGAGGCAGGGGGAGCTGAGACAGCTTTTTCACCGGAGCTGCCGAGACGGAGCGCCACCGCTTGCAAACGAACAATCGACCTCACAAACGCGAACATAAATAAGCACGCAATACAGGCTCGCTGACCAGTAAACTTTTCTCTGATCGTTGCCACTCAATCGTTCTTATAGACAGTGGGAAAACTCAGGAAGAACAAGGCACGCGCCGCCTACATATGCTGATATTCTGAGACAGCTGAAAGGAGCTGTCTACAAAACCACCACAAACTGGGCTGAGGAGGACTGCAAACACGTTGGTTGCGAGTTCACATTTTGTAGACTGAATGTTGCGTAATCCTGACATTAACGTCTCAGTGACGCATTCAACAGAGGGACAGTCCACTTCCCTCACTGTCACATTTAATTCAGTGCAGTGAGCACACGGACTTCTCAAAATGATTAGAACTAGAGGTGGACGGCTTACTATGCTAAATAAAATAAAACAAACTGATTATTGGAAGGAACAAAGGAAATATGGTAGAACACAGTCTCCTGGAGACTAAGTTCGTTCTATAAAAAGCAAGAGGAGAAATTGCCCAAGACCTCCACGAGACCACAAAACTGCAGCCTGGTGGGTACTGGGAGGAATTTCACGAGTCTACATTAAGAGCCCATTACACCTTGAGGCGGAGCAGTAACTGGGGTTGTTCTGAAAACAAATACACAAGGGCCAGTGAAACAGAACACACTGATTGGACAAGTTGTTTCCCAATGCCATGTATGGTCTCATGTGGCAAAAATAAAGGTTCTGTCATCAAGAACTGATGAGTAAACACACAGGGACTAACAAGTAAACACGTAGAGGCTAGCACAATATCAATACCACCAGTTAAGAAAGTTTGTGGGAGGCTGACGTGGAACAGGGCCGATTTAGCTTTTCATGGTTTTCACGAACCTCTTGCCAACACAAGCAAAAGCTCAAATGACCCTGACTAAGTCTAAGTGTGATTAATGGGGGCAAACGGCATCCAAAGCCACTCCTGGAGAGGTGTCTCATTACCACATGACAGAGTCCCCGCGCTGTCAATATCAGACTGCTCCACCAGAGCCGTACTGCTGGAAATGATGGGTCCTGCTCCATCTTTCCTAGCCATCATTGTCCTTGTGTCTGTCCGGACCCAGACTCTAAATCTTACTTCCTCATCTGGGAAGAGGAAGAGCTGCAAGGAAGTGCTGGTATGACCAGTGAGTGCTGGGCTACAGGGAGCAGACCTGGCTGCCAGGGGACTGGGGTCGTTCTCTAACCTTTAACCTGTATAATAAACTTCTAATAAACCATTACACAACATCACCTGTGACCTTAAAACCATCACTACCCAAAACAAAGCAGTATCCATTCACACAATAACACACATTTTGACACTTTTATAAATACGCCAAAACACCTTCACTTACTTTTTGTTGGCAACATCACATATGACATCATGTGATGTACATGCCAACGTCACGCTGCCTGTCGAATGCTCCTAATGCGTTATAAGGCCGATACTTCTAACACTTATATTGTGAATGCCTGAGGCGGCTGGTTAGGACACCGCAACAGTGTCTGTCAGCATGGACTGCGCAGGCATGCCGACATTTCAGGGCCCCGGTGCATCTGTCAGGTCCCCCCCGCAAATAAAACCTGACAGCTGCCATTACCAGGGCGCTGGGCTGCGCGGGCCCGGCTGAGCCGCCGGCCGTTACGTAACACGCTTTAAAGAGTGTTAACTGACCGGAGCAGCGCCTCCTCTTCTCCGAGTCCCTCTGCTCCTGCTCCTTCCATGTCGGCGCATACCGAGACCGCGTTCGTGTTACCGCAGCGACGCAGTGATGTGCTGTCGTTGGAATGCGCCCCGCGCCGAGCGCAAGTCTAAACAGACGAGGGTGTGAACGGTGGCGGCAACGGCTGCTGAGAGCCACTCAGTGTCTGGCGGATGGTGAAGATGTGCAGAGTCCCCTTTCAAACAGGAGTCTTACAGTCCAGCTTGAGTCTTAAATTGGAAGGCATTATGGGATACCTAGGGGCTGTTCTTTGAGGAATTATCAATATGCTGAAATCATTACTTTAATATATCTCAGTGTAGCTTGTTCTCTGGCTGAAGTCATTGTCCAAATGAGTTAAGTGCTTGAAAACCTAGGGAAAGCATTTGACTGGATGTCCCAAGCGCAAATTAAGCTGTTGGCCCCTGCTGGGTGATTGACAGACGCTTTCTTTCCAGATAGCTGCTGGGCTGGGAACGATATGGGTTGGGATGCATAATTTCAACTTCTGGCCTTTGGCAAAGAGAACTGAGAGGAGAGGTCCTGCCAGACACAAGCTCCTGTCACCATTATAGTTCAATCAGCTGCTAGCAAAGCCCAAAAGTGCATGGGACGAGGGGGCACCCTGAGCCAGGAGCTGTGAGCTAGGTCAGGGAATATGTCTGAGCATGGCTTCCCATAAGCACTGGGAGGATGTGTGGGCATGTCTCATCATCTCAGTAATGCTCTGACAGAAAAAAAAGCACACCATGTCAGTTCAAGATCAGAATGCTCAGGATCCACTGAAGTCAGCATGCCACACGAAAATGTAGCCTAATGCACAGTCAAATGTGGAATCGTAATAAAAATGGCAGATTAACTTCATGCAAGCCAAGGAAGTGTTACGCTTGAGTGTGAAGGTCGATGGAAGGGGTATCATTTGTTTTTCCCCACACACAAATTCAACAGTCCACCCAAACCATCCCCACCATCAGTGGGTACCCAACAGGTTAGGGAACCACTGACTAGGGAACAACAAACAGTCCATGTTAGCGCATCAAACTTCCTCATTACATAACTTTACCAGTGTGACCCAGCCATCTTGCTTATTCTTTATTCATTCCCAACTGTAAATAATTGAAGGTGAGACATGCTCGACATTTCTGGTCAGGCTGGTTTATGAGGTTGATTTGTAATGTAATAACGGGGGCACAAGCAACAAAAAGCGAACAGATTTGTTTGCCATATTGCTGATACTGAACTAAGCTCAGCCAGCACTCTGGAGCTCAGCCAGAATGTGTCACCTAACATGACCGTGAGGAAATCAATGGGCTCCAACGGAGGCAGAAGCCACAGATCAAAGCCGTGTGACAGCGATAGCCCGGCGCGGGGCGGGTACCTTGCCGGTTGATCTCGTTCTGCAGAAGCTCTTCCATGGCCTCTTCCTCGGCAATGTCCAACGGCGTTTCCCCTTCGCTGTTCACCACGCCAACATTCGCCCCCTGGCTGATAAGGTACCTGAAGGAAGACGACAGAAGTAGGCTTTCGTTAGGGGGGCTGAACACATGCCCAGAGGTTGCAGGTCTGAGACCCAGATGAAGCACAGCTAGTGGACACCAGAGAGGAGCTCAGTCTGAATTGCTGAAAAGCTGTGCAGAAATCTAAATGGTTGAGGGGCAAAAAACAAATGTTGGCCAAGTAATTGCGCTGCGCTTGGATATGGTTCCTGAATGTGAGTACAGCTCTATTTTTGTACAGCTCTATTTTTGTTACTAAAAATCTTCAAGAATTCAGTGACATTAGAAATACAGTGGGAGTAAATAAATGTTTCCAAACCATTTGTAACAATGGTAAAAAGGGCACTGTTAAGAGCTCGTGCACCAGAAACACTTTCTATTTTGTCATTTATAACGGAATTAAAAAGCTGACCCTAACAGTACCACGGCATATTAATCTCAACACAGCCTAAAGAACGGTGGAGATGAAAACTACTTTCCACACACTTTCCATTCAGTCATTTGCTGTGCAGACACAGCTTTCAACAGAACTGGAAAACAGCCCACAGACAGACACACTGTAAAGCACATGCTACCTGTCAGCACTCTTAACTAGTTTCCATTTATGTCCTCTTGTTTTACAGACTGAACTCACCCTAAAGAATCTATTATAGTTAACCTTATTGATTCCTTTTATAAATTTAAATACCTCAATTAAATCGCCCCTAATCCTCCTCTCGCTTAGTCTAAATAGGTTAAGTAACTTGAGTCTTTCCTCATAGCTTTTATATTTCATGCCAGGAACTAATTTAGTTGCCCTTCTTTGAACCTTTTCTAGAGCTTCGATATCTTTTTTATAGTGCGGTGCCCAGAACTGCACACTCAGATGTGTCTCATTGCTACTGGAGTGCTGAACATGTTCTAGTGTTTGTTCTATTCATTTAAATATATTTATTAATTATGTTATGTAATGTAACAATTACAATAAATAATATAATATTATTTATTATTATAATATTACTATCAGATCAGAACGCATTCAGTTTGCGTAATGATCAACCCAATTGTGTAATTAAAGGCTAACATGAAACATGAAAAAAAAACTTCAAGCACACCATGCCTCTGACTCTGACTTGCCTCTGATCCCTCTCCATAATGATCCTTTTGAGGACACTAATAATGTACATTGTAGCCTGCAGAAAAACCTGGCTGGGCCTTTGGAAACACAGCATTATTGTACGAAAACTAAAATACAGAACATGTGTGTGAAATACCATGCTTGTTAGACAAAATTGTGTTTTGAGATTTGTGCACTGGATTGTGGATTGTGTGCTCACCAGAGAATGAAAGGTCTGTTCTTCCATGATTTAATCTAATGAGCAAGAGTATTTTGTAATACAGCAGCTTAGATGAACTGCACTGTTGCACTGTGGCTACCATTCCTTACACAGTAATGTACCTGTTTCCTTGTACACACCCAACAGCTGCTCACACATGACAGCCATTCAATGTGTAACTGGTACTTAGGCATTTCAACCAAATGACCTCAACTCAACTCCTCGTTCCCGCTAACGCAACCTCTCCCTCCCTCCCTCCCTTCTCCTTCTCCTCCTCCTCCTCCTCCTCCTCCTCTCCCTCTCTCCCGCTCTCCTCCGCATCTGACTGTTTCCGACCGCGAGACATCTGCGTATCCTGGCTGCCGGTGGTTTCGGGCCTGAGGAAATGCAGACTCTTTTCATTAAAATGACACACCACTTCAAATCCACTACATCCCAGCCACTCGCCTCAGAATGGTGATTCATTACCAAAACGCAAAGCTCAACAGTTTACTTATTCTGTGGAGTTCGGTTCTCTACATGCTGCAAACGCTACTCTTTAATGCCGCCGTGCTTTTTCGTTTACCGGTTAAGTGGCTTTGCGGGTAGGGTTCTGACATCGGAGGACTCCGCGTTTGGTCCCCAGCCGAGTCACAATAAAGACTTCTCCAAACGGCGCCTTCTGCCTCACTGCCTGTCACTTGGCATTGAAAGAGATGGATTGTGGGTAACGGTCTGCTGACAAACTGGAGTTCTGCACATCAAGCTACTTCACACTTCGGATATCACAAGGTATGACCCAATGGGCTGGCATGGCTTCTATTTTCCGCACTGTACGCACTTTTCTGACTAAAAGCGTAGCAGGCCTGTTGTCACAGAGGGGATGGGGTTATAAAACAGTGAGCAAGTGCTGAAAGCAATCCCCTAACCATCATTACTACCATCGGAGCATCCTGATTTCAGATGATACTCAAAATGCTTAATCTATGAAGTGAAGTTTGCGGAACCCACAGCTCTTGCAGAAATTCTGGTCACACAGAACTGTAGAATGCAGAACTATAACACTTTTGTTGGCCAACTCTCAACCAATGACAACACTAATAACAGTGAGAGACAACAACATGTATCATTAATGTATCAATAAAAAGCTGCCTGAACTCAGGGTGCACTGTGTGATATTTTAAGTGGCTTCGGAATGTCTAGATGCAAAGTCTAGTGAAATATGACACTGAAGAGAATCAGGTCACAGCAGACTCCAATAACTGGAACAATGAGTGTGACTTATCCTGCTCGGTGTTCCTTCCCGATTCAAATGTCAACCGACAAAATCTCTGATGTGCTCCCATTTCTATAAATGGCACTCCTACCTCAAAAGGTTAGGCAAAGAATACCAGCCGACGCAACTGGATATCAAAACCCTAATCTTAGCTACAAAAACACTGTTGTAGGCCTGGCTCCTTGAAAAAAAGATCAACCATAACACCACAGGCAATCAGCCAATCACAAGGAACTTCACAAAGAAGTGAAAACTGGGCCCTGCTCTGATTGGAGTCCGCTGCATATCCAGAGATTCTGTTCTTACCGCATGTACATAGTGCCACTGTGACCTTCAATTGTAAAGCGTGCAGTGGCATTTCAGGGCACGTCTGCAATGTTTGCAACCTTACAACGGAAGTGCCCCAGCGGGGAATCAAACTGGCAACCTTTCGTTTACAAGCCCTTCTCCTTACCTGCTGTGCTATACTGTCGCCACCGGCTCAGTGGGTAAGAATGTGAACTGTTCCAGTTCTACAGCCAGTGTTTGCTCACCCTGTTTTCCCAGGGGTCAACGGGGTTACAGGCCCAGTTCTGAGTTTCACCAGGAGAATCTTGAAATTCATTAGTCACTGGTCAAGTCACTGTTTAACACAACTGACGGCTAGTGATTATGGCTGGCTGTAAGGAGAGGAAAAGGACTGCGAGTCTTGGGTAGAGGAACTAATCCCGCGAGTTGGATACCAATAAACCATTCCTGCACTTCCACTGTAGATAGCCTAAACTGTGTTTATCCCCAACCAGAGCCACTCAGCAAAAGCTGTCCTCCAGCGCTACCTGTGAGGATGAAAATGACTTAGCTACAAGCTCTGAAGCCAACATCACACATCGCTCAACAGTAAACGCCATACGAACAGTGTGACCCTGCTAATTAACACTTTAATGCAGGTGGAAGCCTCTTGAAATTGAGTGGAAAAGGGAGAACATGCGATCACGGAGCTGAGAGGGGTGGTCGATCAGCTAGCAGTGAAAACCCTGCCGAACCGACTCAAAGTCCTACACGCTCTGCAAAGACAGAGGTCATTAACGGAGCTCCAGATGGGACCTCGTGGCACGCTCTGTTCTGTCTGTGTAACAGAGGCAGGCACGGCCCTGGAGCCCAGCCACGGGGCTGGGCAGGTGTCCATCTGGACCCCTGCCATGTTTAGCTAGCGATGGGCCTCAGTGGCAAGGGTGGTCAGCACTGACTCTGCAAGTGCCAGCCAACCTGCAAGCGGCCACACGGGGCGCTGTTCGCATCCCTGCGGGGTGGCGTGGGGAACCACACAAGCCTGCTAGAGGTTGGGAATGTGTTATTTCTACGGAAACAGAATTCAAAATCAGACAAGGGAAAGGCATTACGACTGAATTCCTGTCCTCGCATTCAAAACTGAAGCTTGAAATATGCGACAGCTAATCCCAACACAAGCATCCCAGTGTAAATACCTAATGCAACGCTGCTGTTAGGTTTATATCTGGCATACTCTCCATTCTTCCGCAGCCCTTTGTCTAGGATATTTCCCCGGCTCTATGAGCAGACAGGGACCCTGTTACAGGCATTAGCTCTGTGACCCCACCTGCTTGCCTGAGCGCACCGCGTCGTTATGCCAGACGTAACTTTAGAGCAACAATTCAACAGGTATCTGGAATCTCCGCTCTGGAGCACAACACGCCGTTCGCCCATTGAGAAAGGGAAGCGCCTGAAACCTGACCCCGGGGGCCGCGGTGTCTGCGGGCTTTCGCTTAAGCCAGCCACTCAAGCACCCGATTCATGTGATCATTGCTGCCACTGAACCAATTTAGCTCCCCCCCCCCGAGATCTAGGAGTTGTTTAACAGAAAGCTGGAAATCCTACTGGATTGTGGCCATTATTGATGAAAACTGAGCAGCCCTGGCACAGGGACGCAAGGCATTAAAAGGAGGGGCCAGGTGGACGGCTTCAGAGGAGCGTACTGAGAAAACGACAGAGGGGTGGGGGACACTTACTCTGCTATGTCCATGTATCCGCAGGAGGCCGCCGCGTGAAGCGGGATCCAGCCTTCGTTATCCGGCTGGTTGATGCTGGCTCCATGCTCCACCAGGAACGTCACCATGTCTATGTTATCGTCTATGCAGGCCTAGAAAGCAGAGAGGGGAGTTAGATGAATGAAGGAAATCAGGGCTGATTACGTCGACATCATTGTGAGCCCGCTTTCTTATAACAAAACCATCTGACCCCCTCAGTCAAAGCCAGCGCGGGGATGTTCTGGGAACGCCAGTTCTTGGAAGAGGTCACTCCTCTGACAGACTGCTTAAGTAGGAATCTTGCTTTTCTGAGGCTACGTATGCGCTGGTATTGCAGAAGTGACCTTTGCAAAATGGAATTTCTGTTATTGAGAGGAATCTGGCATTTCGCAGAGGAATTTCAAAATGGGAAGCTCATTACCTAATGTTCAATATTACGCAAAAAGCCAACGGAAAATGGAGAGGTGTTTTATAGAGCTTGTTAAATTTTGCATTTATTGCCAGGACTCCATGGAGGTTTTCAACAATTGTTTCACCAACACATTTTCATACATTATGATGTTCAAAAATGGAGTCAGAGGTTAAAAACAAACAGCGGAAAAAATGAAAAAAAGGGAAAATTCTGAGAAAAAGAACAAATAGAATCGATCATTTAGTAAACAAAATTTACTTTCATGACAAAAATGGAATGTAGTGTGGCATGTCGTCAGATGGATAGGATATTGTCTCCAAATACCAGAACATATTCCAGGGCATTTCAAATATCAGAGCATTTAGAATTATTGGATCCTTTCCACGGGTCATTTAAAAAAAAGTTTAGGTGTCACCTTCATGAACCAACTCAATTCATTATACCAGGGAAGTGAACTTTTACTGCACTGTAGCACCACAACCACTTACAACATAATATAAATACTGACTATTCTGCATCATTCTGCATTGTGATTAGCAAAAAATACAGTAAAATAAAATAAAAGATTAAATCTGTTTCCAATTTACATTGGAAAAACACCCATTTTCTGTGGCAACTTGGTGAAAACAGGGCGTTTTTTTAGGGGGCTACTCCTACTATTTCACAGCCTTTACTCCCTCTCATGTGCATATCAAAACCCTGCTTCAAACAAGAGCACTGTAAATAAAGCCAAATAAGAGTGTAGATGTGGACTTCTGACTACTCCTGCTACGATATGTGTGGGCTGGGAGGGGGAGGGTGCTCCTCGCTGGAGTGAGGCACCAAATAGACCCGGACCTTCCAAACGTCAGGGAGGAGCAGATATGAACAGCGCTGGAACGGCTACAGTTAGAGAGGAATACGTCACGACTGTGCAGCAAGAATCTGTGACCGAGGTCACATTCCACAGCCCTGAGGTCCACGGGGAGCCACACGATTCCCACAGTGAAGAAGAAGCACCTCCGACTCTGCCCCACGGCGGGGTGAGAGCCCTAGCCCGGGGGGAAAGGTGTCAACTCAATGTAAACCCGTTCAGATAACATTACGACTCCACTGCCGACAAAGTGAAAAACAATCCGCGAAAAGGATCGGATGCTCCTCGATAGCAGCGGTCGGGGGGGGGGTGGGGGGTCGTGTTGCTGAGAATAATTTGTCACCTTTCCTTGATTTTCAATTACGGAAAGACGGGGACCCCGAGGTCCCGTCCCGAAACACGCCTCGGGCCCTCGCAACCCCCGTGAACTCTTCTTTTCCCCCCCCGCCTGTTGCTATGGCAGCGTCGGACAGGGAAACACACTCCGGCCGGCCCCCGCGTTTCGGCGCGCATGACCATCTGGTCGGAGTCCTTGCCCAAATTTGGGCGGCAGATTGCGCCGTATATGGCCAGAGGCGAGAGCCGTCTCTGCGTGTGGCTCGGCCGGCCTTATCTGAGGCAGAGAGCTGCGCCGTCCACCGGGGAGCGGGGGGGTGGCGGGGGGGGGAGGGGAGCCGCACAAACAGCCAGGTGCAGAGCCTCTACCTTCTCCAGATCTGACAACCCTCCGGGGCCCGCAGCACAGACCGAGCACGCACCCAAACAGCTGCGTCCCCCAGCGCACCTGCCCCCGCTGCGGACGGCACGCACCGACTCAGAGCGGCAGGACGAGAGGGGGCGACCCACGCCTGGTCCTGCAGGGTCGCGGTGCCTGCTCCAGCCAGGGCCTTTCACCACACGCTTTACCTAACCATCCTGACTAAACCAACTTAGCTGCCAGTGGCTTACAGAGAGCTGTGGAAGCTACTGCTCTGCTGACTTTAAGGACCAGTGCTGAGCAACGGCGCTATATGGTCGCACCACGTTGATAGAGTTGCATCAAGGTTATGCAGTTGGACCAAATTCAGCAACTTAGGCTTTCTACAATAAGCGTTTATGTACTTCTTTCATTTTTCCTAGTAGTCTTCAAAACATCTTGGAAGAAGAGACAGTGTTCAAAGACAGTTTGAAGACTAAAACTAAATTAAAAGAACATAAAGATTAACCCTCAGCATAGATATGGTAATTCTGTGCATCTCATTGATCTATTTTTGAAGTACTGAATTGATCTGTGGATCAGCACCCACATGTCTTCTACTTTGGCAAGTTCAAAAATGTTTCATCCTAACCCAATGCTCTTTTCGCTCCTTTCACCTGTAGTCTTCTGAATAATTCAAGAGCGAGGATGTGGGTTATTGCATTATCTTCCATTCTTCCAACTGAGAAACGACAAGCTATGCCCTCCAAGGCAAATGCACATCACTACAGCTTTGCTCACCTCTGCGTAACACACTTCAAAAGGCACCGTCTTGAGCTGTGACTATCCTCCCATGGTAATCTTTTAATGGCTATAATGATATAATAAGAGGTATAAGGTAGAATAAGAGGGTCAGAGGTGTCGTTCCAGTTTAAGGGACTTGTAAGCGCAGCAGGGAGCGGGACCGCAGTCCCCTGGCAGTGCATAGCTATCCCTGCCGAACGCTGGCATCTCTCTCGCAGGCTTCACACACGCCGATGTAAAAATAAAGCTGTCACTGTTTAAAGAGAGGGGAGGAGAGCTGCATTCCTTGCCCAATATAGGAGCATCTAGGAACGTTTTGCGACGCTCCACTACTACAGAGGCGTCCTTTCCTAAAGAGCCGGGTTCCGAGCGTCGAGTTAAAAACACGAGAGAGTGGAAAGGACGGCTGGAGACGCTATGGGGCTGACAACCACGGCCGTTAACGACGGGAGTTATTACCCAGCTGCGTCTGAGTTCAGCCTCCCGCGGCCAGGGGCCCCCGACAGGCGTCCGGGGAAGAGCGCAGACATGTACTGACTCAACAGGCAGCAGGCCGACCTGCCTCCATTCAAACCTGTCGGACCGGTACGGGGGGGGGGTTGCTGCCGTCAAACAGGCAGCAGCTGAGTCACCGCTGCAGCGCCAGACACACACAGAAACACGCGTAACATGCGTGCACGTATGCACACGACCGCAAACACGGTGAATACACGTAACACACATACGTGCGCAAAAACGCACACAGACAATTGCATCTGAGAGGTGCACAAACAGGTCATGTGATATATGGCTCAAGATACTGTTAAAATAATATCCAACCCACATGATTTGAATGTGTCCACAGGGACAGGCCATATTTGATATGGGTTACAATGAAGACTCTACAGACAAAGTGAAGTACAAGCTGCATTACACTGTACACTGTAGTATAAACCAACAATACTGAATACTTGCACAGTTAGCATAACGAGCCTTAAGGCATCAGTTAAGAAACAAATAGGACAACTACTCAGACGCGGGCACTGATCACAGAGTAAACTGGCTCATTACTTTCAAAGAACATGTCAGCTCCAACTCTGCAGAAGCCAAAGTGGCATAATCATAATCTCAGGGATAATTGCTCGTGACTCAGCGTCAGCCACAGGTGAGCAGCAGCGGTGACAGCACCGGCAATAAGCAACAGTTCCAAAGGCACCAGATTTGCAAAGCTACATCTGCAACAATGTGGGAGAGAAGAGGCCCTTATTCTGAACAACTTGCATAGCTTACATTTCGACATACAATCCAGTCATTTAGCTGAACATTTACAGACAGTTAGAGTGAAGTAACTTGCTAAAGGGCACAAGAGGGGTACCGTTCAAACCTGCCCACATCTGGTTACAATTTCAGTTCCCCAACCAAATGGATTACCAGCGCTGCCTAAATGTCAGTTGTGTTAAAGGGGAACCTCAATGCCTGAAACCGGCAGCTGCTGACTTTGCTTTCTGATCTTCCTTCACTACAGCGCGACTCGTCTGCTCCCTTCACTTCCACTGGGACTGGCATCGGGCCCCAACTCCTCGCATCCCTCCAAGAAGCCGCTGGTAAGGCATGCCGCAGTCCGCTGCATGGGATTCACTGTGGAAGCTTCTACTCTGGCTTAGTGTGGCATGTCCCAACGGCCGACAAGGAATTTATATATAGCAAGTGTGACTTTAATTAGCATGGTGCCCAGCGCTGAAGAAGCAAGGCTGGCTGGGGGCCAGGAGGGGGGGGGGGGGGGGGGCGGCGTACCGTGGGCTGCTGGACTGTGCTTTAGACCCACAGCCTCTGCTCCACTGTCTCATAAAGGCAGCACTACAGGCCCCATGGAAAGCAGAGGATTCTGGGAAATGTTCAGAGTGGGCAGCAGAGCCCTTCCCTATTTATGACACCAAAAAAAAAAATTCAGGAACATAAAAGATGCAAATCCATTGGGCCTGTGACAGTGTATAAAGACTGAGTGTACATATATATATATATATATGAGGACTCTGGCCTATGTGCAGAGGACACCAGCTCTGAGCATACTGCACTACAGTAACGGCCCTCTGCTGTAAAGAATTCCCTCTATGAAAAGAATAGCCCTTCAGTAAACATCGGGCTGTAGACAATTCACAGGACACTCGATGCTACTCTCTGCACTAAAATTAAAGCACCATAGCCTATATCAATGAGCCAATCACAAACATGTCAAATACTAACAGACTACTTTCTCAGAGACCTCCATCTGTTTAAGATGCACAGGAATGTTCTGTGCATGTAAAACATAAGATTTTTTTTAAATAATTGCTATTTGTGATTAAAACTACAGAGCTAGACATTTACCCTGTTTTCTTCTGGACTGTGGGGAGGGAGGGCAGCATTTCCCAATGACATATTCCTGTCCCCCATTATTAAGAACGGCAAAATATATTAATATGTTTATATTTGGTCCGTACGTTTTAGATTACCACTGTGGTCATAACTAATCAAGACTTATGACATCTTCAAGGTGCACGTGCTTGTGCCATGAATGGTTTAACCACTGTTCCATGTTCTAGTGAAAAATGCATGCAATGGAGAGGCCAAACAACCCGTTCACATAAACTCACAGACATCAAAGGGTTAGCACGTCCCATCACCCCTCCAAAATGAAACTGCACCTGCAAAAATCAGCTCGATTTTCATTTTCCAAACAGGGAGAGGAGGCACCTGTGCGGTATGGTGCTCCGCCTCCTAAAAACACCGGCAAAGTGTATGCCCAGCTCAGGAAGATTATTTCATTATAGCTGCATTCACAACTGTTACAACTGTTAGTAGTACAAAATAGAAGAATAAAGATGATTGCCTCAGTTGTACTTGTTTTATTACATAGAGTGAGTCTCTGTGGAAGTCAAACAATTGTTTGGTTATCCGACTGAAATACAAAAATATCCATACGATGAAAAACATAGTAAAAAAAAAAAAGAGTGTGAAAAATAGAAATTGATTCAAAACAGAATTTGCTCTTTTTACAACCACTAGTGACTTTTGCTGCGAGAGAGAATATGCAATTTAAGAGTTGAGTGTCCTGCTTGAAAATAGAGTGCGTCTCCCTGTGGAGAGCGCACTGAGTCAGGTGTAGTTTGCTTCTGGGAAACAAGCTGTGCTTGGGTGCCGCACACTTCACAAAGTCTATTCACTTTAAACACATCCACATGGGTCTGATTACCCCGGGCTATCTATAGATTAACTTAATAAAAGCCTCCCGGACCAGCAGGGATAAATATGGACAAGACTGGTGCGTAAACAATGCCGCGTCCATCACATGCAACGTTCTAATCCTAAAATAACACCGCCGAATTCATCTGAAGCCCGGGGCTAATGCACGGAGACGGGCGAAATCCGTTCTCATAGCAGAACCGAAAACTCAAACCATTACGTCCCGGTGGTTACTGTAGCAACACGGCCCAAAAGGGGACAAAAGTTCGCCCCCCGACGGCCCTTCTGTGAGGAATGTAAATAAATAGGAAAAGGCTTTATTTAAAAAGCAGCCGGGGTCTCTCAGATAGCCTCCGGCCCACACAGGACATGACGGCATGAGTAAACTGTGACTGGTATGGCTGGATCAGTAGCCGGGCTTCGGAGGATGACAAAACGTTGCAGAGGCCCACGAGCCTTAAGGAGTTAAAGTGGAGCAGTATGTAGTAATTCCACAGCAGGCTATAGCTGAAACACAGGTCTCTAAAGCTGGGGATACGCACATCCAATCGGTGCCCGAAAAAGTCTGTAGTCACCACGATGTGTCCCAAATGTAGTCTGTTGTCACCTGGTGTCGATGGCCAACGTTCCGGATTCAAAATGTACAGCTGATGTCAGGTATTGGCGAGAGCATGACCAGGCCAGCTATAACACTGAAGCAACTCAACCAACCATCGGATGTGTGTATCCTCAGCTTAAGGGCTGTATTGTTCCATTGGAAAGTGCTTCAGCTTAGTTTAAGCAGTGGGAGCAGAAGTTCTATCACAGCTGCATGACAGTTGGTTCTAAATAGATGTTTGAGACAAATTGACAGAAATATTTCAACACAGCCCCAGAAAGTCTGCAGTGCAATCCGTCAAACAGTATTTGTTGTGTTAAGACCTCCATCAACAGGTTTCACAATCTTTAAATCTGGAACCCTTCTCCCACTCTTCAACTCTGAAAATCTAAAATCTTGGCTACTCTTGCAGTACAGCTGAAAAAATGACCTGCGATAGAAATGTTTCGTTATCAAAAACTCAAAATCACACTTTAAGAAGCGTGGTGGTGATGTGGGGGTAGGGGTGAAAACTGCAGTGAAGTCAGCGCTATGGAGCCTGTTCAAATGGCACGATTTCAGCTGCGAGGATCCGTTTCAAGCCTGTTGAATATGCAGACGGGGAATAAAGCAGAGACAGCGGTCATACGGCCAGGAGACTCGGGACTGGTATTTATTCTGCAGATTGCATAAGGTACGTGCTGGGCCTGCCACAAACAGCCACGCCGCTGCGCTATCCTAGTTAGCAGCATCTCGGCACATTGAAGGCAAATGTGAAGTATGGTTAAAGTATGCATACCAACAGGGCCCAAACAGCAGCCATTTTACACACAGACACTTCTGTTATTAAGCCTGGATCCATGAACTAGACACTGCAATTCATACACAGTGTCACCAGTCCACTTGATGGAATGACTGTCTTTTTTCAACAAATGTTCGACTGAGAGGGACAGCCAACAACGGATGAAACAGCATTCAGGGTCCCGTCATCCATCAGAAACAACTTGGATGAGGACTCTTACTGGCAGTTACGTTTCCATTTCGTCACACATTTTGATCGTGAATTTTAAATCAGCTCTGTCAAAATGAGCGCCCACACTTCGGCAGGTTTTGTTTTTGTCCCAGACATGTTTATATTTCTATCTTTCTCATCCACACTGTATACCTCAGAAGCTGAGAGCATACAGCCACAGAATCACATGATCCAACTGCCTCTACACCAGGGGAGGGGAAACAAACAGAGCAGGTCCATTCAGTTCTAGTCCTGGACAGCCAAAGTCTTGCCGGCTTTCCAGTTCTCTTCAAACTGCTAATGCTGACAGAACTGGCAGGAAAAGCTTGACTGGTTCAAGAAAGAAAACGATTAGCAGGGCCAGGTGGTTGAGTGCCTGGCTGGAAGGAGAGCCTGCCGAAACTGCAGCCCGCCAGAACCAGGGTTAAGAGGCGCTGGAATACAGGAATCAACTGCCATGCCTGAGCAGAGGAATCGCATCACATAACAATTATAAAGACTTCAAACACAGATCTGCATAACATCAAACAGGTTCCCAAAACTCAACAGGCAGTTGAACAGGGCAGGCAGTTTATTAAATGCTTTAAACGGTACTGCGTCTTCACTCCAGCTGAGAAGTACAGGACGCGAGTTTGGTAAATGACCTCAGTGTGTGAATACCTCCCTAGGCCGGAGCAGCACCAATCACTATCTTTAGCTGCAGTTCACATCAATGGAGATGATCCTCATAAACTCTCCCCTCTCTGACCTCTTCCTCCAAGCCCCTGGAACGGCCAATAAAAACACCCGGCCGGCCATACCACGCAAACCCCCACAAAGAGCGATTTCATCGCTCGGATCCTGAGGACTTTATCCTACATTACCACATGTCAACAGCGGCACGTCCCCGTGCTTTAACCCCACCGCTGACACCAAAGCGCGTCCGAAATAAACACGCCTTTGTGGTCTGAGCGCGCGGGGCTGCCAGCGGGAGGCAGAGGAGGGTGACGAGGGGCAAAGCGCCCAGAGTTCCCGGCCCCGTCTTCAGCTGCCATGCATTCCTGCTCTGGCTCAGTCCCCGGCGACGAGCCCCTCACCATGACGACGGAGTCCGACGGGCCCTGCAAACCTACCACAGGCATGCCAAGCCAGCTCTGAGAGGACCTGTCCCTGTGTTCTGCGCCGGTTTGACTGCGCAGGTGTCACTGCCAAGGAAGGTTTCCGTATTTCTCCTTTGGATAAATCCTATGCCTTTACTTCAGTTCTTCCAAACCCTGTGTGCCTACAACGTGTATATACAAACAGCCTCTGAAAGAAATCTTTGCTTCACTGACAGCGATTAGTCCTTTTTTGACCAATCTGAATAAAGTGTTACATTTCCTCGATGGCTTTGTGCTACCCTCAACTTTTTCCAGTCACCTTTGATTTCATACTTTCATTGACAGAGTGGCAGTCCAGAGGAGTGACAACTGAATTATCAGTTAAACCAAAATCCATGAATTGGTGCAATAACTAAGCACCTGAAAATGTCATTCATTTTTAAATTTCATATTTTGACAATCACATGTGAGCCAAGCGTGGTATACTAAGCTAATTTTCCTTAATTTTCCTTTCCTTCCTCAGAATTTTTTTCTATGAGTAATAGAATGGTACTGACTCTCCCTTCTTCCCACTGAAAACTCCATCCCTCCACAGCCAAGCCTGAGGAATTCCAGTGATGTCAGGAAAGCTGCTTCTGAATATTCATTAGTAGAGAGACCTTCACAACTCTGGTTCCAATTCTCTTCATGACAGATACACACAGAATAATTATAACACCAAATCACCCAGAACAACAATACATTCCAGGCCTACATGCTCATATATATTCATGAGGAATGGCCAGCACCATAACTCTTTAAGCAGCGACCGGAACTTGGAGTGGGAACTCATCAGTGATTAATGGTCTCTGGCACCATCATGGAAGTGAGACAAACAATCCAATTACACTCGACAATGGTGGGCTGAAACCCACAACCTTCTAATCCACAGTCTGAGGAATTCAAGAGGAAAAAAAAAACACCCTAACCCCTAGCAACAAGGAGCGTTTGCCTTTAATTACATCAACTATGTAAAGACTAATCTCAAAACGGAGCATAGAAGCTAACAAAGAACACATAACCATGTGAAGGGGTGTCATGCAGCCAGTACGTAATTAACACCACTAAGTATGACACTAACACTACCACTACAACAATTTCACATCCAAGGAGAGGAAGGCATTGAGTCAGCACAATGTGGAGATATAAGGCCTACAACGGTTTAAATAGCAACTCTGCCTCCAGCTGCAGAGAGGTGAGGAAGGCAGCAATGGGGGGCCAGAAAATTTAACTGTGATTGGTAGAATCATTAAACTGCTCTCAGTGCTAATGGATGAAGTACTTTTTCCTAAACTGTTGACAGTGGCACGCTTGAAAGGGGAGTACAATGAAAGTGACTGGTTACACCAAAACAACTGCATGTAGAGGGCAATTTGCTTCTTTCCCTTTGTCCAGCTAAGAATTTTCCACAGGTTTTCCTTTTAAACAGAACTGCCGTAGGTGGCTTTTAGTGCTGGTTGTTCTCTTGTTTACCAGAGGAAGGGCGGTGCTCTAGAGAGGCATCCTGGATCAGACCCAGCAGTAAAAAGGATTATCAAATAAGATCTGGGCAGGAGTATCTTTATATTTTCTTGAAATAAGGGACAGCAATTAGTCTTTACTTAACCTTTGCATGGCCACACAAAACAGAAACACTTATATCATGGCATGCAGAGGATAGATAGGCTTAAAACTGAGACTTAAAAAAATGCCAATGCCCAGACGCACACAGGCCTAATCTATGAAGAAAATGCTTGAAGTCAAGGCTCTAAGATATGTGACACCGTAACGCGCATTTTTAATGACATCAGCCATCACTTATATTTAGATATGCATTATCTGCTCGTATGTTTTGATAGACATTTATTGGCATTGACCAAGATTTACTGGCATTCAGAAAATGAAACCAGTAATCTGATGTTAGAGAAAGAAGGTTTCAACCTTTGTACGGCTGTCAGATACACCACAACACAATTTATGAAGTCCCTGGCTTACAAAAAAAAGCAAGAAAAAAAACATGCAAAGGCTACCTGCTTTCAAAAGTCAGCAACTAATTCAGTTATGAAGCAGAGAATATACAGACAAGAGTGAGAACAGCAAGGACTCTTTTCTTTTGGGAATGGCGGAGTTTCACCCATATAAAACAAGGGGGCAACAGAAAACGACGACTTCTTTAGGCCAAAGCTAGCCGCTCTCCCTCCCCCGACCTCGCAATCCCGTGGTCGAGTCCTCGTCTAACATACCAGTGGAGAAATTCCCAGATAAGTAACACTCCGGGGCTCAAAGTTTCAAGGATCAGCTGGGAACGCCTCCACCGTGACATCACGCTCTGCGGAGTATGCAGGCACTTCCACAAAAGGAATTCCTTGTTACAGTCTGTGTGTGTGCGTCTCTCCCTCTGTATGTGTTTGTGTGTGTATATGAGCGCGCTCTCGCCTGCTTGGCCAGGCTAAAAAACACAGCTACTGTGCTACCGCAGGAGGCCAAGGAGAGGGTATCACCGGCACAGGGGCCAGCCAGCTGGGCTTCTCTAGCATGGCCAGGCTGGGTTCCTTAAAGAATCCCAGACGAAGAGAAAGCGCTGCTGCTGCTGACCATATATGGCCCTGGGATTCCCATGGAAAAAGCAGACACGGACTGGAGGAGGAGGGGTGGGGGGGGGGGGGGGAGTGAGAGAGAGAGAGAGCTCAGAGACCGTTACAGCACATTTCATTTTGGTTTATACTCGGCAGCCAAAACAATAGCGGCACTCCAGAGCCAAGTTTGTTTCCATGAGTCGTTACTGTCAGGAGTCCAGAGAGAGAAAGGGGTGGGGGTGGGGAGAGGATGGCAAAGGCGAGAGAGAGAGAGAGAGAGAGAGAGAGAGAGAGAGAGAGAGAGAGAGAGAGAGAGAGAGACACAGCCAGGTCAGACGGGTGCAGAAACAGGGATACAAACAGGGACCATTTACCATGTGCTAAACACACAAGCCAGAGTGACACTCGGGGTTGAGTCATTATAAACCTGCACCCACATCAAACGACCCTCCTCCGCTGCGCTTGTGTCATGTCATTTGCCACGCTGTGGACCCCAGAGGTTAAGCAGAGGCTACGCTTCCCGGCACTACGCTAATCTGCCCGCATTATCACCGAAAATATCGGCCCGAGCAGGATGATATTCCAGGCCTCGCTCGCATAAATCTCGATCACCTCCTGCTGCACCCTGCCTGTCGCCCGCGATCCGTTTTCTTTGATGCAGAAGATTGCCTGCCTTTAACTGCTTAATGCAAGCTCGCTCGACATAATCCACCGCGCTCCTGCCCTTGCCAAACTGCCGTCCTTGCGGCCGAGGCCAGGAGGAGATCAGAGGAGACAGATAGCCATCGGACGGAGCACAGCTTCCTGCTCAGCGCTCAGCCACCAAAGACGGAGGACGCGGCGCACAGGTTTCTCCCGGCAGAGTGCATTCTGCACATATCATTTTGGAGTTTGGGAGACAGCGTGTACTTTTAAGGAAGTACTAGCACATCAAACGGGGAGGGGGGGGTGGGGGGGGGGGATCCAGTGGACACACTGATGAAAGCTGGCCCTGGGAGGAGATGAAGAGCAGCTCCACTCGCAGAGCCTTCGCGAGGAAACGAGAAAAATAAACACGCGCTTCCTGTTCCTCTTTTGACTTTGAAAATCTTTCCTTCCCCCAATTCTCCTCCTAAAAGCAAAGTACGAGAGAGAGAGCATTGTTCAATGGATGACACCGAGAAACACCTCTAATTACCCAGCGACAGAAAGAGAAACGTCATCTTAAGCTGCTACAAAAGCCGTTATGGCGACGCCGCTGTTGTGATTTTGGAAGGACAAGAAATCTCCCTAAGCCCTTGAGAATGTAAACTACATTAGGTTGTCCCAGACTTGAGTCAACCTAGCTCTGTGAAACCTTCAGAAGCTGTCAATCAAATAAACCCCAGCAATCATTCAATACAGCAATCCATACAAATCCCACATAAAAAATAACTGGACACTCATTTAAACCCAACAAAGACTGTATCCTGCAGGTCTTCTGCCACTCACAGCAACAATATATAGTGGTATCAATGGCATTACGTGGCAGTTAAATCAAGCGTAGGCGGTTTGAATCGTGTCCAATGCCTGGGGACATTCAAATTCGTGAGCCAAGATCTCCAGTCCCAGGCATACCTTCATACCTTGTTTATACTCAGAGGTGTGTTGCATTAGTCTCTGAGCCCTAGGCACACTCCTTTACGATTGGCCCAGATGTGTCATGTGTGATGTCCGGGCCAATAGGAGGAGCATATTGTGTGGTAACAGAAAAGCAGTGGGTTCCATTCCACCTTTGTGGAAAAAAATGGCGCCTCACAACCTGTAATTAAGGGCTCTGGCGTTGCAGGACTCGCTGCGTTTTCATTACCGTCGTCACGCGGCTCGCGGCAGCGTCATTCAGTCAGGTGAGGGCTGGGTCAGGAATGCCTCACACCCTGCTGTTTGGACCCGGCTGGCAGGGTGAGGTGAGCCTGTGGCTTACTCACTTACGCACAATACACACCTATACTGGCAAAAATATATGACCACCTGTTATAACCTAATAGTATAACCTGATAGTTAATACCTTTGATTCAAAATCAAAATGCATAACATTAATTCTACAAGTGGTTCATGCAAGAGATTAGAGAACTCTAATATTCCCTAAAAATGGCCGGTTCGATTCCCCACTGGGGCACTGCTGTTGTACCCTTGAACAAGTTACTAAACCCACAACTGCCTTCCAGATATATAAATGGATAGCATGTGAAGAAAAATAAAATAAAACTAAGCAAGTCACTACGCAAGTCTCTCTGGATGCAAATGCCAATAATGTCAGGGGAAAAAAAATCATAAAAAAAATTTTTTTTTTTAAATTAACTTTATTAAACTTCAAAAGAAACATCATTTTAGAGGAAAATACAAGCATTAGGATTAATTTCACAACAACAAATTATGATGTCGCAATCAAAAATAATCTGGGGAATTTTTTTTCTGTAGCATAGTGGAATTTGGTTGCTGGCGAGTCCCCGCCTGTCGTGGCGTCTCTTCCCCGAGAGCGCTGGGACTCAGGGGGCGTTCCACTTGGCCGCGTCCTCCACTGTTTACAGAGCGCAGGTAATGATTTAGCTACAGGGTGGACCTGTTCTGGAGACATTGTTTCCTCACTCTGACATAAGCCCAAGACAAACAAGCCAGAGCTTCTAATTTTAGCACTACACTCTGCAGCCTCCTTAAGATATCAGTTGCTCTTTCAAAAGTTGAAGTTGATATGGGTTTCGGAGAGCCATGCAGTACTGAAACACGGTATGTCTGACACAGTGTGTGGGTTTGTCTTAAAGTTAGTGAAACGGTATTAAAGAGAGATCTGTTTATTTGATGAAGCCATGGCAGCAGCACCCAAACCCAAACTGAGTGAGTCCGCGAAAGCAGAGTCTGCAACGAACGACCAGAGGACGCCTCAATCTCCAAACTTGGACCAAAGACGTTGCCTTCAAAGCCATCTGGGGCTGTTGTCAGAAAAACGTGGAGTAATGACTAGCTCTAATATGCACCGTTTAACTTGTGTTCCACAAGAAAAATAAAGGCTAATGAATTTTTGAAGATGAACCCTTGGGGAAGCTTTTTTGTTGACATCTCAATTACACACCAAGCCACCGGCTCATAATGAGATGATTTACAAAGACTTGAGGTCAACAGTCACTCCACGAGTTTTTCTTCCTGTCCAATTGGGGAGTGGGCTGAAAAAGCATGAAAGGTTATAAGCAACGATGTGTTTATGACAGCCACAAAGTTCACATTGTGTCTGCACCAAAATCACGTAACGAAAGTGATTTCAGGCCGGGTCTGCGGGTCTGTTACATAACTTCTGACGGAGTTCCGCACTAGCAGGGGGAGAGACTGCCAAGCAACGCGGCCCAATTCAAGCCAAGCAGCAGGCAGCAAGCTGCGTGGGCAGAGAAGGGGGGCAGTGTGGAAGACATCAGCGATTATAATGAAGGCTCTCTTTTTTAAAAGCCAAAAGAATTTCCCCTTGGTGTGGATGCCCTTTGACCTTAGGGGCGTTCAGTCATTCCAACACAGAGGAGCAGCCCAGCACCAGGAGAGACAGCAGGGAGCCAGACAGCGTGAGTCTCCTGGAATGCCCTCATCAGAGGTTACCTCACATGGAGGTGTCAGCAGGTAACTGCTCCTCGAGTCGCTGAGAAGCAGGCCACAAACACCGGAGCACACACAATGACATCACCGACTGTGAGGCCAGACGACGGATTTATGGGCGTAGAAGCAGAACTGGTTCAAAAAAAAAAATCTGAATGAAAAACATTCAGTTTGACTTTTCATTACCCTCTCGTTCTTTTTTTTGCATCTGGGTATCCTTTCTTTTGAGTCCTTTCGTCACCAACGATCATCATCGATTTTGAGAACTGTCAACATTTCACGGAGAGAAATCGGCACGATTCGCACCGCAGTCACGGGGCTGCGCGCTCACTAAGCCTCAGAGCGATTATCTGCAGCGCACGTACGTGGTAAAAATTGATCTGATTTTAAATTTGTGAGGAATTCTGCTGACTAAGCAAGCCGCTCATCAACCGGTTCCAGCCTGTGGTGATGCTTGCCTGAACAGTCACGGCCATGCCTTCTCATGCTATCCCTTTCCGAATCAGTACACGCAACCTTACGCTGGAAGGTTAGAGGGAGTGGCGACTTCCTGTGTGCAACCCGATCGCTCTCTATTTTGAGGCCTCCTTACACTGTCAGGAAACAATCGAGAAATGTATTGCTGGCTATTAATTACAACTGCCTTTTTATCACTGTGAGCAGAGTGTCAGAGGCAGTACGCCCAGAGGGCTGCAGGGAGGACTTGTGTGAAAACACTGCTGTAAAACATACTTCTGCTCTGAGATTCACCATTTTGAATTAATGTCAGATCAGTAACGTGTCAGAACAGGAACATTTTTTTTTCCAATTTAGTCATTTACTCAAAAAAATAACAAACAACCAATAATTCAATTTACAACTCACTTTTTATCTGGTTATGAATGGTTAAGTCATATTTAAATAAAGTACTTCTTAAAAATATAAACAGGTCTGTAAAATAAAGCATGAGGCACAGCTTAAGAGGCATCGTAAGTAAGAGTAAATGAACTCCACAAGAGTAGCTGTCAGCCAGCAGGGAGACAAAAGGACAAAAAGACGGTCAGGACGTGATAGCTGGTAAGAAGCAGCTGTGCATTTTTATACTGCTCTGAAATGCTGTTAGAAGATGGTCTGAATATGGTATGGGATGCCCTAACTCATGGAGAAATGAAATTCAGCTTAGAGCTTACTTATTTACCTGTAAAAAAAAAAACACAATGCATTGTGGAGCTAATTGATGAATTATTCTAAATGAGTACACTGATCTTCTACAGCAAACCACCAGTGATGCCCGAGCTGAAATGAGCTCAACCACCAATCCGTGGGGAAGGTAGTCTGCAGGCTTTCGGTGTAGGTGGATACTAAATCACCTGATTCAATCAGTGCACTGACAGAGCCGATTGAGCCTTGCTGCCGAGTTCTGAGAGCGTTAGTTATTTTAAGAACTGAAAAGCCTGCTGGACTATGGCTCTCCAGGACCCGGGCTCAGGAACAGTGTCACCAGCTGCGGCCTAGTTACGGCACATGACTCGGAGGGGATTTCAGCAGAGATACCGTTCCCTTAATGGCCCAAGTGCTTTAAAACAAAAATCAGGAGAAGCACCCGTGAGAAATACCTTTGCAAAACAAAATTAAGCCACCTCGTTTAGCGCAAAGACATTGAGCAAGGGCCTGCTGACAATGTGTCGTAATCAGCTGATGACCTTCCATATGCATCTGAGCACAGCTACACATGATTTCCTGTCACTAATAACAGGCTTCCTGGAAATACTTGACAGACATCTAACAATGTAAAAATCTGCCACTTAAGAGGTAAATTACAACAGCTTGATCAAGTTCTTTCTAATATTAGACGCGTCACTCATCAGTCGTACCACTACTCTGTAATTGTGAAGTGAATCACAGACAGAAACAGTCAACGCCAGGCTGGGTGACCTTTTCCGTACAAGATGAAATACTGAATGTGAATGCTGTTGCCTTCATAAGCAGTGCGGAGTCTACCGAATCTCTGTATTGCTCACCAGCGCTAAAAATTCCATGAATTTTCATCTGTCCAATGACCTTTCTGCAAAGTGTTCATCATGACGCTTATAGACAGACTCAAACAAAATGTGAATACCTGATCATATCCCACACATATCTCACATGAGTAGATGAGGCGGACCAAAATTTGGGAATTATGCATGCTGATGGAAACACTTTTGGATAGGTTGATTTATGTTTGACCCTCTCGCTCATTACAGTGATATGAACGCAATATGTTGTGTTAAAAATATGATCACGAAAAAGAACTGAATGCAAGGTGATTATAAATGGCTAAACTGTGGAGCCTCAAATTTGACTATTTCTTAGATTATTCACTTATCAAGTAGCAAAAAAGAAACTCTCGATTAAAACAAACTGTAATGTGGTAGAACTTAAATTTGTGGATGCTAATCCACAGCCTTATGTTCTGTCATTGGGCTAAGACTGAGCAAAACTAATTCAGGGAAGGAACCCTGTCATCACTAATGTGACAGCCCCCCATCTGATCACAAGTACACCGTTTGGCTGACCTCATGGCCAGGAAGAAATAAATGCTCCGCAATCATAGTGTTAAAGCCAAACCATCTCAGTGAGTCCAAACTGATGCTCAGGTGGACCGCAATGTCCAGATGAACAATGTAACTGGAACAGGGCCCATCTACGAGCCACGGTTCCCAGAGCCATTTGATTATTCGTCAATTTAACAAGCCATCTAGATTTGATCTATGACTATGAGAACAGAAAAATTCATGGGAAGTGTTTGACTGCATATACGAAGAATCTGTCACATCTGCTCAAGCCACTGACATGGTGAGGACATGATATGATCAACTTAATGCTTTCCCTGCAGTTCACTCGACTTTTTTATCCAAACTTAATTTCAAGCTGTAGTTCGATATAGGCTGCATGTTAACTGATATGTAACTAAAACTACTGATTATTTTTTTTAAGAACAGCCCAAGTTACGCTCCAAGACCTTGATGTAAAAAGGTGTATGCTATGAAGCAACAAAGCATTGGAGAACCAACTGGAGAGCATTAGAGAAAGAGAACCCTCCTCTTGAACAACATTCTTTTCACGACTTCAAAAGGTGGTCTGGATTTGCCTCTGTGAGTGACCTGCAGAGCGAGACATGTCAAGTGCCATCCGTGTCCTCTGACGCACGTCTAAAATTTTCCCCGCTCGTCTCCGAGAGGGGTGCCAGAGATCCTTACTTTAAACTCACACGTTGCTTTTGGTCTGAATCTGGCGACCTGCATCGACCGAGCCATCCCAGTTTTTCTCCTGAGGAAAACAGGTTTACGGTTTTAGAACACCAAATATCCATCAGGCATGTGACAGTAGCAGCAGCAGCACCTTTTGTAACTTTCTGTCTCAGCGTTCAGTAGCACCAGTGTAAGCATGATTAGGCCAGGCTTCACTCTCTCCGAGTGGAAAAAAATAGGCCATATTCAGTAGAAGCCCTTATCCCGGGCAACTTGCAAAGCTATTTTTTTTCCTGTCTACTTTCCACTTATATGGAAGGCTACTTTACTGAAGCTATTCAGGTTAAGCACTTTGCTAACTGGGACAGCAGCCATTCTAAATTGAACTCCCAGGCCTATCCAAACTGTACTTCACGTAGGTGTCCCAAGTTTACGCTCTTCAACCCCTGTACTCAGTATACACATTTATATTAAACACTGAACCAGCATACTGTCTTGAGTATAATCTATTCAATGACAGGACTTCTAGTTTACAATTGATCATAAAGAGATGAGACTGAACGACACTAGCAGAGTGAGCAGGAACCCAGCTTCCCTTAGGGAAACAGATCCAGTTACTTGTATTCCTTAGGTCCTGGATGTAACAGGATTCCATTACTGCCTCCAGCACTGCTCCCCACCAATCAGCTAAACACCCGCAGTTGCTCTCATTGGTCAGCTCAGCCATTTCTGGTCTAACTTAGAGGCCTAAAGACAATGTTGGTTGAAAGACAAAAGCTGAGATAATTCTGTAATCAGCCAAACTACACTTAAGAGCATTGCCAAAGAGCAAGTAAGAATGACCTGAGCAAGTCCGCTCAATTTTAAGATTACATGTAAGTCCAGACTCTAAATGAAATTACACTGACAAAGCAACGGAGGTAATTAAACAAGTTACGGCACTTCCTGCTCGCTGACGCACAAAAATATGGCGACAGACCTCAAATGTAAGCACCTTGTGATGGCCTTCAAACATCTGCAGCAGATTCACAGATCTCTCAATGATCTGGATGGCTCACGTCGTGCTCTGTGCTTTGCTCAGCCCATCTGGAGAACACTTCTCGCGCAGGGGCATCGGTTTATGGCAAGTGCTGTGCAGATTCACTGATCACTGTACTGTGCGGGTGCATTAATCTAATCAACTGTGTCCATCCAGATGATATAAACATCAGATCTGCGCAGCACCTACTTTGAACTGATGCCCATAAACAGACACCACATGAGGATCAGTAGACCTGCACTGATACAGCACAGACTTCATCTCTGGGTAACACAAAGCATCTGGGGATGCACTTTGGTTATTGGAACTGCAGTTTTGACGTGACACATGAAAAGTAGGCATAGAAACACTGACTACATTAATATTGAGGAACAATGCTTTGGAATTGTTCCCCCTTAACAGAAATACTTCCTTATCATAAAGATAAGGTGGCAAGGTAGAGTAAAACTGATGCGCACTTCAACCAGAAGACAAGTCACGGAGGAGACAGACGGCAAAATCCGAGCAAGGAGGGTATGCCCTCCATCACCATTCTTTGACTGGTTGTTGTACGAGGAATATTGGACTCCAACGGTGAGCCACAATGTCACCGAAACCACCTTTACTGTGCTACTCATTCAGAGCTTCCTTTAGGCCTGCATAATGCACATACCACATGCACGTACCATTTTTAATTGCTAACATCTTCAGCAATCTCATGATTGTATTTATTGTTAAACCACCTTGAACAATTCAATCAGCAAACAGGCCAATTTAGGGCTGCTGCGATTAGTCGACGTAATCTGATGTCAACGCATTTTCAGCAATATTTTAAACCAACGCATCGTTTTTTTAATTTTATTTTTATGAACTTATCTTTATTTTTATCATGTTGGAGTTGCCAGTTTAAACCTACAGTTTCGCACTTTAATATGCAAACCTTTGTTTACATTTTGCTTTGTGCTGCATTACACAATGACATACAGTTTGCTGTTGTCAAAATGAAATGAACTGAATGAAATGGTCCATTTGATTTTTTGGAGGAAAATTAATCGTTCTGACTAATCGACTAATCGGCAAAATAGTTGATAGATCAATCAATAGAAAAATAGTTGTTAGTGGCAGCCCTAGGCCAATTCATGTTGTTTTTAAAGATCATGGTTTGCCAGATGATTACTGCAAAACCTCTCTAGCAAATGATATGATTATGATTAATCAACATTTTACACAAGTAAAATCTAATGTGTGAGTTTTTCACAAAGCTTTTATTGGGAATTCCACAGCAATTCCAAGCAGCTCATCGACAAAAAAACATTTTTTACCCTGAAAACCTTCCATCTATTTCCGGGAGAAACTATGAGGAAAACGAACCTTTTTCCAGTCGGTTTAGCAAGAACTTTCCCATCATAACTTATCCATGAAAAATACTCAGAGGGCTCAAAACGTAAACTTCCCAGACAATATAGTTTGCAGAGTAGCCCAATGCTAACTACAAATTGTGATTTCTGTAAATCTTTAGAGTTTTTTTAAACCATATTACTCCACACGAAGTGGGGGGGGTAGCTGTCAACGCGGTTCCCCAAGCGATGACCAGCACTTCATTTATGGGGCCACATCAAAGTCAGCGAGAGGTTCTGTCGTTTCCTGTCATGGTTCATTTCTGATATCCCCACCTCCAGCAGACCGGTGCCTGGAGAGAGTGAATCACAGGCGGACGCTACCTCTGGTGCCTAGCCAGGGCTTCAGTTCAAAGCCACCCGGAATGTTGAGTGGCTCGCGTAATACCAAACTTAGAGCCACCTCCTGGGACAGAGGCTACAGGGACACCTCTGGGAGGGACGCTATTTATAGAACCCGCTCTGACCAGCGCGGTGGACAGAATCGCACTCCTCTCCCCGAAAGGGGCCACTGCTCCTTCGTGTGAATGTGACCGACACAAGGAGACAGACTTGTCAGGAGGACAGAGGACTAATGACGGGGAAAGAACTGCAAGAGAGCAAAAGGGTTAGCGCCACATGTTAAACAATCCCATAATTCTCTGCAGCAGGTACATTAACCGCAGGTCAGTTCTTACATCTTTAAATCAGCGTGAGGCTTGCTGGTGACCTCTGCGGCACCTTTAACTTCAAACCACACTGTACATCTCACACTCAGGCTGTGTATTCTCCTTCCCACATCATTATAATGTTGGGGCAGACGTATGGGTATTAACTAGGCAGATATACTGCAATTTCATTCAGCCTCTTTCAAACAATGAATCAAATCATTACAACACTGTATAATCCACACAGGCTGACAAGACTGGCAAAATCATGCAGCTCCTCATGAACACCCAGGAAGATAAGACTAAGATGGCACAGTGCTTTAAGTTACAATGCATTTACCAACGTGGTAGTGGTAGGTGTACTTATTAGAGACCAAGTACAGACATCATACAAGACAAATGTAAGCAATACAAAATGCTTATTGAGCACATCAAACAAGACAACAGCTGCATTTCAACAACATTTATTATTAATCCAGTTCAGTGACAGCACAAGTCAATAACAGTGAACAGTCTGTGTTCACAAACCAATACTCACTCTGTGTCACTTGGAACACAAAAAAAACCAACCCATATTTTACTTCAGTATCTCTATTACAGTTAAATACTACCAGTCAACAGCATCCTTTTGACTGAATGAGAAAGGCCTCAACTGGGAAACCAAGAACCCGCCAATCAGGTACACAATGTGCACCTGTGAGGCAAAGGGGAGGCAGGGGACTGACCTGTCGGGGGGGGGGCGGGGGGGTGGGTAATCAGAGTAGCGGGATGGTGACAGTGTGAGGTATCATGTTCACCACTGGCCCCTGATATGAAGCAGAAGCTCCACAGTGACTGCACACAGTATCTTCCCTCTCTTTCCTGTCCCGACTTTCATTTTCAGGTCGCTGACTGTTTAAGCAATTCAGGCATGCCACCAATTTCAAAACTAACGCAAGAGGTTTCAAGCACTCTCCAAACTTGGCAGATGCAGTTGAGGTGCACAGAATAGGCATTTATGGAGCACTGATTCACTTGTCCTTGTTTGCGAACAACTTTTAGTGTGAGATGGGTAACGTGACCACACCATGTTTTGGTTTAAATGTTTTTTTTCAAATGACAACATGGACAATATCATAGAAACTACATGCTTTTACTTTTCATACTTATCATAACAGAATGTGGTCCTCAGTCAGTCCACAGCACATTGCTAATGTTAGTTTGTGCTATCTTTTGTTGATATTTTACTAAAAATACCCATATACATTTTGTACACTTCAAACATGCTAAAATGGATAACATCTGTCACCTGTAGCTAATGGAAACCGCTGGCACCACATGATCTTGAAGCCTATTTGGGGCGGGGCCAGTCTTGTAGAAACACTAGCATTCTGGGGTGACACAGGTCAGTAGAACAGAAAAGATCAGGTAGAACTAAATGTGACACTAGTTCCAGCTCTACAGCAAAAAGGGGACATGGCGATTGCTCTTATTTCTGTTTATTATACATATTTTGAATGTACATGTAATGGATCTAGAAATAACAGTCTCATTGTGACCCTTTATTTTTAAGGTATAAATGCAGGATGCTGCAGTAACACATATGCTGACAGACTGAAAGAGCAGGTCAGAAATGGTTGTAAACAGTCACTATAAGCTTAGAGGCCCACTTCATATCCACAAAAAGAGGAAAGAGAATCGCGAATGCCAAACACAACGCAGTCCTCAGTTAGTCTACAGCACATTGCTAATGTTAGTTTGCTTTAAAATCTTATAATAGACCGCTAATCCCATCTTTGCAGAGTTACTGTCTATCACAGCACTTCCAAATGGCTGAGCCACCGAAATCCTTGAGGAACAGAGATTCCCCAAAGATGATCCGTCGGACCTGCTGGCAGTATAATCAAATGTCTTGCAGCGAGCAAGCACCAGCTATGGTGTCACCTCACGGAGCTCTCGAGGAGACACCTGGTCTGATCAAACGGTCAACAGGCCCCGACCTCTCCACGATCCCCAGATTAGCACATTACGCACAAATCTCCTTAGTGCCTTTTGCTCCTGTGTAAGACCCCCCCCCCCCCCACCGAGAGGCCGTACTGCTGCACCACACGAAAGCACAACTGTACAGACTCACTCACACAAGCTCATACGCATACATGCACGCCACTCAGGAAACAGGGTGCAACTCAAGGCCTGTAGTCTCCTACTGCAGGCATACTGGTCCACTTGAAAGGCAGACCGATTCCAACTGACCCCCATTCAGAAAACAGCCTTTCCAGGTCATGTATTCACCTACCAATGAATGAGCGAGAGTGACCCAGGTAAGATTAGAAGGCACCCTTCAACAGCAAGGTACTGCCAAAGAGTCTTGAATCTGCCTGGAGGAATAAACTCTGGTGCAGCAACAACCCTGGAACCTAAATGCAGACTTCACACTGCATTAATATTTTATCTCAGTTCGACTGTTCACTAAGATAAACACAGACAGAACACGTTCTACGTTCAGTCTTCGTGAACACAGACCGTTCACTGAGATAAAGCTCTTTGAAAAACAGGGTGATAGAAGGGTTTGCTTGCATAGGGATCTAACTAATGAGTATGAGGATGAGGCTGCTAGAGCTTTTAAGTTTCAGAAACGTTTAAGCCATGCACAAGTTCTTCCAAGACCATATTACTATGGGTTCGTAAAAACTGGAGAACTACTGTGGCAAATGTAGCACAAAACAGCACATAGCCAGGCCCTTTAAGGACTGCGTTTCGAACAAGGCAATACATTTTAAGGAACAAAGCCTATTCTGTTTTCGAAGGCCTATATGTGAATATCCAATTCTAGCTGTCGCTGGTAGAGGTCAGCCTGAACTCACATGCACCAACACTATTGATTTCTTCAATTAAATTTATCTGAGACGGCACTGCAAATGTCCAACCAATGACAGTCACAATTAAATCCTTCCACTGCACAACAACCTCTCCTAACAACCAGTCTTTCCTGCATTTCCAAGAGGCTCTGAGTTTTTCAAAATACTCTCAGATATGCAGGGTAGTCCGAACACACCAGTACATACATAAATTTCAATGATAAACTACAGCCGAGAAAGTGTTGCAAGGCGTCTGGTGATACTCTAAAACCCAGGACCTCCAGTCATGCCGAGTGTCCTATTTGCATCTTTATTTATAACCACTTACACCCAGTTTGAGCCCTAGACCAAGTGTCATTGAAAAAAGCATTCAACCTTCTAAAGGTTACGCATTCAAACCCAAAACCCAAGTTTCACACTGTTAACAGCAAAAAGCATTGTCAATGAAACATCCTGTATGAGTTGTGGACCTAAAATCATGAAGGGGGATTCAGCACCACGGTGGGTTCTAAAATCCGTTACATAGTTCCCAGGGAAACGTTATTTCAACGCTACTGTATACTTGTATATGGATGGGCTGACAATAAAATCTCTCTTGACTCTTGACTAACCTAATATAAACTGGTCCTATTGCGTAGAAGCGTTTTCACGCAAATAAAAAAAAATCCTTGTCTTCCTCAGAATGGTTCTGTTAGATTAACGAGACCTGTTTATTTGACGGATAAAACTGATTCTGTCGGATGGTTGGAGTCTATCTTGGAAAGACTCAACTCCGTTTCCCGGAATCCGTCTTACACCGAGTACTTGCCCCACGGGTGCAAGCAAAGGCACCTCAAGACGAAACGTAAAATCCACCTTCTGAAAACACAGAAGTGTGCAATGCCACCATTTTCCTAGACAGCAATGATCGACGCCGGTTTAGTCAGAATACCAGTCAGAAACAGCCAACTCAGAAATACACCCGAAGCCTCAACGCCGAGTCCAGGCACATTAGGTTTATATTATTACCCCCTTCAGGAACAAGTTTCATACTGCGCCAACACACGCAGCAAGAGGTTATCAACACGTACCGGCCACAAAGCCAACACGGATTCTTCGACAGGCAAGAAAGTGTTAATCTAGTATGACCAAATTTACGGTATCAGAAAGAAATCCCGACAGGACTTCACTTCAAGCAATCACCTACAGTGAAAAGCATGTCAGTGCATATCGGTTTGAAATACAGTCGGCTGCATTTTTTTTTTACTAACACGAACACTGAAATCCAAGATCAGGTGTTCCACACAAAGCGCAAACTGCAAATGTTCAACTGAACGTGGAGACAAATACAGATTTCCGTTTTGCCTAGCGCAATCTGTGGCGGCAGCTAGCTAGGCAGATGTCATTCCAACCGTGCAAAAGTTAGCCACCAAACGTTAACTATCTAGTTCAGGTGTCGAAAGTGTTGCTGGCAATGTTCGCTAGAAATTAGTGCAGAAAGGCATTGTATGCGTTTAGGTTTTGTGTAACTACTCTTGAGAATCTGCTGAACGCTAGCTAACAGTTAGCTAGCCAGCAAATTATGTACGGTATAATCCGCGATTGTTCTGATGGAATCCAGCCGTTCTGCCGTTTCTAAGTAGACTGCGGCATAACTGGAAAGCTGCTAAAAACACTTCCGACAGCACCACACCTCTCCCCTACAAGAACTAATAAAAGCCTAAACGTCACATAATATCTTTGTACATAAATGAGGATGATAAACCTAAAGTTATAAAGGTGGCTAGCCAGCTAACTTTAGCTGGAGCTTTCCCCCTTTGAATTGACCGACCTGCTAGCTATCACTTTATGCTTTTTCCACCATTTGTGCCCTGACTTGCCTTCCGGACGTCCGTCCTGTTTTACGCGTTTAATTACGATCACGATCGTTTGACATGACAAAATTAGGAACCCGATACGCTTACGGAATCCCAGTACCTATCTAAACACCATCGGCCTCGATTGTCACGGCTACATTTCCGCGGAACAAAAGCACACAGATAACTAGCTACAGCTAACAGATCAGACCATTCCGGCACCACCACCACCCAATCCGCCGCCTTCCCAGATTTGACACAGCTAACGTTAGGTTAGGCTAGCAACCCATTTGCAGTCGTCTAACAAAGATTTAATCTCAACAAGCCTCCTTCTCGGACGGACACGATCAACACCGATGATCGAGGAAAAAGGGAGAAATATGCCGACAAACGGGATTTCGTTGGCATTTAGCCCCTGTATTGAATTCGAACACAACACACAAACCCACGGTCGGCCCTGCCTGTTCTTGACGCTGCCGCCCGCGCTGTGTAAACACACCTTTGCGACTATCCTTTCCCACCCGCGTCTTCGTTTTACTTTGTGACTTACTAAAAGTTCAGGCACACACAGAAGTAAGAAACGAGCTCCAACAGACCTGATGCAGGGCTGTAAGACCGTCCACATTCGCGTAGTTGATGTCAGCGCCCCGGTCCAGCATCCTGAGTACCTCTTCGGTGTCGCCGCTCGAGCAGGCGGCCAGAAAGACGGCGCCATCGTCGAACTTCACCTTCGTCTTCTTCTTCTTCAGTATGGGGGGCTCCAGGTCCGTCTCCGAGCCCAGCCACCGCTTCAGCTGCTCGTTCCTCTTCTGCTTGGCGTCCGCCATCTTCATCCCCTCTCCTTGCCTCGGCTTCTTGTCGCTCTCCGAGGGAATGATATACTTTATACTGCCACTATCCCACAGCACACTGGGGCGTGGGAAGAGCAGGGAGGAGGAGGAGGAGGGGGGAGCGTCTGGGTATGTAATCTCGCGAGAAGGTGACGATAAACTTGTAGGTTCTGCAGAATAACGTCATCGGCAACAGATAAACCAAAAAAAAAAAAAACACTGCCAACGACAGACTGCGCGGACTCGCTTACCATTAATCACCGAAAGCACTCTTTCCGTAATACCACTGTTCCTGTCGTATTTTCATATGGCATTTTGAACGCATAAAGTTGGTTACATTTCAATGTCAGGTACATCAAAACAGTTGAAATACATCTGCACATATGGCATAAGAAAGTCATTTAATTTAATTTCAAGTAAGTTAAAAGTATTATTTTATTTTCAATTGTTGTTATATGTACCTGTCACTAGTTTGTGACAACTGAACATCACTAAACATTTTCATAATATTTGTCCCTTATCATTGTGTAACAAGGAATGCTGCAGGCAGGGGCAATCCAATAGTTATTGACGTATCTGATGGCACTCAAAAAGACTGAAAGAGCGTCCATTCAATTGGTGATGGACATTGGGCATCAGAGTGATTTTATTTTGCTGGTGGAGACAAGAGGCACAGCAATCAAGGGTACCTGGAGTTCACTGGATAGTAGTGTTGGAGCAGGCAACAGGATGTGGCATCTATAGTTGACATATTCTGGTCCATATTCAGGAACTCTTATGTCTTGGTCTATTCAAATCAGTTGTTGGGTACGGTCAACAATGGTCTCCAATGTTTAAATAATGCTGAAACTGAAGGTGAGTTAAAGGCTGACATCATGGAGGATGTTAGCTGAATTTAAAAAAAGGCATCTAACAGTAGGATCAGTTGTGCACCCATTACACTGTGCGTTGGGCTCTCATTTGTGAACTGATGGGAACATTTGCAAACACACCTCACTTGTTTGGGGGAGCCTACCCCCCATCATCCCCATCCCTGGCTCCCTGTAAACTGTTGGCACTACTGCTCTGAGAACATAGCTGATTCGGTTTGCCTGTGATCACTTCTCCCCAAGCTTCATTGTGATATGTTTTGTGGGTTGCTGTCCCAGAAAACAGAACTGGACGCTTTGAAAGGGGTAATATGAGCCAGCAGCTGTTTATATGTTAGGCACACTGGAAAACAAGAAGTGAAATCAATATTGCAGAACTACTGCGTCAGCAGAGCTACGCAGAGAACGTGGAAACTGAAAGGTTGGCCCTCTACCCTGACAAAACAATGAGCTACTTAGCTGATTGCATAATCAGGTATGTCCTCCATAATCAGGAATGTCCTCGCAAGAAGAGCTGTTCTCAGATGTTCTCAGGTGTCCTTTATCCTTCAGTATGATTTTATCAATTGAAAGGAGTAAGACTGCAGCTGAGAGAACATTTTTGACCTACTTGGGTTGACTTTTAGTGCTGAATCAGGTTCCAGGACACATTACAGGTGATTTAGTGAATAATTTTAAGTTGCCATTTTAAGTGAAGTTCGTTACAATCAAATCATTTACGACTCAGGATTAAGTTGACATCTGAATGCCTTCTTGCATGAGTCATAACTAACACACATGCAAGGCTGGTTTCAGTGATTGTTCTACCAGACAATGTCTGTGTCAAATGTAGTTATCAATGAATGTCAATATTACTTTTGAGTTTGTATGTTGTGTCATGATAAGTTGTCTGAATTAGAAATGTTTTTCACCAAAAATATATGTGACCCACTAAACAAGCTGATTTGATTGGTAGAAGTAGGTTTGTTGCGATCCAGATCAGAAGTTTGCATTGTCTCACTCAAAGACTTTAGAATTCCACGGGAGTCCTATATACCAGAGAGAAAACCTCACTGATTAATCAACTTTCATCTGTCAAGGGAATAAAGGACAAGAAAATCGTTTCTTCTCAATGAGACAATTCCCTCCATGAGAGTGTAAAGCCCTCATAATACCCCCTGTAATTTTACAGCCAGTATTCTTTTCAGATACACATAGAAGTTTTGATTCTAAATAATCCACTTTTGAGTAACTGTCACACTGATACAGCTCAGAGTGGCAGTTCTGGCTAAAATGTGACCTTTAGGATGTTTGCAAAGGTTGCCTTCCTATGTATCTGCAGAGACAGTCTTCTGCTAAAAGCAACAAGTTGGATAGTTGCCAGTGTGCTGTGAAACATCAGCCGAGGAGTCAGCACGGTTGATTAGATTAGATGGAAGTGTGACAGGCTGAATTCTCTCAGCTATGGTGCTTACACAAGAGGGAGGTCACTAAGAAGACAATGAGCTGACAGTCTGTAATATATAAACCAAAGGATACTTCACTTCCACTGTTTTTCCTTGTTGGGACATTTTTTTAATTACACGGTCAGAATGTTTGGGTCCAGATAATAGGAAACGTATTTCATCCCCAGAAACACTCCTGTAATTTCAGAGAGACTCTATCTGACACACAGGAATATATCTGTGAATTTGAGCAAACTTCCAAAGTGTTTAATTTGAATAGAAGTGCAGTTCAGTCTGTTTTGAGCAATATGTGACACATTTAAGGTGATGTCATTGTGCCTGGATGTGAATCATAACAATCAAACCAAGACCACCACAGGGGACTTGCTGGTTTCCAAAAGGATTTGCATCTTCAACAGACAGAGAACAACAGTTTTTCACTATGCTCCATTTTACTGCATTCATTCAGTGAAAGCACTCAATGAGATGTCATGAAATCAAGAGCACAACATGTTTGTGTCATTATGCCTTTATATATTCTAAGGAATTTCAACTTCAGGTAAATTGCAACTCAGCCCAGCCCAACCGAAAAGTTGTAATGAGAAACCAATAGAATTCTGGTCTGCGTGCATCTAATGGACTAAACACACACACTTAGTTTGCTTACGAATTCAAGTTAACTTCCATTTTCATGGTCTGAAATGAAGCAATGCTAAATCGAAAAGAAAAAAGTTAATTTGCGAGTGCATCAAAGTTTAATCAAACAGAGTGGGAAGTGCCCTTTGTGAGATTGCATCAGATTCCTAGAATCCTCCCTGTAAATTTAGTGAGACTACCAACTCCTTAAAATAATATAGAATTCTAGTGAGACTATTTGGTTCTCAAAATAATCTTAAATTATGGCATAATTCTGACTGTATTACATTGCCTAAACACTTCTGTAATTTTAGTGAGATTGCATCAGGTCCTGTGAGACATCTCTCTTATTTTCCTGTTTTCAGAGGAGACATACCAGACATCTTTCATTTTTCATGTTTTGACTGACACTGCTATGTTTTTTTTTTTTAGTTAAGAACTGTAATGCTCACTATGTCGCATGTGGTGAGCAAAGACATCCAGCCAATATTACACATACCGTTGCTGTGATCTTGTACCATGGCAATAGGATAATGTTTCTTGTCAGCTTGAGGACATTCTGGCATCTCTCAAGGCAGCAGATGTGGTACCAGTGGAGCTTATTTCAGACAGAGATGTCAGCTCTTCTTTCTGTGGATTCTGTGGCTTGGAGAAGAACAGGCAGGTTTCTTCTAAACTGAACAAAGATGCGTTGGATCAACATGTCTGCTTGATCAGTTCTTCCAGATGAACTGTCAGTGAGCTTCCAGGTAATTGAAGACATATGACTCACATTAAGAGAACATCATCTCCTTTAAAAAAACATATTATTAAAACAGATACATATTATATCCTGACCCTACTGCTTAGCACATCTGAGCAACGGTGGTGCAATGCATGCAGATGAACAGTAAAAAGCTGCATACCTTTCACAGGTATTTGTAATGATTAGAAAAGAACACTTGTGTGGTTTGGAATGTCCAATGCATTGACAAGACAGGGTGGTCTCTTTGGGCCTTGAATAAGTATAAGGCAGGTCACGGAAAAACACTTTATTTTGGCGCAGCAGTGTGATGTTATTGGCAAATGCCCATGTGCACACGGCAGGGGGTGGGGTTCTGCCTGTGTGAATGTGGTTAGCTGCCGGCCAGGCCCATATCAGGCTCGTCCACAAAGCCTGCGGCTGCACTGTCCAAATGTGTGTACTGCTGTAAACTGGATTTGATCATGGAAATGCATAATAGATTGATGACGTGATGAAGGGGATTCCAGAAAAAAGCGTAGAAATACCATCACAGTTAGCAAGACTGAAACATGCTGGTTGCTCAGACAGAATGCATTGACACAGAGACTCGGGCTGTGTCATGTAAGGTACACTTTTTGTTTCTGTCCCCCTTCTGGTTGTTAATACAATAGATGTCATCGCATTGGTCAAAGATATCTATGGTCCAAATGTATGACAATTTAGGCACATGCACCCTCTATCACTGCTTCCAATGGAAGAAATCTCCTTTGAAATCAGGCTTCAGAAGGTCTAGTACAGGTGTGCAGACATAATATTAACACAGTCCCTCAGCCATAGGTAAAATCCCTGAGAGGCACAAGGGGGTGGGCTCCTCCCCCAAAGAACGTCAAAGCTTTTAACTAACTATAGTCCGTCGATTAGAAGCCCAGGACATGTGCCGAGAATACAGTTACAGGGATTGATTTCCACAGTCACAGTGCAAGAATAAGCCTTCTGGCTTAGAGGAGGCAGGGCTGAGATGGCCAGGATGTGGGAGCCCAAGGTAGACACCTGCACGGACCATGACTCAGTTCAGCTGGATATAACATGCAGACACACTACAAATCTCTATGGTGTGACAGCCCTTTCCAATAGAGGAATGTATTTCAATCCATCAAGGTGCATCACAGCAAGAAATCTGTGTGTGTGTGGTGCCACAGAAGTCTGTTAACTTATTACAGGCAAAAGATTGGACACCTATTCAGACACTAAGAGGAATGGGCCCCAGAGGCTATTTTGTAAGACTAACTGTCGCTCTCCCTCCAGCCAACACTCACAACCTGCTGGTTCCTGCCTACAGCTACTCAAACTACCAAGGCCACTGTTTGGCTTACTGCAGTCACATGATCACTGGAGGCTGTGACTGTAGAAATGTAAACTACATCATTCCACTTTACTGCAGTCTCACTGGGCCTACTCTCACATGTGCAGAAAATGTTATGGTCATGTTACACATCTCCCAACTGTACAGTCGTTCCTGAAAAGTGAAGGGTCACCCCAAGACAATGCACGGCAGAAAGTTCTAGGCAGACTCTGACTTTGAACTCCAGTTGTTTGCTGTGCCTTTCAGCTCCACAGGGCTCACAAAGGGTCAGAGAGGAGACAAAACCACCAGCGCGTTCGGTCCCCATTCAGTCAAGTTACGTGTTTGCCCTCCTGTATCAGCATGTCAGCTGCACAGCTAATGAAAGACATACTCGAGGTCCCATTGACAGAGCTTGAAAGGAACACTTAATCAATTGCCTCCTATTGACCCTCTCATTCATCCACTGTGCGCCCCTCTTTTTGTCATCTATAGACTGTTCTCTGGTTTTCCCTCAGGGCTAATTGATGCTTTCCATTATAGCACAGTGTCGCCAAAGCTCCAAAGCAAATATTCTTCACCATGATTTCTAAAATAAACGAGGTCGTATAGCACAAGACTGCTAATGCGTCTCCACAAATCTGCTTTGTAGCATTTAAGCAGGAAATCTGTGTTTGGAGGTATGCTTTCATTTCATGTGAAACACAACAGTGAAGCTACATAGGGATGTTTTGTGGAACAATGAGTATCAAGACAAAAAAAATAATAATTTCTAAATCTTAAAATGAGATAGCAAAGTGGTGTTCCATGCCCCTGCATAATTGTTAATGAAATTGAATTGAACATAAAGTTACATGCTTAGAGTTAAATCCAATACACAGAAACATTCTTCCCAGACCATGGGCATACATTACACTGTTGTCTTGCTAATGTTGACATTGCATAACAGATATATTGCCAAGGGGAAGAAATATCCAATCGCATACAGTCGGGCCGGGGAGCCTGGCAGTGTTGACAAGTGAGTAACATCTGCGTGAACTCAGGGACCCCTTTCCCTGTCGCCTGGAACCTGTCGCCATGGCAGCGTCTCTGCGTGTGACACACTTGCGTCCCTTCAGACCAGACAACCCAAGTCCGCAGCGCTATCGCGGCAATAAAAATAGCACACTTTGATGCTGTTGGGGCCTAAAACAGCAACGGAAAAAACAACACATGAATAGTCACAATCTGGTCAATTAGTCACTGTCCATTTAATAGCTCTCGCCAGTCACCAGATTAGTGGGTGCGAGTAAGCAGGTGTCCCGGCATGGTGATGTCTGAGTCAAATATCTCATGACAGCCCCAGCTTTGTGGTGCATATCACAAGGTTTGGTGGGTAGAGAAACTCAAGTATTCAAGTCAGTCTATTCAGGATCACATTTACCCCATCCATCGCTGATTCAGATCGATGTAATGCACAATGAATCTTTTTAGCTGAAAGACTAAGGGCTGGTAAGTAAGATCACACAGTGGAACAACTGCTATACTGCTGCTTTAGTCCGTTAAAGTATTTCTTTTTTTATTGTCCCTCAACATCGATTACATATTTAGTCTAGCTAAAGAAGTTATGCACATACAATTACAGGGGAGCACTTCTGTTAAACTGGGTTCTAAACGGATTCAAGAATGGAATAATATCTTTCCTTAAGCTCACAAATGTATTTCCACATCAAACAGCCACAGGATGTTCAGATGTACCACAGACCTTAAGGATGAGTATAGAGTAGTCCAGTCAAACTTAAGGGAAATAACTGAACATGCAGGGACTGCACCATGCCAGGGAGAGCAGGAGCTTGAGTCCCAATGGCAGAACGGTGTGAGGAAAATAGTAACATGTGGATCTCTGCAGCAGTATCACACCCTGGTATCCTTTGCAGCTACAAACACATGCTACTGCCTTTCTTAAGTCCCACTTATGGTCTCATTCCAGCTTATGAGGCAGACCGCTGAGGCAGCAGTGTGGTATTGGACTAGAGCAAGATTTCTGGTTTGATCCCAGACAGGGCGCTGCTGTTGTACCATTGGTGCAAACGGAAAAGAAATGTAAACTACACATGTTGCTCTGGATAACATCTTGTGCATAGCAGGTATGTGAAGAAACTAAAATAGAATTTACCAGAACTGGAAATTCCAAAGGGCCAATTGATTCCTGTTAAGAAATGCGCAAGAAGGCACAATACTCATTGTGGATGACACGCCTCTGTTGCATCCAGAAAAAAAATCCGGTTTCTGAGAATTGTCCTGGCTGCGGCCCAGCACAAATAGCTGACAAAGAAAGTGTAAGGAGGTACAACCTGGGCAAAGTGCTGAGTCATTTTGGATTAGGGTTTCTTCAAAGCCCCCACAGATGACAAATTAAGTGATGCAATAACAGGCTGCAGAATTCAGTTCACGGCTTCGCACTCACTGAGCAGGGGGGGCAGCTGAGTTACTGACTGAGAGACACAGGGCTATGGATCTAACAGCCTGCGGTCAGAGGTCAGAGAGATCTACATTAGCTCTGGCCTCTCTCTTTTCAGCTGCACCAGATCCCCTCCCTCACTCTGCTCCGAAAATCCACGCTGACCCCACGACTCCAACCATCCGCCGGCCTGTCTCTCCACCGTCTGCCTGTCTGCGCCTGTTTGTAACTCGTAGCTCTCACCCTCTGATATTTACACCGCCGGACAAGTGTTTTTGTCTTCTTCAAGTGTGATATTGCCCTGCTGGGACTGGACATTAGAGTCCTTTTGCTTGCGTGCCAGCCGATCTAAGGAGCTCAGCTGGGAAATTCGTGTTAACTCCCCAGACCACATAAGAGATAGCTCACTAAGTGGACCCTTGCCAAAACTGGTGGTAGGGGGGCCACTGAGCACTCTTAAGCTGTTGTACAGAGCAGCTGAGTTTTGCCTAGGTTGAAAATAGTACAGCCCTTTCTCATTTGCTCTTAATACAGTTACACACTGATTGATCCCCATGTGTGCTAAGGGCAAATGAATAAAAATTTTTTCCATGTTGTAGAAGAAATATTTAGAATCACAGCAAGCTTCTACGCGTGTATGATGTACCCTTGATGTGGGGTCAAGCCTGCGAATGAATGTATGCAAACATTGCTTCAATTCTGCAGGCTTGACCCCACATCAAGGGTACATCATATACGTGTAGAAGCTTGCTGTGATTTTAAATATTTCTTCTACAACATAGAAAATTTTTTATGAATGTATGAATGTATGCAAACATCGCTTCAATTCTGCAATGTATCCTATTTTCTTTATGTTTTCTCCGGCCCTTGTGCTAAAACATTTGCAGTAATACAGTATAGTGTGTTTTTCGTTTGAGGCAATATTGTAAGGCACAGCTTAATAAGAAAACACCATTGGAGTGACCTTGTTTCTGAGAGAAATTAGCTAATTATAGGGCTAATCTAGAACTGTGCGTCTGCTGGTGATAGGGCTGAACTAACAGCTAAAATGAGTAGCAATGAGTCAAGCCCAAAGTATGAGGGAAGGCTCTTCATGTCTTGTGATAAAAAGGGCCATTTTTATTCCTGTGGTGAGTAGGGTTTTGAAGAAGTGTTTGAGTGTGTTTAGTCTCTCCACACCTCGTGACCCTCTCCCCACCCCCCAAAGTATATGGAGGACCACTTACAAGGGCTACTTACAGGCACTATGGAAATGCCATCAACGCGTTTCAGAGTTGAGGGGGACCCTGTGAGAGGTGTACTTTACAGAATTGACCTTTTCTGTTCGTAATGATCGGCTTATCTGCCTCTGCTTGCTCTGGTCTGCGACAGCCCTTTAGATCACGCACCTCATGTGCACAAAGGTTTTCTTCTCAGAGTTTGTCTAATCTGGAGTTCTATTCAGTCTCAGACTTGTCTATTCCATTGTTTATGAACAAATGAAGTATTAGTGAATACCATCAGTGAATTATTCAATAATGTGTAATGTGTAAAAAATCTTTCTGCTCTCAAGTACTTCCCTTGATGGCCCCTTCTTACAGCAGCCAGATAACTTCCCAGGGTAATTAGTCATCTGTGAGAAAGAGAAAAGGAGAGAGCAAGAGAGAGAGAATGACTCTCTGCTGCTCATCCATCTTAGATTCAGTGCTGACTCTATAAGATTTCTTTTCATCGCATTTAATGAAGATCTCTCCTCTGTGAGTGGTGAGTTGGGTCCCACAGTCAATCTGGGGCCTACTGCAGTCCCCATTGACTCTTTGATGTCTGCAAAAAAGAACGCAAGCCTGGTCTGTGGGGTCAGTGGCTGCATGGCCGCTGGGCACTGCACTCCTGGGGTCAAGGGTCAAGGGTCAAGAGCCATCTCTGTTTTTATGGGTTGTCCTTCAAACTGAAATATCCCCACTGGCAAGACACTTTAAAGAGCCATGCACACTCACATACCTGCAGTTTATCATTTCAAAACGTGATTTGCAGGCATCTCTTATCTTGTTCCATTGGATGCTTACTCCACGGTCAACAGTTTTCTGTTAGTTATAATGTAGAAATTGATTAAAAGCATTTCATTTAGTTGATGGTCATATCCAGCAGAAGTAACACTACTCATCCTGTCTTATTGAAAGCAGACTCTGCTGTTGTCACTGAGGCACAGAGCTGGTGCAGGGAGAGATCTTCCTCTGGTCTGGACAAGTGTCTGCAGAATGATGTCATCTCCAGAAGTCTAAACACAGTCCTCTCTCCATGCTTTAGATCTTCTCCTACTTACACTGGGAAGAGCATATAAACTCAGTGCTCATGTTAATGTCCTGGCAGAGATCCACCACAAAAGACAATAAGGACAACACTGAACTGCAGTGGCAAGGAAGAGCTGGTCTTCTGCAGCTGATTGAGATGGTGGGCCATAGAGAAAAATCATACAAAGTTATACAAAATCTTTTCTAAATTTCTAAATAAAACTTTCTGTATCGTTTAAACTATACATTGTTACAACAAATATAATTTCACTCTGAGTATACGCTGTGTATTCTATATGGATATTACTAATTTATGTAAGAATGCTCTTTCATTTGTTAATAAAAATCGAAGTAGGCCTACTCTTCAGGTGAACAATGTTGTTGGCTACTGGTAAGACAATGAATTCAAAGTCATGCTTAAGCACAAAACTGCCACTGCAGTTTAAGCGTAGAAGTGTGTTTATTCAATAGGTTACAAGACCCAGGCTAAATGCATAGGAACAAAATACGTCAGCATGTTTCTATTTAAAAGATATTTTAAATAGAAACATGTTAACATATTGTCTGTACCTCTTTCCTAGGGTGCAGTTAATTCACATCAGGGGATCAGCACCTGATCCAAACATAGTTTAATCCCTGCTCTACTACGCTTTCATTAAACCTGGTTTTAATAGAATGAATGAAAAATGTTTTAATTAAGTAACTGCTGCAGAGTGTGTCTTGTTATGATAATTGCTCTGATTCATGAATCTGACTTAAATTTACAATACTGTATTTCTGCATTTGCATGTTCACATTTTTTAAATTTATATTTTTAATATCATTTTAAAATGTAATTAGTGTCAATAATAGACCAAGGACGCCATGATGGAACATGCCTATAGACAGTGCTGTAATTGCAATGCAGTGTTAAGGCTTAGCCTCATCACAGACAGACATGTCCTCATTAAACAAATACATCTAACTGACTTTAATCCCATCCCAAACAGGGCTCTTATCCATCGGGTTTACCCCAGACAGCTGCTTCGGATTTCGTCTCGTATCTAACCCTGCTGACAGCTCACGCCTAAATTGTATAATACGATCACAAGAAGGTGGATGGTTTTAGCCGTAGATGTGCCCTGACGCCGGAAAGCGGGCGGGCGAGCGAGCGGGCGAGCCAGTCGGGGGTTTTTTGGGATGCGGTTAAATTTAGAGCGCGGAGTTTTAATTGGGTCAAGGTCAGTTACGTGCGTGTTCTCAGGGCTGCGGTTACAGCATCCCTCGTCCCACCCACAGCTGCTCCATTGCTTAACCGTGAAACGTCCAGTCATCTCTACAGAGAATGAACCACTACTAAATAACGTTACATCAACGCTGTCAGAATGTTATGCACTGGCATAGGTGGAGTCCGCTTGTGTGTTTTACACCGATTACGATTGTGTCAAACGGGGACTGTGCAATTAAATTGGAAGTCATGAACGCAAATGATAAGGTCATATTCAATAGCTGTGAAATTTCATTTGGGATTGACAATGACCTTTTATTATCAAAACACCACATATGTTGAAATGTGCTTTGCAGTGTTTAGCTGTTAAAACCATAAACCTTTATTGTTTAAAAGCTACCTGTACCATACACCTTGCCAGTGCAAGCAGATTAGCAATGGACACTTTGCATGACGTGTGGAATTTGTCAACAGCCCGTGACAAGTCCTGATCTGCTCTCAGTCGTTACCTGTGCGGTTGGGGTGGGGGTGGGGGGCAGGGGGTACACACTGCATGTCTCTCACTCGCCCTGGGCGTACCGCTGTGAGAGATCCGTAAATCAGCTGTGACAAACATAGTCGCCCGTCACCCCAGATAAACTCCCAGGCGCATTCCATTGGGCATGGTGCTTTCACACATGCATGCCTTCATGCACACATACACACACCCAAACACACACACACGCAATTGCAAATGCATAGATGCATGCATGAGGGTACATACACACGCACACGCACACACACACACACACACACACACACACGCATACAACTATGCATGGATTGCACTTAATTAATCTGATCTGCAGCAAGATACATTGCTTGCTATTATAAGTTAGAGAATTATCCCATGCCTTAATCCTACTTTCTCCTTTGCTCCTGATAGAGAATCTAGGAAGTATGTCAAATACATGTCACCATAAATACCCTGTTTTCACTACGTGATTTGATGCAGATCAAGATAAATATCTCATGTATAGATTCCCCATACTTGGGTATTCCAGTGTGCCAGGGCTGTAATACCACTGTGTCTACGAACTAGAACCCACAACTTAACTGCAAACTTAAAGTGTGGTTCTCTGAGAAACTAAAACCCAAGGGAAGTGTTTGGTTGGTTGCGTCAAGCCTTTATAAATCTTCGTTTTGAGAGCCATTTTCTTGGAGATTGCTTGGTGCAGTCATCCAACTGAACCAGCACTAATTGACATGTTCCGGAAGTTTTGTGTCAAACTCCAGATGTTAAGTTAAAACAGTAAGAGAATCCACTGATCATTTCAGTGAGCAGTCCATGGCACCCTTCAAAACCTGCAAACAGACAATGAACACTGTGATTAATAGCATTTCAGAGCATCCTCTGTCCTCTGTCATGACTCCATCCTCTCTAAAAGAAGCAGACAGTCTGTAGACATTGGGATTTCTTGTTACTGTTTCAACATGTTTCAACCTGATTCTCTTTGGCCACGGGTGTTATTTGACTCCTGTCAAGGAATCTGTTGTCCTGAACCAGTGGTAGATATTTTCCTTAAGAAAAATCACTGGGCCACTGACATGTAGCAAGAGAAGAAACTTTGCCCTAAATGTGACACATTTACGTCATTTTATTAAAAAAAAAAACTGCATATATTCGATCCTTTAAATCATTCAAACAACATCCTCAGGTCCATGTAACCTTTTGTGAGGGAGTATCATTATTCTGCTCTGCTCAAATTTCCGCTCTGGAAAAAAGTTATAAATGGACAAATAAACATAAACAAATGCCACATCAAAGGAGGCGGAAAGATGACCCAAACCAAAATGAAATGATTTATTTGGAGAAAGAGTGACATCACGGTAACAGTCCCACCAGCAGAGCTGGAGCTAAAAATAGCACAGATGTGGACTCGCTCGTACATATATGTCCATGAAGTGTGCCGGAACATTCCTCAGATATCTGCAGATGGTTCGCAGATTTGGAGCTCTGAGAAGCAACAACAGGCAGCGTTCGTCAAACAATTCTAAGTCACCGGACTATGTATTTCTCCGCCCTCAAGCCCCGCAAGGTCCCTGGGTCAATCCGTCAGAGAGGATCACTGTAAAAAGGAAAGGTTTGTATTTTGACAAAAGTGGCCATTTGCAATAGTCTTTGGCAAAACTTCAGAGGCCTCCCTGAAAGTGAAAGCTTAACGCACTCTGTCTGAGCAAGGCTGCTGCTCATCTCAGAGGTCTTCACATTTGTCTTATTTTTAATAGATCACAGGGGGTTAGGCTGGGGGATTGAGAGGTCAGAATCTCAATCAATAACAGAGCATTTCTTGGGGAAATGACACTGGAGGAATGACTCACGCAGCATCCAAATTATGAATTATGAAATAATGATTATGCATGTAATTATACATAGATGCATATGCAAGGTACTTGCATTTCATATTTCTGAACTGAAAAAAAGAAAAATACAGAATACAAGATATGGAAGTCACCCTGGCTATGAGAGGCTGTTGAGCAGAGAAATGATAATGTCATTATTATAATGCAAGAATTTATGCCTTGGATACAGTTCTAAGTAAGTATTTGGTTTGATATTTTACTGTTTTCTTTTCATCATTTTAAAAAAAAAACAATGATGGGAAAAAAATAGTTGCATAGTAATGTATCCTCTTAACCCATCTCACTCACAGATAGATTTTACATGTGTATAATAATGAGATTTAATTACCAGTTACCTGAATCAATAATAGGACTCTCAAGAGTGTTTCAAATGGAGTGGAGCATTTGTGGACACTGACGTATTTGGCGTCCATTTTGATAACATTAGGCAAAGTGGGCTGCACACACCATCCTTTCATTTGGATGAGGATCAGTGAGGAGAAAAATTAATGTCTACTGATGTACAGAGTTACAAATGTAGATTGATGACTGTTATGTTGTGCGTGCCAATTGAGAGTGGGCATCAGACTGAAGCAATCAATCACACAAGGTTAGCTTTTGGATTTGGAACTGTATGAAAGAGCTGCCTCTTTGCTCACAGCTGACTGGTGCAGGCCAGTGAGTATCTTTTTATTGCATGTTTCTCCGCTGAATTCCCCACCTGGATTTACATCCTACATTTACTTTGCAAATTCAAAAAGTCTTGCTTTGACTGAACTGGTCATAAGTTTATCTGTAGTTTCTGTGTATCTATTCAAATCTTGTTTGCATGTTTGTATCCTCTTGCCATCAATGCTTTGGTGAGAAGAGATATTTTGTGCAGTGGCGGATGAGTGGAAACATGGAGCCGTGATTCACTATATACAATATAAGTGTATTTAAGAGGTGCGTAGCAGATTCAGAAAAGAGTGTCCCTCGGTGTGTCAGCGCTGTGTGTGTCTGTGCTGCACTTGATGAGCTTCCCTTTGCAGAGGGCCTACTAGGCTACTAGGCTCCTCTGCAAAGAAAAAAAAAAGGATAAATAAAAAGACGGCACAAGAGGAGGAGAACTCCTGGGCATCCTGGGTCCTGGCCTTTTAAGGAGCGCTCTGGCGGAGTCCGGAGAAGCTCTGGCCTGCTTTCCCGGCACCGCCTTCCCTGCTCCCCTCCGAGAAAGCCAAGACCACAGACACGGATCCATCAGCGTTTCCCATCAGCCCCCTCTCTCACCTCACGCCGTCTGCGTCAGACCGCTTGCGTCTTAGAAAACCGGATCTTTTTTCACTTCCTGCAAGGTATGAGACAGCATCTCGTTAATCTGACGCACGTGCATTTCCAGATTAATGTTTTATTTAACTGTTGTTGTCAGTGATAATGATTTATCACTCACACTTAATGAATCTGCTGAACCATGATTTACTTCTCTGAGAGTCACTATGCAGTTGTTGTTTTGCTGTTGCTTAAATTCTTGCAATGTAACTGCCTTGACGTAGCGGCAGATTGCTTGTTATATTGTTCAGATGTTTCCTAATTAGCGCTATCAATTTTTTTTTTACCTTTCACTAATGACCTTTGTTTAAATTCTGGTATTAAGGCAGTCATAGAGCTGGGAAAGTGCATTTCAGTAGTGTGAATTACTGTGCTGTCACAGACCAGATGTTCTCCAGCCCGCTCTCATTGTTCCCCTGCCCCGCGGATAGCAGGGATGTAAACTCAATGACATTCTCTGTAAGTATCATTACTGACACCCCCCCAACCACCCCAGCTGTCTCAGACATGACCCCCATCCCCACTAAGACAGGAGCAGAGTGCTGGCAACCCCGCCTAATTTCCCATCATCCCTTACACCACTGCCAGGTGGACCCATCATTTGCTGTTTCAAGTTTGGCTCCAGATCGAAGTTTAAACAATCTTCTCAGCTAATAATAGCAAGAGCTGGAACTGAGCGCACACTTCAATAAAAAACCTAGTTCTGTTTGGATCTCTGTAAGAACAAGCAATGAAAAACATGGGACAGCCCGTCTGCTTCTGTGTTCAGTACATGGGTCAATATTTCAGTCATTACACCCTTACAGAGCTGTTACTGACACCAAGAGATTAATTGCATTATCTGCTACATGTTCTGAAATGAGAAGTTATGATTACTGTCCCCAATTTTCCAGAACACAATATAACATTCTTTATACAGTAGATTTGAAGGACAGTCCATGTCCTGTATGTTGGCTATGCTTCAGGTCAGAATTATAACTTGGCAAAACCTCGAACAACGCACAGCGAGCAACAGTTTTGACATAAAACACATATGACACTCCCAGTACAGGAGGGAGCAAAGTGCAACATCTCCCTTTTCCAGGAAGTTGTCATGTGCCAGGCTTGATAAGGAGGGAGAGGAGGATTCTACAGGACCCTACAGGAGCACTCCTCCACACTGGAGCGTGCCGGCTCTCGCACGCCCACGATTCGCTGTCAGGGAGGTGACGGAACCACTGAGGGCAGCTGCCAGGCCAAGAGAATGTGCCCGGCGTTGGCTTAAAGGACTAAATTAATGGAAAGGGTTCAATAGTGGGCCACTGCCAGCGACCGTGAGCTGTGACACATACGGCAGACATCAATATTTACTGCTGCCATGGCACGGTTAAAAAAAAGGAATACGGCCATTTTGGTGTCTGCAGGATTTGCTTGTTAAAGAAGAATCCCCGTGGTCTCAAACAAAAGCTGTCGCTAGGTATGGAAAGCATGTAAGCTGTGTGCGAAGTCCATCGACTGCTCTGATATGTCACAGGACAGACTGAGAAACTACGGTGCTTTGGTGATCTTACAACTTAAAGGCTGATCCACATGCTACCATTTTATATTACAGTTCATGCATCTTCATTGGATACACAAATCTCACAGTTACAACGTTTCCCATTACTAGATCATTCATGGCAAAACAAGAACTCACATGTTTTATTTTGATCGGTATTTCTGTGTTTTAACTTTTTTTTACAGCATTTTTCTGCAATACAAGATCTTTTGACATATGAATGTTTGTGTTTTGAAATTATAGTCATATTGTATAATTGTATCTTTGTTACTGCAGAACTACAAAATGTCCACATGTAAATATTAGATATGTCATTATATTAAACAATTTGTACATTTACATCAGTGTCCCTTCATGATGGTTGCATAGCACTTACATGCAGTATGTCAATACAGTGGCAAAAACTAATGCACTTTTAATGTCGTAGCTGGTAAGATGTTTTTCAGTATAACTTTCATACTATATCTTTATAAAACACCAGTGGAGTACCATGGAACTTGAATGCAGGTTGTGCTAAAACAATTAGCAATATTTCAACTTGCCAAAATCATTTACCATATAGATCTAACTGCATATCAGATGTCAGTTTTTTGAAGAAAAATTCAATTTAAATACTTAAACTCATACCAAGTAGCCTTGCAAGTTCCAAGTAGGCCTTGAAGTGTGCTTGGTATGAGATATAAATATACAATAATACCTTTTATAGAGTTTACAAACCTAGGTGACCTTTAACTGCAGTCTTAGACAGATTGCCGTAGTGAAACCAAGAAAATGTACGCATTTGAACTTTTTACCCTGCAGAAAAAAGGGCTGATGCAACAAATTCACAGACAGCATTGCGATATAAAAGGTGAAATCTTTCACAATTATCATTACTTCCCCTGGAAAGCAAACATCTCCAGAACATGTCCCTTTTTTCCGTTCAATAAGCAGCCCACAAATACTGCTTCCCCTGTTTCCATGGCAACTGTGCTACTGTATTCCACACAAACCAAGACCCCTCTCCCCCCACCCACACGCTTGGCACAGAGAGAAACTTCAATTACCAGCGTTGCTTTTTCACCTGCGGCAGCACCTATTATGGTCAAATGAAGCAATAGCGTAACCCGGGGCGACTCTGTCGCTGTAAATCTGAGCCGCGCCGTCTCACGCTCGACGTTCTGTACTGAGACAAGGTTATGCGGTCACATCTCCAGGTGATGTGTTTCCATCGGGCGGCCGAGTGGAAACGTGCATATATGGTATGGTTTTTAATAAGCTTTCGCGTTTTACTGGGGGGGACTGCTGCCACGTATCCCAGAATCCTCCTCTCCCTCGCTTGCAGAGCGTACGGTGAAAACTCCCTCCACCAGCAGACTGGGTTCTGAGGGAGAGGCTTTCCACTGTTTAAGTAAAAAATGCCTTTCGTCTCCCTGTTGTAAACCAAGCAGGTTATATAGTGATTCCACAGGCAGCTACAAAGCATCCTCTAAAATGCCATACCCAGTCGGACAACATTTAGATTTAGATCCATGTGAGGTCTGGAAAGTGTAAGGACAGCCTGACAGTTATGGGTGTACGAAGTACATACATGCATAGGTGTGTGTGAGTGTGTGTATGTGTGTGTGTGTGTGAAAAAGAGACAAGAAAGTAGTGAGGCACAGCTGGCCTTAATGTGTTTAGTAATCAGCAGTAGTGGAAAAGCTTTGCTGATTTCCATCTCAAACTGACGAATTATCCTTCCCCTGACTCATCAGGAAGTAGGCTGTCCATCTTATTTAGGCCACAAAGCCTTCCAAGTTCCATCCTTGTGAATGTACATCTTTCTGAAATTCCTAATCAGAAGCTGTGCTGTGGATGTCGCAGCGCTCCCTGGTGAAAACTTACGTGCCGGCCGGGCAGGTGTTCTCAGCCCTGGGTGACCTGATGCAGGGACTGACCAGTCGCAGTGTGTACACTACGCCCACGTGCCCAGACCTCGTCCTGAACGAGGCTGCCCACGCTCAGTGGGATGTGGGTGCCTGTGCGGCTCTGGATTATACGACTAAACCTACTCTGGCAAGCACACACTGGTTCTGCCATGGCACTGCCAGTCAAACAACTGGGCTTGCATGCTTTGCTTGTTTAAAGAAAGATGTGGCCTGAATTGCCAATGCAGCAATGTAGTTGTATGTTAACACAAGGTACTAATTTGAATCACGTAGGTAAATGTCCTCTATAAATAAATGATTTGTGAGCTACGTACTATGTATTAAGTCACCAGGGGATTCTGCTAAGCAGCTAAATGACACAGGGCAATATCACACAACTTGTTTACCCAGATACATTTTCTAGTGCAACATATTCAGTGACTGAAATCTAAACCATTACCATCAATCCAAAGAACACAGCAGCCTTGTTGTTTCAAAGACAGATACCATCAAACCAGAGTGTAACACAAATATGATCAGCCCTGCCTTATTTAAGGGGTCAAAGGCAATGCTCCTCCATGGGTTTTCAACCTTTGAATCTTAGGGTGATAAGCCCAGTCCCGCTGTACTGCCACCCCAACGACATCAGGGTGTCTGCAGTTTAAAAGAAAGGGACGTCTCCCTGACAATAATAGAAGCCAGGTGTCTGTCTGACCAATCCGTTTCTGTAAACATGGTAACCCACCCCCATGCTGTAAATGTCAGGCATGGGCAGGCACTGAAAACACACGGATGAGTCATGCCACTGTGTACGGATTCCCAAGATGCTCTCTGTCTTTACCCCCCTCCTCAGCCCCGAGAATGGCAATGGCACGGACTCTCCGCTCCTTTTAGGCGAGATACCTCCCAGCCCTGCTCTCTCCCTCCCCATTTGTGGTAGGGGGGGCGGAGTCATCGCTCAGACACGCTCTGTTTGTGTCAGCGCCGTGCACTGTGCCCGCTGGATGGCCATATCCAGCTCCTTGGTGAGGACGCGCCTGCTGTGCTCCGTTGAGGGTGCCGAGGGGCACTGTGGCCCTCTGGCCCTCCGAAAAATAAATCCGCCGCATGTTTACAGCAGCAGATAAGGTGCAGCCCTCTCTCTGTCCCGCCCCCTTTGCAGCACAGAGCCAATGAAATGTTGGCCATTGAAGTTTAGGCTGGCATGGTCATTCCTGCCCTCTCTTCAAAAAGTATGTCTTGTGTGTGTGCAACGGTGCATCTACACTTGGATTTCAGAGACTCCAGTTGCATCAGCTGTTGGTTTGAGAGCTATGCTTTAAAAGAAAGAGCATTCAGTGTCATGAAGCTGACCTGTGCTTTGCTTTGACATGTCAGAAATAGGTATTGAGCCCATTTCCAAAACCAACTTCAAATGCCACCAGAAAAACACACAAATGGCAAACAAATGGCTCCAAAATGAATTTGGTTTAGGGGGAAGCACAGATCAGTAGCATAAAGACCATTTTCTGAGCTCCAATGAAACATACCCTTGAGTTAGCTATAAGCCCAGTGTGGACATACCTTTAGACCAGTTTACATCAAGCAAAGACAATCAATAGAATGCGGGTCAGGACCTGCCCAGTCAGTGTCCATGGGTAGTTTGGAGTGAATGGGAAATGCTGCGACTTGTTTTGAACACATTCTACATTTTGAATTCTGAAGACTCGTTGGGGATTCCTAAGAAATACAGGGCATACATGTGATACCAATGATGTATACCCTATACTGAGGGTAGGAGGGACACACAGCAAAAATTACAAGCAAAGCATGCAAGCTAAACAGCAGTAAAAATAATTATTCAAAAGTACTATCAAAAGTCCAGTGAAAATAAGCAACCATTAACCCTGTAACAAAATCAGTCCTATTGTTCTCGAATACTCAATTCATCCCTCTCATGTGGCTAGTATGTGTAGGTGTAAACTGTCTGTCCTGCAAGGCACTAAAAATGCTAATTCCTACCAACAAACTGACAGACATAATTGGGATTCCATTAGTTAGGAGTCATTTGGTTGAGTGAGAGAAAGAGAAAGAGAAGGTCATTGTGTCCACTGCAAATTACGTGCAGAGGGTTGCACTCAAAGCTTTGTGTCAGATTAATGGTTTTATGAATTTAGAATGTTATCTCATTCTAATTTTCAAGATAGGTTCTATGCACAGCTTCTGAAAAGTCAGCATATTTACCATATCATCGTACAAAAGTGACATTTTAGATTTATGTCTGTTCTGGTGATTCAAGGTTATTTACTGAGGTATCATTATTCACCAGAGGCGAGACTGATACACTGAATTGTAGAGTCTGAGATGTGTGCAATGCTTTGTCTCCACATGCTTTAGCACTGACTGCAGATCAGTGTCTGAACAGCTGCCAGGGTTGAAAACGATGCTGGTGTGCAGAAAGAGGGGGCTCTGATTTACTGTGGTTTACTCCAGCGACGAAGGTTCCAGACGTAAGAGGATGCAATGCTGGATGTACTGTAACCATGGGATACGCAGACAGATGCAGAGACCTGAATGCTGGATGTACGTCAAGATGTGGAACAAGGTCCCCAGTGTTGCACAGCTAGAATAAACATTTACCTCTCTACCAAAATTAAGCATGAGTGAGCTGACTGTTCAGCAGTCATCACCATGCAATATCACGATTTATAGGCTAATGACCATTTCTGGTTTTTGAAGCACATCCAAATTGCATGGCTGAATGTGTGTGTGTGTGTGTGTGTGTGTGTGTGTACGCATGCATGTGTGTCTGTCTGTCTGTCTGTCTGTGTGATGGGATGTTGATGTTATCATACAACAAAAAGGAAGCTTTCGATGGGAAACAGAAAGTTCAGTTGCATGATGGGAAATCCTGGCACAGGATTGTCTGTGAACTAACTGGATGGAGCACCAGCACCACATAAGCATGGGTCAGCAATAGTTCATAACGTTGGGGAGAACACAATTTATCACAGGCAGAGATTAGGACTCCCTCTGGTGGCAAATAGTGGGAAAAGACAAGGCCGTAATGTGAAAAGACAGGAGACAGTGGTGTTTCCACCTGCAGGGATAATCTAGTACTACCATGATTAGAGGATTTCATCTGAAGCATTGCCACAATGCTGCGCTCTCTCTGTGCTTTAGATATATTTCGGTTCTGCTTCAATAGAGAGCTAACCTTTTCACAGTGTGCATATGTTGTGCAGGGGTGGCTTGTTTGTATTTTTGAGGGCTTTTCCTAATTAATGAATGTGGTAATGTTTCAAATGAGCACCCAACAGAGGGTGATTTCTTTTTATTGAATTCCATGTAATGTAGTGGCATTGTGCTTGTAACCTTTATCAAAGTCACATAAACATTTGAATTATACAGAAAAAGTAATGGTCAGCTGACACATGTTGCACGTTACCAAGTGCTGAGCATATCCACCATATGTGCATTCTTTTTTATAATTGTAGTTGAGAGGAATGCAGAGGAAATATATTTGGGAAGATATTTGCTTGGAATTTCTGCTGCTTTAGGAATGTGAGTCATTTGGCTCAGTGACTTGGATATAATGCGATGGTGAGAGCACCCATATATCCAAATGATGAAAAGTGTTTGGGTTTTGTTCAGACATGTTGCTGTAAATGAATCAAAATCTGGGTGCTTCTTTGTGTATATAGTGACACTTTAGATGAGGAATATCTCAGTGAAGGTTTAGGTGTTTGAACTAGTCCAGAATGAAACACCTTTAAACTGTTAATTGTTCTGAATCTGCTTTTGATTGGTTTTCTTGATTAATGTTTCAGTTTAAATAAGGTTTACCCATCTTCAGCTGATTGACTTTTTTCTTGATTGATGTGGTAGCACCACTGTTGTATACTGAACATTAAGTCATGTTAATTCTAATCAAAACATTGGGAATAATTTGTCACTTTGATTACAGCAGAGATTGGAGAATGTCTTATCATTATACTTATCTTTTTACTATAATTCAAAGTGACAGACATGAAGGTAGATAGACAGATGTATAGACATATCAGAGGGCATGGGCATCTTCCCCTTTATAGCATGTCATACATGTATGAGTGCATCCGTGCATGTGTCTGTGTATGTACGTGTGTGCTGGGGGTCTAATAGCATGTGTGCTTGTGATGAAATCTGTGATGGTGTTTGAACATAGTAAATAGCTCTTCGTGATAGATTTTTAGTTTAGTATTAATCACAAAGAAAAGGCACAACACTTTCTTTTTAACTATTTTCTTTGTGTTATCTTCAGATGTTGTACTGATCTATGAGGCATACTATATCTGTAAGACTAGAATGATCTGCACACAGTACAAAATCTGTAAATTTAACTATAAGAACGCAGTAATGGGGAGCTGGGAAATTGACGTAAAATGGGCTGGCCATTGTGCCGTAAATGAGTACCAAACTGTCGTGCAATTGCCCCTGATTTTCGGGTTGTGAAGCCCTTTCGGTCTCTCTGTACGGCTCTAGCGGAACCCGGTATGTCAACGCTGCGTGCTCCTCTCAAAAATGAGTCAAAAAAATTGAATCGCAACCCCTAGGATAATAACCATTGTGTCTTTTCTGCCTTAGAAACATGCCGGCTAAAGGTCCCTTGCAATCAGTCCAGGTTTTCGGGCGAAAAGTGAGTATAAAAAGTGTTTTTCTTCCACGTGTGTTGGTCGTTAGTTAGCTTAGCTAACAAGGAAGATCAATACAGTCAGTCATTGTAATCTACCTCGTCGGCCGCAATTCTCTTCGCTAAACTAGTTGAAAGCGGGCTGTGTGGAATGCATGGAGCCAATATTTGCTAACAAGCGAATGGATTTTTGGTAACGTACGTGTTATAGATTGTATTTTATCCAGCTACGTGTTACCCATTTCATGTAGACACTAAATCAGGGTTGCGGCCTAGTTAGTGTTAGAGCTAAGGTTATATGGCTGGCAAGCATTTCATGACTTCATAGCTATGTCATTCGCCATGTAGTTGGCTAGCTGAGTAAATGTTTCAGTAGTTGGCTAAATGATGACCGCAGTGTGTCACAAATTGCAGTGTTGTAGTCTGACCATCCTGATAGTAGTTGTTGTTTAGTTGGGTAAGTTAGCTAGTTATCCTGTTTCAGTCATGGCAACGTTGAGTAGTTAGCCAGATACAATTTAATGTTTCACTACGCACATGGCTATGAAGCTAGTCAGTTTAGGCACGCAAGTTTGCCAGTATGATGCTGTATTGACAGTATGATGCTGTCTCAAGTGTAGATTAATAACATATGGGTCACATTACTAGATAACTAGGTAACACTAGCCATTGCTAGTGATATAAGCATAAAAGTGTCACAGGTGGCTATGTTTGTGTGGGGTATCCATGATCTCTTTAGGGATATATGTACTAGCTGGTGCAAGTCCTAACGTAAAATAACAGACCTGGCTATGTAGCTGATGAGTTTTCGCAGTTAGACAGTTCCCCTATGAAAAAAACCCTTGAAACTCGAGTTTGGAAACTTGTTTGAACTTGGCGTAGCATCTAGGCAGATGGTCCTGAACATTAGCACCGAAGCCAGTTATTTCGGGATGTAGGATGACTCTTATATGCAATATAGTGGTTGTTGGTCTGCTATGTTAGGCTGGTGGCGGAGCTAGCAATGTCAAAATGTTTTTGTGAAAAACCCAACGCTTAAACCGTTTGATTGTTTTGTTGATCCATAAGGTCCCCAAAGTTTGTACAGTATGTCAGAAATTTCTAATGACCCTGTCGTGTCTTGTTACAGAAAACAGCCACTGCTGTTGCTCATTGCAAGAGGGGCAATGGCCTTGTCAAAGTGAATGGCAGACCGCTGGAGATGATTGAGCCAAGCACCCTCCAGTACAAGGTGAGAGAGAGTGCAGGATGCTTCTGAAACTGTGTACCAACATGCATGTTCTCTTTGTAAATGTGCCTTTATTTACTCAAGTCTTGGCACTTTCCGAAATGTATTTATGGTTATGTGTCCAGTCTCGAGTCATTATGGAAGAAGTTTGGCAAGCTCAGTGGAAACATGTAGTTTGAAATGGATCATTTCACAGAACAGCTCCAGTCCTGTGAAGTGTCTATTTTTTTTTTTTTTTGACATGGTGCCGTTTACCTGACCTTGACTTAACATCCACAGCTTCTGGAGCCAATTCTGCTGCTCGGCAAAGAACGCTTTGCTGGAGTGGACATCAGAGTCCGAGTGAAGGGTGGTGGACACGTCGCACAGATCTATGGTAAGTGAATACTTACCACTGCTGTCATTGGGCATGTTTACGAGCAGCCCATTAACATCTTTTGGCTTTTTGTTGCCTGTCTGATATAGGGTTAGTCTTGGTTAGCAGTTGGATGTGAGACTATCCAGGAAAAGGACGTAGCTGTTGGAAGTGGAGGCAGTGATGGGGACTCAGCTAAAAAAGGACACTGTCCCTCAGAGGAGATGTTAAACCCAGCTCCCAAGTCACTGCAGTGCCCATAGCACTTTTTCTAAAGTGTAGCGGGTCCAGTACAGTCCAGTGTTTTATTCAGTGGTCTTTATATCATCTTCCACAGTGTGGAAATGGTAAACGGATCATCTGCATGTAGAATGATCCTGTTGATCCCTTTATAAATGTTATATATGTCACAATTTGAACCTGCTGTTCATTCCATATCTTGTTTAATACTAGCATTTAATATTAGTCTTAAGATACATGTAGAGCACAAAATTCCTTTGGCCGGTTGTAGTCTTTGGCACATTAATGTAAAAAATCCATTCAAAATGGGAAAAGCATACTTTTAAAATGCTAACCTTTTATATGAACACAATTTATAGTACTTTACAGTACAGTGAATTCATTGAAGTTCTAGACTGACATTTTGGAGCACTTGTTTCAAAGGTTTCAAAGAATCCATCTAAGATCAGAATAGGCTTAAGCTGCTATATAGCTTGAGTGGATTTTATGTTTTCATGTGCATGGTTCATGTCAGGTCATAAATTTGTTACATTTTGGCTATGTAAACTGTTTCATTGAAAAAAAAAACACAGTATTTGAAACTTGATTATATTCAAGCAGGCATTAAAACAAATGATTTTACAGAGAATGTGTACAGGGCGTAATTGAAGTTGGGCCACTCTTGGTTTGTTTTATAATGCTGAAAAAATGCTGGTGTTAAGGTCATTTTCACTTCTGGAAGCTCCGTGTTTCACTGGGTGGGTTTGTGCCATAAAAAATAAGCTCTTGTGCGTTTCATATGAACTGAAAGGAATAAAATGCCTTGGAATTGCCATGTGTATATTGGCCATCTGTAGTAGGACCCATGTCACCATGTCATTTTCCCCTCTGCAGCTATTCGTCAGGCCATCTCCAAAGCCCTGGTTGCCTACTACCAGAAATGTAAGCATTTTTGTTATTGAACAATATCAGAACATTCCTGATATCTATTCTGTTAAACTTAAATTGCATTATTTGCATAGTTACTCAGGGAAACAGTGTCTGCTCTCATTGATATTGTTCATTTACACATCTGGACAGGTACTGAATCAATTCCGGTTTAAGTAAGTTGTCTCAAATGGGAATAGAACCCATTACTTTCTGATACCAACTCCCAATTTCTAATGACTCCACCGCATGTTCTGGCAGATGTGGACGAGGCTTCCAAGAAGGAGATCAAAGACATCCTGATCCAGTATGACAGGACCCTGCTGGTGGCCGACCCACGCCGCTGCGAGTCCAAGAAGTTCGGTGGACCTGGAGCCCGCGCTCGCTACCAGAAGTCTTACCGTTAAACTCGCTGTATATTTTCATACAATAAATGGGGTGGAACTGTTTGTGGTCTCTTGATTTCTTTTTTTTTTCCCTCTGCTTTGAGAGTGCTGCTCTACAGCTGGTGAACCTCAAGTCCCAGTGCTTCCTTAGTCTGTGAAGAGTGCAAAAATGTGCATATTCTATAAAATCAACAATTAACCCCTGCAAGAGCATCAGAACATCTCGAATCGTGGACCAAACAACTGGAATGACCTTGAAATTTTACTAATAGAATAAACCTGGCATTACAAAAGCTTACAAAATTAGCATGAGATTAACATGAAGCTGGGAATGTCTTAATATGGTGATTCCCCTATATGTTTACATTTCTATGACCAACCATTTCACATTACATGTAACACGATATGTTTTGTACCTTCAGCAACAGCTTAACTTTGTGGAACGGGAACCCTTAATGATTAGCTAGCCAAAAACAGACTGGGACTTGTGTGACTTGTGAAGTGACATATTAGTCACTAGAGGGCAGTGTTCAGTCATTGTGGAGCATTTGTTCTGCTCTGAGCTCAGTTGTATTGGGGAAAAAAAACAGTTTGTTGTGAACTTGGATAGTGGGGTGCTATTTGCACACTGAATGCATGGCTTTTGAGTGCTTGGGAACTTCAGTGCTCATGTTAACCAGATGCCCACTAGAGGGAGGCTATGGATTGTATTGGACATGTAGGATTTATTCTACCACATGAATGTTGTCTTATAGAATACACCTGAGGACAGCAATTTCACAGTGAGTGGTTTATTCACTTGATTAACCATGCTTCTATGAGAGTCAATCAATAGTCCTCCAAAGGTCTGACTCTCCATTACCCCAGCTTCTTTTGGGAGAATACAATTTTTTTTAGGCTTGCTATTTGAGCGTGGTATTCATTTGATTAGCAGACCTTGGATTTTCAGGAAACTTGCTTGCATTTGACATAGATGTTATGGCAATCATTATGCATGGTTTAAGCATTAAACACTCCAGACACTTTTTTTATATTTCATAATTTTTTTTTTTAGCAAAAGCAGCAATTTGAAAAATTAGCTTGTGCAAAGTGGCTTACAAGGCAAATATAACACTACATATAATAGGAGAAACAAAAATAAAAACATTAAGTGTATATCAGAAATGTAGGTGCAGAATAGACAGTACCACAGTATATTAGCATCTGAAAAACTAGTCTGAAAACTTGAAATAACCATACAACAGTCATGATTTTAGCACATACATGATGAATACCTCTTATTCTCAAGGAAATTGTTACATCATACTTCCATTTACTAAGAACCACACCATTATTTAACAATATGGCAGCCTTACCTTATAATTTTGTGTCATGCTTCCTTACTCACAGTGACTAACAGTGATCGGAAGGAGATACGTCACACGATATCAGATATCAGGTGTTGTAGCAATCAAATATCGGTTGCTAGGTGTAGGAGCTCTGTGAACCTAGGTAAAGTTTGCTGTGTGGTTTTAGCTCATGTCAGAATGGTGGGTGATTCTGCAGTTCTGAACTTAAGATGACCGGGTATTTCAGCCCATGGCACTTGTGGTTAGAGGCCCACCTTACTGCACTACCACCCAATGCTGTAACACCCATGGAGTGGAGTCTACCTCCAAGTGTCCAGAGACTCTCTGCCTGGGGTCTCAGGTCAGGAGCCGGTAACTCTTTTACAATTTTATTTTTCAGTCTAAAGCCTAATGTGGAAGGATGTTGTACTGCTGCATTTTTTTCCACATTAGAAAAGACAGGCTTTGTAAATGATGATTAAAATGCAGCCTTTTGTACATTTATGATCTGCACAGTTTCTAACATCATATTGTTGTTGCTTTTATCCATAATGCTAAGTGTTGAAATTCAACTTCTGTGTGAGGTCTGCCAGCTTTATCAAGAAACAAACCAGTAACATATGTTTACTCACCTTAAATTAATTATTTGTGCTACTTATTTCTGATACAAAGAGTCATGCTTTAAATGGTTTCTCCAACACAGTTAACTCAGGTAATCAGGTTTTTCATCCTAAGAGGTCATGTGATTTCTTATGTTCACAGATCTCAGCATTTCACTGTACAAACAGAGTATGTGTCAACAGTCCTTAAACCGGTGAATTTTTGGCAACTTAGATTAATAATGGTGCATGTTTTCTGAATGAACATCATACAGGCAGTGCACCTCAACCCACTGCTGGATTCACACCTGCAACTTTCTGGTTACAAGTCCACTTCCCTGTCCTCTATGCTGTTCTTCCTGCACAGTAAGCTGCCAGTCCCATATGTAGACCCTACACTGAACTATTTCAGCTTTCACTCCCCGGCAGTGTGTTGAGACATCCAGGTTTGCTGTACTCCAGTTACATCACATCTGTGTGCCTCAGCATGTCTGGGCCTTTATAGAGCGTGTCTAGAGTTACAGCTCTAGTTTTGTTCAGTGGGCTTTATTTATCTGCCCCCCCCCCCCCCCCCCTTCATTTCGACACCTCCCCGGGCCCCTACACATTCACATGATGCTCTTCTTTTTCCTGTCCCCAGGGGCACGGTACCTTCCATTTCTTCAAGCTGAGATTCCACACCAAGCCTGTCCGGGCATATAGCTTTCCATGCTGCAAACCAAGTAAACATCACCATGGGTCTTCATTTCAGCAGCTGCTACAAAAACCAAGCACTGTTGAGGAGGTATCTGACATAAACAGTACCAGTCAAAAGTCTGGACACACCTGATTAAGATGATGGGAAACATGCATTCAAAGACATTTTGATCTAAACACGTAGGTTTAAATGCTTGATTTTTTTTCCTAAACAAATATAAATTCTGAAGTTGATGCCTATGTATGAATTTCTTTCCAAAAGCTATTTCAAAGAATCTAAAATAGAAGATAGTTTTGATTTGTTTACAACACTTTTTTGGTCACTGCATAATTCCATTTGTGTTGTTTCATAGTTTGATGTATTATTCTGGATTAGGATTATTCTAAAATGTGGAGAATAGTAAAAATAAAGAAAGAAAAGTGTGTCCAAACGTTTGACTGGTAAGGTATTTATGATTTAGTCAAAGGTGAATATTACACATGAGAGCAACAAAGATTCTAACAGAAAATGAGACTTAATTGGCAGGACTCTAGACAGATAAGATAAAATCAAAAGGTTAAGACCCTTGGTCATGGTTAACATTCATTGTTCTAACTGAGGTATGAGTACTGGGTGCAAACAGTGACAAATGGCATCCAAAAACCACCTCAGCATCAGGTTCAAACATGGCCCTGCAACTGCACTGTGTGTGGAGTGAAAGGAGCCGAGGCTTGTCAGACCCTGCCCAATTCCCCATCCTCCACACCACATCTCCCCCGGGGCGTGCCGGCTGCCACCGTCTGCTTCATGGAAACCTGCCAGGCCCAATTTGCCAGTGGCTAAAAGTGGCCTGCTGACCCCCGGACTCGGCTGACCCCCTGCTGAGGCCACAGACAACAGCGGTCTTCTCTGTCTCTGCCGTGCCCGAGGACTTAGGAGATGTGCTTCAGTGTGCATTGATGAAGTGGTAAAAATATGATCAAAATGGGGGTACCCTTGTGATGTTAAGTGGTGTTTACCTGAACTTGTGTGAATATTTACATAGAATTAGCATCACAGCTGAAAAGCACAACTGTTTCCTGAGTCCATTTCTGACAGTGTCTACACCAAGTTTTGCTGTGACTGCTCTTGAAAGATCTGTAGTGATATCAGTTCCTAGTCAGATAAATGCCCTGAATTATAGACTCATTGTGATATTGCTATTGCCATGGTGTGTGATACTCACGTCTGCTATTAGACATGAAATGCAATGAACCCCAAAATGTATCATGACATCTTTTCAATGAAGTCAAGCTGTATATTACAATGTTACTTTGCTGCTATAGGTGCAGTTGATATTTCATTGACACAGCACTTAGAGAGGAATTATCATTAAGGGAACCAAGCATTCTTCATAACTTCCTTATCCTGCTACATGGTTCAACAGTTCAGCTGTCACTGCTGAACTGAAACACTTAATCAAGTGTTTGCCCAGCTCAGGGATTCTACAAAAACAGTTGCCACATATTTTAGCTTTGCTCTTTTACACTTTGTTTCTTGCAAAGTGTCATAAGTCAAAGAGTTCATTTGGACTCATGTCCCAGCTGTCCAGATTTGGAACTCCAAATAGCTCTTCAGTTTCATAATCAAGCTGCCAAAACATTAAGAGGTCTAAAGTCTGCCTGTCTGCAGATGCCAAAGGCTTGTTTTTAAACTGGTAAATCCTAGTACAGTGTTGAGACAGGGTGCCAGCAGATGACTTCCACCCACAAGGCCAGAGCTCTGGCGTTTTTGAGCACTGACAGTACTATTTATTCTGGGGACTAATTTAAACATCTGACTGCATATCTAACAGACAATTTTGACTGCAGGAAACTGACTTCCCATGGCCCAAGATATGCCCTTCGAATAACCACCGGTCTGTTCCTTGATCCAATATGCATATGCAAGGCTGAGAATATGACTTTGTGGACTTGGTCTATCTTTTGTAGATCAAATAAAGGAATATGTGATTTGTCAACACGATGAACAGAATTGATCCACACAAACTGGTTCTGCCTCACACAGAACATTTCCTCCATACAGATTTCTCCCTCATTCAGGATAAATGGTCTCACTAAAATGCAAACTGGATAGGCCCTGAACAGTGAACTTCCTGTGGATCTGAAGTGATTGAAGTTTTGAATAACTGGTGCTGAATCAAAAATAGCATTACTTGTTTCTTTTTTATAAGCACTAAGGGTGATAATATAAGACAGGGATTGCATTTTTTGAGTTTGCCAAGTAATTTATGAATCAGACTTGTGTCTGACCACTGACCCTGTGTGCTCGTCAAAGATTCAAACTGATCCCCCGCTCTCTGAGATTTATTTTCACCTGAAGAAACATCAGAACTGTATGCCGCCCTATAAAAAAAAAACAAAATGGAAACCCAGCACCTTCAAAACACAGACTGCTATGTGCACTATTTAGTCAAAACTAACCACAGTCCCCTGGTCTTGCTCCCCGGGTACCAGGGACAGTAAAGGTTTTGCCCTGGCATGGGGTTACATGGGGTGATCTGTCGAACTCCCAGTGATTCTTGGCATCCAAGGGCGCACCATTGCATACAAATTACATTAATTATCTGACTCATCCACAGTTTGCAGGCCACGCAAGGAATCCATCTCACCCACTCTCTGTGTCTGCAGCCTGCCAGATGACAAATCTGAATGTGATTACCTGTCCGGATGGAGCGGCCGCGCCGCCCCGAGTCTAATTCGGGCAGACGCACGGAATGCCCGCCGCTGCGGTCGCGAGAGCAAGCGACGGCCTTTCATCTGCAGACAGGTGAGCAGATGCCCTGGCTGTCACCGCTCGATGACTAATTGAGGAGGAGGGTGCCCCTCTAAACCGCTACGTGCTGCATCTGCTCCAGCCTCGAATAGCAAAAACTGCATAGGAAATACAGTGATATAATTCTTTGGATTCAGGCCTTTCGCCTGCCAGAGGCTTGCAAATTTCTTATGCCCACAGACTCCCTTTAAAAGTAAAATGACATCCCAAATAAACACATTTCTGTTTCATTTTTGACAACTGCACCAAAACCCCCAAATGTGATATTTTTTTCCCTCCCTTCAAGTTTAGGAGGTAGGCATCTTTGATAGTAAGGAGGACCACCTTTCGCTGCACAGAAATCACAGTTTTCTTCATCTTGACTCCAAATGTACTCCATCTCACTGTGGGAAGCTATCATAAAGATAAGCTCAAAATATTTATATCTTAGTTCAGTATTTGGAGTTTGCATGTGCAAGTTTAAGTGATGAAAAACCATTATTTAAAAATTATTGACAAGTAATTTATAAATGCAATTTTATACAATATCCAGATGGAGAGGTAGAGCATTAAATTTGCACTTAATTATATTGAGATAGCCTTGAGCAGATACAAATGGTAAACAACAACACAGTAAAATGACAGTTTGCCATGCAGGTACACTTCACATTTATGTATGTATGTAAGTTCAGCCTGGTAGTCAATTCAGACTCCCTTCCATCACTGGTCCTTTGTGTTGACTACAGTTCTGTAAGGTTTCCAACTTCTCATGCACCCACATACTGTATAAATACTGACACCACCTTTATAGAGGAAAACCACGGCTTTGATCAAATCCAAAAACTGAACCATGCGTAATTATCAAAAGCAAAGCCTATTATCATGGACCGCTTGAGTCTTAGGTGATAAAAGCTTTTCATAAAGTATGAGGTGTGTGTATTGGATGATCAATGGGTGGGGCGTAGCTCTGATGTGGTCAGCGCTTTGAGGTGAAGGTATCATATTTAATAAATTGGCCGGATAGAGTGTTAGGTCTTTGATTGTCGTTTATAAGATCATTTATCTGATACGCTCGGTGTTTATCGCCCCGGGGGACTGTTTCCACACTTGGCAGTTGCTCAATGTATCTGGTATCAGGTGTGATGACTGTAGTTGTACTTAATCAGCACTGTCTGTTATTGTGTCATCCCATCCTGGTGGAAACAACAAATCTTTATTCCCTCCCTTGTGAGGTAAGGACTGCTGGAGCAAGTCAGATGACACTGCTAGCATCTGAGGGGACAAGAGGAGTGCAGACAAAAAGCAGCCACACAGCTGACTCAAACTATTCAGCCTGCCATCGTTGTCACGCAGAAATGGGCCCATTGCAGAGTGACGCTCTAGACTGTGAAAGTCGCAGTTTCTTTTTCTATGCGTGTGTGTCTCTCTTTCTCTCTCTCTTTCTTTGTCTCTCTGGGCAAGTGGGTCTGAAACAGGTGTCACCTGTGACTGCACGTCAGGGACAGCATGTGTCACATTCATCTCCCAGCGGTCTGTTGTTGAGGTGTCACTCTGTCCTGCAGCCATTTTTTTCATCCCTCTGAGGAAAAGACCGAGAGGCAAGAGGACAAGGACCACAGCATCAGAGCCAACTGGGGGTGTGTGGAAATACCTGAAACACACAGGGAACATTGCAAATGAAATGAAATTAATTGCTTAATTGAAATTAAGACTGCTAAAGAAACTTAAAAACACCCGAATGAATAAAGCATATCGAATCAACATTACACTATACAGTACATCAAAGTGATGAAATCCTCTCTTCAGTAGAAGTACATGCAGTTTTTGTAGGAAATATGAGAAAGGTTTAGGTTAAAAAACTGTTACATATTTGCATGAAAGTTGCAACTGCTTATGCAAGTAGACCTGCAAAGATGAGTGCCATTAAAACAAGTGCCATTAATACAAGTAATTTACAGTGATCCTTTATGTCATGTTATTATGCAATTACCTCTCTAACTGGAGTATTAGAGATAAATACTTCTATTCACATATACAGTGTATTTTAACCATTCATTTTAGAAAAAGAACCAGTCATGGGAAGCCTTTCATTAATAAGCACACAGCTGGTGCTTTTCAACAGAGACTGGAAGAAACAGGGCAGCAGTTGTCTTTTGCCGGCACTTGTGTGCATGTGCAGAGTGTACAATTTGAAATAGGCTTTTATCGGGCACAGGGCTTCAAATCCTGACATTCTGAAAGCATTCTCAATTTATGGGTAGAATCAACTGGGGCACTGATTTAACTACAGGGGTACGGACATGGTAGTAGTTTGATATGCCAGTCAAATTGTCTTCACTGTGCTCTGCACTGCAGCACATTAAGTTCCAAAACAAATATCAATTGCATTTCGTACCTATTGCCTCCTCTGTCCTTTCCCATCACTTCAATGGGCGTGCACATTATGAATGGTTTTTGACATGATATGAACAATGTTTGCAGTAGTTTGCAAAAGCATGATAAATTATGCATTTCACGCAGTTGATGTTTGCCTTCAAACTGTTGATACACCTGCATCCAGGCTTGACACAGACAGACGGTGCAGCGCTCTCTGCGTGTGCTGGGAGAAATAATGTGCCCCCGCAGAGGTAAACTAATCCTGCCTAAAGAAAGCTCTGTGCACCCAGAATAAAAGAGCGAGGGTAGGGGACAGCTGGATGGGTTTATCGGCTGTCTGGCCGCACTGCAATACGGCTCCCAAAATAAAACGGTTTGTTTGAAAAGGTTAAGTCTGCCCGCTTGCTCCTTGTGGCCGTTAACAGAGAAAGAGCACATCAGCAAAAAAGCCAAGTGAAAAGTTGTCTTTTTTATAACAAATTATTGCTGCTACCTCCTCTTTGTACACAAAAAGACTATCCAACCAGACTGTTCCAAACACAAGCAGGCACCTAATACTGCTTCCTTATACACCGCAACCAGACTATGCAAACCAGACAATGCTAAACCCCTAACAGAACCAGACTCACATTGCTAATCCCTTAACCAACATGACAAGACTACCAATACTAACCCCTTTTCAAACATAACCAGACTATGCTACCCCCTCTATAAAAGGAATTAGAGGAGGGCTGGCCTATGAGACCCAGTATCAGTGGGGTGATGTGGTGCACAAGGCTAAGGAAGGCCATTAGAGTGGTGCTGAGACAGCAGACAGGACGTCCCAGAGGACCCTCACTGTTCATAGTCAGGTCAATGGATGGCCACAGCCAAGCCCTTTGACCTCCTGGTACAACACCAATGCTATGACCTCCTGAAGAAAAAAAACAACACACCACCACTTCCTGCCTTTGTACAACATGGGAAGAGATGGGGATCGTCATGCTTTTCAGAGGGCAGAGACCTAATTCCATGGCCTGGTTTCCACCGACCCACCTCAGCTACGCATGCCTTTTAATGACACCCAAAATAGCACTTTGCATTTGAGCTGATAGAGCCTGGCCTACAGCTCAAGTGCTGTTGACCCCAGGGCATCTTTGGAGATGGATTTTTCCTGTACCCTCTGCACCAGCTAATACATGGCATTGATACTGAAATAAATGAGTGGAACAGTGATCAGCTAAGTACACTTGGGGTTGTACCTTTTGAGTGAAGTTTTCCCAGCCCTGTGAGAATGCATTTGCATAGATAGAGAGGCCCATTTAAGACTTGTGTTTGAGTTGATCTTGGCAGCAGTAATCTGTAAAGACAAAGCACCACAAAAGCAGTAGCATGCTCATTTTATCTTTTTCACCTTCCATGTTTTATTTGTTTGACATTAAGAAGTATGAATATTTGCTAACATTGGTGACTGTAGTAACAGCTGGCATGGATAAAGGCAGCTCTAAGACAGTGTAATGTTGTTCCCTTACTTGAATTTTACCTCATTTACCTCACTTACCTCATTTTATCATGCACTTGCATACAATCAAGAATACGTTATTTCATTCTTGATTGTACGCAAGTGCATGATAAAATGACAATAAAAGAAATCTGATCTGATCTGAACGTACCCAATGAGGATGAGGTACTAGTTTGACGGTACTAAAACGTGTTTAAAAAGCTGAATGGAGCCAAATTGTAATGGTGAACAAGACATAATCCCATACAGCTCAGTGAGCGTACAAAAAATAAGTTTGACAGCATGCTGCTTTAAAGGGCGGGGCATTGTAAATCCACGTAGCAGGAATGCACACATCAGAATCTGAGTGCTCCTTGTTAGAGCCAGACCAACACTGAACAGCTAGTCTCTGAGATTTATGTGGAGAAAGCAGAGCGGCCAGCTACAGTGAGCGCGGGGTGAAGCTGTGCATGAGCTGTCCGTCTGTGCCTTGCAGATGCCCCGCGGACAGCCCCGCTCACACTGCGCTCTTGGTTGCCACGCTCACGTCCACATTGACCAGCACAGAGGGGTCCAGATGGTCTGGTGATTAAAGGAGAGATCAAACTTCAGTTCTCCTCCCATTTAAAGATCTCCTATAGGAGAACTGCATCGAGTGAATGGGGTTATTAAATATTGAAAAAGGAAGACTGTGCCCTCTTTTAAAGAAGGGCAGTGCACAGAAGAATGAGCCAGCATTTAAGGGGTCTAATGCATGGTTTGATGGTGCAGTAACAAGCCCCCAGTGATGGTGCTGAGAAAATACGCGTTTTGCACCCTAGTACAGTCAGTTTATAGTATGTAAAAATTAACAATATAGTTCTCAAATCCGACTTGCCGGCCTGCATGTATTCAACCTATTGGACCATCCATCAGTACTCCAGTAGGCAATCCCCAGCATCCTATCAAAAATAAATCGGGAGTTGAGCTATACTACAGCAGTGCTTTCATCAGCCTGGAAGCAGAAGGCCTGTGAGAACACCAGCTCATCAGCATCTCCTCTATCTGTTTCCAGATGGACTGGGTTTCCTTCAAGGCGGAAACAAAACAACCCCAGTGGAGAGGGAGAGGGGGCAGTTTTCCTCCTTGTGCTCTTCTGCATGATGTCACAGAACAATGAGCAAGAAATTTAATGAACCTCCCACGGGCAGAGCACCTACTGCCCGAGAGATTTATGTTCAGTTTAGGCACAGTTAGGATGCAGTCCTTCCCTGTATTTAGTACCGCTTGGACACAGAAAATGGTCAGATGTATTGCAGACGAACTGCCCTGAGTTTCCTCAGGTTATGTTATTCTTGGCCTGGTGTTGCTGCGAGTTTTGAGCAGTCTGGTTGCATGAAAAAGCAGGTTGCTCTTTGTTTTATTTCCCATGGACTGTTCCCCGGATTTAGTGGCTCAGCCTGGGAGCATTTGTGCTGTAAAAGAGGTCTCTGTGGATCCATTAGTTCCACTTAAAAGAGCACACCAGTCAAAATACTTCATCTCAAATACTGCATAATATTTATGACATATTACAATATGAGAATATCTTGATGCTATACAGTGTATCAAATGACAGATTTTGACTGGTGAGCTCCTTTAAAATGGCCCATTTCAATATCATATTTATCTAGACCTCTATATTTGTTCTGCATCAAGCACAACAAAACAAGGTGGAAACAGTTGTTTTATTGATTTCATCTGAAGCCTGTAGTCCACTGTATGGGCCTTTTAGCAAAATCACATTAGATTGTGGTGTCAATGTGTACTGGGGAAGCAACTAGGGACGCAACACCTTACGCTATTATTATTACTGACTTAATCCTGCAGGCAGGCTGGCACAGCATGTGACCGCATCGGCTTATTCCTCTTTCTCTCTCTGGCCACTTCTGGTTTCATTGTCTTGGCAGCCCGTGTCTGTTAGTACCAGAGGTCTTTAAACTGACCGTCGCTAATAAGAAAGTCTGGGGAAGCGCTGACAGAAAGTGAAAAAGCCAGACAGCGACGCAGCCTGAGTGAACCCCCCTATGTCAAAGAAGATAAAGATAAAGCTGACTCACACAAAGGCATTGTGGGATATCTGTATTGATTCCTTTCACTCTTGTTGGCAGGGGGAGACCGACGGGGTCGCTGCGATAAGGAAAGCTCCCTGGCAGTCTGTGCGGCGGAGCTCTCAGCGGCTGCCGCTGTGTCTTAGCTTTAACAGCCTGCTCGACCCGGGGCTGGCTGCACAGGAGGGGAATTTACAGGAGGGGGATGGGAGGCTGTGACAGAGCCACAAAATCACTGTGACGGCTGCAAGATGCCACGGGGAACCCTGGGCAATGACAGCAGCTCACTGCACCAATGGAACACAAACATCCACTCTCATCCGGCTCTGTGAAGCATATGAGCGCAATGAGGCAATGATTTACCTGGTATCCAGTTTTTTAAAAATGTCATTACATGAGATGGACATACATCAGCCAGCCCTATGGCTCCATTACAGGAATTGTTCACCAGAACAACTGTCTCAGTCACTGTCCCTCAATGCCGTGTAATGTACTGAGTGGTACACATGGAATCACATAACTAAAAAAACTTCTGTTGCAGAATTTTTTTCTCATGCAGACACAGTGCATACAATCACGCTCTGTGGATGCTGTGATTTGGTGGAGAAGCCAAAGCTCATGTCTCACATGTTTTTTGACTTTAGTAACATAGACAGTACGAGGGATTCTTTTAAAACAGGGTAATGATATTTAACCATGAGTCCAATTTCTGATATGGTTCATTATGTCTGTCTCTTGTCATTTTGATTAATTCTCTTAGAAAACTGTTCCGTTACGGGGAAGCTGTTTTTCTTTGATTGATGCTTCCTCGTGTTTATACCAGCATGGCCTTATTTTTCTTCATCATGCAGCCGGACCCATTATGCACAAGCCATTCATCCTTGTCATAGGGCTGGATGTGCATACAACAGTAGTACTATTCATCTAAAGAAATTGCTTCATATTGTTGCCTCTGTCACGGTCACCGAGGGGGATTACCTCTGTTTGCACTGATCCTACGTGTATGTTTTGCAGAGGGCTTATTTGATTTAGGATTGTAGTACTTTAACAGCAATGGTCCTCTCCATAGACCTTTCCAAGAAAATGCTGCTCTAGGGTTTCAACATGAAAATGGGAAAATGACAATGGCAAAAGAAGCAGACCCATACCTGTATGGCACCAGTCCCTTAGAGGTGTACAAACACACACACATGCTCACATGCACACACACTGTCACAGCTTCTTCTCCCTAACCAATGTTTGTTATCAATAATTCATCAGTGCAATACCACTGTTGCCTGGTCACGCACATCTACACATCACTCTACATGCACTCTGCTGAGGCAGATGCCGCTGATGGGATGAGCTTTGGATCCCAGAGGGTTTAAGAGGCTAAGAAACATTCTGTTCAAAAGGCTCTGGCTGATCGCAGAAGAATTTCGGCAGGCAGAAAACCCTGAGATGCATTGCTTTCTTCTCCTCCATATTTTACTCCACTGACGCCGTGGAATCTTTGGGGTTGGAACACTGAATGGTGGTTAGAACAGATGGCCAGAGCCGGACACTAAGGCTGGGTTCCAGGGAGTCATGCCGTGCAAAATTCAGAGCAGGTTCATTGATCTGTAGGACATGTGAATCAGCTGATATGGTAGGCACAGCGAACGTATGACTGTTGTGATGAAGTTAAAAGCATTGGGGCCACACAGAATTTAGCGCAGCATGAAGTTCTCAATCACAACTTAGTGCTTGTTCACAAGCATTAGTTATCGTGCAGTAAATCGTGCAGATTTACTAATCTTTACAGTATATGGATCTGTCAGTCTAATCAATGTCTACTACTATCCCATTCAGGTCATGTAAAAATCAGTGGACCTGTGCAGCACCTGTTCTGAACTGAGGACAAGCAATATGAGCAGACAAGAGAAAGTGCAGAGCTCCCAGCCAGAACTCCTCCTAGCCCCTTATCTCTGTCTCTGCTGTGCTGCCGTGTGGGACATAGTTTATTGAGTTCCAAAAGCCTAATGCCTCTGTGGGAGTATCTAGTGAGCATTTTTGCTCTATTTTCCCTGTGTATGTGTGTGTATGTGTGTGTGTGCACACACGCGCATTTGGGTGTATGTATGACCACGTGACAACTTGTAACAGTTTGTTCTGAAAATTGGTCTCTCGCTGGTCTCTCGCAGTATATTCCACTTTAATTTGTATTGTCCTATTGCTCTTAAACTAGGACATTTTGCCCTTAACTGACCCCAGCTGTTGTGGTCCAGATTACATTGGCAGTTATCAGCGACATCAGGCAGCATTCTGATGTTGGATACATTAACAATGCAGAGTGCTATTATTAGTCCAGACTCTTCCTTCAAGCAGCTCTCCCTGCAAGCGACAGGAACACCAAACCCACCATTTATCTCAATTTGATTGCATGATTCATAATTATATCTCATACATAAGTGAAAGTGTCTTTACGCAAGCATGACAAAGTAAACACAGCTGTGGTGAAGAGCTTTGCTTTCGCTGATCATTGAAATTCAGTGCTTCATATTACAGCAAATCCATCACTTCATTCAGCCATGTTTCATTAGGATCTCATTATGTTCATGCGTCTTCGGTTTTATTAGTTAGACTTTGATCACCCTCAGTCCGACAATATAACTTAATGTGGACTATGTTTCTGTGGATTTGTATCCTCTGTTTGGGCCAGCACCTCAGGAGATGTGTTAGTTTAGACTGTTAGTGAGATATGAGTGTTTGTCAAGATCACAGTGTCAAAGTGTTAAGCTAATCTCTTCTATCTGACTATGACAGATGGACCTGTTTGTAAGAATAAAATGTATTTTGCGAGCATAGCCCTGGATGAACAAGGAATAAACATTGACATCCCCTCAAGTGTATAGACAATTCATCTGAAGGACACTGTATACTTGACTTGCATCAAAGGAAATTGCTATTCATGCTTTAAAACACTGAAAATGTAACAAATATCTATTTCAGAATTGATTATCTAATTTATATCTGTACAAATTTACATTGATTATCAATTTCAACTTGATTTACTCATTAATTAGTTTTCTTATGTCTTTCCATAGGACTAAGATTACACAACAACACGTGTTCTGTGACTGTAATTGGTCTCACTCTCGGCTTTGGTTTCAGTCGATTTATTGACCCCCTTATGACCTGAGACCACTGTTCTTTACAGTACAGCAGGTCAAACAGTCACAATTCACCGTGAAGCAGCAATAGTCAGATTGATGTCCTTATTTGACTAGCTGAAAGGTAATACCCTCACCTGTCAAAAGATAAGGACCTCTTAAAGGTCAGAATTCACAGATACTCCAAACTGAACATGAATCACGTCGCCTGTTATATTACTCAGATGTGTCTATGGGACACCCTGTCAATACCCAAATAAATCAAGGCCCCAGAACATTAAATCCAGGCCAGATGTGGATGCTAATTCTACAGTAGCCTGCTGACTTCTCACAGAGGTTCAACAGCCTGGGCTGAACTGAGGAACTGAGGAAAGAAAAAGGCCATCACCCGCCCCTTGTCCAGTTGCCCTGCAGCATGTTACATTATCTCTGCCTTCCCCAGTAATGACCCTTGCTGCAATATGTTGCTCCATCTCTGCCTCCCCTGTTGTGACCCTGGCTGCAGTGGGCTACATTGTCCCTGTCTTCCCTGCCGTGACCCAGAGATGGAGCATTACTGGTGAATATACACACACACACGCCCACGCACACATATACGCACACACACACACACAGATTTGGATACTTTTCCACCTGATGTAAATAGATCTGAAATGCGTGCATTACATAAAATGATTCTTTGAGATGCAACGCATGAAAGAGTTCTCTGTGACGGCTGCGTTCAATCCATTAAATCCACGAAAAAATCGCAAAATGCATTTTGAGTGTTCATGACTGTACTGAACAACATCCGCCAACACGAGCATCACCAGGCTATGCAGGCAATGTACTTCATTCATGGCGTTATGACTGTTGCCTAAAATAGCCACCACCCGTGACTTCGGATTTGCAGAATTATCAGTCGTTTGCATAGACGCCCACTGGGAGACTTCAGAAATAAACCTTGCTAAATGAGTGCTGAGCGGGAGAGTTCATGACGGCAGAGCTGACTGGCACAGCATCCCTCCGCCTTTGATGTCTCAATATCAGCACTGAATATTCAGATGTCTGAAAACAGATGACTGCAGTTAAATTGGACTGGACACTTAAAAAGAACCAAAACTCCCTCTGACTATCTCTTGTTACTCACCCTCAAATTTAACTGTAAGTGGATTGTAATTAGTAGGAGTTATTGACTTATGCTTTATGTTGACTTGATTTGTGCCCTCTGCAATAGTTTTTAGCTATTTTGCCCTTGTAATGTCTTCAGAGCGCCTTCGAATGCAAGGCGGTAACATAGCAACATGCAGACAGTTGTGAAGAGGAAAGTCAGTGCCAATGTCAGTGCTGAGCCAGACAGCCATCGAGACTCCCACTTCTGCTGTGAGCTCACAGGCCCAGTTTAGTAAGCCGGAATCATACAACTGGAATGTAATTACTGAATTAAACCACAGGGCTGAGCTTGGGACAGGTGAGACTTTACCCTGAATTTACTAATATGTGACCATTCATCTGAATGGTCAGGACCACAAAATACGACCTTTTCAAAACCATTCTCAAGGGTGAATGGGTTTTTTTTGTGTGTGAGTATACAACACAATCCCCAAAACCACTAGAGACTAGACTGTAAAGAAAGAAACAAGAAAGAAAGAAACAACTTCTTCCTTCATTCAGACTCAAATTTCATTCATCCTTCATTCAGACTCAGAATTGTCAAATTTGAGACATACGATTACCAATCTACTTGTGTTGCTGGTGTGCTGTGTATGGTTACTTATTTGTTTTATCCATAGTTGCATATAAAACGTAAAACAAACAGCAAAACATGAGTATGAATATATTTTAAATACTTATTTTGCATTAATTACACACTCTTGCATACAGCATGCATTAAAGCCACTTGGTGGTTTTGGTTCACACACCAAAGCAAATGGTCACCCCCTGTCACCTGTCACACCCACTCAGTGCGTGCGCTAAAAAATATGTGAAATAGCCACTTTGGAACCACTATCACTGTTCACTGCCTGCCCTCCAGTCAGTTCCAACATATCAAAGTTGCACCTTGCATTTGGTCATCTCACTGTCTTTTTGCACCCTCAAAATAAAGCAACAACACTGCTAAATAAGTGGTATCCAAAATGCAATGCTGCAGATTTAATAACTTTAATCTCGTAATCCTTCTGCCTTCATTATAATTGTTATTAGCCTCTGTTGAGGTGAGAAGTCGTTAAGAGCCCTCAGGTGTACAGGCCCACAAGAAATTATTTCAGAGGTAGGGACTCAGTATGGGGTTATTTGTCCTCTGCCTTGTTATTATTGCAGCGATGCGGGCGCGGTTACACACGCTCTAATTAACCATCAAGGGGTCATATATCCGGCACACGCGAGGAGAAACACTGGAGCTCAGCAGAGTTGTGTGGAGTCTTGTGTGTTTTAATTTCGAGGAAATGGATTTGCCAAGCATGCAAGTGTGGCCTTTGGAATGCTCGCAGTATTTCTGGTGCACTCCTCGGAAAGAACAAGAACGCTCGACAGACACCTCGGTTAGATGCTTCCCATGATTCACAGGGGCAGAGGTGTGCGACTTCAGGCTTCAGGGCCCTTGAACAGGATGTTATGTCTCAGTTTCTGAGGGTAAAAGGCACCTTACAAAATGAGTTATAGAATGAGTACAATGAGTGAAAAGTAAAAGTGTCTGAATTACAAGATCGCATAAATACAATTAGAGCATTTGAGAATGAGCACGGTAATGTGACATACCTCTCCCAAAAAATGAATATGTTAAAATAGCAATCCCTCTTGTGTTCCCTGTGTGTTGATTTACATGCCAGTGCAGTATGTCTTTGTGTACACGGAAGCTCTGACTGATTTGTGGAGCAGCCATGAAGGAGCCTAAGCGAGATCCTTACATAATTTATTGGCACAGCAGTTGCTCCTATGCAGGCCAACTTACATAACTCGCTGTTTTCCATATCGTCTTTCTGTACAGCTGAACGTGCATTGAAGCAAGTCAAGTTAAGAACATTGCTCAAGAGAACAACAGCAGATTTAAACCTGTGCCCTACCTCTTATTGCAAGGCCAGCCACCTAACCACTAAACCACAGTGCCCCCGTGGTACACAGTGCTCCCTGTATGCATACGTGATAGAATCTCATGAGACCATCTGCTCTGGTTAGAAATGAATGAAGCCCCCTTTCTGTTGCACTAAGAACAAGCATGCAGTCATCAAGTAGTTGCCATATTCCGCAGGGTGTCTTTTTCCTTTAACATTATTTAGGTCTGTAAAATGATGAATGATAGAAATGTGAGCAAAGGCAATGTTGCCTGGGTTTGTGGCTGCTTTGATAGTCTTTGAATCATTGTACAATGATCAAACGTCTCTGTATTGAGAGAGCAGAGAAAAGATTCACTGAGGGTACTGTGGTACAGAGGATACAGTGTAGCGCTTGCAGGTTTAGGGATCTGGAGGACGGCTGACATGGGCTGGCATTTCCCATCAGCAGTCTCAAAGTACTTCCTAGTCTGCCAAGAGTCCTGATCTTAGGGGTTATAAAAGCCTCTTCACTTCATATGAAGCACTGTAGGTCGCAGTTTGACACCTCCTAGTCCCCTAGGAGGTCTATGACACCGATGGTTAAGTCCTAGAAGGCTTGTTGGCAGCTTGGCACTGAACGACAGTTCTCTAAGACAGCGCTATTATAAATGAGCTCTCATCGCGGCTTCATATCCTGCTATCAAAGGGCATTGAAATGGACTGAGAGACGTGCCGCAGCCTGTAAATCCCATCCCTTGCACCCCCCCCCAACGCCCCCCCCCCCCACCACTGTACCAGAATAACAGCCCATTGCTCGTATCAGCAACCCAATTCTTTACATAGTGCCTGCTGAGGCGTCCCAGCAGCTGCTGTGGCCAATAGTTCAGCCCCTCTCAGCATAGCATGCTTTCCCCTAGTCACCTGACATGTGCCTCTATGTCTGATTGGTTCACAGGGAATCGTTTTTCACAGTATCCTTAGAGAGGAGGACAGCTTGATAACTGGTGACTTATGTTTAGGTGGGTTCATATGAAATAGTTGTGAATTATGTGGCTCAAGGAAGACTAAAAGCCCTGACCGCAATGGGGTACGGTATGATAATATGGGTTCACAGTGAAGGGTCTTCAGGTTTAGGACCTACAATTTCTTGCATTCAGCATACATGCAGCACAAACAATGATTGTATGCATTTATGCCTATAATCAATGATAACTGCAAAAACGCATTTTGTACATATAGTACACCATAAATCTGTTTAAAATAACTGATATATTATAAGGTTATAAAACTAAGTGAAAACACATGTGCTTCTGAGTCTTGAATGAGGTGCTCTGTTGAAATAGTGAGGATCAAATAAAGTTCATCTTATATCATTGCAATTCACAGAGGTTGCATTTCAAAACAGCACTCCCAGAGGAAAAGGGTATATTGATATTATGATATTATTGATATTTGATATTATGAGTTCATGTAGCATACCTGCTCAGCTAATATTGAAGCATATCAATGAGTCTATACAGGAAAAGAAAAAGAAAGCTAAATTTGATATGGGAAAGACCAGACAGTGACTTAAGTGATGAGCCATTATTGTGACTTTCATGAAGGATATCAATCATGTGGCACAGCTACGATATGTAAGACTATTTAAAGTAAGAAACATGAAAAAAACAGCAACTGTTTGTGATTTATCACAAAATCGCATGCAATATAGGAAACATGAAGTGCAAAAAGAAAAAAAAATCTGAGAAGAAAAAAGACATTTCTTGTCCAGCAGGGTCAATGTAAGAGTTAGTGATTTATTATCTGCTGGCTGTGAGAAGATGCTTAGTTGCTGATGGAGCTTATCACTGGAACTCCTTGTAATCATACCAGAGTGTGACTCTCTCCTTTGCAGCTCCATTACATAACCCACTTTTTGTCAGATGATCCCGTGCGTTGCTGTGTTCACAGATGTCTTGCGTGAGTGAGCACAAAGAGGGTGGAATTTCAAAGGGAAGCGGCTCAGCGGAGTTCGCTCTCAAACTGAAAGAGCCTGAAGCAGGCAGGACGCACTGAGGTGCAAACTGGAGAAGCCTGGTTCGGAATAACCCCTCTTAAACAGTTAAACTCAACCTCTACAATCCGAACATTCCAAACATTCCAAATACTCGGAACATTCCATCAAACTCAGTTTGCATGATTAACTTCACAGAAAATTGCAGATGGGAATCATGCCAAGACTGCATAACATGTACTCCTTGCTATTTCAATGACAAGTAAAGAGAAGGAAATCTAATCTGCTCTGTGTGGGACTGTACGTACTGTATAGTATTATTGAAAATGTTTCATTTTTAATTTAATATGCCATTTTCCCTGGTACCTTTGAGATGACCAAAAAAGAAATATTGAAAACATACCATCTAGTATAACCTCCAACAAATTTTCATTCTGAGAGCTCAAACAGAACATTAACATAGGCATGATTTGAGGCTTGATTTGAGACCAGCAGGAAGAAAGGACAAATAACTTGATGTTAAATCAGTACAAACCCAACAACGTGATTATCACACATGTTGTCTATGGCTAAAGGTGGGTTCTGATTAAAACCAGTGTGGAAGTCCTGTGCAGATATGTGAATGTGTAGTGTAAGGCAAATGTGAATTCTTCAGAATCAGAATCTGGGTGTAACCCATTTTGGTCTGTTCAAGGATCCTTGCTGGGCTTTTTCACAAAGTATTAATCAGATCAGATGTGAAGGTAAGAAAATAAATGCTTAACAGATCAAAGAATAACACTGACAGATATTTACCACCACCATACCACCTTGGCAGTCCCATCATGCTATACAACACTGACAATGGTCACAGTACCCCATGTGCCCCACCTATTCAGTCAGCTGCACAGTGCATCCAAGGGGAAGTAACAGTCTTACATAATGAATCACTGTTTTCCATTATCCTCACTGTTTTAGCACCAAATAAGGAACACACCGTAGTCATTTGTCAAGATAAGGGAGAATTTATTTGATTTAAATTCAAATGCAGCTCACATAATTCCCATATGTCATGCAGAGTCTCCACCCTTTTGATGCCCCTTAGGAACAGTATAGATTTTTATGATTACTCAGGCTTTTGTGCACAGAGACAGAGAAACTGCTGTATCTGAGTGTAGTTGATCCTTATGGAAACAGCACTCGTGTGTGATCCGTCACATGACTGCAATAGTTCTATTCTTAGTTCTATGTGCTATGATTTGAAACTATGTGGTAATTTTAGCAGGTGTATGATTACTGCTGACCCTGGAGTTTGATCAGCCAACCCAAGAACTGAAAGTTCCAATTAGCTTTAAAACCATAAAACCATAAACCAAACCAAATGAATAAATGTAAATGTAAATGTAAAATCTGTATTCCTTAGTGTAAGGCCTGACATAAACGTGTACAGTCCAACACAGTGGAGTAATTGAAAAAGAGTAAGTACTGTCTGGCAACATTATTATCAATGATATTATATAATACTATATATAATGATCTTAATCATTTTTATTTTATTAGTAATATGTACTATACTGCTACTACTGTTTTTTTTTTTGACAGACAACATTATCCAGGAAAACGTACAACACACACTAGATACATAAAGATGTGTACAGATACATGAACAGAGAAAGTTCATTACTTATAGTGCACAAGTCATACAGATGCGATTAGTGCAACCATAAAATGCAATACAAACTGTCTTCAGTAGAAGAAAGAACGTTTGAGATTGCAGAAATAATGCATTTAAAGAATTGAAATAATGATAACCAGTTTTGGTATTGATGGATAAAAGGAGTCTGCTAGTATCTCTAAGGTGTCTGACTGCAGAGGATGCATTTAGACATATAATAATAATAACAACAACAACAACAACAACAATAATAATAATAATAATAATAATAATAATAATCCAGTTCCAGTTTAAACCATCAAATGGTCTTTACGTTCTACACAACACATAATAAAATTTGAACAACAGGAGTATGTATTCCGCATCAGCATGGGACAACGCAGAAGATATACAAGGCTAGAGGAGATGTCTGGGGAGCACAGACTGTAGTGTACCCTCTAGTGGACCACGTATTTAATTTCTCACGGATAAATAATGTAAATCATATTAATAGTAGTGGCAACCATACCATGACTGAAATGGCTGCATAACCACTATAGGAAACTGGAAGATTTCAAAAAATGTGTAATGAATTATATAAGCGGTGTAGAGGCAGTAGGCTACTTGGTGTAAAAAAAGAGTGCATGTAGCTAGACGTGTAAGCCTACTGTAAGAGTCAAAATAGGCTATAAATCAAGTTGGAGTCTAGAGTTTCAGTACCAACTAATGAACCACGCTAAATAATAGAGCCATTTCCGACTACAGCGATAAACGTTTATTTATTCTGTTTTAGTCTTATATCTGTTTATAAATCAAACAGCCTATTAATTTCAATCAAATATCATTATCAGTCTTGTTGATGGGGGTTGGATTATGCTGCTTAAAAACTTGAGAGTTTTTAAGCACTGAGTCCACTGAGAGTCGTGATCAAACGAACGCTCCTTGCAGCTGCAAAAGCCAACCGTCGGTCGGCACTGTGTGGATGCTGTGCAAACATTAGAGGCGAAGATCACTACCTGATGCTGAGCAGGTACTAAATCATCTCGGTAATATCCCTCGGGTAGCCGAGCCCTGCATCGTGAGTTTAGTCTATTTTAGCAACAAGACCAAACCGCTCTTTCATGTTTAATATTGAGGGAGCGGACACGGTAGAGTTGTTTAAAGAGGCAAGAAAGGGAAGTCACCTGTAGCCAGAAATGTCTGATCATGTATTGTCAAGTGTGTACAGGAGAAAACGACCGTTAATGATCGAATGTCGCGATTGTCAGTGTCCAGAGTTATGTTGACTTTCATCTTACGGACTCCTTAACCATTGACGTCTATATTTTTGTTTGCTCGTACGTTTCCAGGCGATGGTGGAATAATTTAGGGTGGTGGTGGAAGCTGTCTTAACATTTGTGGCACAGGTCGAGAATCCACGTCTGATGTGGCTGACAGGAGTAACAGAGTTGGTTATCAGAGAGTGGAAGGGGAGGAGGGAGAATCTGAAGGGGGTTTTCTGTGTGTGACACTCCAGCGGCCATGTTAACCAAGAAACCCTGCGCTGCCGTCTACTCGACTGGTAAGGAGCTAGGAGCCTGGAGCAAAGAAATCGTTTTTTTATGCATTTTCCGAACGGTTTCAGTCGCCGATTTGACGTAACCATGAGCTAAACTTGTCTCGACTGGACTTGATACACTGTATGCAGCATTGGTTTGTTGATCAGCGAAACATTTAGCGCTAAATAACGTTACACCGTTTCCTTGTGCGGTTTGGGTATGATTGGCTATCATAGGTAGACTAGCTAGCTATGTAGCTAGTTAGCTAAATGTTTAGGGACACATTGTCCATTTCTTTTTCCTTTAATATCATTAGGATTGTCTACATGGAAATGGGGAAAGAACGTGCAGATGTTTCCCAGAAAACGGTCTCTTCAGTTTGAAACCTTTGTGCAACCAAAAGCGCCCAGCTAAATTCACAGGCTTGTATCATTGAGTTGATTTTTTATTATAGTGCTTTTTTAGTTTTTGTAGCTTACCACCACAGCCATCGATCCGGACTTCTTGTGTTCCTTTTTTTTGTAATTTGCTTTTTGTTTGCAAGTGACTTGTGACATGAGATTGACGGAAAGCATTGCTGTAATTTACTGGGATTTACGCCTAAAATTACCCCGGTGCCTTTCAAGGATATGATTATATGTGCTGCTAATGCCAGGTCTGTATTTAACGTTCAATTTACATTATAGTCAACCTTGAAAACAAATATGTGTTAGTAACGTTACGTAAAATATACGAATTGCATGCTTTTCTTTCCTGAATCGCAGGCAAAGGGGGTGAGGTTGTTTGCCAGCCACAGTCTTCCCCCGGAATCGGTGTTGGGGGTCCACGGGACGGAGCAGAGACCGATTCGCCGTCACCCGTCACATTACCTCCCCTCAGGAACACCAACACACTTACGGTATGCTGCAGCTATGGCTTATACAAGCTAAGTATACCAATTTGGGAGATCACTGTTTAGTCCAACAGGTTCTAAAAATAGCCCGCATAGTCCAGCTATATAGGTTACCCAGCTATTCCAGATTAAATCCAATCGGTTCAGTTTCACAGCCAGATGACACCGGTTTTGGCGAAAAGCAGGGGGGAAATCCTTAGTCACATTTTTGTTTAGATCTTTAGGGGCCCCTCACTTCCGTACATTAAAAGCGTTCTTTGTTTCGTGGTTATTTTAACAAGCTGTCAGAGCCACATCACGTGAGGCGTAGTTTTGGGGTGAGAGCTTGTACAGCTGCATTGATTTCGTCACTCCAAATCAGGTGTTGGGGGCAGGGGTGACTTTTTCCTCCCAAAACCGTGCACTGTCACATGTATTTGTACACTATAAAAATAAAACACTTAACTTACTCTAGCTACCAATGTTAATCAGAACTCGTTATGTGTATCCTGACTGCTCAGTTTGATGCTGAATATGGGAAATGCACGCTGCGAATGGCGTGGCTTCTTGGAAAAAGTCATTATCTTTATGTAACATGTCTTTAGATTGATGGTAAATACGAGTGGGGGATGGGTAAAACGACACTCAGGACCGTGTAACGCACATGTAGCGGTGATGTTTATTTGACATTTTTCGATCTTCAGATACATTACTGTTTGGAAATCATTATGTAGGCGTTGAGCCATCTTATATCAAGATATTTCTGCATAATCACTTTGCATCTATGCATTTTGAACTAACAGCAAGTAGCCTGTTTGTTGAAATATAAGTCAAGAAACATTCATAATGATATTAATAATAAAAGATTTACGCAGAAGAATTACCAAAGTATCTCTCTGGAGTCTCTCGATCAGTGTCACACTATACACAAATACACTAATACACTCTGAATTTGGATTAATTCAGGCTTTTGTTTGTCTGAAATACAGTGGTAAGCATATATGTCATTTTTTTAATCACATATTAAGCCTTTTCATGCTTTTTAACATTCAATTTCTGAAAAAGCTTGTGTAAAGCTTTGGTAGTTATGAGTAAACAATGGGCTTGGGCCACTTCCTCTAATGGAGGCTACTTTGTTTCACAGAATATTTTGCTGTCTGAATTGAATTCCTCCACTCCTGGTCCATTTGATTCTGTTTTTGGTGTCCAAAATGGTGTGTTTTCAGCAAAAACAAGTTCCTCAAAGCTGAATGAAAGGGAAGTAATATTAAGGAACTATTTTAATGGTCAGATATGTGTTCTAATTGGAATACGTTTCTAGGTGCTTAGATGTGATAGTTTGTACTTTCCTTGTGGTTATCTGAACTAAAGCTTAAGAAGTGAAAAATTGTACTGAGTGAATCTTGTCATCATTGTGAATGGTATCACTTGTCAAGTACGAGTTTCTGTGTCGCATAATATTTTTTGATAAAATAACTGAATTTATGCCTTTTGGATACATAATCAAAATTGACACCCACATTCAAAAATGTCGATTCAAAATTGACAAGCACAAGGAAAAAGATTAGAACAAAAGGAAAGATTCAATGTACCCATTAACTGGGAGGTGTTACAAGTAGTTCATGTCCTCATGAAATGCTTTACTTCTGTTGAATCCATGGGACAAATTCCAGCTGTTGAAGTGTATTAAATTTATATTTGTCCAGTGCCCCTCTGAATACAACCGGCACAAGAGTACCAGACTGAGGCAGTGGCAAGGTCAACTCCAAGACTGAAAGACTGCAGTAAATGCCAGTGTTGAGCACCGGTGTCATGCTGGCTACTGCAGCACTCATAGATGGTGTGATAGCTGTTGTGTCAGGAATTAGGAGTGGTCAACCTTGTAGTCCCTTTCAGTCGCTTTGGAGTGTGTTTTAGGTGATAAGCATATGTAGTTATGGGAAGGGTTTGTACAAAAGTATGGCATTGTATTTGGGGACCTAGACTAGATTCCTAAAAAGGAACTTGTAGGTTTGAGCTCTTGACTTTGCCATAGCAGCGTTGACCAAGGTTCTGAATCTGAGCTGCTTCCCAAAATATCAAGCTGCATGAGTGGGTCATGTGTAAAATGTAATAACAGACCAGCAATGAATGTGCTTGGTTATCTGGCGATTGTTTAACATTTGAAATGGGCTGGGTCATTCTGTTTTTCATTCGTGTTTGCATCCCTAATAGAGAAAATATTTGCTTCTCTCCTCATGCTCCCCTCAGTCATTCTGTTTGCTAGCAGCTGTCCTCGGTTAACCTCAGGTTTTTCAGGCCGAAATCTCAGGTAATATCATCCTCGCGTGAGCGGTCAGGGGGGTCAATTTGCATAGTGAGAACGGGACATGGTGCGGACAGTTGTGACAGCCGGAGGCAGCCACCCATTGCAGCACCTTACCAGAGGAACTAGGAGAGGCCAAGCAACGTGAGGGCTGTTCAAATAACTGTCGTGCCTCTCCGCCCTCCCAGAGCCGGCGCGTGTCTTTGTTTGGCTCCAGTTGTGTCCTCTACAGCTGTCTGTCAAGGTGTCCTCCCACAGTGCTCATCTGTTTACTGAGTTAATGATTCAAAATGGCAGAGCCGTGCATGGTGGATTACTGCTAAGGGAACAGGACTTAGAACCAGGAGGTCTCTGCTTTGGATACCATACTTAATTGTGCACTCTGGACAGAAATTAAAATTAGAAATTTTTTATTATGTGTCAAGTAGTTATGTGCCTGACTGAGTATTACTAACCATGCTGTAGAACCTTAGGACCTGACTTTGTAGTCCTACAAGTGCAGTTTGTCTACAGTGATGATTGCATTGTTTAGAACATGACTGCTGTCTTGACTTGAAGGTGTCTGCCAAACACACAAATTAAAGAAACAAAACAAAGCAAAGGAGGTTTGATTGGACTTGGCCTTGCCGAGCCAGGATGCATTATGATCAGTTTCAGAGGAAGCAAGTCTCTTACAATAAGATTACCCGCATAAGAATGGAGACAACACAGCAAACATTAAATAGCGTAGAGGCAACATTACATGGCATGAAATGGTGTAAGCCTAGTTTCCTCTGACTTGCTGTAGCTGTCAGTGTACCCTTGTCATATAGCACAATATGGTAGTGTGCAAACTGATCAGGTCTGTTGTTTAAGTGCTACTGAACATCTTTATAATTGAAACTTTATGTAGTTATAATGCATTTGTGTGTAAATGAACAGCATTGCTGGCCTTTGTATGGAATGCTGATGCTTGCACTTTTGCTGTTTTATATACAACTACCATACACATTTTACCTCCTGTGCTGTACGGCTCTACCATTTTGGAAGAAGAAAAAAAAATATATATAATATATATATAAATTTACATTTATCTGTACGTTTTTTTACATGTTAAACATGCCTTCTTTACCTGACTTAAAGCAGGGTTGTGGCAATGTAGCTATAGTATTTGTCTTGTTCCTTTTGAATATCCATTCAGGTACATTTGATAACTTTCACCGGTTCTACTTTAAATTCAGACAGTTGAATGGAGAGTTGAGGCCTGCTCCTATGCAAATGTATGGCCTGAAAATTTGAATCACTGCTTTTCCAAATTCATCATTGAATGAAAAGAACCCAAATGCTGTGCAATTAAATTAACATTTTTGTTTTGTCTTTTTCATTCAAACTTTGTAATTTGGGTTTGTGGAAAAAGTCTTAAGTATTTCAAAATTAATCTCAAGGAAGGTGTTTTTGGTCAGTGTCAGTGACCCTCACAAGGATATTACATTCTTGGTTGAACCAATTAATCAAATTTCCTTGGTTTTGTTTTCTCAGAGTATAGCCTAAGGTGTTTTGCACAGAGTAGCCCTTGTGATAATGGTGTATCATGGAGCCAGGACGAGAAACAGCCCTTTGGTAATTGATGTGTGGGGGGGCCTTTGCATTTTTGTCTCACAGGACAACTGCTAGAAACACCTGAGTGAGCCTTGTGTCGTTCTCTCCCTCAACAGGGGTGCAGACCCCCCTGGAAGAGATGGTGCAGGGATTAGTATAGGCCTAGTATGAAAAATCAACTGAAAGTGAGAATCTTGAATTGGTTTCCCAGTCTGAGTCTTGCTTTGTAATCAGCCTCACTGTTTATAGATTTACATGAGCAAGCATGAATCAAAAGGGAGAAAAGGCTAAATAAAGTGAATTATAAGAAAATGCATCCAAACCCTGATTTAATATGGGAAAATAAAGGAAAATACACATGGTTCAGTGAAAGGCCACAGTAGGTAAATCAAGTAACTCTTTAATGCAAAATGAAAGAGACCAGATAAATCACAGTGTTTTAAGACATTTTTAGCAAAAGCACTTCTGTCCTAGCAGAAACAAACATTTGCAAGCCTTGGATTTTAGTAATTAAACTCTAAAGGGACAGAACAGGGGTAGAGCTCTGGCTGGAGCAACAGGATGTTGTAGTGAAAATAAGATGCAGAGGTAATCACAGGATCAAGGAAACTAGCATCTAAGAGGAAGTTGGAGAATCATCAAAACAGGAAGTGCATGCTTTTTTTCCATAATAGTTGTTTCAAAACTTCTGTTTTCCGCAGTTGTAATGATTGTCGTGTTACAAAGACACCCAAGAAAGAAGTGTGGGATACTTCTGCTTGCTCAGATGAATCCAAGATAATGTATTTTTAATTTATAAAACTTGACCACAGAAGAAAAAAAAAGTACTCTGTTTAGGCGAGGAGGCTTACAGAATTCTCTTTCAGTGAAAGATCAGGATTCTTTCCAAATGTGAAGGCCCAATCCCCTTAGACTGGTTACATAACTCCAAACTGAATTATGCACATGCAGTTCACTGTGTCACTGGCACTGGGGTACTGTGAGAGTAGCAGAGGCATATTTATGGCTGTGAGATCATAAGGTCTGCACAGGACTTAACGCGCTGGCGAAGAGCGCACTGCATGAGGCTCAGTAATCTGCCTGTGAGCTGAGACAGCACCGTCTCCACAAAAGACTTGAGAAAAATCCACTTACCGTCTGCTGCCGTTTAGTCTGCAAATGACCTCTCGCTACTCAAGCTTGTTTTTGAAACCAATGCTAATCTTTACATAAATTGTGTGTTGGTCTTCGTGTTCAGGGTAGGCACTTCTTGTCCTGAGAGAACCGGTCGAGCAAGTGAATTAGAATTGTGTTATCGTTGCTACTTCCTCTGTGATCATGGCGAGTGTGAGTGAGTAAAGTAACAGCCACTTACCCATGCTCAGCTCACCGCACTCATCGATTGCAGCAATGTTGCGAAACGGGCTTTCAGCTAGCAGAGGAGTCCACAGAGGACTACCTGCCTCAAGCGTCTCAGTCTGACCAGAGCTGACAGGAGGCTCCTCCCCTCCCACAGCTGTCAGTCAGATGTGTGATACAGGCTAATTTATCAACAGATTTAACATTAAGCCCAGGATATCCACACAGATGAGACCATGACTAGAATGTGGAAAGTTTGCATTTGTGCATTTCCTCAAAGCTTCATAACCCATTTTTAAGCCCAGTGTTATTATTGACCAACTGAGCAGATGGCCTTTCTGACATGAATTTCACACACCAGTTTCATGTAGTAAAGACAGTATCTTCCAGTCTTTTAAAATTCAGTGTTACATTGATATGCATTAATATTGATCTCTGAGTCCAGCCTTTTGTTGTGTCTGCTTAGGTTTTTGAAAAGAAGTTTAAAATGCAGCCAATCTGATTGTGGTTTCTGTCATTGTTTTCAGCTCGGAGGCAATAAGCACACAATGAATGAGCACCTGCACGTTGGGAGCCACCAGCAGATCAACGTTCAGCAGCTGTTCGAGGAGAACAGCAACAAGCGGACAGTGTTGACGACGCAGCCCAACGGGCTGACACCGGTGGGCCGGCCAAGCCTCCCGTTGCCGGAGCGACAGCAGGAGAGCGGCCAGTGTCGGCAGGCCAGCTCCTCCTCCCTTAAATCGTCAGATGGCAAGCCCAAGCCCGCCCCCATGACCCCGGAGCAGGCTATGAAGCAGTACATGTCCAAGCTGACGCCGTTCGAGCACCACGAGATCTTCAACTACCCCGAGGTCTACTTCACAGGTCCAAATGCCAAGAAGCGGCCGGGCGTGGTGGGCGGCTCCAACAACGCCGGCTACGACGATGACCAGGGCTCCTACATCCACGTGCCGCACGACCACATCGGCTACCGCTACGAGGTGCTCAAGGTGATCGGCAAAGGCAGCTTCGGCCAGGTGGTGAAGGCCTACGACCACAAGACGCAGCAGCACGTGGCGCTGAAGATGGTGCGCAACGAGAAGCGCTTCCACCGGCAGGCGGCCGAGGAGATCCGCATCCTGGAGCACCTGCGCAAGCAGGACAAGGACGCGGCCATGAACGTCATCCACATGCTGGAGAACTTCACATTCCGCAACCACATCTGCATGACCTTCGAGCTGCTCAGCATGAACCTCTACGAGCTCATCAAGAAGAACAAGTTCCAGGGCTTCAGCCTGCCGCTGGTGCGCAAGTTCGCCCACTCCATCCTCCAGTGCCTGGACTCGCTGCACAAGAACCGCATCATCCACTGCGACCTGAAGCCCGAGAACATCCTGCTCAAGCAGCAGGGCCGCAGCGGCATCAAGGTCATCGACTTCGGCTCCAGCTGCTACGAGCACCAGCGCGTCTACACCTACATCCAGTCCCGCTTCTACCGGGCTCCCGAGGTGATCCTGGGCTCACGCTACGGCATGCCCATAGACATGTGGAGCCTGGGGTGCATCCTGGCGGAGCTACTCACGGGGTACCCCCTCCTGCCGGGGGAGGACGAAGGGGACCAGCTGGCCTGCATCATCGAGCTCCTGGGCATGCCCTCCCAGAAGCTGCTGGACGGATCCAAAAGAGCGAAAAACTTTGTGAGCTCCAAGGGCTACCCCAGGTACTGCACCGTCACCACCCTGCCGGACGGCTCCACGTCGCTGTCAGGGGGCCGCTCGCGGCGGGGGAAGCTCCGGGGCACCCCGGGGAGCAAGGAGTGGGCGACGGCCCTCAAGGGCTGTGATGACCCCCTCTTCCTGGACTTCCTCAAGCAGTGCCTGGAGTGGGACCCCGCTGTGCGCATGACCCCCAGCCAGGCCCTGCGCCACCCCTGGCTGCGGAGGCGCCTGCCAAAACCCCCCGCCGGGGAGAAGACCTCCTCCGTGAAGCGGATCACGGAGGGCCCTGGTGCTATAACGTCGATTTCCAAATTACCTCCCAACTCAGGCTCAGGCTCCAAGCTGAGGACTAACCTGGCGCAGATGACTGACGCCAACGGGAATATACAGCAAAGGACAGTGTTGCCAAAACTGGTCAGCTGAACTCTGATGCGTTACAAGCCTAGTCCCAGTGATTTCCTTTTTTTAAAAGGAGATGCTCTATGTCTGAAGGCACTATGGAAGGCAAAATGGAACACAGTTGCCCCCACTGCTGAGCGTCACTCAAGTTCGAAGGTTTTAGATTTGGATTTTTTTATGCATAATTGTTGGCTTTTGTAGCACTGTTATGTTGCAAAAAATTTCAAACTGACATTCAAATGTAACGAACTGGCAGCATGAAAGGGAACAATGCTCTTAGGTTTTTATCTCAGGACTGTGTGCAATGTTGCAGGTTGCCAACATTCATACAATCTGGCTGGATATATTATGAAGCCCAAGCAGTTTTAACACTTCTGCACTGTAGCGTAGGCAGATAGAGTGGCTGGCCACAATAAAGTAATGATGGTGTCTGCTTCATAAGAATCTGACAACGTTTGGTCATTTACCTCAATGTTGCAGGCCTGCATCATCTATATGGCATGGATAGGGCAAAGACTTACATTTTATGGAATTTGTTTGCATTTTTCTAGCTGACTTGAAGGATGCTGTTGTCTCTGTGTGCATAGAGGGTGATTCTCTCAAGGAAGTGAGACGAAACGCAAATAAAAGGGAAAGAGTGTGTTGAAGTGAGTGCCGGGTGAGGAAGGTGTTGACAGAGGAGGAAAAATGAAATTTAGAACATTTACATAACAGATGTGGTATGTGCATAAAATTCTGTTGACATTCCTTATGAGCAGAAGGGAAGATGAGAGAATGCAGATTTGCCTACTCTACCTGTACCAGTCACAGCTGAAGGCAGCTGAGAAAGATGAATTCACATCTTTCCATAGAGGTGGAAGAGTACTGATGTATCAGGCTGTCATGTGACTGATCATCTTTACCTAGTTGTTGTTCAGTGGTAGAGCCGCCTCAGATGCAGGACAAACAGGAAGAACAGTTACACTGTTTGAAAATTGAAAACAAACTGGTGCTTTACCTTCTTTTGGAAGGTAGATTCATTATCTTAAAAAGATCTACCTATTGGACACAATAGTTGTTACTAGTGCACTGTTATTAGCACTATTATGAAAACTGCTCCATAATTGGTGGTTGAAGTGCTACTATGATAGATCTAGATTTGAAGATAGATCAACTTTGAATGAAACACTTCATTGCTGTGAAAGTGAGGCCTATAAGGGAACACTGAGAGGTGGCAGAATTCAAGTATTATGATTGGTAGAGACTCATATCTGAAGTGATAGACCTATTGGAGGGATAGCACTTCACACACTTGAATTTAAGTTAAGTCAAATGTAAGTTTTGTCTCAAAGGAGGCTCAACTCATAGAGTTATACAGAAGTGATGGAGGTAATGGTGTAGTTGAGTGGAGTCTCTTAATGTTGTCAAATGCAGCATTGTGAATGAGTTTCACATGTTGACTCTAGCAACTGATTTAGACTGCATGGTGTTGCATCTAACACAGTAATATGCATGCTATTGAATGGGCCCATGAATGTTTGGCAAGAGTTAAAATACTTAAGAGCATGTTCCTTTGCAAGGCCAAAAGATTGTTTCAGGTACCGATGAAGAAAAGGTTGTTTTTGATACCCTCAGATTTCTCAGTTTTCTTTCACATATCGTCTTTTCTGTCCACCCCAAAGAGGGGACTACTCTGTTCACTGTAGTCATTGCAGACAGTCAGTGGACTATATGTGCATTGTCTCAAAGATCCCATCGAGCTTGAATTTAAAGGATAAAGGAATCTGCCATTTTTGTAGCATTTTGACACCGGTTTTTTAGCGGAGTAATTAGAGACTAATTTGTTTTCAAAGCTTTGTAGAATTTTTTGTTTTATTTATTGATCTTTTAAGAGCTAATATATAGAAAAAGGAGGACGAATGAAAACAGCCAGAGGCCTGAATGTTTTGTATTGGCTTGGTAACCACGGGGCAAGCCTTCTGCTGTAGTGATGTAATCCAGGAGAACATTATCTGCCACTACTCCGAGACTCCTGTATTATTCAGAGGGAATGGAATCCCTTGAGTCATGCCTGCCAATGAGTCAGGAAAGGAGGTGGGCCAGGTGGGTGGAGCTTCCCTGTTGTGAGTTGTCAGGGAGTGATACGGGCGTGGTCCCCCCCCCCCACCACCACCGCTGCTGCTGGATGGCACAGAGCCCAGTATGCAGGCAAACAGTGCTCACTGGCGCAGCCCTGCTGGCTGCCAACCCACCCCGTTCACAGCCTACAGCAGATTCACACAAACTCACAAGCAACAAAAGGCTTTTATCTTTTTGTTGTTTTTTGTGTCTTCACAGTAATGGGGAGAGCTGTGCCCTTAGGTATTTTAAACAATGTGCCTTTGGTTATCAATGCCATTCTTTACTGACAATTACAGCAATGACCCTTATATACATAGTGATCCTCTAGTAAGGTGTAAGTGTTAAAGCAGTGCCCAAAGAAAACCCCCCAATCCATGAGGCTGGGAGGAAGCAGCAGCAGGAAGTTGAGGCTCAGTCCCTTGTGATGAGGATAGCTTTGGTGCCACTTTCATCACAAAGATAGCAGCAAGTGAAAACAATCATGGTTTTTCTCACAGTGTGAAAAGTGACTTCATAACTGCAATCTCTTTTGACGCGGCATCAAAACCATTCGAGAGGTCACATATCCTTCATTCATTCATGACAACAAAAAATCATCTATTTTTAAAGATTTTACCTCAAGACTGTTGTGATATATTCTTGTTGTGATTTAAAAATCCAGGGCATTTGGTATGTACCAAAGTGCATTCCTTTGTACGTTTGTGGCCATGAGGAAAAGGTAGCCAGCGTATTTTATCTTTTGTATCTGAAGAGTCACCCAAGCCACTTTTAATTGTCACTCAAGGGCCATATCAGCAGGAAGTCATGGAAAAGGAAAGCAGTGGAGGGAGGTCTTTAGACTTGGGCCTATTGCTTACCTCTGAAACCATCTCACCATTTTGGGAAAAATGTAGCACGTCTCTGGTCTTTTGCTGCTGGACACAGTCGGATCCAGTGGGTGCAAGTCTACAGTGAGTCCATATTTAACCTGAGCAACAATAACGGGAGCAAAGTCTGGGTACAGTTAAGCACCATTTTTGGGAGTTTGGCTGTTTGTTTGTCAACTTTCAGGCCTTTAAAACGACACTTCATTTAACAAAGCAACAAATCAGACACTTGTTTGTATTCTGTCGTAATGACCTGTTCTGTACATATGTGAAATTTGCAGAGAATTCAGTGTGGATGTGTACATATGTATGTAATGTTTTTTTTTTTTTTTTTTTTCCTCTGGTGAAAAGCTGCTGAAAACACCACGCTGTAGTGGGGTTTACACTTGGCGGCCAGTTTTAATGATACTGTATGGGTTGTACAGCTGATGGAGGTACAAACATTTTATAGTGATCATTTGTTAAATTTTATCGTTGTGGCCGGAAAATATTAATAAAGAAGTTTTAATGTTCATCTTTACAGATATAGCATTGCTCAGTTGCTCTTTTTTCTAAAAAAAAAATTCTTAATCTAAAAGTGGGGGTGAAGTAATTTGAATTCTTTTTGCTTTTGTGTCCAGGCACATAAGGTAATCAGAAATGGATTATTCTTGGACTGATGAAACTGCCTTATCTTTGTCTGTTTATTGTGATTTATTTTCTGCATAGTTCACTGCTAAAGACTGTACATGTGCGCTCTACTTCAGAAATATTTTACTGCAGTGCATTTTGGGAAATAGGTATATATGAGTAGTGGTAATTAACTAATTGGATACGTTGAGGCAGAGAAAGTGGTTGGAGTTATGTTTAGGTGAGATGCAGCCTTCTTTGGAATGGATTAAGCCTCAGAAGGACAAATAAAACAGCATGTTTGCACCTGAAGTCCAAAAAATAAGTGAGACTTTCTCTGATGATGGGGAAAATGATTTGATAACTGTCTCTGCCACTTCAGCACGTGTTCATACTCCTAAGCAAGTTTTAGCTTTGTCCTCCTATAACGTGTTGGCTTTGCCACACTTTTGCCGGCAACAGGCTAGCCCATACTGTGTACATAGAGTGTTTCTCATTGTATGTAACATGACAAAATGCAGCACAGCAACTGATGCAGGGCATCCCGGGTAACAAATGTTACTTCAGTGTTGCTGCTTTGGGGTAAAGAGTTACATAAACATTAACTGTTAACTGTAATACAGCTGTATGGGTTCTTTTATGTATTTCAGTTAAAGTCAGGGTCATGTCAAACATTACAGGCAGTATTCTTTGTTGTAGAAGCACATTCTTCAGAATGTTGTGAATTGCTATGTAGCTCAGTCGGTCCATGTACAATATGGTACAGAAAACAAATGATCTTGGTGCTGTTTTCCTTACACATGGGGAACACTTTCCTTTAAGTGACCCTTGTGAAACATCTGGCCCAATCACAGATTTCTTTGTGCACAAAAGCAACAAGCCCAATGAGTCATCACTTTTCGCTGACGTTTGTCTTCAGCTTGTACCAGTGAAATGTGCTGTCGGGAGTCTTGCTACACTAAGTGCTCTCTGCTCTGCTCAATGCAGATAAGTGTGTGAATGTCACCCCAGTCGTCTGCCTTTGACAGATAGTTTCATGATAGAGGTGGAAGAAATATCTACAGTTCATTTTGTCTTATATGAAATCTTAGTGAAGAGTTTCACTTAGAGTGATGTTGTCTGCATCCTGACTGACAAGGAGTTAATAGCCTTTGACTGCAGATAGAAAAGGACTCAAATGAAAGCCTTATGTGAATATAAAGCAGTAAGATTGGGAAGCTCTTCAAAATGAAGTTTACCTTTTCCCTTCCATGTCCTGTATTGGATTTAACAGTATGTGGTTTTCCTCATTCACAGACTGGCTCCTTGCACCCTGCACTATAATATCAAGGTATTGAAATTACTCGAGTACAATGTGCATTTCGATGCAGTGGCCCACATAACAAAACACAGATTAGGAAGAAAACGGAACAGTTTGCTCAGAGGTCAGAGTCAGTGAAAGCGTGGATGTATACTCCAGTTTAGGTTGTTATTGAGATTACCCATAAATTACTCATAAATACAATTGTTTTCTTCACTGATTAAAGAAGTACTCCTTTGCGAGCTTTGCGTGTCCTGACAAGATTCTCGAGAGGCTAATTGCAGTCCACAAAGAGGCAACCTGCACAAACTGTCTGGAAAGGAACCTCAAATAACTTAAACAAGCTACATTCTACAGACTCTTTCCTTCATTCCTTCACTTGCCATCTGTCTCATTGGAGAGGGTTCAGAACAGGATTCTGGTCTCTTTTCATCTTCCATATACAATAAATGGTACACTGTTAAATTAATACCCTAAATCGAAGGCTAAGCTCTATTCTGGTCGGTGATGCAGTTGGGGGAAATGTGTTGAATTTCACTGACACACTGTAGGCAGTAATCTGTGACACACTCTCTCCCCCCTGCTGATTGAACATTCTATCCCTGCTAAGTCGACAGCTGCATTCACTGTTTCTCAGGCTCACGCTCTCACAGCAGGCCTTCCTGTGATGGGTTCCAAGGTGAAACACAATCTGGGAGTTGATTATTATTATTTTTTTTTATTTAATTTGGAATATTGTAATAATGCTCATAATCATCCTTCTAGCTCTGCTATACAGCTTCTGCTGGTTCTGTCTCCTGTCTGAAAGAACGGTCTCTGCAAAGAGTGTGGGTGTGAATTTTTCTTCACTTACACGCATTAATAATTGTTCATTCTCGGTGACAAATGTCTAATTATCAGCCCTGAGGTAGGTAACAATATTGGGAATGAAGATGATTTTTTTATACAGGGAATTCGTCAATCTCGAATTCAAAGTGTTTGTCTTTCCCAGTAGCAGAAGATATCCAACCCAGCTGGGTATATTTAAATTTGTTTACTCATGTCTCCAACAAACAAAACCTCCACCACCCTTATTTCTGTATCATGGAAAATCCATGTCAAAAGAAAGGTACAACCTCAGGGATATGGTAAAAGGTCCCCTTGAGAACAGTCTAGGAAATCCAGGATTACCGAGTAGTACTTGTGTGGTGTGGTGGCTCCGTCTGTTGTACCTCCAATGATCTATTCAGGATCAGTTTCTGTGACCCTAATCCTAACCCCAAACATGACATAAAAACTAATGAAGCAGATACAGGGGTGGAAAAATATATCTGCACCATTGCTGTATTTGCGAGGTATATTTGTTTATTTCAGCTTGTGCTGTTACAAGGCCTGCAAATAACATCAGTTAACAGTAAAATTACCTCAAACAAAAAATAACATTCATCACTATGCCTCAAGACAGGACAATGGTAGTGCAAGGGGTCAGAACATGCAAAGGGTTATCTGCGTATGCCAGTAGCTAGCATCAGTGACATCATAATGGCTGATGGTTGGAAAATAGTTTTTTTGTCTGCTGGGCTCGTGTAACTTCACAGAACAGAAGAGGACACAAAATATGCAAATCAGCTCAGAGAAAAAAAACATCCAACCAAAATTCATTCCCTGAAAAATACTGACAGCCGACATGCACATTGTGCATCAGTAAGCTACTGCCTGCTCCCTGAGATAAAGTATTCCTTTGAATCTTTTCTTGATATATAAATGCTGAGACAACACAGTCTCTCACGATGCAGGGGGTGGGGGGGGGGGGGGGGGGGTGGTGGGGTGGGGTATGTTCCAGCATTGGTCAGCATCTTCTGTAGCTTTTAAGGCCAGGACCATTGCTATAGTAGCCTGTGGGCCTGCCTGTCAGGTTCCATTGCCAGTCGATGTTGGAGGTGACCGGGAAATCGAGGGGGGAGGGCTCGACCTCTTCACCAAGGAATCCGGGCCCTGCAGGGTACCCGGCACAGAGAGCAGACTTTGTACGCCTATGTCTCCTCAGATCAGAACAAACCAAAATGTTGCACCGTGGTATCCACCATCGGGCTGACAGTTTGGTTTTGGGCAACCTCTAAAAATCAGGCCCTCAGCTCACCACAGCCAACTGTCTGCCAGTAACATATAATACTAAGGTAATGTAACAGGCGAGCAGGCTTTCAGGCAAAGGGAGGCAGGCTGTTAAAATGTGTCCCTGGTGTGTGGAGCTCTCTATGCAATCACAGCAATCACAAAGGAAATGAGTGTGTACAGAATGTGTGCAGTAAACTACTCTGACTGTGGATAACTGCTACAGCGTATCGTAAGTGATCAAGCATAGAACCTACGTCAGCCATAAAATCATGACCCACTGCCCACTCGAGCTAACCATGCTCATTTATGAAAACTGTAGATGGCCTCTATTTCATTCCATTATGTTGCACAATCCCACAATAAAATGATATTCCATTTTCACCAAATGTATGGGGGGAGCAAGGTCTGAAACCTTCCATTAGGTGAAGTTATTTTTCCAAATTTTTCCTTACACTTCACACAATGGTGCTTTGTTACACAGAAATATTGCCAGGGTGAAGGCAAGAGGTTTTGAGTTCAGTGATTTGAGGTGCTTTGCTTACAGGGCCTTGGGTTTGGGACTCAGTTAAGCGTCTGCTGTTCCTGTCAGAGGAAACGTCCTCCTCTGGGTGCTAATTCATGCAGTGCCTCGAAACATGAATGAGGCGTCGCGCGTGTGACGCGTCACCCAGTCAAGATGGAACGTGTGGAAAGCGTTATTTTCTTGCACTGTGGAGAGAAAAAAAACGGAACATGTTATAATTGCGTTTCCTAAGAGGTGAACCATAACAGGCAGACTCTACATAATCCGTACAACACACGGGCCTTTTTTTTCTATTAACCCGATGTAATGGTGTCAGGTAAATCAATGTTAAACTCGCACTTTGCAATTAGTTTATTATCAATTGTTTTCTCGACCATACCTCGCTCAGACTCTCAGGGGCTGTTAATTTAAACATTTCCAGGAATGAAAACGGATGATGGTTCATGGTATAGTAATGTCAAAAGATCAGATTTTTCACTATTTAAAAATGGGCGAGGATTAGATGTTTTGATCCAATCAAACAGGCTTGCAGGAGCAGCTGTACGGAGTAGCGCAAATTATGAGAACAACTCGCAAACATAAATCTTTACTCATCTTTTCAGCAAGAACACGAACACGAACAAGTACTCGTATTCCCCTCTGTTTTATCCGGTTCAGCTGCACGCTGATCGGCGCGGATGACACTTTGCTTCCAACGCAGGTATTCATTTGTACTCTGAGTCACCACGCACATTTATCTTACAAGTTTTCTTTATCGATTTCGCTTCGTTTAGTCTACTTAGGATGCAGGGATTTGCTGCTCAGCAGTTATTTTTCACCACACTGAACATTTTCATTTTCTTGCACATCGCAGAAACATAAACATTTCACCCGTTTTACTACAGTAAGAATGTTTCAATTAATACAGCCACGCATGATATTACCGCACCTATCTGCACATAGTTTAAAACGCATTGTGTGTTGTCAAGGTTTTATTCATTCGAAAATATAAATCTGCCAATTTTTCATGTTTATCCGGAGCAGAAGCAAAAGGGTGGAGGCTGAAGGGATAACTCAAAATACTTATGTAGACTAGAAATGCAAGGTTATTAAACTAAAATAAGGATTTAATGCAAGGCCTGATTTCAGCAGAGAGCAAACCACTTGAACCAGTTAAATATTACAAAAGCAGTAACTTTGTCCTGACCTGTCATGCATATTCAGTCAAGTCAAATAATTGGTCAATTAGGGTCACACGGGGCTGCCATTGTTTTTGTTTAGCTTATCCATTCTTTCTTAAACAGCTGTACGGCCGCCTTGTCCAAATGCTCAGTTTCACTAATGTGATGTCTCACACCCCAAACATAGCCTTAATTGAATTTGTATGGTATGTGCTGGAAGATTTTACATCCATTGACAAGATGGCTTGGTCAAGCGTGCCCTTTTCTGACAGAAGCTCTGGACGGAGAAACACAGGCGTCTTCCGCTCGTGCCTCTTGCTGTTCTGAGGTGTGCTTTCAGGCCATCTGATCTAAGAGGAGCGATAGTCAGAGGACGTGTTCCCTGCTGACTGTGTTGGATTACAGCGTGTGCTTATAGATTTGGCCCTGCTCTCTGTCACAGGCTCGTAGCCTCGGCAGGTTGACTCGCTGCAGAGAGCAGATGTGATTACAGGAACTCAGCGGGTTTAAAGAGATCAGGGGCTTTCAGCTCCACCACCTCACTCGGATCACGCCAGTGCATCAAAGTGTGGTGGGGGAAGGGCAGCGGATTACCATGTGCCTCAGTGCACCTGGCTTTAGCCAAAGATGCTCAGCTTTGGATTGTGTTTACACCCATGTGCCTTGGTAGATTTGTGGTCTTTTGTTGTTATATTACTTCAACTGTCAGTATAATGCAGTAGTATGCTGTTGTCTGACACTGTCTGATGCTTTTGCCTTCATATATACTTTCGCACTACTTGAACAGTGTTGAATTAGTTAATGCATACTGATATGGTAGATCTACACCATCAGCTTATTTCACAATGGGAGACATTGCAGTTTGCACATTGCTTGCAAATTTAGTTGGACAGTCTCACATCTATAACTAAATTTTCTTATCAGTGAGGCTTTGACATTCAAATTTGCCGTAGTGCTTAAGGCATGTATAGTGGTTGTTAGGTTGTTAAGCCATTTGTGTTGAATCCCAATTTTCCTCTGGGGCAGCTGCAGGAAAATGTAAACTGAAACGTCTGCTGCTGTTCAGAAAACACACCACTGATCTAAATGTTTTGCCTTCGTGTCAACTTATGTAAGTGATTACCTGTTATCTCACTAAACTTTTAGTATATGACTGCAGAGCTAGGCACATAATTCATGATGCCCTTCTCTCTGCAAACAGATGGAAGGGGTCCTTCATCAGAATATGTATATGTATGTACTGAATATGTGTGAAAGACAATTGTGATAGACAATGGCCCCTATGCAATATAACTCCTGGGATTTGTCCTTAACTGTGAGTAGCAGGTTAATGCATGTTTTTTTTTGTGTCATTGTAATCTCAGCCAACAGTAAAATCAATGGAAATGTTGCATTACAATTGTAACAATTGCTTAATTCCTTTACTCAACATTAAGAACAACGCATATTGTAGATTGTAGAGGCCTTAATGAGTGTGATGGCCTGCCAAGAAAAAAAAAATTCTGTGCATATAATAGCACCCTATCGGTCTCACTAATGCATGTGACCGACTAACTGCTGTTAACTAGAGCACAATAATCCATCCATTCATACAGCTATCCATCCATTTTTAGTGTTTCTCTGAGTAAGGGTTGTGGAGGCTGCATATACTTATAGGTAGGATAGAACGACCCCCCCCCCCCCCCCCCCCCCCCGGGATTTCAGCTGTCTTGTTGGATCAAGATTTAATCCGACCAGCATATCCTGGTTTGACCTCAGCTTGTCCACCCAAACAATTGTACAAAAGTAACAGTCAGTTCTACTTCGATATTTCTGGAGAAATTTCATGTGATATGTACTTGTGTGTAGGTGGGCAGTGTCTTTTGTACTTTGGATCAGAATAAATTGTGATGCCACCTTCTTGGGAAGCAAGCTTAAGTGTGATATCAGTGGCAATGCGAAGCTCCTTCCAAAAGCAACACCGTGACCAGCAGGGCTTCTTCTGCACTGCTTAGCACATTATCACTTTTTTTGTGGAATTACATCACAGCAGAAATCACCACAGTGGTTTTCTCCTCTTTCAGCCCAGCCCCCTGTTTTCTGCTTAAGGTTCAGTCACCAGGCTAGCATGAAATGAACATAAGAATAACTGGTCAAGGTGCTTTTTCTTTCCCTGTGCCATATACAGTAGGAGCACAAGAACAGGGAAATTTTATATTTTATACTGGATGAAAACATATATGCACAGCATTTTATACAGAAGACCAAATATTATATAGATAGCAATTTATAGAGAAGGCACAGCATTTTACTTATAACATTTTTAATATAAGACAAAAATGTATGTATAAGAACTTACAGTCCATCAGATTTTGCCATTCTATGTATCTGCTGGCACCACTGCATTATGGCAGAAAGAGAGGGAGAGAGTTAGCATAGGAAAATGTTAAATCTCACTGACTACAAATGGAGCAGGTCCAATATGTCATGAAGAGAGAAAGAGATAGACATGAGACAGAGAATATAGTCAAAATGAAAGAAATGACACTATAAACGGTCAAATATGGATCCAACCTGTGTTTAGCAGTGTCGTCCTTATTTTATTTCTGCAGAATTATTCTGTGCCTCTGGATCCTATAAGAGGATTGGTTGTTCTAAATTTGTTGTTGCCATGGATGCATATGCTTGGTACCTGTGGAGTGGAACAAATTTTCCAAGAATTGCTGTGGGGCCTTAAATCGAATGAGCAAAATATATCTATCAAACAATTGACATCTCTGCAGCTGAAATTAAATGGGGCAGAGAAAAGCCACCGTTTTGTCACTGGCCGTATGTTAAGGAGCACTTATGAGGGTTCTTCTCATAACATTGAGAAGCGTAAGATAGGGCTAGGAAACATTGCATGCAATTTAAGGTTAGACAGCAACAAGACGGCGTTCATCTCCGAACAGACTGTGAAAGATTGTTTTCAAGTCAGCATGTTTAAAATATTTTAAATGAAGTACACGAACAGGAACAGGAATGTCCCCAGTCACTTTCAGAAGACAAAATGCTCAAACTCTGAAAATATGCAGGGGACGCAGTTTCAAGTCACTGTGACCCCCTTCACGAGCTGTCCCCAGTGGTATTTCGGGGAGTGGCCATTTCACCGCTGTTGGGCATTGGCACTGACTGTGATAGGAGTCTCTAGGAACAGAGATTGACAGCACATTGTGTACTGCATTCTGCTGCCACAGTACTCAGAGCAGCAGTTGTTGCCATGAATAACTACACATGTCCTGACATTTGTTATGTTATGTTGCTGTGATATTGCCTCTGTGCATTTTATTTTCTTTGTCCCCACAGCAGTCACGATATCAGACTTAATTGTCCTTTGATTTTATGAGAGAGACCTCTGACTTTGATTGCTAATGTCCTTGAAGAATGCGTCTGGTAGTAGAACAACACTATGGTCAGGCTTTGGGGGGGAATAGGGTTGTATGCCTGCCTGCTCATATTCAAAAATGAGTTCAGTTGTTTTCGTTGGGAGTTAACGGTAAAAACTATCATTTTACAGTTCATTCAAGACCTATGAAGAATGCATGCCAGAGTAACGGTCATTCAGCACTAACTGAATTCTCCCTTACCAGTGCCATTGTTCTGACTTAGCCTGAACCCTCTTTTCATTCCTTTTCAAAAGATTGGGATTCATTACACGACATGGTCGTACCCAGGGGGTTCCAAGTACATTTTCCTTCCAATAGCTTATTTAATACGAGATCTGCTAGCCCTCATCCTAACTTCTATGTGAGACCATTTTAAACTGACCCAGACTGAGTGCTCAGGACAGAATTTGTCTACCCCCCTCAGAGTTTCTTTATGTAAGCTAATCTCTGGTGTTGTATGTAAAAGGCCACAATCTCACAGTCATACACTCATTGCCTCACACTCATGGCTGAAGAGGTGTTTGCTGATAAGGAGTACATGTGTATGCGTATGGGTTTGTGTGTTAGAGAATAGGAGAAAAGTGAGGGCCTCTCCCCATCCAAATTACAGTGCCTGTCTGACCAGAAAGCCTGCATTTAGTGGACAAGCACTTTTTAAGGAATGTGGGTACTGTGCCTGCCTTGTGAACTGAACGACCTTGTCTTGGCGGTGACAGGCTGAAAAATGAATATTCATCCACCTTGCAGAGAATGGTCAGGAAGATCAGAGAGACTTCATAGATAGGCCAGCGGTGTGTGGCCGTAGCCGGTCAAACAGTTCACTCAAATCAGTCCTTGAGGTCACATGGTAAATATTAGCTCAGTGTTACTTCTCATCACTTGCTACTGAGGCATGGTGGGAAGGCTGCCAGTTTTTTCCACCAGCCCAGTAAACAAACACAGCAGCTGATGTCAGAGCACAGGAATTTGGAAGGGTGTTCATTGAAGTGAGAGAGCTGTTGTTTTCAAACAATAAACACAAGTCGTATCCAAGTGGAGTCAGACGGAGTTGCCACACATCTGTGTGGTAATTACAAACCACATGGTCTGCCTTTTGCTCCTCTCTTTCAGATTTTCCCAAACCTATGTAGATTGAACAAATTCAATATATCATGAAATATGAAACCTTAAATATAAGTTTGGATTTTTAAATATAGAATATATGGCACAGAATATATGGCACATGTTTCAAAATACAGGTCACTTTCTCCTGCTTTTATATTTTGTAGAATGTAATGTGCAATGTAAGGAATGTTACAATGTGACTGTATTCTTCAATTATTACCATAGCATAAACGAAGTTCCATTAATTGGTTAATTGGTATCTTACACGCAGTCAATTTTCACAGACAGGAAATATGTATTGTTACAATATCTCAAAATCATTACTGTTTTCTGTGAGATCCAAGGTAGGTAGCCTATGCTGTGTGGAGGGAGCAGTTGTTGCCTCATTGTCATTGATTCCATAAAGGCTCAGTGAAAGGCTTTTACATACAGTCAGTAGCTGTTCAGGTACAGGGGAGCTCAACCCATGGAAAGGCTAGGATGGCCGCAATTTTGGTACAGTCCAAGCCTGTAATGCCTGGGGGGTCAGTATAGCTCCAGAAGGGGAAAAAACAGCCCTCTCTGATCCGTTCTGTTATGTTGTATTTTCTTTCCCTCCACAGACTTGCAGCTCAGCTGCAGATGGAAGAAGGAAGAAGCGAGACAAGCTGCGAAACGTATCCCCCTCTCACTTTAGACGCACTGCCGAAATGACAGACTGAAAGGTAAGAAGCCCCATCCATCAATGAGGCAGGCAGTGATGGCGTGTAGTAAACACTGAGGAATGCATGGGAGGGGCCGCGCTCCTCAAAGTAAGCCTCCCGACGCGAATGGCAGGTCTGTAATTCTCTTTGCACAAGAAAACAATGTACTCGTAGGGGAAGAGTTGCTCCTGATAAGGAGTTTCAAATCTGAACTGGGTGCCAGTGCCAATCCACTGTGTCTGTGCAGGACACAATATTTATAAAATGTATTCGAGGTACATCTTTCTCTGATCTCTACTTTTCAGTTTTAGAACTTCAAGCATCTCATAGTCCAAATACCAGTCTAAAAAAGGGTAGGTAGTTGCATTATTTTTGCCCTCAATCTACTCAGCATCTGAATGTGTATAAATTTGCTGCATCTTCTCAGTTTTTCTACCAAACCTAAGATTTATCTCAAGCTACAAATAACTATGTATTTAAATCCTTGTAAGCAAAATTACTGGTAATAGTTTAATCCATGAGCCCTTTAATATGAAATATACAGTAGTTGTCATTCTCCATAGGAAAGTACAGACTGACCAGCCTCTCTGAAAAAGGAGTCAAAGACTGAGAAAGACAGCTTTCAGTTGTGCTTTCTTGTCACAACTCTTCTGTTTTTGAGTGGCTAGGCCTTTGCAGTGAATTTTCCTTACAGACATCACATATACGTGAGGTGGGTATGTCAGGATCATCTGTTTAGAAGCAGTAGGGCAAAGCCAGCCATTAACATATTTGAGATGAGTATTTAGTAAAACCACACTTCCCATCAGACCCTCTGAGGAGTGTTTTTCCTGATGAATTCTTGTTGTTTGAGTGGATTATTTTGATGCAAAGCAGTCTGAATATCAGAAACATGCTGCACATGCAGTGCTATCGTAGATGATGTACCTTCACACCAATACGTTGAGAATAGAACTACCAGTACACCTTTTGTTTGCCCTGTACTTCTTCTCAACCAAGTTTAGGTGCGAAGGATCATGTGCTTAGGGCCTCTCTTCAGCTCAGTTGTTAAACCCTGTGATTTGCAGGAGGTTCACACAGTACTAATAACTAATACAGTATTAATAACCAGTACTGGTTATCAATTATATCTGGAATAAGTTGTACAGTGTGATTTTTAGTAAAGAGCTTATGGTACCCCTTAATCAGCAGCATAACCTTAGCATCTCTCCTCCTGCAAGAAGAAATATTGTTCATTACAAAAAGTGATCTTCATTATGGCTTTAACAGTATTAGCCTTTAACAACTTACCTTCCCTTTCGTGTTCTCACAGTCTCTGTGTTTTGAAGATAGCTGGAAAACCTGCTGGATTACGGCCCTCTAGGGCCAGAATTGTGTAGGCCTTATTAATTCCTATAATTATACTGCTGGGATAAGCAATTGTGGTCTTTGTTGTTCCAAAGAAGGGATTAAGGTGAAAAATCATATGCTACTTGAGAGGTAACTGTAACACCTCCAGGACAACCTTCCAACTCGGCCACCATCATCCCTGTTCTTCGATATGTGTGTAGTAGATTGGACCAACATGGTGTTGAATGATCTTTGCAACTGTTTGTAGAGGTATATGGTGATTCTCAGAGCAGGGTGTCATGGGTAGTAAACATGCAAGCCTTTAATAAATGGTCATCATACCCTCCTGATCTGAGTACCCAGCCTTGCCAGGGTCAGTCTCAAAATCCTGGTGAAGAGCAGCAGAGTTCAGATGGCCCCCAGAGAGCTAGACAGCGGGGGTGGGGGCCTCTGGGGTTTGGCTCAAGGATGGCCGGAGGGCTTGGAGTGTCTCGAGTTGCATGGGTGACAGCGGTCTCAAAATTGGCGCACAATAAATCTAATGACACTGATAGAAAAGAATGGAACACTATACATGTAATGTTCCACAATTTTTAAAGGTTGAATTCTTTTGAAGGAGTAATCTTGCCAGGTGGGAAGAAATTAAAAAAAAAAAACTGAAGAAGGAGTATTCTGGTGCGAGCATAAAAACAAAGGCATGATGTGGTCTGATGAGGCCTGATGATCTCACCCAAGCAAAAACACCCCTCGTTACATGACAAGCATGGCTCAGAAATGAGGAGAAACAACTGTGCATTTCGAGTGCTACAGTATTGTTTTGCGGAGAATGGCATTAACTGAAGGAAAAGGAGTGTAACAGCTTCCTCGCCAGCACAGTGGTACACTCAGAATGCAGGCAAAATGTAATTTTTTTCCCTGCATTTCCACTTCAGATGGATTTGAGCTGAGTCAATAGTGCCAGAGGCTGAAGTCTGCATACGGCAGGTCTGCACGGCCCTTGTCTCACAGGGCTCTAGTGTCTTCAGGCTTTCATTTCAGCCGGACTCTTAACCAGCTGATGCAACTTATCACTGTCTTGTTTGAACAAGTGTAGCTTCCCTCTTCAGCTCTGAGACTGGTAGTATCTTAAAGAGGTGGAAAAATGTCTCGATTGAGTGAGTTGAAATGAATGGGACAATTTAATGGCTAATCAGAGGAGACAATTACTACAAGAATATGTGATGTGTGTAGCATCACCAAAAATAATAAAATCATTTTCTGGGTAGAACTGGGGTCTTGTATATGTCTTGAAATCTTTAAAGCATGCTGAATCTCATGCTATGTTGTTTTCTGGATGTTTTACGGATGTTAACATTTGGCATTCATATCAACAGAAACTCTGGACCAAAAATGGACCGCAAGATGTATCGAGTGATGAGATTTTGATTTGGCGAAAGGTGATGTGACACTGAGAGTGCAGTTTGCAGTTCTGGGGAACCGCTCGTCTCAGAGGCCATTAATCCAAATGACTTGTTCGAGCGCTGACAAGATAATTAACTGGCCATGTTCATCTAGAGGCAGGAGGACTTGACTGGTCTGTGCGCCATATTAGGAGCTCATGAGGCTGAGACCGGGAGGCCAACATGAGCCCCAGGAAGTGCTAAGTCAGTCCACTGGAAATCAGCCTATTTTTAGCCCTGGGTACATGGGAAGAGCAGCTCTTGCTTTAGTAGAGGGCAACAGAAATGCAGAGGGGCTTCCATACAACCAGAGAGCCAGTAGTTGAGGTTCTTTGTTCTTCCAGGGTGGGTGCTTTGTTTCTGGGTGCTTTATGTCTCCCAAACTCTCTGTGCACTGTTGTAGTAATTAAGAGCCAATGAAGAGATGTTTAGTGCTTAACTGTATTTTAGTGCAGAAGGGTCTCTTGTACTTTATGACTCTCCCATCTAAATTGATCTAGCATTACACTAGATTTATATGTAAGGAAGCTGTCCAAGCTGGCTGGCTGTTATGGTAATAGCTTATCCCGTTTCTGTGGTGTGAATCAGCTGATATGCAAGTTCACCCTCTGGGCAGGATGCTAATAGCCATTACCATCTCTTTATAACCATGTCTTTTTTTTATTTTGAGGCAAGCAGAGTTATATGGGGTACACCTGAGGAGTCTCATATGGCGTCACCGAGGATCAAACCCCAGACCTTCCAGGGTCAGTATGGAGACTGTAACCACAAGGTCACTGAACTAGTGCACAATGTGTACAGAATCTACTTTTTTCTGACCAAGGACCGTAGCCACAGACTAACAACAATCAACAGGAGGCCCCTCACTTTAGATTTGCACAGTATATTATAAGAGTAAAATGAGTGCGATTGTAGTAACAAGCACACAGTGTTCCCGTGATCCTCACATTGTATTTCAATGGAAAATCAGGTGTTGCCAATGTCATTTTCCACTTTGTAGTCCAGCTATGGAGTTGCAGTATGCGCTCACCTGACGAAGGCAGCAACCCCGAGATCATCTTTCTGAATTGTGATCCAGACCCCAACCATTTGGTGACAAAACTGGCACTGATCCAGGGTCAGTTCTTGGGGGAAGAATCTATTCGCTGTACACCTGCTGCTTCGCATAAGATGTGTTCCTATGGCCTTAGTTTGGAATCTGAACATGTGTCCTCGGTGACCCCGAAGAATAGTAGCAGTTGCAAGCCTGCTCCCAGGCATGATCCTGGATGTATCGTAGGGAAAGGGTAATCCCATTAGCAAAGTCCCGCATGACGGCATGATTAGGTTGACTGATTAAGCCCCTGAATTGATCCCATTAAGAGATGAGGGAGCTGGATGAATCAAAACTAGAGGATGCAGCAGGATTACATGTGCTCTCTCTCATTACACATGCCTTTCCTGCCCAGTTATGATTTCCAATGTTATTCCAATCCTTATTCAGGTTTGTAGGTTTGTAACTTAGCAACACACGGTCCATTGAGTATTTCACATGGCTTGCACATGCCCCACACCTAACGATGTATTTTTGTTTCTGTGAATTACAGTGGAGCAGTTAGTTAACTCTATTCTGCAATGTAGGTCTCTTGTTATTATGATTACTCCATACATGTCCAGGCAACAAATTTTGCATTTGTTGTGCAGGGAGGTTATGAGGTGGGGCTGTTCATGCGTTTGAACTGCGGTTTGTAATGCACAGCTGACTGCAAGACTGCAAGACTGTGGCTGCGCTTTGTCTTTATACCACCCATGCAGACAGCTCCAGTTCATGGTAACACTGTTCAAGGGCACAATTTGCAGTGGGCTTGCGGATATTAACCGAAGGGAATCACTTAAAGAGGAAGAGAATCTTAGCTGCCGGAGTCCACTACAACACAGTTTTTCTCCTGCATACAGCACAATGAAGGGTTTCATATGAGGTTACATTTCTACCCCCGCCCTCCCAGCCTGTACACAGTCTGCATAAGACCCCAGTCAGGTCAGCTCAGGCTAAGCTAATGAGGCTACACCTGCGGGTGATGCAGATGACACCAGGGCTAGGACACACAGGTCAGGAGGTGTGCTTAATGTGCTGCATTGTAGCTGCCAGGGATCAGGTTGCCTAATAAGCAGCTGCTCTTGTTCAGAGGCCCGATGCGAACAGCACGATTAAGGTGCATCCCTGCTTCCATGTTCTCAAGGAAAGCGAAAGTGGGAGTTACAGAGAGATTTTGCCCAAAGGCTATGTCTGAGATGGAGACTGTGTGGCATTAGAATTGCATATATTTGAGTGGGGGGTGCCTAGGGAAAAGTGTGTGTGTGTGTGTGTGTGTGGGGGGGGGGGGGGGGGGGGCAGTGGGTGTCGAGGGTGAAGTGATTAAGCCTTGTGTTGCATGCTTGGCAGTTATCTCAGGAGCAATGGTGTATCGAGGAAGGTTTGAATGTCTTCCTGGGTTCTAGTATGAGAAGCATTCAGCAGTCATCAACCCCCCCCCCCCTTCTTTTTTTAACAGTCTAATCTATTACGCAGGTGTGTCATCTTAAGATCCCCCCCCCAATATCCCACAGACTAAGCGATTCTGAAAAGTCTTTTAGTTAATATCAAGCCACCATCACCCTGCAGAAGACAGTAAGCAGTCGGAACTTCCATCCATTTGCAGAAAAATGGAATTAAAACTTCGCTCATCCACAAACATAGAGAGAACTTTCACTAAGTATCCTATGAGGTACAAAACAGAGCTTTACATGACATAATGCTGACTTTCACCTTTAGTAAGGATAACAGTGTTTTACAGTGGGATGGCCTTGTGGTCTCAGTACCTTAGCTTAGTGCAAGGAAACCTTTAATTGACGTTTCTAGTCTGATGACCTTGATTTAAAAATTGTGAGATAAGGCAGAAGAGATATCAGTAGATCCTGCACTCTCCAGACCAGAGCAGCACAACATGAGTTTTTCCTTATGTCAGAATTACAGCAATTTCAAGCATGATGTCCCTGAATAAGATAAGGCAATGTGTACCATTGTGAATATCACATATGAAAACAGTTTTTGTGTCTTGATATTTTGTTTGTACACATTATAATAGAAGTACTCTTTACTCTATCCACAGTCATTCCACAATCACTGGCAATTGGTCAGAACAAGAACCATCTATAGCCTCTACTTAATGGCACCCTCGTGAAAATTCTTCATGTCATCAGATTTAAATTGTTGCAAAGTCTCCAGAGTACGTTCGGCATTAAAGTGTTGTGCAATGGTGTAGGCAAAGAGACAGGCCTGTAGTTAACAGATCACATGGCCAGATGGAGAAAATGTGTTTTGGCTTCACCTGCAGGGTTCACATTGCCGGTATAACTTGGCCAGGGCAAATGTTCTCCCCATGACGTTTGGCAGTTGACCAACTCTGGTCGCCATGGCAATCATGTTTTGAATCAAATTAGTGTTTACCTGCCTCTTCCCACCCCCCCACCAGCACAGCCAGCTCACAGCTGTTGCTGTGGAAAGGACAGGCCTGCAGATAAATATTGCTTTGTATTTTTAGCTTATCTCACAATCCTTGTTGTTTTAAGTAGATGAGATGCAGAGTATTTTGAAGAAGCGTACTGGGGGTGATTGTTCTGCAAGGTTATGTGTTTTTAACCTTGCAAATTTTAAACTGTAGGACAATGAATAATAAATCTATTTCATATTTCTGGAATTCTAATCAGGTCTGACAGTATTGTGTAAATACAAATTCACTTCCAGCTCGATTGGATGGTTTCCAACTTACTTGCTTGTACAAAAGCCATTGTATTAACATATACAGTAATATATCATAATATTTAGATCATTGTTATGTAGGAACACCCATTTTCGGGCACAATTGAAGCTCTTGCAAGAGGGAGCCAGGTTTTTGGCAAAAATGTTTTTGTGTATGTTGGAGTTCATAAATACGTCTATCTTAAGAAGGGCCCCAGGACCTATAGTTGCAAAAGAAACCCACAGTGTAAGAAGACTTATACCTTTTTTCACTGTTGGCATGGGTTCTTTCTCAACATAGGTTCCACCCATTTATCATGAACACAAAGCTTATGAGCATGTCCATATAGTGCAATTTTCATTTTATCTGACCCTGAGATATGCTTCCAAATGACATTCAAAAGTGGTTTGGCACATTCTAGTTACCTCTTTTGTGGTTTGTCACCAAAAAAGACTTCTTTCTCTCAGCCTGGTCATGATCCTGGCCATGTTGAAAAAGAACCCCTGCCCACAGTGAAAAATGGTGGGGGATTTGTTATGTTTTGGATTTGTTTTGCATCCACAGGACTGGTCTCTTAGGCTAATCTCCTTAAACTTTTTTGAAAGGTATATTTATTTATTTTATCCTCTAGAGCATGTATGGGAGTGTAAGCTGAATGTTGTCTAGCTCCAAAGTGGCAGCATGAGGCCACTGATGGTGTCAGAGAGAGAGACATGTTAAGAGAGTATGAGACAGACAGTTGGCGTTCAGAGATTGCAGATGAGTGCCTTCAGAACAAACAGTCTGAAGAAACCAGATGATCAGTTTGTCCCTGGCAGGTCAAAACATCTTTCTTCCAATGTATTTGTTCTCTCTCTCTTCTTAGATGTGGCTGACAGCAATCTTTATGTATTTATGGACAGCTGTTAATGACCACTGAAGAATACAGGGAAGGCATTTACCGGTCTATATGTTCCACTCAGCCATTAGGAAGTGGTTTCTTTTTCGCTGTTACTTCATTTTGTATCAGCAAGAAAATTGTTGAAAATTGATACCATCAGTAAACGAGGACAGATGACATCATTTTACACCAGCATACGCCTTGCATATTCTTGTCAGTACACTTTGTGTATTGCACATCCTCTGTTGTGGAAATGAGAATTTCAGGGTTTAGCTTAGCATACAAGCTGGCTCCAGCCTCCTTTTGTTGAAAATATCATCACAGATCATCCACCCTGAAGATGACTACCTGTAAGCACAATGTTTTCTGCCGCTTGGACACTATGCCATTGGACCATAGACACAAGATAGTCATTGGACCCTAAATACACAGTGGCCCACCCGGTCACTCTTTCAGTCATGTGGCGCAGCTTTTGAAGAACAGCAGGGCACTTCACACAGTGTAACTGGAAGCTGGGCTTCAGCTGGGCAGGTTAGGGGCTGAGCCCCAAGATTGGCAGCCGTCGGCTGTGTGTCAGTTGCACTGAGGTGCTCACTGCTCCGTTTCCGTCCATCTCCCCCTCCTCTCCTCCAATGTCTTCCGTCTTTCTCTTTCCCTTTCTCTCCATCTTGGACTCTTTTTCTCTCTGTTTCTCTAAAATAACTCCTACTACACTAGCCAACCTGTCCAGAGTTGCTGCTGATAACCTATCCCCCAGGACTCTAAGACTGTAGGACAGCTCATGGGAGTAAGAAAGCCAGAACTGGGGTTTGGAAGAGCTTTGGTGATACCTATTTGTGTTACAAGCCTGTGCCCAGACCCCAGATTAGCAGAACAAAGTGATTCATTTGCCTGGGGTGACTTGTTGGCTGTTCCAGCTATGCAGAGTGTTAACAGTACTATAGATGGTATCATTAATGTTAATGGTACTATCAAGTGTTAATGGTACTATAAAGATCGCTGCTCATTTTTCCCGTTGGCTAGCTCTCTAGCCTGTTCCGTCTAACTCTGTTTCAGTTTTTCTGGGAACACAGAGCCAGAGAGAAATGTGATGCTTTTGTTAGAATGATTAAGAAAAGTGGAATAAACGCTGTAAACACGTACGTGTGATGATTTTTGTTTGAGTTTGCTAGCAGGGGTGGCAGTGTGGTATAGTGGTAAGGAGCAGGGCTTATAACCAAAAGGTTGCTGCTTCGGTTCCCCACTGGGGCACTGCTGTTGTACCCATGGGCAAAGTACTTGAGAATTGCCTCAGTAAATATCCAGCAGTATAAATGGATAAGATGCGACAACTATAACCTGTGTAAATTGCTCTGGATAAGAGTGTCTGCTAAATGCCAATAATGTAATTCAGGTTAATCTGTGATCAATCGAGCAGTCCCCCTCTGAGCATTAATTAAAATTTCATTAAGGCTTTGTGTCCTTTTTTGTTCTTTAGTCCTGGATGGTCTTGTTCTTTTTTTGTGCCCCAGTGACCCTAGTACTTCAGTAAGAGCACTGCAAGGTTTCTTGAAAAAACATCAGCCCCTTTGACTGAGCTTCACAGAAACTGAAGAGCATCCAGGTGACAGCGTTAATTAACGGCTTTCAAAATAGTCCTGTCCGTGGTGGGGGTAAGATCAGTGTCTATAAACAGGAGCTGAACTTTAAGTTATATATGTGAACGGCACGCAGCATGGGCTTTGGGCCTCATGTTGCGCCCGTCACAGAGAGTCCTATTTTAAGGCGTTGGCAGTGTTTGAATTTGAAATGTGAATTTCATGCCTGCATAAATCTCAGGTTGGACCTCACTGGGACAGAGTGCAGCTGCCTCCAATCTGTGCTTTTCCTTTCCTCACATAACAGGCAGCTGTCAGGTGCAGATGAAAGCCTTTGACCGGACTCGTGGACATTCAACAACCCCTCATTCCCCCCAGATGTGAGTGAAAATCATTGAGAAATTCACAAAACAACACATTACATCCAATGGAAGTGAGCCTGTGTGTGTCTGACTCTGAGCGAATCTGAGCATGTAAGACAGTGGCTGTATGCGTGTATTTATGTACGTGTTGGCACATGTGTGAGTGCTTGTGTCTAAAGGAAAATATGTATATGTGTGTGTGCCTGAGAGTTTTTGTGTGTGGGTGTGTGTGTGTGTTTGTGTATGTGTGTCTGGGGGTTTATGCATGTATGTGTGTGTTTGTGTGGGTGCGTGGGGGTGCGGTAGTGGCAGGGGGGCAGTTGGTTTGTATGTGTGGTGTGGACCTCTTGAATTACTCTAAAGAAATGTTGATGTGTTAAGCTTTGTGTTGTGCTGATTTTATATGGGCTTACATGGGCCTGAGAAAACCCTCCTTCAGGATGGCTTGGAGTGGCCTAACTGACACAGAAAAAGGGCACTGGGCCATCACTAGATTATTTAAGGGCTATAGCATTCTATTGCATTTGTACCCAATTCACCATCAAGTATGTTCTCACATTGCAGTGCAATGTCATCGATGATCTAACGTATTTGGTAGTATACTTTGAAAAGGAGCCAAAACTTTCAAAAGAATGTGTAGAAGTGAAATGACACTGTTGTATCTTCCTTTTTAGCAGTCAGCCATGTCCTGTGTGGTGGACATACTTGTCTTTTGCTGCACAGTATATAGCTGCCATTGTTGCTTGTTTTTCATTAAATTCAGATATTAATGGCATAACCTGTGTAGCTTTACTGCCAATTGTTGGAGGTTTAATGTAACCTCTGTCCATGACTTGAGTGTACCATAGTTGTTTTCCATGTTGTAAATTGTGTTTCTGTGACAGTGTAGTCACAGTATAAAAATAGTAACAGCATAGAAAATTATGCCAAACAATGATTCATAGGAGAAACTATTATATAAATGTTAAGGCAGAAGGTTTTAAGAAGGTTTTTCTGTATTACATTTCAACACGTTGTTTGCAGTGAAGATACACGCCTTGCATCGCATGGCAGAATAACCACTTTCTATTTGGTCTCTCATTTCAGTCAGTTTTCATAGGATTTGATTTGCATTTGATGTTGACTGTAGAAAATTGTTCACATTCCATGCATCTGAGATACATTCTCTTCACTTTGTGCTTTTTAGTGAGTTGAATGTAAATTTAAATAGCAGACTCTTAATAGTCCTGAGATATGCACAATCCAGACAGTATTGAGGCATGGTATGCCTACAAATTTATCAGATCTACCCATCAGGAGCTGATTGGTAGAGGGAAAGTTTGTGGGAGGGGCCAGAGGACAAACTGTATCTAAGGGGATAAATAAACTCCTTTTTCCCTTTGAAAACAGGAAACCCTATACATTGGGAAAAAATAAAATAATAAAAAAACATTTCCATGAGCCAAAATCTTTTGTTGGTAGTAACAAGGGGTATAAATGTCCTGGAGGCCATTAAAAATGATGACTAAAGAAAGTGTTTCTGTTAGAAGTAGCAACCATTTGTTGCACGCTGGATTGCTATGCTCGTTGACAAGCCACAGATGTAGGAACCCAGAAAATATCTCGTTACTCCTCTTTGTGAGTTGCTATCATGTTCCGTTTACCACCTGCTGTGACGGTTGGATGCACAAGAGGAAAGCTCTAGGTCATCTGTCCTTTTGTGCTGCCTTTGTCTAATAGGAGAAGCTTCGCGAGTTAATCCAATCAGGGTCAAAGGAGACGCCGGTGACAAGGTGACTGTTAGGGAATGGTGTCATTCGTCGGCCCCACGTTTCACATCGCCTCCGTGGTCTCCGTGGGCATTGCAGGGCTTCTCCTCGGGGGGGCTTTAGTCGTGTCAATGTGCCTGTCAACATACAACCCTCCGCTAGTCGGATTACTCTCAGCAGGTAATGTTCGGTAACACTTCTCACACAGAGGCCTGAAGTGGTAGGTACAACAGCAATAAAACACCCTCAATCTCCACATTAAATGTGTTTAAATAGCCCCATCTTGTAAAAATACTGATGAAAGCCAGGCTGTCTTTTTTGTCTTTAATGCATGTGCAATGCATTCAGTGGCTATAATACATTGCACATTTAGCCTCAGTCATGCTCCCCTGTTTGCAGTAGCTTGCCCTGTTTGCTCAAGGCATACCATTTCAGTTGAACTGTCTTTTCCCTGTGGAAAGAAATACCTTGAGGTTACACAATATGCCCAAAGTCTTCTGACATTTTTTATGTTTGTGTGGGAGGAATTACTGTGGCATACTCTAGTGATAACCCTGTGCAAAAGCAAAAGCATTTAAAGACCTGATCCATGGCACCAAGGAAAAATTAAACTGAGGAAAAATGTTTGGTGTAATATGGCTTTAAAGGCCTTGGTCTGTGCTTGTGTGCTTGGTATGTCAGTCTAAATGTTTTCCCTGGATTTTATTTTCAAATACTTATTGACCTTTTCATTGACTAATTGACCTAAACATTCCATTAAGATATACATGTGAAATGGTATTTGTGGGGAAAGATATTGTGTTAGAGAACGCTTCTGCATGGCCTTTAAAGAAACAGAGGGAAAAGGTCCTATAAGTTATTATCCATCACGTTAAGTGGGTGAATATCAGCTTAACGTGCATTAAAAAGGCACCATTGAACAATGACCCTTATAAAGCTATGTTTCTGCCCTATTTGTGAATGTCCTTAAGTCCTTAAGAGAGTACATTACTATCTGCTTTATTACACATTGAACAGTAAGACTATCCACATTGTAGAAACCTTAGAAACAGATAGTTTCAGAATTTTTTTCAGGAGTTCGTGCTGAAAGTGAGCTCATAAAATGCTGTGGGTTTACTCTGGCAAAGGCTAAACTTCAAAATTCACCACTGACTGTTTGTGGATTAGGTGAATATCTCTGATCGTTTCATTTTAAATGCAGGGAATGGTCCAAATCCACACATTTATTTACACTACAAACACGCACACAAGGGCATTTTTGAAGTCATATGATATATGATGACGCTAACGAAGTTGAAGTGCTTTTTTTTCTTAGTTGACAAAATTGACCAAGGAATCTTGTCAGCTTTGCTGTTTCCTGTCTAGTTGTATCTCCTCCAACTATTGTATAAGCAGTGCTGGGCCGTCCAAGTACAATCTCATTAGTCTCTCCCTCCCCCCATCTGCTGGCTGCTAAACCAGGAAACGCTGCATGTTTGGTCACTCAGAGTTGAATGCAAAAAAGCAATTGACACCGGTCACCGGGGCATTGTGATGTGCACAGCATGTAGTCAAGGAACCTCTGGATTTTTACAGTGCCACTGCTACCCATTGCTCTTCCATTAATGCTCATTTCTGAAGGATGGCAGTACGTTGGCATCCTGTTACATAACCCACACATGCCTCGTGGACAGGAATGAGTCTATGAAAAGGTCTGACTGACACTTGTGTGTTCCTCAGTAGTGACTGTCTACGGGGCATCTGTCTCAGAATTGTATGCATTCCTTGTGGAACGGAATAACATGGGTCACATTGTCAGCTTAAATGCTTCATGCCGCCTTCTCCTGATGCCGGCCCGCTGTTGAAGAAGGGGCTGCACTTCAGCACTCTGGTCAGTGCTGTCTCTCTCTGTCACACTGACCCCCACCTCCCCTCCCCTCCCCCTGGTTTGGGATTCACACGTGACGCCTCAGCATGTGTCCGGGATCACATTACGTTATCATGGCAAGTGATTTGTGGAGAGGATCGCTTTTCCAGCCTCAATGTGAAAACTCTGTCAGGTTTTTTTGTGGGTCATCTTCCTTGTCTTTCGGTGCAAATATGTTAATACCCCTGTCCCTTCATGGGGTCTTAATTAATATTTGGCTGTAGGAACACGTTATGCCGTGCCAGTGCCCTGGAGGCTTGGCCAGAAGTCGGATATCGGCATCCGCACCACACGATGGTCGGTCCCGCGCCACACAGAAAAGCCCAGTGATTTATATGAGATTTCCTTGTAAAGCCTCTGGCTCATTTTAATTCACTCTGCTCTTCACTAGCAGATGTTAAGCAAACAGCAGTCAGTGCTAGCAACTGGAGAGCAGAGTGACCAGGTGAGCTGGCATAGAGTGACACAGGGAGACAGGAGGGCAAGAGGGTTCTCATGGAGAAGACAAACCCTTTTCAATCTTCAAACTAACAATTGTACCTTTGATGTGAGATACATTGTGTACATTGCACATGCATGCATTTTTAATGCAAATGTGCATTAAAAATGTAAATGTAAATGTAAATGTAAATGTAAATGCAAATGGCTGCAGGAATAAAACTGAAGCTGATCTGGCATCAGTGTTGAATTTGTCTATACACACATCTGCTCCAAGCATTAGTCTGCCCACCACTATTCTTAATTTGTATCATTATGCAAGAAAAAAAGTAACTGATCTTGGGTCAGTGTCTGGGGGCTGAATCTACATAAACTCATTTTCCCCAACATTTAATACTGTTCTGTCCATACTTAAACCAGGCCCACTCTACTCCAGTTGCGAACACCTGCCATGTAACAGGTTTTGCAGGTTTCTTTAAATAACTAACGGTCTCATAAATACAGAGGGATGCAAAATGGGCTCAGTTCAGACAATTATTAATTGGATCTGGTGGCTGAGTGTACACTGCTGGTGGGGGAGCAGTGTTGCCATTTCAATTCCCTGCTGGGGAACTGCTGTTGTACCCTTGGGCACGGTACTTAATCCAGAATTGACTCAGTAAATATCCAGCTGTATAAATGGTTAACATGTTAAAAATTGAAAATTATGTAAGTCGCTCTGGATGAGAACATCTGCTAAATGCCAAAAATGTAATGTAACTGACTAGAACTGAACTCAAATCAATGCTGGCCCAGACTTTATATATACTTGGTACACTAAACTCCCCATCCCCTAAAGAAATGAAATGCATAATGCAATGTGAATAATATTCACTGCTGCTTGTCTGCTATTGTTGTTTGTATGCAGAACATAAATGTCTGGCCTGTTAGTTGTTAATGATTAATGATGTTTGGCTGCCAGTGGATAAGGGCACTCTACTGTGGCATTAATTGTGGAAATGAGTAAATGAGGCATTTGGGGTGGCATGTTAAGTCCATTGTTTGTTGTGGTTGGCTTGCACAGAGAAGCAATCTTTCATTAGACAGAATAAAATTGCATTTTTTTTTCTACTGTTGTGAATAAAGCCAAAGCAGGCTGTTAGAATAATGTTCTGCCATTTATCAAGGCTCCCTGTCATGATTGTCCTCATCATCCAGTCTTTTTACCCCCAGTGTTTGTGGTACCAGATATCCACCCTAGCAGTTTCCGACAGGGTCATTAAGTCTGAATTACTTTAATAGGGACACAAACAGTAAATCAGAACATGGGTTATAAAGCTATCAAGGGCAGTGTCTCAAACGACCTCGCCGTACAAATTCTGCACACTAAGACCTTCACTTGTCAATCCTTGGCATGGCATTCAGTTACAATACGGGGATTACTGCACAAAGAACTTCTCTCTCAGGAAAGCATGGGCAGAGTATATTTAGCCCAATCCGATGCATAGCCAGAATACCGCTTTGTCTGTCAAAAATAAGCCGGCCCACTCCTGAATTGTTCCCTGTGAAAGGCTGCGGGTTCAGATGAGAGTGTCGCTGCGTATTCACAGATGAGACAGACTTGTGACAGCACTTGGCTTTAGGTGTCACTTCACTGAACATTCACCCCTTGGAGTGTCACTTATCTGTTTCAGTGCCTGCTGTGTTCCCAGAAACGTCCTTTGGTAATGTAGCAGCAAATGTTTTTTCACACAAACTCCTTTAGTTTCATTTTGCCTGTAGCTTTTCTTTTTTGGTGTTGTATGATAAAAAGCATGGACAATTTTCAGTTCCAAAAACATTTTTATCAAGTAATATTTATTTATTTATTTATTTTTTGCAAAAATATCATTTTCATTTTGCAAGCTATTACATCTACTACTGCTACTTCTACCAGAACTACGACTGTGATTTCTGCAGATGCGATTGTCCAAGTTGACCCGACAGATTGACCTTTCAGATAATTACAAATGGTAGCAAACAGTCATACCTCTGAGGGCCCATGTCTGTTTGCCTAATATTATTTTATAATAATGTTTGCCTGAATATCTACATCATACATACACACATATCAGTTGGAATAACAATGAATGAAAACTAAGGGCAACAAAAGATTCTACAATTCCCTTCTTTCGTTCTCATTGGCCTGCAAGACCCTCTTAAGTTTCTAGCAGCATACTGAAGGCCTGTGTGGGTCAGGAGAGTGGCCTGAAATAGGGGTGGCCTGACAGCCTATCAGCTGGTAACAGGAGCAGCCAGTTGCTGGCCTGGCCATGGCCCTGCTGAAGAATGCTGCTCATGCATTGGGGCTTAGCCACACGGGATCTGTGAGACACTGCTCCTCAGGGACGCGGGTCTCAGGCCCGTTATTTCTGTGGGAAGCACTCGCGGCACACCCTGACAGGCCTGTAGCAGAACATAAACAGCTACAAGTTTAAACATTGTAAAGCACCCTCCTTGAGGTTACTTCATCCACCTCATCCCTATAACCTTAGCATGACCTAGTTTGGGTCAAACATTTATTATGTACATATGTGTGTGTGTGTGTGTGTGTGTATTTATATAATTATTTCCTTGTATGGCAAATCCATATAGACAGGTATTTGCCTTATAACATAATGGGTAAAGCACCTATACAACAAACTCAAAATAGCAGTAAAAGAGCAGAGAAACTGAAACTTTGAGGTATTTAAACGTATCATGTTTTACCTTGCTCTCAAATAAGGACTGCAAAGTTACCAGTCTCATACAAACGTATATTATGTAACATGTAAGCAAGAAAAACAATGAGCAAGAAATTGATAAGGAAGTGAAATAACCAGCAAAATGTTAGGATGTTTGCACAAAAAGGCAGTTTCTTAAACTCAATCAATAACAAATATAACATTTAGAATCATACATAAACATAAAACTGAAAAATTATCCCTGACCGCTGCAAAAGAACATTGAAGACAAAAATAAATTCTTGGATTCATAAATGTGTTTTAAGAGAGAAATGCGTTTTATCCGTTTCATTCCGTCTAAGGTCTACAAACGTCTGGGTACCCAGATGACTGGATTGCCTTTGAGGCCTTAGAAGGGTGATGGGAACCCTCCTTCTGAGCCAGATTTTAAACATAGCTCTGTATTGTCCCCCTTTCTAATGAGGCTCCAAGTGGCTAGCTTGCAGAACAGGGAGACATCCGTTTGCCTGTGCCAGGGCGTCACCTCACCCAAAATTCCCCAAAACGGACCCTTCCAGGGACATCAATAGACAGTGAAATCTCAATAGTGGACTTTTTTTGTTCATTTGCATGCAAGATTACATTATGCAACATAGCCTTTGAACAGGACAGCGACTACAAACTGCTGAACCGTTGAGCCAAGGGGTGAATTTCAGGTCCATTTCATCATACTGCCAAATCATTTTTCACATGAAAAGGTGTGATAAATTGATATTTATTGAACATACACTGAACCGAGATCTACTCAAAATATTATTTTCTCTTTTCATCAACACACTGTTTTCATTTGGACCCCATGTGTATCAGATTTAAGTCTACAGAAGCCCAAATAATTTCTTGTACTGATACTAGCCATTGACGTAAGCTGTAATGAATATGCAGCATGTTTTTAAGCGGAGACCCTGTGACGTACTTACACTGGGTAAGACAAGAGCTCTTATCCTTTTCCCTGTGACAAATTTAGCTTACCCAAATATTGTCACCTTCATTAACAACACTAAGATTTCACTCTTGTGCCTCCTAAAGCATATAAAGCTATTCCATTTCTTTCTTTAAGCATTGGTAGTTTACATTTGAGACTCCAATAGAGACTATGAAATTTGCTTTGTTGTTAGAATCCTTGTGAATTGTTTGACCTCCTTCGACACTTTTTTCACCATCTCTGTCAGTTGGATGATTGTACTAGCCTCTGTAATTTAAAATCATACTTGCACAGGTGTAGATTGTTTCCAATACCCTTGAGAGTGTCTGTCCGTGTTGCAGTATATGACAGGACACATGCTCTGGTGCAGTGTGGCTGTTTGGATACACAGGTGTCACACCCTAGGGGTTTGAGTTTCCATCTACGAGAGGGGAGAGCTGGCAAGTCCCCATGCAAGGAACACAAACTACACAGCACAGGTATTCCTGATGGGTGTCATGTTGATCCTCAGATCATATCCCCAGCACATGTGCAGTGTAGCACGTTCAACTCTGAACAACAAACACTTGAAGAGAAAAAAATGTCCATTGAATTTTTTTGAAACTGAAGCGTTCAAAGATTGTGCTGTTGTCTCAATGCAAGCTTTTTTTTAGCTCCACCTCCAGCTATAGCAATATGACAGATATGTTTCCAAAAACCCACAAGTAAGAACTGTGTGGTGGAATGTTATACATTGCTTCTTTGAAAGGCAAACAACTGGTGGCAACAAAATTGTATATTTTAAATTAGATTAGATTAGATTCAACTTTATTGTCATTACACATGTAACAACTACAAAGCAACGAAATGTCATAGTAAAAAGGAGAAGCATGCAATTGAATAGCAATATAAAAGCCATACAGTGAACTGGAGGGTAAGGTTGCTTTTAGCTTTTACAGGCAGGCTTACCATTATATCAAAAAGTGAAGGGTCCCATTGGCACCGATGTTAACACTGGTCAGAGCTGGCCAGGGTGCAGTGTGGGTGAAATACCACTTTATAGACATGATGATTGGAAGACAAACTGGGATGAAACTGTTAATAACTTTTAATAACTTGTTTATAATGTCATAGACGCCTAAATCCCAACAGGTGGTCGCTAAAGGATGAGAGGCACTGATGCTGCCAGGATGTGACAGCCCAGATAACTTGGTCACGGAGGAGTGTTTCTGTCCCCCCCCTTGGCCTTATGCCTGTGTCCTTGGTTAAACTCAATTAAACTCCAGATGAACCTGACCCTCCTGTCTAGAGAGGATGCCAGCCAGCAAAGCTGTTTTTTCCCCCTGCACGACTTATCAGTGGTGCTGATTTCTAACCTCCTGATTGGTTATCTGTAAGATAGCATATTTTCCTCTTAAGTTAAGCTAAAATTGCAAAACAGGAACAAAAGGTAATCGAGGCATCGTTCTTATTCCTGACATGTTGACTGGCATTCAGACGCTTAGCTAAACTGTACTTTTTTATAACTATCTTATATGCTGCTGTAGGTGTTTTGATAATCAGCATAACAGAAGAGAGACACTCCATTCAAATTCTAACAGTTTTTTCATTTGTTCATTTGATTCATAGAGCTGTGTTTATAGACAGTGTTAGTGTGTGAGCAGTGCATTATAAAGGGGAGAACAGAAAATAAAACATTTAACAACACTCACATTTGCTTGCTGTGAGAGAGGCGTAACCTCTGAGCAAGGAATGCATTTCTTTCATGCAACCTGTTATAATTCCTCTGGATAACAGGATCTGCTAAATGACAATACGTAATGTATATGTAAACGGGTCCAATATCAAGGTGACCACTCCTACAAGCAACAGCTTTGTGAAGCATCGTGTGAACATTTCAGCAGAGGATGATGCTGTTATTCTAAGGTGTCAAATAAGGAATCATCTGTTAGTGAGTCACCATCACTTCATTCTAATCAAAAAATCCTAGCCCTGGAAATTATGTAGCATTATCCATTTTAAAGAGGTGCTAAAAAGTGTAGTGAAATCAAGACTGAGTCACACACTGTCACAACAGAGTAGAGAAGGTAACTATTATTTCAAGGTTTTTGAAAAATTAGCCTGGAATTAGTGGTGTGGTTCTTTTAGATCTTACGTCTAATTTATGTAACTGCCCTCACGGCTTTTTTGGTCTCACATTTGGAGCGCCTGGCTCAGAAAGTGTGTGAAGTGTTATTTTTTACTGTATGTGTGATGCAAGTCACAATGATGTGTGTGTGATTTTTGACTTCTACTCACAGGTCTCGCAGTTAGAATGTGTTTCTCCGTCTACCTCCTAACCTCTCCATGCCCCTGTCATTTGCCATGGTTACTCAGGGAATGTGCCCTGCGGTATGTTTTTTTGGGAATTATTAAAAGTGTAAATTACAATTGGGTTTCCGGGCTGCTGCAGGGTCACGGCAATGTGCATGAATCAAAAGGACAGATAAACCGTTCTGTGATTTATGAGCTTCTAATTTGATTTGCCGGGGGTTCAGAATGCTCCTGCTAGAGTCCTTCCTGGAAGTCTACTGCTGACAAGGAGGCACATCTTGCCAGATAAGAGGATAATTCAATATAGAATGCATCCATCCAGTTCTGCGATGATGAGGGATCTAATCTGTCTCATGAAAAATTGGGGTCGAGCCACACAGGCTATAAATGGATGAAAGTTTAAAATGAATGCTGATTGTGAGGCAGCTCTCCCACACAGCTGTAATTTTATACCGGGCTTTGCAGACGACTACCCCCCGCCCAGCCCAAAAGCAAATCTATTTTCGTATCCCAAAGAAATGACCCGATCTTGGGGAAGATCCTGGGCTAACATATAATGTAGATGGATCCTTGCTGCAATATTGTGGCAACATTATTCCACAGTTACTGTGCAAAAGGAAAATAAAAAAATAATAATTTAAGTGCCATGGGTTTACTTGGTAGGCTCACAATTGCAGCCCACATTTGCTGTGAATTTGTTGGGTCATCATGTTTTTGTGTTTTTTTGCAGCGTTGTCACCAGGCAACCACACCACCCAGCATAAGGATGTGCTGACCTGAGACTGATTCAAAACAGTGTCTGTCGAAACTAACCAGTGATTACGCTGCAGCTTTAAAATATAGGCCAAGACAGCTTAACTGCCCGTGGTGCAAGTTTGCAGACAAAAGAATGCCCAAACAGCTGTCCCTCCGCAGTGCGTTTTACAGGAATGTGATTGTTGTTGTTTTAACAGGTTTTTTTTTTTTTTTGTGGGTTTTTTTGATGGGAAAGGGGGAAGGCAGCATGGTTGTAGAGAGGTGAGCACCATTTGAATAATATTTGAATATTTTTGTACTTTTCAAAAGTTAGTGTATACATACATCCATACATTCTGCAAGTAGTTTGCAGGTTCAGTACTTGTAGTACTTTAGAGTCATCTTTTTTGCCATGGTCTGAATTGATAAGAATTTTGAACTGAAAGGTAGAATTATCTTGATGCCAGATAAGTTCTGTAAGTACAGGTAGCATACCAAAGTAGATAGACAGACTGATCTTATATTCCCTGGATTGCTTTAATGCACATCTAAGAGGCGTCTGAAATAATCTCACGTTTAAACTCCCTTTTGGATGTATCACAATTCAAAGGGTTTTTTTTCTCGTTGATCAAAGACAGTAATTAAGCTTGCCAAGGATGTGCCAGACGTAGGATGTAGAACAGAGTGAGACGTGGCTGAGACATACAGCGCCGTGCATTCCAATGAGGGGAGACGTGATGCTAACACAGCTAACATGGTTAACACGGCTACAGCTTTGCAGATAAGTAGCGGGCTGTACTAGTGTAGCGCATGCAGGGTTAACTGAGCCAGTTTGACCTGTACTGTATGTACAGGAAGCATGCGGAGGCCCTTTATTTAGATCGCATGGAAGGCTATACTCCATGAATGCTAGAGGTCAGTTTATTTTTGGTCAAACCGGTTCTGCATATTGCATTCTCATCTCGATTACCTGGGCGGCGAAGGATCGCACACCTACACCCATCTGCCCGCTGCTGTGGAAAGCAAGTTGCGCGGACGATAATTAATTGAGAGAGGAGAGTACGTCTTAGCATGGCTGTAATGCACTTTTTAAACGCCGGTCAGTTCATTTTGGCTAATGAGTTCCTGCTTGTGAATGACAGGATCAGATCTGAAATGGGTTGGTGTTACACATGGAAAAGGACACCACTTGCCTCTTCCTCTAGGCCTGTGAGGAGCGTGCCTTTACTCATCTCATCAGAACCAACAACAGCTCTGTAAGACTGTATTTGTAATGCAGGATATTTCCCTGAATGAAGCTGCGCCCCTGGAGCTACTACGACACAGAGAGCACACACTAAAGTAGGCCAAGCTCACAGAGAGAGGCCATGCAGGCAGCATAAGGCAGCGGACAAAACTGGTGTTTCTGGGTCTGTGGGACATAATGCCAAAGGTTTGACCTCCCTTTGGCTCCTTGGAGCCCCAGAAACACACCCATTCCTAACACATGACCCATATGAAACCTTCTCCTAATCAGACATGTTATGCATTTTTTTGCATGGATATGTGTCTGACAAGCAGTTTGTGATCCTGGGAGTGTGTTATTTCAGCTCAGTCTTTTGGGAGGTCTCAGGGGGGACTCAGTTAGCCCCAGGCTCTGCTCCCATTGGCTCCGGCTTACACATGATAGGCCATGACAGACTCTGCATGGAGACTGAGCCCAATCAGAGCATCCTGTTTCTTGCGAGTATCAACAGTTGCCGCTGATATGTTGTGTGGCAGCTGCCAGCCCCTTGGACCTGAGCTGCCATTCAACAAACATGTCTCCACTCTGCCGAGACTCATTAGGAACATGGGGAACATTGTGACAAGGCGGGCGCACCTGGGGTTGTCTGTCTTTCATCTCTGTGTTCCCCGGCAGATGGCAGATGTACCCCGACATGTTGGGCACAGAAGCAGCCATGTGAAGTATGTGTGCATAACCACACACATAGACACACACACATACACATGGAAAGAGGCTTGAATTATGTACACATGAAACCCAGTCACAGATAAGTGTATATATCAATATGTACTTATGCAAAACTGGTCTTTGAAGACCGAAATGTGTTTCACTCTGCCGTCGCAGACCGCTTTGCTTATTCAATTAGTCAAAAGGGGTGAAAGCTCTTGTGACTCTAAACATGCGCATGTGGCTCTTAGATCCATTGTGAAGATTGTGGTTTTAATGTAGGTTTCAATGATTCAGTAAGGTAAGGGTAAGATCTATGGCGTGTAATCCAGAGGCTGTCTGTTCGATTCTCAGGTGGGACTCTGTTTTAGTAACCCTGGGCAAGGTACTTAACCCAGACTCAGTATGTATTCAGATGTGGGAATGAATAACCTGTAATTAAAAAATGTACATTGTTCTAGATGGGAACATCTACTGAACAAACATAATCTAACATTGTGTAGCGTACACATGCAGTATGGATGCTGAGATTCTTTTTTGTTTGTTTTTAATTCAACAAACAGTTGAATTTTTTAAATACAAATTTCACGCCTGTTTTTTTTTTCCATTGCACTGAAGTAACGACACTCCAGAACCACCCCAGACTGATTCTCACAAGCTGGATTTCTTTGAAGTGTCTTTCTGTTTAGAGCACTTTATTTCTGTATAACTAGGATTTTGGTGATGTTTATGCTGGTATAAAATGTCAGGGCAATCATTATAATCAAACATCTGCAATTCAATACTGCGTAACCTAATTGCAGATAGAGCAGCCGTGAATTATTGATATTGGACACGTATACTGTGATGTATGCAAAGGGCAGGGCTATAACAGGATGACCCGCAATATTACACTGGCTGGAAATACCTAGCCTTGAATTAACAGTGGCTTAATTACATTAACAATGCTGTGAGTACTGTGTCACACTGTTGACAATGTAATGGTACTCACGTACAGTCAGATGTTACTGCATTTTGCCAAGTGGCAGATACAGTGGCAGTAGATTAGTATAGAACAACACATTCATGACCATTGTAATCAAAGTTGATATCCTGGATTAATGAAATTAGAAAGGGTATGTATATCCTGAATTAATGAAATTGTATAAATATAGAGCATTGTGTGTGTGTGTGTCTACGTCTGTGTCTGTGTCTGTGTGTCTGATTGACAGAGAGCAGATATATGTACTATATAATCAATATTTCTGATGCGTCAGTGTGTAGTTATTCCACCTGACAGCCCCTTCACTCCTGGCCAAAATGGCTTTGAAATGAGTCCTCAGTGCGATCAGGCTGCATAAGTGGGCCAGTTGCGCTTTGACCTGCATCAGTGAGTCAGAGAGCTGGAGACAGGTCACCTTGCCCAGCTGCACTGTAGACAGGTCTGCTGATGCAAAGCCCAGACAACGGTTATTTCCCTGTCATTCAGACATACTGCCTCAGGCCAAACAGCCTCTCCACTCTGCAGGTGTTCATGTGGCACCATGACAGGCAACACCAAGCTCAGCGTGTGCAGATGGAAACGCCTCCCTTTAGACACACAAGCATACATACACATGCATGCATACACACATACAGACATGCATACAGACACATATACATACATCCATGCACATGCAGGTGTACACACAAGCATATATGCATGGCAAAATGCCCCAACACATATATTTTTCTGTTATGCCATGTTTTTGTTCCTACATAATCAGTGCTAAGAAAAAAACATGAAGACACTGCACATACACAGGTGCAAACAGGTTAATGAGAGAATTTAATCTGATCTGAAGTCCTGGATAGATTTGTTGATGTTGTTCACTCAAGAGTGGATTCTTCTGTGTCAAAGAACACACACACTATACATGTGTGTACGTGAACAATGATGATTCTGGATTAGCTGTAATGGTGCATTAGTCGAGAGAGAAACAAAGGCAGAGTGGGATGGTCATCATGCAGATGAGGAGTGTTTGATGTTTCTTTGACTGACACCTAGTGGCCACTGTGGAGAAATGAACCAAAATTCAGACTAAAAGATTCGCGCAGCCAGAGCTAAACTGGAACAGATGAAGAGAACTTGATTATATCAGAAATCCTTTGAAATCCTAAATACCCTTTTTATATCTCATGTGATTTTCTATTTATATTGATTCATTGTAAATCAGAGTTTTTTGGCTGTGATATAAACGTCTCAATGATGGAAACACAAAAGAATCTGATGAAGAAAGCAATGTCATTTGCCTATACAGCAGCTGAATACGAGCACGCTTATGTAGATTTAATGTAGCAGTTTCATGCAGTTTCCAGCAATCTAAATCAATCTGATGACTAGAACCTTTTGACATTCTCATCTGTTTATAGTACACTGTGGGAAATACATAGATATAAGGTACCAATAATTTGATCATGTCAAAACATATGTTGTATAAATATGCATTTTCAATAGAGTGATCCTCAGATCACTGCAATCAGTGAGCGCCAGTGCAGTCTCTTGCCCTGCTCTGTCTGGCCATGTGCTGAGTTTCCATAGAGCAGATTCCGAGAGATTTCAGAAGGTTTTCAGACAGATCTCAATGTTGGTTTCTGACACACTATCTCCCCATTTCCTTACAATAGTCTTGTAGCATGTATACCATACTAAGGTCCGATCAGTAATTTATCTGATGATCTTAAGTATTGATGTGTTTAAGGATAAAAGGGTTAGGACTGTTCTAAGGTGCTTCTGGGCCTCCATCCCTTCACAAGTAATATAATATTAATGCCCTGTCTCATCCAGAACCAACACACAGGGATAGACTAATGAAGTACAACACAAAATATATCTGTCTGGCAAGTTATGTGTTTGCCAGTCTCCCGGCAGAGGAAATTTGATGAAAGTTAAATACTGTCTGACCCCAAATGAGAGCTAAAGAGTAAGGGCAGAGAGGGTCCCAGTGTGAGGGAAACTAAATGTTCTGCTTTTTCCTGTGCAGCGAACATGGATTCCATCTGCCTGGACACGTTTGCTGTTTTCTTAAAATATGGGTTCAATTTTTGTGGGAGATCACATGATTTACTTAGCTATGTGTCAGGCTACTTCTTCGTTCACTGGTTCCATAAACATGCCTACTGTCGCATTTAGTGTAATAACACCCTGGCCGCATCACCTACAGGGTAGCTAGCTGTACGTAGAGAAACCTACCTTCAACAAGAGCTATCCCTGGCTGTTGAAATACCAGTCTTTAGTCTGGCTACACTGATGTGCACCCAGTATCTGGTGCAGAGCAGGGCCGGCGCTATGGGGGTGCTAAGGGGTGCATTGCACCCCCAGACAGACCTCAGTGCACCTCCAGTTGTCTCCTATATCCCGATGTCTACATAGTTTTTATTAAATTTTTTTAAGATATGACGTTTTGAGCCCCCCATACCCCCAGTGCACCCCTCTATATTTTCTCCGGGCACCGAGCCTGATGCAGAGCTGTCATTCATTGCATTTTTTCCACTTAGCCTTCTCCATCTCTGTTCTGCAAATGGTGGGTTAAGAAATGATTTAATTTAGCCATTTTGGGGGAAATTGAAAGGTGTGTGTTTGTGTGTGTATTTGTGTCTGTGCGCGCGCGTGTGTGTGTGTGTGTGTGTGTGTGTGTGTGTGTACGTGTATCAAAGAGAGATGTTCCATGGTATTCAGGTAATTCTTTATAAAGGATCATTGGACATGTAGACTGTGTAGTCTGAATGGCACTGAAACCCCGTGGAGTTGCTTATTATGACATTTCAGGTATGCCCTTCCACATTCTGCCCCCAAGGAATTCTGGGTAAACTGAAAATGCTAGGAAATGCACAGGACCTTATCCCAAGCCTGAGACAAGAACCCAGTGCAGTTTCAGTGCGATGAGTCTCGTCTGTGGTTGAAGTGTGGCCCTTGGTGTGAAACCAGGTGACAGTCACATGTGTCGAATGGCGGGTGTCCGTGCTTGAAGTGAGATGCCTGCCAGTGTAAATAACAGCAGTTACATAATGCCCATGCCACAGCTGTGAGTTAAGAAAAATGATCCATTTGGCATTGGGCTGCGTCCTGTTGCGTTACACAGTGAAAAGGTGCATCCCCTCTGGCTGGCAATTGGAGCAGGGAGCGCCATATCAGGTGCCCATGGCTGGAGAGGATGGAAGCGTGGTGTTATAGGGGAGGCTGCATTTGCACCGCCCCACACAGCCACCCCTCATAATGGGAGGCCCTGCCCCCCCGACCCTGCTTATGCTGTTCATCTTCCCCAACTCCTGACCGGACTCCTGTGCACAGATCAAGTAAACGCTGCAGGTTGTTTCATTGCAATACAACAATAACAGAACTGATTTATACAGGTTTGTTAGTAAACACCTAAGGCAACCAAACCTGGCAGAAATGGACTGTGTTCAAAATCAGATGCAATTATTAATCTGTGACCTTGGTCTAATATGGTGCCTTGGAGAGATCAACAATCAAACCCAGGGAAAATAGATAGTTAGATATATCTAACATTGATAAGTCAGCACTGAGGGCCATTGACGTGGGGTATGTCCAACCAAACACTTTCCCTGGGATTATGATTTCAGAGAACTACTGTAGGTGCCCTTTTAATGTTTGTGTTGTCATGGCAAATGTATCTGTTACCTCACTCCGTTACTCTGAGCACTGAATGGTGATGCTAAATGCAGTATTAAGTCATTACCTTTAAAGAGGCTGAGCTTCAGGGGAGAGAGTGCTGAGCTTGCCCGGCTGTTTTGATTAGTGATGTGGGTGTTGAATAGAGTCCCTGTCCCTTCATGCATCCCTGCAGGGGGGTTTGTAGCTATTAATCTCCTGCCTCACGCTACAAAACAGTCTTTTACTTCTCTGACCAATCATACTGTGCGGGCTGCATCTCTGTTTGATCTGGTTGGTTGAAATCTACGGCATTACAGAAAAGTGTTTGAGTGGTGGTTTTAAAAAGAGCTGTTTTCTTAACAGATAATTCCTGCGTTCACTCGATTAACCTGGTAATATCACTCTAATGGATGCCTGTTGGTGAATGATCCACTACATTACATTATTGGCATATAGCAGACACTCTTATTCAGAGCGACTTACATGGGTTACAGTTATCCATTTATACAGCTGGATATTTACTGATGCAGTTGTGGCGCCCAAGGGTACAGCAGCTGTGCCCCAGTGGGGAATCAAACCTGCACCCAAAGTCCTGCTCCTTAACCACTACGCTACACTGATCCATTAAAAGGCATATTGGCACAGCAGTGTAGCAGTGTTTAAATGACTAAGTGTAAGTCATGGAGGAGTGAAAAAACACAAGGATATGCCTATGGATATTGGATGCCCAGTTACTGTTCATAAAAATGTATTCCCATCTGAACATAAGATCTTTGGCTGGACTTTCTTATCCCATCATTAACGGGAAAGTATATAATATGGTTAGTTTTATTCCTAAATAGTGTACTGCTGTTTCATGAATCACATCATCTGAAATATTCCTTGGCAGCTGTCCAAGTATAAAATACCCTTTGTGTTATAGACATGATTCCATTGTTTTTTTAATAACTCATTTTTTTTCAGTGCACTTATTTTCTGAGAACCTGAGAACTCTTCTAATTTTAAGTTGGGTGGTATACTAATGAACAGCAGAGGGCAGCCTTGACCTGTATTCAGCACCTGCAAGTATTCATCTGTGATTTCCACGCTTATTGGCTAACATTCTGGGTACCATGCAGAGCAGGTTTGATTTTAATCTTTATCTTGATCTGAATATCACTTAACCAGTGTCAGCTGTTAGTTGCAGCTGTTTTGTTGCAGTGATAGCCTTGGTTGAAAGCATTTCTGGCTTTTCACTAAAGGTGATGGGAGTATAGCCACGGCCGCATCTTGTTGAAAGGCCAACTTGGGACACTTTGATGGTCGCTGTCAAATCAGCAGCGATTTACATGATACGTTTGTCCTCTTCCATGTACTAGTTCAAAAGTATAATAACTGCATAAGCACAGCCGAGAGGTACCTTAAGTGTCCAAATATCTGCATATTGTACCTCACTGCTACTGTTGACTCTCAGTTGCGTGAGAGATGCAGCGTAAACCCAGGGTGACCAACCAAGGGCTTCATGAGGGGCTTTATGTGTGAAGGAAAAAAAAAAAACTGAACTGAAAAAAATTGAACTGCATTGATGTCACGTTTAAAAATGTTACTGTTGTGTAAAATTGTGATATGTCATATGTCATTGCATGTGCACATTCTCCACTATCTACTTCTTTTTTTCTTCTCCGTCTTAGTTTTCCTGCCACATTACATCATGAAAAATGTTCCGATTGCCCCTTTGATCTACCTCTCCATTCATGGGCATAGTTCTTATCAAATGTGGGGGAATACATACTGTGGCACATTCATACAGCTTATTTTAAAAGACTTTGTTGTTAATTTATGCATTTTGACACCATTCTCTGCAAATTCAGTCACACTTTAACCAGAAATGACAGATGAAATTAACTGATTTAGTCATCTTTTGCTAAAAATATATAAAGCGGACAGCTTCCCGTACTGCTGTTGGCATCTGTTTATGCTCTAATTTGGGGAACTTGAAGGGGTTCTTCCTGTTAAAGCACTCTGCTTCCAACTTTCCCTTTATATTTAAAACTGCATATTTTGCATTGTGAACTGTTGATCAAATCAAAATCAAAAGACTTGAAAACGAATGGGCTTTATTTATTTATTTATTTAATTTATTTATTCATCCCTCCTTTATTGTAACAGTATTCACATCTTACTAAATGGTATCTGTTCCTGCACTTTAGACAAAGATTGCTAGTGCATTTATTGGGTTCAACCTTCCCAACCACCGAGGCTCAGAAACGTGTCGGGGTGCATGATAAATTATCTATTAATGCATTGTAATTCACAGAACTCATCAAACAGGTGTGGCCAAATACTTTTGTCCAGATGATATACCCTGTTTTTCAGGGTTTGGGCTAGGCCCCTTATCTCCAGTGAAGGGCAATCTTAATGCTTCAGCATACCCAGACATTTTGGACAATGCTATGCTTCCAACAGTTTGGGGAAGGCCCTTTTCTATTCCAACATGACTGTGCCCCAGTGCACAAAACAAGGACTATAAAGACATGGTTTGATGAGTTTGGTGTGGAAGAACTTGGCTGGCCCACACAGAGCCCTGACCTCAACCCCATCGAGCACCTTTGAGATGAACTGGAACAGAGAGCCAGGCCTTCTCGTCCAACATCAGTGCCTGACCGCATATATGCTCTACATGAATGGGCACAGGAATTCCCACAGAAACACTCCAAAATCTTGTGGAAAGCCTTCCAAGAAGAGTGGAAGCTGTTGTAGCTGCAAAAGGGGGACCAACTCCATGTTAAAGTATATGTATTTGAATACAATGTCATTACAGTCCCTGTTGTTGTAATGGTCAGGCGTCTGAATACTTTTGTCCGTATAGTGTATATCTGTTCTTGTTTAGAAGTTATTGTAGCTTCACATTACCGCCTTAAGGTCCTGACTTAGACCTTAACATAGAGTGAAGACCTGCCCTTATATTTTAACAATATCTCTAAATATATAGGCCCCTTTTCTATACTCTAAACTCTTATATGTTTGTTCTACATTTGTTCTATTCATGGCACATACCATAGCTAAAAAAATCACCCTCTGGAACAGATTATCCCTACTGTAATATTATAACCAACAAATCCAAGAAATCAAATACTATAAAGGCCAATTGTTAAACTGCAGAAATGCTACTTCATCTGCAGGTTCTATCCACCAGTACAAAAATTGTAGAAAACAGTACTAACAATAAAAATGTGTTATCAACCTAGCCATCTCAGGTATCAACATAGTGAAATGTGAATAGTGACTAGGATATGTACATTAAAAACAAAACTGCTGCTGTCAGACATGAGTTAGTCACAATGGAGTGAACAGTATTGTATGTTCAGTGATGATCATTTAACGAATTGCTCATAATGTTGCCACATCTTCCTGAGCCTTTGTCTTTTAATTAAAATTACAAAACATTGTTCGAATTTTGCTGACTCTTTCCTGCATTTTATACTTGGACATAACACAAATATTTGAAAGACCTGATCCTCTAACAACAACAAGTTACACGGAAGAATCGCGTCGGTTTCCTTTGGAATTGTGCAATTTCACTAGGGAAGCATTTCACTCCTGTTGCATATTGCATTTTGTAACAAATGTCTGAGAGAGCTGCTCATCAACAGTTCAGGACCATTAATGTGCTCAGAGCAGAAAAAAGCCACCGAAAGTGGAAAGGATTGCAAGCTATAAAAAACATCAGACAAGGACGTATGAGCTGTCAGAATATGAAACAGTTTTAATCAGTGGATCATTTCACCACTTTTCACCATCAAACTTTCAGAATTAATCATGGAGTCACAGTGCACACTTGACTTGATTCATTCTGCTGAAAGCTCAGATGTAACGGCTCTGAAATGACAGAATAATGCTACTAATAAGAATAATATTCTGATGCACCCATAAACTGACAAATAGGCAGTATTGTAAACAGGCAGCATCAATTGAACTGAGTTACTATCAAGAAGAATAAAAACATATTGTAAAGACACTAGAAGTCAAAAGAACACTTAGGAATAACATTAAGCCTTGACTTGGCTCCTTTAAAATAATTCGCTTGCGCTGGTGGATCTGTCTGTTATGGGAAATTTTGATGAATAAGTGTAGTGCTGTAGCTCTTGTGTGTCTGCGTCGGCTCGACACTGCGGTCGAAGTGTGATGTGCCTCCCCCAGTGATTCTCCTGAACTGTCAGCATTTCCCGTCAATATGACAAGCCGCTGTACTGAAGCTTCTTTTAGTCAGCAGGCCAGAGCTGAAGAATGAGGCAATCCGTATGCTACACAGCCTTACTGTGTGTTTGAACACAGGGTGATTTCGTCATTTTTTTAAAATGATGATGTTTTTTTATTTGTTATTTGTTAATTTATGCGTGTTTTTTACTCAATAACATGAATATGCATTTGTTATTTTTATTCACTGCGAGTCTCTTCCCACTTAACCATGGGTGATACAAATCATTTAGAAATAAGCACTAGCAGTAAAAATATGTAAAAACATGATTTAATTGGTTTAAATTGCTTCACATAAGTATGTATAAATAAGTAATGATAAGATGATAATTTACTTTTAATGAGTAGGAACTTCTTGTGGAATGCTTGCATTTTTAGTAAAGCAGGGCATTTTCATTTAGAATTGAAAAAGAATAAAAATTATATGCCAATATTTGTAGTTTCTGCAAAGCTCTGTATGCTTTCTACCCAGACTCATAGCTCCCATCACACCCACACATGCACAACCACAGGATATTTGCTGTGTGGCAGTTGCAGAGCATCCACAGGAAGTGACATGCTGTGGGCAGGAAGCGCATTGAAATGTCGTGGCACGTCACTTTTATGCAAATGAGGCGTAGCAGCATCAGTTCTCCTGTACCCTTGAAGAGGAGTTATTCACTGCCAGTGCAGGGATGGGGCAAAAAAGCACCTGCGGGGAAAAGGAGTCTGCTATTCCTGTAGAGCACTGGAGTTCATCAGCCATTAAATGCTGCCGTAATCAGAAATGAAGTCTAAAGCTCCCTATTTTAAAGAGTGGGATACAGCTCTATGTTGTCACATGTATATTTATGTAATATATATTTATCTGTATATATCTTTATATTATACATATAATGACATTTCTGAGTGTCAGTCAACTCTGAGAGCTTGCAGACTGAAATGGTTCTTGCAAAGCTCAAAATGGGCTGCAAAAGAGCTGGAAGTGTCTGTGGTTTGACCCAGAGTGATTATACAGATCACGTTCTGTTGCTCGGAAGATGTCAATGGAGTAGCACCTACCCTTCAACAAGTGTCCATTGCACTGTACGACATTGTGTGACTTGTAGTGTGAAAAATAACTGTTAACTGTGCTACCTGTATACTTTCTGTTCATATTGATTGTGGTCTACTATAGCTATTATATTGTATATTGTTATTATATTATTAGAACATTATATAGGGTGTGAAATATGATTTCTCCGCTTTAGGGTGCAGAATATCATGATGTCTAACTTCTTTGTCTGTAAGTGTGATACTGGTGTGAATTCAGGGCCTGGTGTATGGTGTTTTTGAGCTCTTTGAAATGTCTGAAATGTATGTTTAAATTTTGGTAGCGGTCATGTATTTTATGAGAGTATCCAAAAAACACTGTTACATTCAGTGCATTATAGTTATACATTTCTTACAGATGTGTACATCAGGAAAATACATTAGCAGAACTGTAATGCACCTAGGTACGTTTAAATGCTCTAGAAAACAGTTTGAGATGAAACAATGGAAAATGTATTTGCCTGGACTCCAGTCAAGTATAATTCTTGGGTAGAATTTCACTGGTGAAGAACATTAGGTAGCCCAACGCATGTCATGTTTCCTGGTATAAAGTTACAATGTTGGGTCTGAGAAAAGTTTCATGCTTAAACAAAATTTATGCAGTTAGGTGTCTGCAGCATGAAAATGCTGAGAGAGATGTCAGTACATGAATATTTTCATGAGACTCCTTAGTGGCTTAGTCAGTTAAAACATTCCTCCAACTCATTTATAGGCAAGCATGGGGACTTTGGTGTGTAAAGAAGTGGGGCTTGGCACTGTTTTTTGGAGGAGAACACATTTGCTTGTGTAGGGCAATTTACAGGACCACATCTCCTGCAAACCCCCCCCAAGGAATGCAAATGTTTACCTCTGGGCTTGCAGGAGGTCAGGAGGGTGCAATAGTTATCTGGATTCCTCAGTTACCCTCCGTGACAAATAAGCAACCCAACCAGGGGGTAGCAGCAGGCCAGCCCTTGTCGCTAGTCTCTGGTCAGCAGGTGACGCTAAGGGCAGCTGCGTCCTGGACTCTGGACTCTGTCTGCTGCCAGGCAACCTACAGCACAGCCATGCTCAGGACCCTGTTCATCTCTTGTCAAAAGTATGGAATATGGTCATCCTCAGGTGCAACATAATCATGTTTGGTGTCATTTGAAAGCTAATTTCACATACATGTCAATGATGTATATAGCAGGGAGGTACAATGGGTCCATAATAAAGATTACAACATGTGGCACAAAAGTGGACAGTGAGGAATGCACTTATCTTCGCATACTTCACTCGCTAACACCCCTCATACCCCCCTGGTTACGACAGTATTTGTAATTGATGAATCCTGACTACACTGTTGTTTCAAAGCTTACCATGTTTGGTCACAACACCAAAGTCCAGATACCCTATGTTCAGGTATATCAGGGGGAAACAGGCATAGTTCGAGAAGACTCGTTAGCATGACCTCCTGCGCATTTTTGCATATAGCCCATTCATTATTCTTTGCCTCTCCGTTGTACTCTGTTATTTCTATTGCATTATCTACTGTTTGTTATTTTGGACAACCATACATTGTAACAATAAATTCATTTATCGTAACTCGATGCTCGTTGTCCGTCTTACTTGCTGCAGCTGATCACTGTACGATAAGAGAACTGCTATTTACGCGCTCATAAAATCATTATGCTATTGGTATACTCCGTAGTCCCTCGCCTATACAACTAGTGTCATTTCAGGTCAAGCTCAGACCACAGGCATGTATGCATCTCCATGAGAGACTGCAACCCGTATAGAGCAACACTACGCAAGACCAGAGGCTACAGTCCCTCGGTTGCATATAAGCATTCTATCTTAGCAATTAACAGAGAGGCATTTGAGCAATCTGATCACTAAATTGGAATATGTTAACAATAACAAAATTGGAGTCAGATGTATTAAAACAGTTGTATTTAATGAATTCTGTTCCCGAACCGCCAAAGGTAAGACGGCACGCCATCCTTCGCCACTCGGGCACTTCTGTCATTGGTGTGTTCGAGTGAGAGCTCTACGAGTAGCTCTACACTTGTATCCACCGGTATTATGAAGTGGGGTGGATGCAAGTAGGACAGTAATTGGGCAGCCCACATTGGGAGAAAATGAGGAAATTGGGCAATTCATAATTGGTCAATCCAAGTTTAAAAAAAGTTTTTGATAGTCAATGAATATCGGTGGGCCCTATGAATAATTACAGACAATGCTGAATCCAAAGAAATGTCAACATTGCTGTTCCTCTTAACCACTGTATGTGTAGGGCTTATGCTTAGGCGTATTACACAATACATTTAAGATGTACTCAATATGTCTGTCCTTTGCAAAGAAAAAAGATGGGTCGTATTTACAGTAAATGACTAATGTTTCGGTTAGCCCATGCTGCAACGTCATCTTCAGCAGCGCTGATGTCACCCTTGCCTCAGGAAACCGAGCGCTGTCGGGGAGACCTCTCAGCGTGTGGCCGTTTGACCCCTGTAGCGCATGGGTCTGGCAATGCGCTAATGTGGCTAGCAGCGTGATCGATTTAGCACACTGACAGAAACGTGGTGGAAAAATTAAACAGCTCTGCCCCAGTAGACGCCTCACTCTTCCACAGAACTCGGCGTGTCGGTCTGTCTATCAGGGTGTGATCTGCTGAGGTTCCCGCAATAGAGAATGAGATGCGGTTTCTCGTTTTATCAGGCGATTGGATGGTGATCGTTGGCAAAAAGTGCTTCCGATCTCTCTCGGCATCTGCCGCTCTCCCTCTCTGTAGATATGGCTACCCCATAGGCCCAAGGAAAATGTGATGGGTTACTTTACTGTTAGTGACGTCCTTAACTTGTGTCATGCTGTTTAATCTGTGACTCAAGTTTTTCAGTTAGCTTCCTGTGGTTTGCTGCATTGCTGTAGCAATGTTATTAACAGGTTTTAACAAATTTTTAAAAACTGCTTGAACATAGTCATTATTTTACTTACATGAAGTAGGACTGAAGGTACATAAATAGACAGTGTGAAAAGCCTATAATAGACTTTTTGGAGAACCTGAAAGTATGCAGGCCATTGTTTGAGCCTGTTGTTTGTCTGAGTTCTGTCTGGTGTCTCCATCCAGCATCCAGGTAGTGTTCAGGCATTGTCACGCATTGAGTGAAAGCAGGAAGTCAATGTGGAGTTCAGTTTGCAGAAAAGCCCTAATTCCCTACTGAGACTTGTGGGATGTGCCAGACAGGGCGGTTTGCAGCTCTGTTAGGTAATGATACCTGTAGGTGGCATAGACACAGACGCTTCTCAAAAGCATCTTTGTCTTAATCTTTTTTTTCTGTGGGAGTCTTCTGGCAGTGGGTGGGGGATGATTTACACATTGATGCATTTGCAAATGGATTAGTCCACTGCTATTGAATCAGTGACTGCATACATGCATTAGAGATGTCATGTTTGAGATTCAAACATGTAATTGATCTTCAGACATGGCCTAAACTAATACAATGAATATCTGCTTCAACCACCTAGGGAGGGTACTCACAATGAGCTCAAAGGCTTAGAAGGGAGGCATCCGTGTCTTTCCAGCTTTCCAGGCTGATGATCTGCTGGACTGAGACCTTCCCCTAAGGGCTGATGACGGCCTCTTTGAATATACAGTGGCAAGAAAAAGTATGTGAACCCTTTGGAATTACCTAGTTTTCTGCATTAATTGGTCACAAAATGTGATCTGATCTACATCTAAGTCCCAAGTATAGACAAACACAATGTGCTTAACCTAATGCCACACAAACAATTATAATATTTCATGTCTTTATTGAGCACATCCATTAAATGTTCACAGTGCTGGTGGAAAAAGTAAGTGAACCCTTGGATTTAATAACTGGTCAAACCTCCTTTGGCAGCAATAACCTCAAACAAGCGCTTCCGGTAGCGCTTCCGGTAGCTGATCAGACCTGCACAATGTTCAGGAGGAATTTTGGGCCATTCTTCCTTACAGAACTGCTTCAGCTCAACCATATTCTTAGGATGTCTGGTGTGAACGGCTCGCTTGAGGTCATTCCACAGCATCTCTATTGGATTCAGGTCTGGGCTCTGACTGGACCACTCCAAAAGGCAGATTTTCTTGACTGGGTACTGCTTAAAGCTTAAGTCACATCTGTATAGACATTCTCTGGCTGTTGTGTAGTGGGCAATTTGGACTTGGCTCCTGTACAGTTTTTGTAATGTATTTTGTAATCGTAATGTCTTGAAAGGTGTTAAAAGTGTGTTACTCATTCACTTTGTAAAAATAACTGCTATGCCAAAAATATGCCAAAACTATCTGTCAGAACATATATTCTAGTTGTTTTTAGCTAATGATCAAGTATAACCCTGTTATTAAGAATTATGTGAGAAAATTGCATTGTGCTTGAGTGTTTTGTTGGGATTGCATTTAGACTGGATAGCACTTTATGCTCAATGTTTATACTAAAATAAACTTGGACGATGACCTGAACTTTAAGTCTGAAGTATGCTATCAACACTCTTTCATGGTTGCATTATGTATTTCACGGTGGTATGAGTTGTCGCAGTATAAACTGGATGGCTAATTACTGAAGCATTCACTTGTCTCCCTGATCCGACCATAGGTAACGTGCGTCCTCATGATTACAATTCAACTTTGACTGCTCAGGCCTCAGAATATCCATATGGTAGTTTTATAAACCACTGTGCCAATCAGTATTTAGTGAAATGTTGTAAAGTTCCTTTAGAATGATTAATCATAGCTCTTGGGGTGTGTTGTAACAGTTAAAAATAGAGTTTGGGAAGTATAGACAGAAAACCCAGAGAGGTCACCAAGCGACAACATTGTTTGACATGAATAACAGAATGATTGCAGTCATCAAGTGGTGGAGCCATGAGCTTTTGTATAGCCTACCACTTTGTAGTGTGTTTGCTACTAAGGAAACTTGTTTGACTTTGAGTGATACTGAAACTGATAAGACAGTAGTCTCATCCCTTCTTTCTATCATACAGCATCTCTAACTATTGCAGGTCTAAAGTTAAAGTCTGAGATTCCTATTCACACAGAAGGTTATAAAGATGCATGTTGCTTGTGAAGTGCCTCCCTCCCAGACAATTCCTGTAAATGCACAACTCTCCAAATCTGTGAGCTCTGGAGAAACACATGCAGCTCATCAGCAGCCCTCCAGTCATATGTATTGCTGAGAAAACCACACCAAGCTGAGTTTCTAAGAATCTCACAAGGCGGGGGTCTTGTGGCTTGAATGTAAATGAGATCCTCTCGCCTTTTGGAGTGCCCGCTCTGCACATTTCCTCTTTGCTGTCAGACCCTGTAGTCTGTATGTCTGTTTATACGTGATGAAGCTATACAGTTTATTATAAGCTACTTATTATGCCGTTTACTTGAAAAGAGGAACATGGGGGTTTTCCGAGTGCTGCAAACAGAAAGTGAAGATGCCGTAAGCAGAGGCGCCGACAATGCTTGCCGGTGCAGCGAATAGAGCTTTGAGTCCAGAAAATATGGGTGCATGGCCCCCGTGACCCCCTGTTCCAAAACCCACACTCCAAAATTCAATCCCATGCACCTTCTCATCAGCTGTGAGAGCCATAAGCACTGAGTAAGGTGCATTAAGGTGCCTATAGGGTATTTATCCTTATGGTTGCAAAAGCAGCACCCATAATGACTATGCCACACACTGTTATGGCGGAGGCAAATTCAGCTTTTGATGAATCATCACAAGAGCAGCTGCTTAGGAACATGAGGCTTCATTAATGGAGGTCTTTATGTCTAACATTAATACTGCAGCATCAGGCATTACTGTGCTTCTCCACAACACAGAACCCAGAAAACAAATGACTAAAAATAATTCACTTATTTATTTATTTATTTTTTAACACAGGAGTACATAAAAGCCAGCATTGGAATAATGCAGCACAGCACAGCTGGTAACCCTAACCCTGTTTCCTACCCTTTCCCGATGAGTAAACAAGAAGGCCCACTTCACCCATTGGCAGATAGCCTTCGACAGGTAAGCATGGCCCAGCTTTCACACAGTGCTCAGTAGTAGGTGCTCACCCCACATTGCAGCAGTATCCATGCAAATACACACCAAGATAGAACAGCACTGTCACATTGGGCACATGCAGCATGGGTGCACTTTAACAGGACTTCTGCCCTCTGAGAACTCCATCAACTGAGGACTCCTTAAACTCCTTTACCTACAACTGTGGTTGAAGCTAACTATTAGACCGACCAGGGAGTAGGGAGGCCAAGTGGCTCATACTGGCTCAGTCTGCACATACAACAAGCCAACGGCCATTAAGAAGGAGGAGATGTGTTTTTGCAGCCATGCACTCCAATCAACAGAAGTTACAGCTGTTATCCCAAAGCAAGCCTGTCCCTGCTTGCTTTGGGATAACAGCACATGCAGGTGTAATGTCAGCACGCCATGTGGGCAGGCCATGCTAATGCACAGGGAGCCCATATACATTCCATATCTGATGAGGGCTGGCATTCCCTCACTCTACACATGGCAGGTCCATGGTTCCACAAAAGCAGAGTGTCCTCTACATACCTTTAGACAAGCAGTTTACTGTGAGCTCTCATCCAGGTCAGAGCTCTGTCACAAACAGGGCAAAAGAAGGTTAAACACACTGGTCTTAAGTGGATTTAAAGATGTTTGCAAGCCTACTGCACCATCTATACATACTTTTTATACATTTTTTGTATTTCTATTATTGCAATTTTTTTAAAAAAGTGTATGAAATGTGACATGTTTGACAGTTTACATCATAGACTTTCCCCATGAGGATACATCAATGCACCCTCCACTTGAGCAGACAAACAAGGGCATTTCTTTCCTCCCTCATATGTCTCCTACAGAGTTGGAATCATCCTTGAGGAGGTTTGCTTTCCTGGTCTGTAGCGAAGGGCGAGAGCAGTCGCCCCACCCGGCTTTGAACCCGGGTCTACGGGGTACCAAACATGCGATTTTGACCGCGACGCCAAAGAGCCAGGCTCGTTGGTATGGCAGTCAGAGCGCATACTCAACCGTAGTGACGGCACTCCGTCACAAGGTCACAGAGGATGCAAGGTTGTAGGCATTGAAGAAAGGACACAATTCAGCAATATTGGGACACGGCCAAGATAAGATCTAGAATGTGTCATTTTTGTTTTTCGGTAAAGTATGGGCCTAGTTTTTCACGTGCTCCATGGAAACAATGTGATATAGCAGTGAAATTGCCTGGAATCGGTTGACAAAAAGCTCTTGAGTGGTGAAAATTATTATTTTAGTAGTATGTAAAATATAACAAAAAAAGTGATTAAAGTGAATTGAAGTGATTAGTAAAGCCTTTCACTGCTTTTAAAGCCATCAAAAAAGCTCCTGAGGACACTTGACAAGAATTTTTGTAACCTAAGGAAATGGGTATCAAATTCACAATCTTACAGAAAGGAAATGGCTTAGACATTTGAGAAGGCGGTGATTGTTTTTGTGAAAAACAGGTTCTCTCGTGTCACCATCCCACAACGGTATCATACCCAAGGTGAAAGTTTTAAGAGGTCTGCATTGCTAGGAAGATAAGTAGTAGCAGTACAGTGGTGAGGATTTGGGGTTGTTGTAGTCTGCCATTGGTAGGGTTATTACCCAGACAATATATGCCATTTATGCACCACAGATTGTCAGATTGTCATGCTGTTGTTCACATTATAATTGTCTATAAGCAATAAAAAAACATAATACTCACATACATTGGCTTCTCAAAGTTAAAGACAAAATGCATTGCAAATAGAATGACTATAGGCCTGTGTCAGCAGGTAGAGATAGTGTCTTTCACTGAAAGTACATATTATCAAGTTTCTCCCTCTTTCTAAAGCCATATTCATTGAGAAAAGTACAGTTTCATATAAGCTTCAGATAAGATTAAAGTGGAGTGTAATACCCTCTTGCATTCACAACATAAAGATGAAGAAAACACAATATTCAACAGCTGTATGAGAGCAACATTCAATATGGCCTCTATTCAATCTAACCACAATGCACTTTGTCCTGAATTTTAAGTCATAAATTTAAAATGTTTTGTGGTTTTGTTGTGGTCCCACAGAATACTTTCTTAGTGTTGTGAAATGAGGAAAAAATGCAACACTTGCTTGTATTTTTTTTTACTCTTTTTAAGGACATATTGAGGTTAGATTGAATAGAGAAGTAACACAACTACCACTATAGAACAGCTCAAATGATTAAAGATGACCAATCACCAAAGACTGACATGGTTCAATGACAGCTCAAATACAACAGGATTAAACTAAATTGATGAGTCAAATGAGTTATAGTTGTGGGCTATAAGATGCAGGTAATCACAAGTATGGCAGTTATTGTAGAGCACATAATAGTACGACAGAGTACAGTACATCAAAGGCAACTTTCATAAATGTAATATACCATTAAAGCATTTTATCCTGATTATGGTTGTAATTAAAGCAAAACTCCAACCTGAAACTGAAATCATGGCTGGTTTTGTTGTTTGGATTGGCATGGCTGTTGGCTTAGTGCTTTTATTTATGTCTCTTAAGTGAGTCGCACAAGTTGTAAAACAAGCGGTTGTCCAAGACCAGGCGAGGCAATGTGTTCAGTCAGTTTCGCTGACTCTTCACGGTGCATTTTGGCTTTCCCTTGTCGTTTTTCATTTTCTCCTCTGGCAGGTAGAACTCAAGTGTTCTCAGCTCTATGATGGCCTTCTCTTGGGTCCTCATATCACCAATCTGCCACAGGGATAGGGAATATCAAAGCAATCGGAACAGCGAAACAGTAATAACACAGCCTTGTCACATAGCATTGTCCCATCTCAGTCACTTGTCAGCCAATGCAGTTTGCTCTTGTCCTTGAGGAACACCTTTTCAGCAGGATTTTTGGATTCTTACATTAATTTGTAAAACATGTGAGGTTGTGTACATTTACTGTACATACAATGACTCAAATGTAAGGACAAAGGGCAATGAAGCCGCACTAAACTAAGGCCTGACTGTCCTCCTATTTAACTGTTTATCTAGAGCTATTCAAATCAGAATGAACCGTTTACTTTTTCACACGGCACTCTCGTTAACCAAAGGAATAAAATATGTTGGCTGTTTGCTTGTGTTGTATTCTGTCTCACTTGTAAGTCACTTTCAATAATAGCACCTGCCAAAGGAATAAATGTAATGTAAATATTTAATACCCTTTCAAAATAAGTGCCAATTTATATTATGTGTCACATTGGTTGGAGTACCTGTAACAAGAGAACAGTCGATTACAAATTGCTCTTTGCTGTACTTCCTTTTTTAAATAAGATCATTGTCCAAACTAGAGGAGCTGAGATTGTAATTGGTGAAATGCAGTTATCGTGGTTTAGAAACAGCAGACACGCCACAGTAATCACCTGTTTTGTTGCATGTTGAAGTTTATGAATCTGAAGCATAGCCACCTCTTTTGCTGTCAATGTCATTTGTCTTCTGGTCTGAAAAAGAGTTGTGCATACTGGGATGTAATACCGAAAAAAGGCAAGGATAATTGTAAGGTTGGAAGTTCAGGAAACAAATTTTATTGGATGTATCAAGCACTGAGTCAGTGTGAATGGTTGGTCCAGCCAAACACTCCTACTGGGGTTGAATCTTTCAATGTCCATTGAAGTTTTCCTGTTGTAGCTTCACAGAAATAAGTTTGCATGTTCAAGAAAGCATTACAGCATTCACAGTTATGCAAAGAACGTGCCCATATTCACAAAATTATTTGATAACTTTGGAAAACAAATGTGAAAATTATTAATTTTGTATATGTACTTAACATTCTCAGTTGGCAGGAGCCTTAATTCATGAAAATTTTGATGTAAGAAACAGAATGATGCTTGCTTAATTTCCTTATTCAAAGACAATGTACATTACCATTAGGTACTACATCACTCATACTTCCAACATTGCTTTTAAAACTCCAAAACAAATTTTAAAAAATATTCAGTACAAGTGGCACACCCGCCCAGTTATTACAGGTTTTCAGATGTAAAACATAGGTCCCCTATTTATTAAGGCACAGTATTTTGGTTTCATTTACCTCATCCATCGACATCCCTTGGGCTTCTTGGTAGAGCTTCCTGCACCGCCTCAGGCGACAGACCTTGTGGTAGACATGTTTGATCTTGAACTATATTTAATGTACTACTCTGTACTCTGTTAAAGCCTCCCTATGCTGAAATCTTATCTGTCAAATGGGGGTAATCAACTACACTAAATGACTAAATATAAACATTAGGTGCTCTTGAATTAACTGATATGGTCGCTGCACAGCAACCTTATGCTGTACATACAGTATGGGTATGAACAAGAGTAAGTTTCTTTCCTTGTGTTCATTGAAAATATAGCCTAACATAGATGAGGCCTCGTGTACTGTCACTCACTGCACTTTCAAAGACACTATGGTGTAGTGAAACAGGAAATTATCCACTGGATCATGTGTTGCCGATAAGGTCAGTTCTGGTCCAAGTCCTGGTTAGTTTTAGTCTTGATAAGGAGTTCAGTTGCAGTCTAAATTATTGAATTTAGGTGGGTCTGGTCATGGAATTATAAGTTCACCAACCGTGGGACAGAGCTTTCAATGTACAGAGAATGCCATCTTGGTTTAATACAGTATCTTTGACTGTAGTGTCTCTGCCCCATCCCCTAAAGACAAACATTTATCTGCTCCATTAGAAAAACACTGTCCATAGACATTAAACAAATGTTGAATAGTAGCAATGCTATGTTTGTCTGCACTTCAATATGCACTTTCCTCTGGCCTACTCTGAAATGTGCCCAAACCAGAAGACACACTGAAGAAGCCCAGCCAGCATGAAGGCACCTGCTACACTCACCCTTAAAACACATTTGTTCAGTTGAGCAATGAAATCCTGCAGGTCTGTGTAGTTTCCTCCTTTTCCGTATAAAACTTGATCGTAAAACTGAAAGATTTTCTTCAGAACACAGCCCTGGAGATGGCTCCCCTGTAGTGTGAAGATCGAGATACAGAGGTGGAGTTCACATGCATGCGTACATCATGTTGCTGCTCTGAAAAGGTTAGACCAGTGGTGGTGCTGTCTTATCACAGGTTAGTACTGTTGTAAAATAAACCAGAATAAGTGAAATTTTGTATCATATTAATGGCAATAGAGTTTACTAGATAGTACTGCAAAGGGATAGTGCTGTGGCTACAAACCATAATTAATTTGTTTTCTTTTTCTTTTCTAAAATTTTCTTTAAATTTTTTTAAAAATTGGTTTCCGCCCTTAGTAACCTTGGCATCTACTTCTGCACTCAGACAGAAGAAAGAAAATGCAAGTCTCTGGTATACTTTCACACAGCCAAAGGTATTTTTTGCACTACAAGTCATATAGTGCACTGTAATGAAGTGGTTGCCAACTGGAAGTTAGGCACTATTGCAGTGAGGTCATCTGAGCACCTTCTAGGTGCCTGAGGAATCATAAGGTGCCTAAGAGCAGTGAGATGAGATGGTCTTGCCCAGCCTACACACCCCTATCACCAGCCAAGCACGGGTAATTTATTCCACCACTGTAGGCTGATGGTCATTGTCAGCACGTAGCACAGCTGATTTTGAACCTAATCCACAGGGCTCTGTCTGCATTCAAGACCTTGCTGACTTGGCAACTCAGCCACTCAGGCACCTTACAAGCCTGAATTTGACAGGTAGTGTAACACAACTCTACACTATTATGCTACATAACATTTATTCATTTGGCAGACACTTTTATCCAACACAACTTACAAGTGAAGCAGAGTACAACACAAACAAAAAGCAATAGAAGGAGTCAACAATATTAGAAAAGCAGCTTGACCAAGTTTCAATAGTTGGCCAGACAAGGTACAAACTAGCTGGTAAAATTATGGTAAAATTAAGATAAAAGTGCATGAAACCGTAGACTGATTTTTTTAAATGGCAAACATAGTTTACGAAATAAGAAATTGCTTTAGGTGGTAGTGTTTCAGATGTTCAGGTGATCGTGGAAATGGTGTGTCTTCAGATTTTTCTTGAAGATAGCAACAATCATACTAGAACACTCGCCAGTATGAATTAGCAGGAAATCTCACACCACATGAGATGAGTAAGTGATTTTATCTAGAATCAGAATGAAACAGCCTTGTGTGTGATGAGATTTGAGGGAGAACCAGGAAAGCAGCTGAGACTAGGAATGTCTAGTGTTGGACACCAAGATGGTAGCAAAATAAGTGGGACATAAAAAAGGAACTTACTCTGATTTTGTCAAAGGTTGAAGGACCCACAAGAATGCTGTCGTCATGTGATGTCTCCTCAAAACAGTACAAAGTTCAGAGGAAATATTAGTGCTGAAAAAAATTATCTGCATCCTTCTGTGGCCTTTTAACAATTGGTGAATTCACCCATCAACGTGTGAGATATCACAAAAGCAGTGGACAGTTTCACATTCTCGGAAGTAACTAAGCAGTTAATTTGTAATTTAAACTAGATACCTTGTGGCTTTCAGCGGTATTGGCACAGTAAGCCGCAAAACTGAAAAATGATATCCCCGCCACCCACAGGCAACTTGAATAAACATGGGGTATTACGACATAAACATTTGAGAAAACATACCATCAACGAGTAGATGGTTATTATCCCAATAAACAACATCCTGTAGTAAAATGAAAGTACTCACAATTCCCTCTCCCAGGTTCGCGGTTAAATTGTACCAGTGGGCATGATCCATGCAGGGAATGTTAGTCAGTCTGCCACTTTGCCCACACCTGGCCCACTTCCCGGCACTGGCAGGCTTGAGCTCCGCCCTCGCCAGCAGCACAGCCAGCAGCACCGTGCACGGGAGGTGTCCCGACATGCTGTATCACACTAGACTTTGCTCCCTCTGCCTCGGACGCACCTTTCTCATTCCTCCTCCCTTTCGGACTGCCACGGGACCTCTATTTATACGAGCTGCTTTTCCTCTTGTGATGTCATCGTGATGTCATTCCCCGGACCACCCCTCCACCCCCAAGTATGCCACCCGGTTAGAGAAAGCCAAAAAAAATGCAATATTGAACACCAAGAAAGAAACGTGAGAACTGATTGTGTTTCTGGTCTGGAAGAGCATTCGGATTTTCATGGTATTATCATGCTGCAATGCAAAGCAACTCTTTTAGTTAGATCTCTTCTTTTTCAGAGGATGTTAGAATGCAAGACATGTTGTGACACAAAGGCCAAGGTATCTAAATGTTTTGGTTTTGATCTCCTAGATTCTTAGTATGGGCCATTGAGGAAACTGCCATTAGGGGAATCATTCAGGACCCAACAACCAAAGAAAAAGGATAAAACTTTACCTTACTCCAAGGTCTAGCCAATGCAAATCAATGTAAATATTTTAATCATAAGTCATTTCAAACTGATAGTGGTGTGAGCATTGACAAATTACTCTTCTTCTGTGTTATGGGTCAACAGCCAGAGCAAAGATTTTTTTTCTGCATTCAACAGGAGTCATTGGTAACCATGCCAAGGCATGCTATCTTCATATGTAAATATCTAATGTATAGATGAGCACTTCATTTCAGCATTCCGTATCAGCATGCTGCATCTAATTGCAGCTCAGCTCTACAGCCTAGTGAAGCTCGGTACAGTCTGTGGTTTCTCAGCTGATGCAGCTAAGTTCGTTTCCTCAAACACAGTATACACCACCGCAATGGTCTCCTCTCCTCTCACTTCCTTTGATTTTCACTGTATTGTTATTGAGTGACACAATTCCACAAAGTTATCTGGAGGCTGAAGGTACACAGAGTAATATTTGAAGATTGATTGATCACAGAATTCTTTTGAAAAGAATCATTATGTGTTGTCGTTTGCAGTTGGCAAGTATCGTTCCATGTATTGCATAGTGACCAGTATATGCATATGTACATTTAATCTATATTATGCCTTCACAACCCCACTCCCTCCCATAAAAAAAGATCTAGATCTCATTCCCCCCCCCCCCCCCACCAGGTGATGTAGGAGAGATTTCATCTGATTCTCTTTGTCTCAGAGCAAAACTCCCCTCCTCAACCTGAAAGCTGGTTCCTTGAGGGGGGTTTCCAGGCTGCAACTGTGCACCTCACCTTTAACCTGCTGGCTGTCTCTTTTATGCCATGTTAGTCTGCTCTTTCCCGTAAATCAGTCACAGAGACACTGAAAGGAGGAAAGCAGCTTGCTTGCAGGAGCCAGGGTTTCTGAGGACCTCCCTACACTTTTGCCTAATGTGGGCCTCAGGGACCACCGCACCCCACCTCATGGTCTGAGGGTGGTTTGGTGAGAGAATGAACCCCAAGGAAAATCTTTGGGTGGACATACAAAGCATTTATGAATCAGCCCTGTGAGGTCATCTGTTCTGCATGACCTACATCCAAATGAAGACTTTCTCTCGAGTTCATTTACAAACATGCATATGTACTCATGAAGGTCCTGTGAGTCATTGAATCAAGTGGTACTGCGGCCTGCTTACATGTAAAGGTCACATTTACCCACCTTCACCTTTGACTCTAACTGTGAGTTGTAGGGTTTGTTCTCTTCTTTTCCATTAAGGGCACATTTAAGGAAATAATGATGCTACAGCTTGCCCACTGCATACATTAACCTGTTGCACCGCCCTCTGCTTCACCCTCTTTTTGGATCAGCATAAAATGGTAAATAGACTGCATTTATATAGCACTTTTCTACTCATTTGAGTACTCAAAGCACTTTACAGTTATATGCCTCACATCTACCTATCAGTGGCAGAGGCTGCTATACAGGCTTACCAACTGGCCACTGTTGGGGGTTTAGTGTCTTGCTCAAAGACACTTCGACACTCTGCCGGGATGAGCCAGATTCGAACTAGGGACCTTCCAATCCCCAGTCAACTGCTCTATCTCCTGAGCCACTGTCGCCCACAAGTAAACCGGCTCAAATTTCTGATGTCAAGGATCTTGGAATGGAAGTGGCCATTGCGGCAAAGAGGCATGAAAGAATGATGCCATTACAGTTGCAGCAGTCAAATAATTACCACCATTGAAAAGCGAAAAGAACCTCTTCTCTACCCCCTTGGCACTTGATAATACTGTACTGTATATCTAGAACATGCAATGTCTGAGTGAGATATCCACCTAGATTGACAGGAAAAAGTCCCATTTACCTGGAACAACATAAAAAAATCCATTATTTGGAGGGAACAGAATACAGAGCTCTTCCGTAATGTGATCAGCCTTCGCTTATGGAAGGTTTTCTTGCCGTTCATTGTTCATTGCAACTTAATTTGTCTTCTGAATGAAAGCACTCTGATGGTGTGCTTTACACACATTTCTTTACTCATTTTATTCCCAGCTCAGTGGGACAAGATGTAACTGAAGACCCGGAGGTAGGACAGCACTGTTATGTTTTGGGACAGTTATAGTTATGTAAAATCCACATATGGATATATCCGCATTGCAAAGTTAGTGAGCAGATATTATAGGCAGAGGCTTGAATGCTAGCCATGTATAGCCAATGGCTTTTCAGCCTCTGCACACAGCACTTAACCTAAAGTGTCCTGTAGCATCCCTGTTGTAAATACCACTAGGGCTGTCGCAATAACCACAATATTGCAATACCGCAGTATTGACAAGCCAACCGCAGGGGATGGCAAGCAACCGCACAGCTCCGCGTGCATTCCACAGATTTGCACTTAAAAAATTTAGCCTAAACAATTTGCTTTATTTATTTTCATTTGACAATTTATATCTAGCCTAGGCTATAGGCTAGGCTTAATCCTTTTGTTTTTTAATAAACCAGAAAAGGCGTGTAGCCTGCCTTGCATTCTTATTGCGCCTCAGTGCCCTTCTGTGTTTTGCATTAAACAATAAACAAGTAGGCTACCATAACACTTCCAATAATAGCCGAGTCTCCAAGAAACGCAGGCCTCTTATAATCGCCGGTATGTGTGACCGTTTCAGTGAAATAAACGCCTGCCTCAAATACACGCCGGGGAAAATTATATTTATTTTTTGTGACTGTAAAAACGAAAGTGCAGTGGGTTAAAATGCTTATAATAGTCCTATTTATTTTTTGTGCCTAAAAAACGAAATAACACAAATAATTTTTTACATTAGGCTAAATGAGGTTGTTTTAGTGAATTCAATTTGCCTTATGCGTGTTCATCTGTTCACGAATTAGATTAAACATAAACAAACAAAACAAGCTGTCTTTTGGATCATGGTAGCCTAAATTCACAGTGATACTGCTATTCTTACAGACTATGCTCTCCCATCATCATGCAATGACAATGTTTAACTTGTTTTATTAGTGATTCCTGTTTGAGTTACCAAAGAGTGCTGTATAATGTTTGTTAAGTAGGCTACTTGGGGGAAAAAAACATGGAGAATTTTCCTTGTCAGTTCAGCTACCAATAACTTGCAGAAGCCTGAGGGCTTTAGGTGAAATAAACGCAGGTCTCTTATTATCGCCGAGTCTCCAATAAATACCGATAAAGTTTAAAGTTTAAAGCAAATAAACACCTCTGTGTTTATTGGAAGTTTTACAGTATTTAATTTGTTTTAAAACTGTGTCATCTTTGTTATTTAAAAAGCAACAATATACCTAATAATAGCCTAACAATAGAGCTTATTTATATAGCACTAAAATCAGGATAAATGAAGTAATTTTCAAAAAAAAAAAAAAAAGGTGGTAATACCGCATATCGCAGTGTTGACCCACCCTAATATCACCGCAGGGGAAATTCCTTCACCACGACAGCCCTAATTACCCCTTGTACAATTACTTTATACCACTTCTCCTGCTTCACTCTCATATGGTCCAAAATGTCTTCATTTTACTGTCTGAGAAGAGATTAAGTCTTGTAGTTATCAAAACTTTGGATGAATTCAAAAAATGTTATTCTTGTCTTGCTTTGGGGATGTGGTACGTGGGCTTAATTTGCTTACAAAAATCTGTATGTTGTTGATTTTGTTAAACACCCACACAAATGCACAAGCACACACTTGTATTATCATAGCAGATTTATTCAGTCATAGACCATACAGAACTTGACTCGTCAACAAGCAACTGTACTGCTGTCAAGAAAAGGCAAAATCCTTTTTTTGCAGACAGTTGCACAGCATCTGACCAAGCTGTAAACCAAGGTTGTAATTTTCATAATGTGTTTACTGTCTTAAATTAAATAAATATGATAAATAAAATAAATACTCATAAATGAATAGGCACTTAGGAGGATGTCAGTTGTAAACATGAGCCCGTCATCCCTGCATTCTGCGGATCTGCCGCCGCCTCCTTCGTCTGTCCTTCTTCTCCCAGATCCTGTTCCCCAGCCTGGCCGCCTTCTCATACACATCCTTCAGCTCATACAGGGCCTTCCGCTGAACTATGAAGTCATTGGTCTGAAAGGTAGAGCGAGGAATGAAGGTCAATATTCTGTTCATGGAGTGTTTTTTTTTTTTTTTTGTTCCAGTGCACTCACTGGCAGTGAGCGTTGCTCATTGTGTTACCGAATGAGGAGCTTGTGAAATTGCTTTTAAAATGCTAGGACCTCACCCCTCACTTCAGCTCATGGAAGGGCACCTGGGACTGAGCTCTGAATAGCAAGCAGTAATTTTACAAAAATGGCATTACGAGTCTGATTCATAAGCACTGAGTACATCCTATTGGCTTGATTTGCTAGGTTTTATTTATTTATAGGACCACTCAGTTCAACTCACTGAACCTTCATCTCCTGACAAAGAATGGCCATCAGAGTTTGTCTGCGCACACCTTCTCCCACAGTGCCATGCAATTTCAATAGCAAGACCTCTTCAGTTATTTAAATTCAGTATTTAAATTACAGGACAAAGTGCAATGTGTTCAGATTAAATAGAGGCTAAGCATGGACAGTACAGTAAGTCACTGCTCTTCATTGAATTACAGCTATAAAATTCTGCTAGTTATATAGGATCCTGGACTTGCTAGCCTTCCATCAGAATAGTTTCTGATGGAAAGCTAGCAAGGCCAAGATTTTTGCACAGACAAATCCTCCTGATTTCTGATTCCTAATCCTTATGGAGTGGTCCCCAAAGGAATATCACGCCCCATTGATGTACATTTAGCAGATGCTCTTATCCAGAGCAATTTACATCAATTGCAATTTCTGACATGTTATCCATTTATACAGCTGGGTATTCACTGAGGTGATTGTGGTTTAAGTACCTTGCTCAAGGGTACAGCAGCAGTGCCCCAGCGGGGAATTGAACTGGCAACCTTTCTATAACAAGTCCTACTCCCTTAACCGCTGTGCTACACTGCCGTAGAGGTGCTCACCTTGACGGCCCACAGGTCCTGTAGGTGCCTCTTCAGGGCATGCTCGTGGTGCTGGAAGTGCTCATTCCGCAGATCCTGCACTTTGAGTCTGACTTCATCGATGCTGCTCTTTATATCCTCGTCCTCGGTGCGGTTCATCAGCTTGGACAGGAGGCTGAGGTACACGTCCAGGATCTCACTCATCAGGAGCTTTTGCTCACTTTCCTGCCAGAGAAAATCCACAGTTGTCACTGAGGTCATGCCGCCAACGAATCGGGGAGTAATTAAATACAGCGACCAATGGGCACAAGCCAATGTCACAAAGTGTAAAAATGCCACACAGTGTGACATTCGTAACTACAGTACACCATAAGTTCTTTGCTGTGACTATAGCATTTGACAAAAACCGGGCATTTTGTTTAATACAGGAACACCAACATGAGTACAATGTCATAACATTATGGTACCAAAGCATGATACTGAAGGTATAGGTATTTACCCCAAATTTGGAATCAAGGTCCGTTAACATCTTCACAGGAAAAATAGGTTTGCCGTACAGGGCCTTAGAGTTTCTTATCTGAAATGTAGAGAAAGAGGAACTGGTTACTCCAGATTTCAGTGCCAGTTGCAAAATCCCACTTGGCAGGATGAATGCGTTTTTATCCAATGACCTGCTGTCTTCTTGTGATTTCAGGATCACAGGATAAAACATCATGAATTATGAAGAAAATAAAGTACTTAAAAAATAGTTCAGTTACAAGCCTGTTATTAGACAAAAGGTAATTGTTGAATCTTGTCTGACATGGCAAAAGGTTGCAACAGATGGAATACCTTAGGTACTGTCCTTAACTGTAAATTAATGATTCACACATGACCTCTGATTTTGCATGTAGTCCATGCACATTGCATAGTAGGTGCCATATATGTGTCAATGGACTTCGATTTACAATGGAAGAACAATGAAATGTCTCATTTCTGGTCACTAGTTGATCCTAAACATCAAGTCATATTGAAACACTATTGACATTGGGCAGTAATCTCTTCTCACTCATGGACCAAACCACTATAAAGGTATTGTTCACCCTGAGCACTAGAGGCTTCTTTAGCTGCTAACCACAGAATATTCAGAGATGGAATAAGTGACTCACAGTCCACTGCAGACTACAGTGCAAAGCCTTTTCCATCTAACCACCACAGCAACTCAACCTAGGGTGAGCACACTTCAGCTGCTTTATTTTGAGTTGACTAATTGACAAACAAGTGAATAAATTGCTGAAAGGTTAACAGTGATCACCTTTTTGAACATAGTTTGTATTTTGCTACTCTGCTTCCATCATAAAAATTGGTCATACTCACAAAGTGATCGCTGAGTTTCTTCATGTTTTCCGCCATGTTTTTTGGTATCAAGTCACTGGAGTTAGCCCATCCAAAAGAGGCCAAACATACTCCGCAGAACAGAGCCAGAGTGCGCCAGGAACTCATTTGCTGTGAGTTTGAGTAGTCAGAGTTCAGCAGTCCTGAATACTAAAGTTTGGTGTAGATGTGGAGCCCTTTAGTGTCTTTGAGCCGCTACCTGTCTTCTCTTGAGCCCTCGTCTTGAGCGAATGAAGCTCAACTGTCAGATGCAAGGGTATTTATAGCTAAAGCCGTGAAAAATCGAGCGATGCAATGGGGTGTGAATTGTGGCTGTTTCGTGGGTTTCCTAGCAGCGGTTATTTCCTTTTAGTCTGTAACATGCCACTTGTTGGGTAAAGCTAGCTTCTGCGGAGGGCTGCTGTTAGCTGATGAGGTCAGGGGAAGTTTTGAGGCGCAGGTGGGGGAGAAAGTTGGGTGTGGGGCTCGGAGTATCCTGACGGCACCCTGAACACCTCTCCAGTGTGTCATTAGCTACTGATGATGGGTGGAAATGTGGTTTCGTCGGCTTCACTTTATTTGAAAGTATTGGCCATTTCTTATAATGAAACTAGCACCTATACAATCCGGAAGGACGTGTTGAAAAATGTGATGTATCATGGCAATTTGTTAATCAAACGGTACATCAACCACACCGTACAGCTGTATACAGAATACGTCACCTTTGCTCTCTAACACTGATTTTCCGTATATAAAATTTATTCCCTTTCCAGGGCTTGCCATTTGCAATATTTTACCAAATAGGGTAAGGCTGGTTCAATATTTGACTGAAAGTTGATTTCAGTCAAGAAGGATTTTGAGCTACAAGTTATACCAAAGTCAAAGTCAACTTTATTGTCAATTCTCCAATATGCACAGGACATACGGAGGATTGAAATTGCGTTTCTCTCAGGCCCACGGTGACAACAGTTCGACATAACACAGTGACACTGAGAGACAAGAACAAGAATTTTCACAGAAAACAAGCTACAAATATTTACAGCAAGGGGCATCAAGGCACATGGTAGGTTACCATGAGCTTTATGTAATTTGCATGTTTTTCTTTTTTATGTTTTGTTTTCCCTTTATGCAACCCTGTTTTAGAATGGAAAATGATAAATTAGGGCTCATCTCACTGTGACTACCTCTGCACTGAAATGCAATTGCTCAATGCACTCCCCCGTGTAGCCAACAGCCATTTTTCACTCTACCTCACGCTGTTCACAACAATGAAGTGGGCACTCATTGGAGGATAGGCTGTAGTCCACTGAGGTCGTCTAAGCTACTCACAGGCACATGGCAAATAGTAGGGTACCTGAGATTGGTGAGACAAGGACACCCTGGCCAGTCATACACCCCTCTGCCAGTTATAACAAGGCCAATTTATTCCACAGCTTTAGGCTACCAGCCACTGATGGTACATGACACAGCTGGCTTCAGATGTAGGCCTGGGCATGTATCATTGTGTCAGGGCTCCGCCCCCTTAAGCCGCAGTGTTTTTGTTTTCCTTGTCCATGTGCCTTTGTTTTCCTTGTGTTCTAGCCCTGCCCCGCTCTCCGCCCTGTCTCCGCCCACCTTATTGCCTGCACCTGCCTGCCTGCTCACCTGCTTCCCATCTCCTCGTTACCCCAGCCCTATATCTTCCCTGCGTGTCTCTGTCTTGTTGCTAGTTCGTTTCAGTGTGTTTCACCTGTCTCGTCCCCGCGCTTCATTTACTTGAGAGTTGCTTGTTACATTTCCGATCCTGCCTGTTTCCTGACCTCGATTCCTGCCTGCCGTTTTGGATCTGATCGCTGCCTCTCACCTGCCTGATTCCTGACCCTGTTCTCCCTGACTCCCGATTTTGGATTTGCCCCTGGATTGCTTCTCTGTGCTTCGAACCCTGCCTGTCCCTGGATTTACGAACTGCCTGTCCCTTTCTATTCTCGCCTGCAACCGGAACATCCTGCGGTCCGCGTTTGTGTCCCGACCACCGGCGCTAACAGAACGAACTAGCCAGCATGGACACAGCGGACCTCCCACAGCTGAGGGCAGCCCTGGAGCTTCAAGGCGCTCTGTTGGGGGGGCACCAGAGCCAGTTGGACTCCATTAGCCGGTCCCTCAACGGCTTCGCCGCCAGCCTCGTCGGGGTCACTGCTCAGTTGCAGCAGTTGCAGCTGAGTCAGGAAGATCACCCTTTTCCGCCCGCTGCTGCCTCTTCACCGGTTCCGCCCACGTCTCCCTGTCGGGAGCCCTGGCTGCCACCCCCCGAGTCATATGCGGGGGATCCTGGTACCTGCCGCTCATTTCTCTCTCAGTGTTCCCTGGGGTTCGAACTGCAACCCTCCACGTTCCCCACAGACCGGGCGAGGATCGCCTACATCATCACCCTGCTGACAGGCCGCGCTAGGGAGTGGGGTACTGCAGTCTGGGACGCCGGCGCTCCCTTCTGTCAGTCCTACGCAGCCTTTGCTGAGGAGATGAGGAGGGTGTTCGACCGCTCCCGGCAGGGCCGCGAGGCAGCGAGGGAGATGCTGCTGATCCGCCAGGGGGGCCGGTCAGTGTCCGATTACGCCATTGACTTTCGCACCCTGGCCGCCACCAGCGGGTGGAACGCGGAGGCACATTTCGACACCTTCCTCCACGGTCTTGCGGAGCCCATCAAAGACGAGCTGGCCACTCGGGAGCTGCCTCCCAGCTTCGATACTTTGGTGGACCTGGCCATCCGCGTAGATCGGCGCCTGTCGCAGCGACGCCGGGAGAGAGCGACTAGCAGCCTGCCCAGCCCTGTCCATCATCAGCCCCTCGTGACGGCGGCCAAGGGCCCTGCACCGCCATTTCCGGATGCTCCAGAGCCGATGCAGGTCAACCGCGCCCGCCTGTCCCCCGCGGAGCGTCAGCGGAGGATCAGCACCCAGTCCTGCCTGTACTGCGGGCAGCCTGGCCATTTCGTGGCGACCTGCCCGGCTAAGGGCCAACGCTCACCCGCAGCGAGGGGATTCCAAGTGAGCGTCACCCCTTTACGCCATTTCCCTCAGACCCGTCCCTTGCTTTCAGCCACCCTGCTTGTCGGAGGTCAGAGCCACGCTGTCTCCGTCTTGATCGACTCGGGGGCCGATGGCAGTTTTATTGACGCCGACCTGGCAGCCCGGCTACACCTGCCCCGCATCCCACTGCACTCGCCGTTGGAGGCCCACGCGATCACCGGGGCCCCTCTGGTCCGCGTAACTCACGCCACTCCCCCGGTGAACTTCCTCGTCTCGGGCAATCACCGCGAGGAGATCGTGCTTAACGTCATCAGTTCCCCGCAGGCTGCCGTGGTCCTGGGTCACCCCTGGCTAGCCCGACACAACCCCCACATCGATTGGGAGGGCAACCGGATCCTGGGCTGGAGCCCTTTTTGCCACTCCCACTGCCTTCGGAACGCCGTGGCCCCTGTATCGCCGGTTGCGTCAGCGCCCGAGGATTTCCCGGACCTGTCGGCACTGCCGCCGGAGTACATGGACCTGAAGCTGGTCTTTAGTAAGTCCCGCGCCACCTCGTTGCCTCCTCATCGCCCGTATGATTGCGCTATCGACCTGCTGCCCGGCTCGTCCCCCCCCAGGGGGCGCCTGTTTTCCTTGTCTCCACCAGAGACGGAGGCCATGAATAAATACATCCAAGAGTCCCTTGCGGCTGGCCTCATTCGCCCTTCTTCCTCGCCTGCAGGAGCCGGATTCTTCTTCGTGGGGAAGAAGGACGGCTCCCTCCGTCCCTGCATTGATTATCGGGGCCTCAACGCCATCACGGTAAAGAACCGCTACCCCCTGCCGCTTCTGTCATCCGCCTTTGAGTCGCTACAGGGCGCCACCATCTTCACAAGACTCGACCTCCGCAACGCCTACCACCTGGTCAGGATTCGAGAGGGGGACGAGTGGAAGACGGCATTCAACACCCCGTCTGGCCACTATGAATACCTGGTCATGCCGTTTGGTTTGACGAATTCACCAGCCGTGTTCCAGTCCCTAGTCAACGACGTCCTCCGAGACATGCTGAACCGGTTTGTGTTCGTCTACTTGGATGACATCCTAATTTACTCCCGCTCCCTGCCTGAGCACGTACAACATGTCCGCCGCGTCCTCCAGCGTCTGCTCGAAAACCACCTCTACGTAAAAGCGGAGAAGTGCGCTTTTCATCAGAGCACCACTTCCTTCCTGGGCTTTGTTATCACGGCAGGAAGTATCCGTATGGACCGGCAGAAGGTTCGCGCTGTCGAGGAGTGGCCTCGCCCCACCTCCCGCAGAGAACTGCAGCGATTCCTTGGGTTCGCTAATTTCTACCGCCGCTTCATCCGGAATTACGGTACGGTAGCGGCTCCCCTCACCGCCCTTACATCCATTAACCGAGCGTTCACCTGGTCTCCGATTGCCGAGGAGGCGTTCCGCGACTTGAAAGCTCGGTTCACCTCAGCGCCTGTCCTGACCCAACCCGACCCTGCTCGCCAGTACGTGGTGGAGGTAGACGCTTCGGATGTGGGAGTGGGGGCTGTCCTGTCCCAGCGTTTGCCTGCCGATAACAAGCTCCACCCCTGCGCCTATTTCTCCCACCGCCTCACTCCCACCGAACGCAACTACGACATCGGCGATCGGGAGCTACTGGCCATCAAACTGGCGCTCGAGGAGTGGAGGCACTGGCTGGAGGGGGCGAGTGTTCCGTTCCTGGTATGGACCGACCACAAGAACCTCGAGTACGTCAGATCGGCCAAGCGTTTGAATCCCCGACAAGCCCGCTGGTCCCTGTTCTTTTCCCGCTTTGATTTTACCCTGTCCTACCGTCCGGGCTCTAAGAACGGTAAGCCTGATGCCCTCTCACGCCAGCACGCCCCGGCCGAAGACTCACAGGAGCCCAGCACTGTCCTGCCAGCAAGATGCGTTGTCGCCGCGGCGCTTTGGGACGTCGAGACCGCCGTCCGCACCGCCATCCAGAACGAACCGGGTCCTAGCTCTTGTCCCCCTAACCGCCTCTTTGTTCCCCAGTCTGTCCGTTCGCAGGTCCTGCAGTGGGGGCATTCATCCAGGCTCGCTGGCCACCCTGGAGCCCGGCGCACGGCGGCGTTCATTGGCCAGCGGTTTTGGTGGCCCAGCATGACGGAGGATATCCGGAGCTTCACCGCCGCCTGCTCGGTCTGCGCCCAGAGCAAGACCTCCACCCGACCTCCCGCCGGTCTGCTGCAACCCCTGCCTGTTCCCAGACGGCCCTGGTCTCACATCGCCCTGGACTTCGTTACCGGCCTGCCCCCATCCGACGGTAACACCGCCATCCTCACCATTGTGGACCGGTTTTCCAAAGCCGTGCACTTCATCCCCTTACCCAAACTGCCCTCCGCCAGGGAGACCGCTCAGCTACTCATCAGCCAGGTGTTCCGGCTGCACGGTCTACCCTTCGATGTGGTGTCCGACCGAGGGCCCCAATTCACATCTAACTTTTGGAGGGCGTTTTGCAGGTTACTGGGGGCCACCGTCAGTCTGTCCTCTGGTTTTCACCCCCAGTCCAACGGCCAGACCGAGCGGGCCAACCAGCAGCTGGAGACGGTACTACGATGCCTGACATCCCGGGAGCCGTCGGCGTGGAGCCAGCACCTCCCCTGGGTCGAATACGCGGTTAACTCCCTTCCCTCTGCTTCCACGGGGCTATCGCCCTTCCAGTGCTGTGTGGGCTACCAACCTCCCCTATTCCCGGCCCAGGAGGAGGAGGTGGGGGTCCCCTCGGCAACGGCGTTTGTGCGGCGCTGCCACCGCACCTGGAGACGCACGCGCACCGCACTGCTCCGCTCCTCGGCTCGGGCGAAGCGGTTTGCTGACCGCCACCGCTCCAAGGCACCCCGCTATCGCCAGGGTCAGCGAGTGTGGCTCTCCACCCGGGACCTTCCCCTCAAGGTGGACTCCCGCAAGCTGGCTCCCCGCTTCATCGGCCCCTTTCCCATCGCGAAAGTGATCAGCCCCACGGCGGTCCGGCTGAAGCTCCCGCTCTCTCTTCGCCGTGTCCACCCCACCTTTCACGTCTCCAAGATCAAGCCCGTCGTCCGCAGCCGTCTCTGTCCAGCTCCCCGGGCTCCTCCGCCGCCCCGCCTGATCGACGGAGCGGTAGCTCACACCGTGCGCCGCCTGCTGAAAGTTCGGCGTCGGGGGCGCGGTCTGCAATACCTGGTGGACTGGGAGGGTTACGGTCCCGAGGAGAGGAGCTGGGTTCCCGCCAGGGACATCCTGGATCCGGCTCTGATCCGGGACTTCCACCGCCGGCACCCTGGCGAACCCGCTGTGACGCCCGGTGGCGTCCGTAGGGGGGGGGGTACTGTCAGGGCTCCGCCCCCTTAAGCCGCAGTGTTTTTGTTTTCCTTGTCCATGTGCCTTTGTTTTCCTTGTGTTCTAGCCCTGCCCCGCTCTCCGCCCTGTCTCCGCCCACCTTATTGCCTGCACCTGCCTGCCTGCTCACCTGCTTCCCATCTCCTCGTTACCCCAGCCCTATATCTTCCCTGCGTGTCTCTGTCTTGTTGCTAGTTCGTTTCAGTGTGTTTCACCTGTCTCGTCCCCGCGCTTCATTTACTTGAGAGTTGCTTGTTACATTTCCGATCCTGCCTGTTTCCTGACCTCGATTCCTGCCTGCCGTTTTGGATCTGATCGCTGCCTCTCACCTGCCTGATTCCTGACCCTGTTCTCCCTGACTCCCGATTTTGGATTTGCCCCTGGATTGCTTCTCTGTGCTTCGAACCCTGCCTGTCCCTGGATTTACGAACTGCCTGTCCCTTTCTATTCTCGCCTGCAACCGGAACATCCTGCGGTCCGCGTTTGTGTCCCGACCACCGGCGCTAACACATTGTCTAATAATAACAATAAAGTATCATAAATAAGTATATAGGTGGACTGTTCCCATGATGACAGTTTTCAAATTCAGTGGCAGGAGTCAAATCATCTTCTATTCTACATGTCATGGATACTTACATCAGGAATGACATGATTTAATCAGAAAAACTTATGGGATAATGACCCTTGATTTCCACAGGGGTTGCTGGAGTAGGTGTGGTGCAATGGTTGTGTGGAGTTTTGGTCTTTTTGTGGATTTTCTCTTTCCGGAATTTTTTCGTGATGCGTTCTCACCTGAAGGCTTCCGTGGCTGTTTCCAGCGGAGGCAGAAACCCCAGTCACTGAGACAGAGGTGACACCTCATCCCGAAACGCACACAGACTGCGTCGTGTAGCTCACTTTGGAAACTGAAGCCCTTTTCTTCAGTCTTAAAGTGTTGCTGCAAGTCGCGGCCATAGATTTTTCTACAAAACTTTAGCAAGTCACAGATTTACACCTCACGTACTTCAGGCGTACATCATTTTTGCTATGCCTCCAACAATGGCAGAAGGAAAATAAACCAGCAGTATTTTCACATTGCATTTATATTCCCTGCTTTGGAATATAAGTACTGCAGTAATAGCTTATGTTTTTAATTTAATTTCATTATTTAAAGATAATGACATAAGATTTTTTTCTAGCAAAAATGCCAGCCAAGAAAGTTATTGATAACAGATTATGTGAGTGGACATCTGCATCAGTGGGTTTGAAATGATCCTAATTACAGGCAACAATAAACACATTATTTGGATCAAATTACATTAAAATTTCACCATTCTTTAACATTAAGAGTATGAGTCTAACAATCACTCCACAGGTCACTATGCTGAGCATAAAACAACCTTGCACTTCCATGACCATCAAAAATGTCTAATCATAGTCCTGGTAAAGTAAAGAGATTAGAAAGAGCCCCAGGCCTCCACCTTGTTTGATGGAGCTAGATATAGTTACGAGAGAAGCTGATGACCAATTTTTTGGCCCACTCAAAAGGGATCATTTATGTTAATGAACTGGAGGTATACAGGACAACTGCCACAGGACAAAAGCTTTCCAACAGAACTAAAATGTCAGACACATTTCCCAATGTCATGTCCTCCTCTTGTGAGCTGCATGTGCTGTAAAGAAAAAGTATAGAAATGGATTGGCTGCACGTGGCAGATGGTAACAGTAGGGCTCTATTTCAGGATGTGTTTGTTTTAATTTCATATGAATAAAATGTACTCCATCTCACCAGCAGTAACACAGCTAATGTTTGTATAGGGCATCTCAAAAACATCATTCTATTGCTAAAAATATATTTTGGATACAATCCATATGCAATTGGATACATATCAATATTCATAAATATGTTATTAATATCCTATCCAGGCTTTTATTTAACAGTTTTAGCCATTATATTGATGGACTGTCTTTTCATGGTATCCCCTGTATGAAATATTTGCCTTGCTCAGCCTTTACTTTCAGGTAAAGATCAAATGGGCAGGTGAAATTTTGCGGATATTTTCTTAGATTGCAAAACCTTTCATCTACCAAAAGTTTCAAGTTTCACTTTCTATTCATTCGATGGGTATTTTGTGGGCCTCTTTTTTTTACGCAATCGTTCTTCCTGTGCCATGCAGTGGCTTTTTCATTCCACATAGTGACTAATGCAAATCAGGTGTTCTTACTACAACCTAGGCTCAAGGTATGGTTTAAGAAAAAAAATGATTTTGGTAAACTAATGATTATTTGCTTTTGCAACAGCACTACAGGCCTTTAAAATCTTGGATGTCCAAAAGGACGCTGTTGTGGTGATCAGTGGGAAGAGTGTGGGGATATTCAAAGAGCAGTCCCCCTCATACAGGATCATTATCATCACTTGCACATCTAGGAGCTGCCCCCCCCCCCCCCCCCCCCATAAAGTAGGACTGTGAAAATATCATGGGCTGTCCTGCATTGTGACTGTCCCAGTTTGTTAGTGTGATCAGAATACAATAACTGTGATGGCCCTCAGGTTGTCTCATTTGCAACTTCCATTTGTTGTTGATTTCCATTGTGATATACTGTATGTCAGCAAAGAAAGTTTGTTAAAAGCAATTTGCTTCTTTTTTGAAGTTTCACTTTTAAGCTCTATGAGGTCCTGGACCCTTTGTTTCCGACAGTATTGCCAATATGCTTTGTGAGTAGCATGTAAGTGCAGACATGGTTTATACACACTGATTGGATAGCATGACTGGCACTCAGGTTTCAGATTCTAAAGGTGGAAAACCTGATTCTTCAGGGTGATGCCATGAGATGAGGGATTGAACAGAGTGATTGAACAGAGAGATAAAGCTTGAAACTACAGGTAGTGACATAAACCATTTATTCCAAGGTGAGTCTGGAGTGGGTGCATAGTGACACTTGTGTGCGGAGTTATGACGCTGTGCGGCTTTCCGCTCGCAGGGGAGATTTCTTTGCAGAATTTCTCCCGGGGCGTCTTCCCCTGGCCTCCTCTGAGGAATGTGTGACACCACCGTCAGCGAGACCAAAGTGACACCTCCTGAAACACGCGGCTTTTTCCATCCCTCCCCAGGTGTCGTTTAAGTCTTACTCACCACCATAGATTTTATGCATGTAAAACACGTGTTGTGACATTACTACATTACTGGATGTAACATGATGTCAGTGTGATATCACGTTAAGTTGTCAAATTGTTACCATGCTATAAGCACTTTCTATATCACATTGTCACAGCAACACTGCAATATTACCATGAGAGGAGTGCACTGCAACATTTTGACAACGTTATATTGTAAACTACACATTCTTGCCTGACAGTTTTAGGTTTAGCTAGTTTAAATTGGAGGAGATTACACACAGTTTGGCAGCGACACAATCTTTCCTGTGAAGCAGCTTGAGCCATATAACAGTAGAAAGCTTTAATGTAAAATGCATTGTGGTTTGTTACATTTACATTCTGTTCCCTGGGCATAAAGCTGTACAGAGGGTAGTATTGACAGTTAAACCCTGGCCCCCCCCTTTTTTTTTTTTTTTGTAGGTGGGCTTGCCCAGCCCCCATCACACGGTGGTTTCAATGATTCAATTCATTGCAATTCATAGCAGGTCTGTGGAATGTAAATGACTAATTAGTTGGAATGGAATGAATTACTACACTGGCGCTGACAATACATTCTTCATTTGCCCTGTTGTATTTAACATTCACAGAGCATTTCACATATATTAATGGCATGATATGAACAGAATCAGCTTATTTTTGGCAAGTAGTTAAAAAATAAGATCTATTCAAACAAGCCACCTTCATCAATTCTGTGTGAGCAAATGTGAATGTGAATTTCATACTCTTTTCAAGAGTATGAATTTTAACTGTGTTAATTAATTAATTTTTCTCTGGTTGTATCAATACACTCCATATTCTTTTTCTACATTAGAAACTCGATAAATGAGAACCATAACATTGTTACATGATAGGTTTAATACATCTAATAGATAGTCTGGAAGGGAAAAAAACCTATGAATGATCACTCTAAAATCCCAAATTGTGGGGGTTTGTACACCCAACAGGGCAGATTTGCACCTGAGCATCCCATTACACCTACTGTATGTCATTGGGTAGACCAACAGTGTGGGATCACAAGCTCTGTAGTTCATTTGAGATGGGACTTGCTTATTGATGTGGTTACTAGGCTGATCTGCAGTTCTACATGGTTGCTTAAAGGGAACATTGGGCTGTCTTCTGCAGTTTACCGTAGTTATCACCACCGACCATACCACCCTGTAGCCATCTCAAAAGCATTGAAGAATGTTGCATAGACACTGAAGCTAAGCACGGCTGGGCTTGATCAGCATATGGATGAGAGACAAACTTATTGTGTTTGGAAGTTATATTGATGGACCAGTGGGGGACACTCTCTTTGCCAGACCAATTCAGTCTAATACTCCAGTGCATCAGACCAATTCAGTCTAATACACCAGTGCAGTGGTAGCAGCACTGCTGTGGAAGGTACTGTTTTTTCAGATGAGACAGCAAGCTTTGTACATTAAAGACCCCATTGCATTTAGAGTAGGGATGCTGACGCCCTCTCCTGGTCACATTCCTTGTCTGTTTCGTTATATCTACCCACCAAATAATCCCATTGCATTGTTTTGGCTACATAATCTTCAGGTCATTGTTGCAAAAGAGACATGAGTTCTCAGCTGCCATTCCTGGTTGCATAAATATAATGCAGTTGTCATTTCAGATATTAATTGAAAGTTGTCAGAAAAAGTAAATATGTATTTGGAAATGGGGAAAAGTTGGAAATAACATACCCCCACTACTATTGGGCTTTTTTGTACTATGCATTTGCATGTTACTTTCAATGTGTGGAGCCAGATTATCCAAACTGTTTCTACATACTCAGCCAATGGAACTCCAATACTTGTGTCATTATGGAATTGGTGGCTGGCAACAATTCAGTAACTTGCAATAACTATAGACAACTGTTTTACAACTTTCAAATAATAAAGAACTTGTAATAAGTGTGGAAAACCTTAGAACTGATGTGAGGGTAAGGATTATACATTTTGCATTGCAGTGCAGGGTGTGTAATATATTTTACAGGCTGGAATTATCTGTAATATAATTACTGCAAAAACATCACCGTGTCCCATGTCTGAATCTCAGCAATATCCGTCTCAGCAGTAACAAGCAGATATGCATTGTAAAGTCTGCTGCTCTGGCAGCTCTCATTTCCTTATGAAGGGTGACACCTGTTGTCCAAACTCAGTAAGGTTTCAACAACAAACCCTTGATGAACAAGCAGTGTGAGCTCCCAAGTTGTGAAAGCACTGACTACATTTGATTTGCATATCGATGTAGAGAGATTATAATGAGGACTGATTGGATTTTATTCCCCATTGAGCTGTAAGGCACTCCACAGTGAATGGCCAGTGAAGTCAATGTGAAGGAGAACCTTCATCTTTCCCCAAAAATGTTTGTCAAATTGTCACTTGTTGGATGTATAAGGATTCTTGTCTTCCATGTCCAACCATTTTAATAACTGAGCTCATTAATCAATTCCATTCTATACAGGTTAACTGTCAAGTGATAGTCTTTGTCTGTGTGAGTCAGCCCATTGGGTATTGGGTAATGAGCCACACCTGCCTAATTAAAGACCTATTAAATACAGGTGTGTGGGTCGAGAGTATGCAAAGGTTCATCCACCCCCCCTCCTCCTCCTCCTCCTCCTCCTCCTCCTCCTCCTCCTCCTCCTGTTGACTCTTTGCTCAGGCTGGTTCCTTTTCTTGTTTGTTCTGGATGTTTGCTCTTCTTTTCTGCTCATTTTTGTTTGAAATGTTGGCCAGCTTCTCCACAATCTAGTATGCTGAGTCAGCAGAGGTAGCCAGAAGGACATGCAGTGTCTATAGGAGTACAAGAAGTGGAACTGGGGCATTTTCATTTATTTTAATTCATGGGCAGTATGCAACAGCATATATCAGCCTAATTTCAACAGGATAACAGCTTGGTGTGGTAGGGGGCAACTCCTGCCTGTGTTGCCTGGTTGTCTTCTGCATGGCTTAGCAATGGGAGTGGGTAAAGAAGTCAATCTGTGTTTTGGTTATACTGAAGCCTTATCCAGGCCCAGCAGTGCAGAATCTACCCTCTCTTGTTTCTCACTTTTAAGAGAAGCACTCACCAGGCAGGTACAATAAAGCTGATTCACAGTGCAATGTGTGATATATCTCAAGACTGACTTAAAATCTAAGTAACTTTAAGTCTGTTTTAGACTTACAAATTATACAAATGTCAGGCTTCACCCTACGTATAGATCATTGTCTTCTAACTAATGATAACTACCAATATATTGTAATGTGCTACAAAAAAAAATGTTAAGGGCCAAGTAAAATCAAGAGGTGGTATTGCCTTAAGATATTGCCACTAGAGGGAGTAAGACATCAGCATAGCTAACCTAATCCTGAGGAATTTAAGAATTCAGTGATGCCACTGTGAAAACCCCTCAATGGAAAGATTTTATTATTGTATGTAATCCATGTAAATCTGCATAAAAGCGAAGACCTTTGACAGAAATATCAGTACCTGTACAAGTGCCTTTATAATTAGAACTTGCTGGACACAGTCACAGCCTAATGGAGTGCTATTAGTAAGCTTCGATTCAAACTTAAAAGTGAAAAGCAGTTACTGCAGATGAAATCTCCTGTGTATCTTCAATTTGAAATAATGGCAATCTTTTGCCTAAAAACAGATGTTGAATTGTCTTCTGATATAATGATGTACATTTACAGGTGTTTGTAAACACATTCTAATTTAGAATCACCAATACAGGACTCAAACAAAAACTAAAATTTGATGGTAAGTGAACTGATACATTGCTATAGCCCAAGATAATGTAGAAGTTGTGCCAGAGCTGCCATTGAGAACATCTTGCTATTTCTAAGACTAGTTTTATGACAGACAAATAAGACAAATGGCTATTTTCCTTTGACATCGAACAGTAAATTAGTGGACAGCTAGCAACAAGTGCATTGTTGTTATGACAAACGAGTCAGAATGCAGCAATCTCTCAAATTAATATTTTATTTCATTTCAAGCAAAGCATAACTAGAATGTATTTCATCATAACAAACTCCAGTTCCTCATAGTTCCGCCGTGGTGCAGTGCAGGTAGGTATGTTGCAGGTCAGTAACTCTAAATATTTGTAATGTCAGACCAGACAGTCTAAATGGTTATTCTCATCTCTTATCTATATGTAAGTCTCTGATGATTTGCATTCAAGTGAAATGTGTTTGCTTTAAATAATGACACAAAAGTTTGACATGCTGACAGGATCATTCATAACCTTTATAAAGACCCTGCATAATATCCCCTTCCTGTCACTCTCAAAGCAGTCCAGCACTTTGAGGTATGTAAAAGTCTGCCATCTGGATGATAATAAATAATCACATAAGATAAAAACAATAAATACTGGTGACTCTACTTGCATATTTTTTCTCAAGTTATAAAAACATGAACTAAAAACTAAAATATAAAAATATAAAATAAATTAGCACAGTTCAATGTAATAATAAATACACCCTGTATAGTAACTGTAGGTCTAACATAATGACTGGTACATGTGCAAAATAAAAAGTATAATCCATACATTGAGGATAGATCAGATTTTCAGTATGATGAGATGAAGTCATCACTGTGAAAAGTGATGGCATCATTCACTTCTGTGGTCAGTCAAGAGTTCCTAGCCACACTTTCGATAAATTAAGTGCGCGTACTGGCTTACAAATTGGTATGCATTCAGCACATTGATCATTCAACCGTCTGATAAAATTTAGGAAGCTGATGTTTTAAACATGATCGCCTCTCTCCTTCAAAATAGGTTTGCTAGGGTTAAACAATCAACTGTAGCCCCGCTTAAGTCAACTAAAATAGGCAATCACAATTTTTCAGGATCAGTAATCTGAACACACTATACTCCAAGCGTAGATACACCAAGAATGCTCAAACATTACAGGATAGACCTCAGTCACCGTTCAAGTCAAATCAAACCAGATCAAGTTAATTAAACACATAAGACCGCCCTGCCTGGAGTCAGTGAGGAAGTGCATTAGAGGCTGTGTTTGAGACTGAACACATCAGAAGATCTCAAGAACCGTGCCACTGACACCCAATCAGGATCCCAGCGCAGCATTTCGGCTAATGTTTATGGGGCAAAAACACAGCCCAAATTTAACACGGCTAACCCCAGCAAAACAGTGACAGTCCTTGTGTTCAAATGTTGGATGTTGAGATAGAGCTTTTAGCGCTCTGAGTGGTTTATCCCCTCTAGCAACGGCAGCAACTTTGATGGAAGCTGCTGTCTTTTTCGTCGAACATTTCCTTTGGGCATCTTCTGGTGGATGTAGGAGTCAACCCATGACAGCACCACCTCGAACTCTCCAACGGCCTTGTAAACACCTCGAGTCCTCAGCTGGCAAAGCAAAGGCAGTGTCAGTGGTTGTTACTGTCATTTGCTTCAAGATACCTTTTTAATGTCCTAAAACAATTGACAGAATTGTTCTCTGTAGAGTTACGATATTGTAAATTACCATATAGTTTATTTAACTCAGATGTCTGTCCTGAAAAAATATGACTGAATAACATTGCCTCTAAGCAAAACAGAAGATTTGTATTAACCAGTATACCTCACCTCATTAAACTTCTTTTTCATTTGCCTGATACGTTTGCGCTCTCCTGAGGACAGCGAACTTGGTAGAAATCCCAACTGCAATAGGAAATATTAGAATTTAGGCAGGAAAACAGAACGGTGACAATGCTGTAATTCTGGATTGTGCTTTCCGTCTCCAAACTTGTAATGTGGCATGCACAGTCAAAATCGTAATCAAGGGAATTTACCAAGACAGTTCCTCCAGATTATAACGTCGTTCTAATACCAGCCATTTTCTGTGACTCGCAACCGACAAGCTCCTTCTCTCAAATGAAACGACCGCAAGATTTGGCGCTACGGAAAGGTCAATCGAAACGCACTAATTGTGCAATAGTGCAATAGTGCAAGTGCAATCAGGTGGGCACAAATGAACAAACACTCACGCAACGTTCGACATCTCCTCTGAGCCTTGCCAGTAACGAAAGGATGTTTCCCTGGTTCTCTCCTTTAAGCGATTCTTTTCTGAACACGTCCTCTAGGTAGAAATCCAGCACCTCCTTTAGAATCGTGATCCCTCTTGATTGCTGCAAAGGGAAAAATAGTTCCTTAGTTTGCACGGGCACCGGGAAGATGGCAGTTTCAACAATGTATAAGCTTACACACAAGATTCTAGACTTTTATTTCAATTCGATCTTAAAGCTGCATCAAACTGGTCATTAAAATGCTCCTCACCTTCACATACCTCCCGAACTTTGGTAGCAGTTGCAAATGTTTAATATCATCGCTCTGCAACAAAAAGTGCGTTTTTCAGTGTCAATACGACGCACTGCTAATCATACAGAATACAATACACAAACTTGTTGAAATGTATTCGTATTTCTTTGCACTTACCGGTAAAGATTTCTTCAAGTGCCTTGTCATTTTGCTTAATTCCCGTAGCGTCGGGATGGTGTGTTTCAGACATTGGCGCTCCCCAACGGTTTTACTATTTGGTGATGGTGCACTTGCGCTCCGGTGATTGAACAACATCACCAGGAGAGCAATCGACGCTATGCCAATTGTGCGCATCTTAACCGTATATCTCAGAGATAATGGGGTTTGTGGGTTCTGTCGTCCGCCGCCGTATCTTTGCTGTCGAGATAGCTGCGGTGGCACTGCATATCGGTAGTTCTGTAACGCTTACCGTTTTATAGACTCGACCTGTACGTCTTAGAAATTCCCACGCGCATGACGTGTTCGCTGAGACTGGGGCTCCAAATTACCGACAGGCGCCGTCACAAGTTTCCACGTTGTTGCCAAATAAAGACTGTGTGCACTTTATAGACTTCATTGGCTTTTTTTTTTAAATTAATCATTCACCTGTTTAGATTGCCCTGTTTGTTTCCTTGATGGAGCACTATGGTTTGCATTCTAGTGATAGCTCTTTTGGGTATAAGGAAACCCTACCTGGAGTGTTCAAAACTAGGTTATTGTTTTCGTTGCCGACGTATTCATCAAGAATAAACTATTTTTAATACTGAATAGTAGTTATTATCTTCCACGATTCTGTGACTCTCCTTGTCTTATGTGGATGTTTGTATGATTGCATTATGTAACTGGAGGAAGTCATACAACTTTTTAGTACCTTTAATTTCCTGTTATGTTTAACTTTGAACATGGAAATCATGTGCATTAAGTGGGTTACACAGACAAAGAGACAGACACACACATGCACGCGCACACACACACACACACAGACAATAAAATCTACCAAATTAAATCTGCACTGAACCTGTGCATTTTTTGGAAGGTCCATGGAAGCCTCTGGAGGGTCTCCCCTGAGGTGTGAAAGGGTATTGTACACAGAAGAAATCCAATAACAACACACATCATCATGGATAGGGAATAACTGCAGGCAAATGGCCATTGGCACAAAATATGGATAAATAAATATATAATAAATGAATTCATAAAAAGCTGAATTCTGCCTCTTTCTGCTGTGGTGTTGATTAAGAAGAAATGTAATACTTCTGATACAGGGGCAACCCTGCCCAGAAAAAGATGCCAGTGTATGTTGTCAGCACAGACTTTGAGGGGGAATTAAACCCAACAGTAGGAGATCCTAATATCTTTAGGATGCAAAATTTTGATTTGATGTCCCCTGCATGAGGCAGTCTTGACCAGGTTGTAGGTATAAAGCCTCTTCTTAAGGCAACCCACAAAATGATATCACTTGAATTGTCCAAATTGAATGGTAATTGAAAACATCTCTTATGGTCAGGAGAAATGAAAATGGTTGTTGATGGAAAAATGCTGAAGATTATGTGAGGAAAAAATCCTGCTCATTGTATGCTCAGATATGATGTGAAGATTACAGTAAAATGCTTATACATTTTTAACTAGAAAAATGATCAAATCATTGCATTTTTTCTAGATGTACCATGTTTTTTTGCCTCTATTTAATCAGAGCCAGGAAAATGTAAGAAGGGCACTATATATACTATAGGAAATAATACTGTGAAATATGTAGTTAATCTGTATCACACATATAAACACATGCACATTTTAATTAAATGATCGATTGATTTACATCTCACACTCAGGACCCAAACTTTGTTACACTTATATGAGCACAACTAAGGTAAATACCAGAGTGTCTCTGTGTCTATCTACCAGCTATTTAAACTTATATTAGGTTTGAAAGTTTGAATGCTAACTCAGCATTGAGAGCATGTGTATCTTGTTAAAGAAGCTAATATGGTCTGTATACAGAACACATGCAAAATAATTGAAGGATGTATGCATTGACATGGACATAGCATTGGTAGTTTCAAACTGGAGGGTATTAAAATCCTGATCTTGCTGAGAATCCATATCCATATCCATATCCACATAAAGTATACGACCCCCAAAATATACATTGAATTTGTCATGTTATTCCGATTGAATATTTATCATCCCATACCCTTTCTCTTTTGTCATGAGGCACTTTGGTTTGCTTACACCAGAAACAACTTGCAAATGGAAAAATCAAAAATCATTAGCTGTAAGACACAACTAATGAAATTGTATTTGCTTGATGACATGCTCCTTCAGGGAGGTGAAAAGAGCATTTTTGTCTTTGCAGTAAGTGTGTTCTCTTGCGCTGGAGAATGTGGTGCAGGTTGTGGAACAGATTATTCTGAAAGACAGGGGAACCATTTGCATTTCTCAAAGCCAAAAGCCATGAACTTTGCAAAAATGAACAGCAGCCCTTGTGGTTGGCGGGTGGGGTTGAAATGGGGCAAATATTATGCGTTGTGCCATCGCAACAGGTAATGGCAGAGGTACCATTTACCGGTACATGTACAACCCAGGGTAAACTGAACCACTTTCCTCTGCTCAAACCAGGTCACAAACTCATATGACTTAACAGAAAACGTGGCCTGACCCAGATATTCTGTAGCTGAATCCATTCCAGCGCTTTGCATAGACCTGAAGCCACCGTTCCGACCAGAACTTCCCCTCCAAGCATACACTTGCAGAAGTATTTGTCACAGTGATCGGAACAGTACACAATGCAAGAGTCAATGCAAAACCTGGTGAATGTCACACTTGGCATATACCTGAATATGAAAATCATCGATTTTTGGAGAAGAGAATGGACATTTGAAATGGTCAGTCAGATCAACCTTGGATCCTAAAGATGAACATTATATAACATTGTACTATATACTGTGTATATATATATATATAAACATTGGGTACTTTGCTCGTGCTGCTTCACATCATTACTTGCGAATCCTTTTTCCTGCAGTATTGCTTTTTAGGGTGCATGTTGTTCCTGCAAATTCACCAGTTGCTTGCCATCCAAATAATTTGAAAGAACCACATACAGCATGTGCTCTCTAGATGGGTGGCCATGTTAGATATTTGGTTGTTTATTTTCATATTTAAGTCTACAGATAATGTAATACAAATCAGCAGTGAGGGCTAATGTTTCAGGAGCGGGACTTTGTGATCAGTAATCCACAGATTTATGAGAGGTATTGTGGGGAATGCTTAAAAAGCAATACAAGCTTTCTCTGCAACATCCCACCTCCTCAGGTTGTGAAAACAGTGTAGCTTCATACTTGTTACTACTGTACAGTAGATGACTACTGAGTGGTTTTTAAAGCTCATTCTTTTTGATTCTGTCTTGCATATGTTGCACATGATGCCTCCTTAAGACTTTCCTCCTGGTTGTAGATTTAGGTTACTCTCCCAGTAGCTCGTGTTCTTTTCTAGTGCAAACATGAGTTGGTTTCTTCTTCATACCTGCTTGACCTCATATTTGCCAGATCCTCACATTTCAACAGAGGTAATTCAGGACAGGATGCGATGCACCATATATGCATGCATGCTCATTCAATCAACCACACAATAAAAATCAGAGCCAAATTATCAAATATGTTTCAGCCACAAAATACAGTTTCAGCACTTTGAGGCGCAGAGGAAATGTGCTTATACGCTTATGTCGCATTTGTTTTTATGAGTCAGCACTCTGGCAACCCTTGTGTTCATCTGGGACATGTGCCATCCGCACCAACGTGCCTGTGTCCCCGCATCACACTGGCCGTAAATGGTCGAGGTGACATTCATCTGCTCCACGCAGCTGCGTGTCTTATAACATGTTAGTCTTTCGTCTCTGGAGGTGACCTGCCTCTACTATGCCCAGTTCAGCCCAAAAGGAATTACCAGGAAAGCCCAATTTCCTCTGATGTGTCAGTGCAAAATGCCACTTTCGGTCTCATTTCTAACCTTCTTCCAGCCTTCGAAAGGGCAGAGAGCCCTTCAGGCTGGTTTCAGTGTGTGTCTGACTCAGCAGCCTGTCCCACTTCAATCCAGCCAGCGAGCCTATTCACAAATCCATGTTTGCTGGCGCTGGTCATGTCCTGCCTTCTGGTATGAAGCAGACCATGCTGCAAAGCCTCCCAGCAATGGATTTGGACTGGACTTTGGCGAACATGGTCACATGCATTTGAAATGATTACAAGTGAGTGCAGACAGTTGGTCTGTCCTCGACAGCCCTTACAATTGACTTTTAATTGCCTGGTATTAATTAATTGCAGACAATAGGCACACATTGTTGGGACAGGATGACGGATGTGAGGGAGAAAGGGAGCCGATAGAGGAATGTGAGTGAAAAGAACATGGGTAAATTGCAGTGAAGTTGACATTTGACAAGAGTAGCGTCTTAGCATGCAATAAGTGGAATGAATCATAACCAGTTGAGCTGTTATTAATGATAACAAAGGCGTCCTTGTTGAGGTGTAGATGACAACATGGTGCTCTATATATAGACAGCTAGGAGTATTGCCATATTTTTTCCAATATACTGTATGTTTGCTCTAAATTCTTTTTTTTTTCATCAGATGTAGCTGCTTCTCTTAAATTTGCTGCACTTCATATATTAAAAAACCTCTACTTAGACAGAGGTACCTGAGAGGGTATTGAAAGAATGAATGAATTATTATTATTATTATTATTATTATTACCGTTAATGTTGTTGTTGCGTTTGTTGTTATGAAGGGCGTCGATTAATTAATTAGTTCGTCAATGGTCCAGCAAAATAAGAACTACGTCCACATGTATGTTTCATTATACAAATAGAAAAAAATATAACAGGAAGTAAGATAAGAACTGTGATATTTTTAGAAACTTTCAAGCCAAGAACAGACAACTGTTTTGGCTGTGTTTCTTGAAGCCCACGGTCATTATACTGTTTCGTAATTGCTGCTCCTAGCTGCAAAAAAGCCTTTCCTCACAGTGGATATCCCCAGTCGAGAAGTTATGACTAAAAACTTTCCCTGCAGGTGTGTCTCCCTACACACCGACCAGGAAGTGTTTACCTGGCTCAGGTGTCAGGGATCAGGTATCTTCCTCATGAGCGTGGAGTTTCTCTTGGGGCACACGCACACTGGCTGCACTTCCAGGTTGGAATTTTCAAGTTGGTGTTCTTTTTTCTTATCCCCATGATGACCCTGGATACTGGAGACAGCCAGTTGTCCTGAAGGGCATCTGATCTGACTACTATGATGTCAGGTGTTCCCTTTTATGAGGTCAGGTGTTGTCGGCGTTTCCTTGTTGTAGCTTTTGTTAACCGAAAGGATTTTTGCCATTTTGCTTGGAAACAACTTTAATGCTTAAAAAAATTGCATTTAAGGAGCTAAAACCTAGGGAAAGTGGTTGGATGTAAAACACCTTTGCGTAAACCTTACTTGGTGAGTGACTTTTTTATAACATTTAAAGTTAATTTAAAATTAATTTCAAATACAGGTTAAAAGGAAAGTGGTACTTACACTGTTGATGTTATCACCAACAAAATGGTAATCTGAGGTGGTGATAGGTCATGAGAAAAATGTTTTCACCTCTGAGAAATGAAAGGCCTGTTCTCTTTTGCTTTGGGGTGGATCTACATCATCCTCTTCAGAACTGAGTGTAAAATGGTTTCAAACATTATACTAGATAAATGATAAATTGGTTTTTTGTTTGGACACTTGTTAAAAATTAAATAAGCAGCTGCCCGCTTTCTTTCTTTGTGTGTAGAGCTGGCTAACCTTAAGTGAATTTTCAAGCAAGTTAATATTATGAACTGTAATATAAATGGCTTCTAAAATATCGGACATCTTATTTGGATGAGTGGACTGGTTGGTTTAGTCGATAGCTAGGCCACTGGCTGCTTCATGATAAACTATATATTTAATGAGTACAAACAGTTGGGCACTTTTAGGCGGAATATTGGCCTCTTGTCTCTCAAGCTTGGCATTAGTTCCCCTTACACATCATGACCAGTAGGAGTCACTTTTACGTTTTGTTTATGCTTTTCACCTCTGTGCAGCCCAATTTTAGAATTACTATCTGAATATTAGGCTTGTGTCACTGTGACAGCCTCTGCACTTGCACAGGAGCGCCGGGGGAAGTCAAATGCAATCCGCTGATACACTCGCATGCAGCCAACGGTCGTTTATTGCACCGCAAGTCGCACTGTACACTACAGTGGAATGGCATTAAATCTGGGCCACAGAGTTCAGCTTGTGCTGAAGGCTAGTGCCTTAACCACTGAGCTATTCGAGATACCTTTCTTAATACATTTCTGTAAGATTTTTTCTACTTCCACTTTTTTCCACTAAGGATGTACTGTATTTCTTCTTAAAGTGCACCAAGCATTTTTGAAGGCACAGCACTGTTCTCAAGATCATCTTGTACGAGTGCAATTCAAGACAAAGGCCAGGGTATTGGAAGTTGATTTAAGATCAAAATCAAAATGGTCTGATACAACTGTATACTTATAACTTAGAAACAAAAAACTTTGTCTAGCTATTCATACATTGTCACGCTTTGCACACTGGAGTGAGAGTCAAATAGTGCAATTTTGTAAGCCAGCTCAAAACAAAGCTAGCTAGTTAGCCATCTAGCTCACTAGCTGTGCAGAACAATGCTTTTGTCCCAGGGAATAGGTATTCTGATATATGTCAAGCTACTGTAACTCACCTAATTTATGTTAAAATTGCCTGACAAGCTAGTTAGTATTATTTCAACAAGAATAAGTTGTGGTTGTGTGTTTCACTATCAATTTCAAATTACTTGAAAATTTGTCTACTTTCATAATGTCACTGAAAGCTACAAGGGCAAGCCTGAAACATGTATGCATAGGAAAGGAGGTTTTAGAAAGGAAAGTGTTTAAAGAATAATGCCATCCTAGAAAGGATATATTTAAACAAACATATCCAGAGAAATGCATTTCAGAATATCTTTATTCAAGAAGTCTGACTCTGAACAAATAGCAGTGGAGACTGAAGGTTTTGTACACATATCTGTCATTGTTTTTACTCAAATGTAAACAATATTTTCATTGATATGAATTTGTAATTAGTCATACACAAACGAAATAATACTTTAGGACAATACTTTGACAGCTGCATATAATTACCACAATGGATGTTACATGTTTCATAATCCGTACATTACATACATATTTGAAAAAAAAATTCTCAGGTGGTTATTTGGTCTTTCTACAAATACCTTCCACACATGCCTTGTTTGAAACATCTGCTGCACTTGCCTGCTTCTTAATTAAATGTGAATACAAATAAATACTACATAATGAAATAGGAATACAAATAAGTATATAATAAATAAGTCAAATAAATGCGCATCACTAATTCAATATATAAATGTATATTGCTTTCTTCACATGTTTTGTGTATGAATAAAATAATTCAAAGGTCACAGCTTGTTAAAAAAAAGTACTTGGACAGCTGCCAGACCTCATATACCTTCATTAGAATGCCCACGGCAACGTTCGATGAGGTGATAAAAAAGAATGGTGATTTCTCCAATGGCCTTATTCACCGCCTTTGTCTCCAGCTGAAAGTTCAATTTTAGAGGTTACCATTTTGTTAGATTTATAAGACAAAGCTTTAATATCCTCTAATAAGTGCTGAGATTATTAACTTCCAATTGTTCATCATAAAGATATGATGTAAACGAAAGCAGAAAGCATGTAGTGTGGCTGCAGTAAGCAGGGTATCCTCTGATCCGGGAGGCCTGGATGAAGTTGGATAGCGTTCTGCTGAAGGAGTAGGCCATGCCTTACCTGGTGGAAGTCTTCTTTGAACTTCCTGATGAGTTTGTGGTCACTCGCATACATTGTGAGTGGCTGAAGGAGAGGAAGGGTAAGAAGGTTATGATATGCAACAAGCGAGGCACTTTCCATTTCCACCGTGAGATATTCATCTTCAAAACCAAGTGCCATATCTTGATCTGTGGTTCTGTTATCATCTTAATGCTGTAAATGACACTGTTGCGGATATGAGAACAGCTGTGATTCCACGATTACTTGTGGGTTTTAAACATCCCATTAAAACTACAGTACTTACACAGCCATGCGCTTTCAGGTCTTTGCTGATCTTGCCAAGGTTTTCTCTCACGGAATTCAGATGGGGGTACGTCTCCTTCGTGTTCAGCACATTCCAGAGGTAGACATCAAGAATTTGTCCGTAAAAGCAGCAAACGTACATGTTCTGTGGGGAGATACACTAGAGTGAAATGGAATGCTACCAGCAAAGGCAGACACAGCCAGCACAAAGAAATACTCAAACACAAGCATATATGAATGCTCATTGCATACCGTATTATCCATTATTTGTGTGTCATGTGGCATCAGTCGCATTTCCTTGTCATTGTCTAACATATCCCCCTGTTGAAAAAAGTCAGAATGTGTTTTGCAATAAAACAAGGTGAAATTGATTTTTATTGTGCGTTCTACATTACTGCCTTCTGTAACACAAACATTTTAGGCCACAGGTTTCCAGACAGCATCAGAAATTCTGAAGAGCACAAATGCTATTAAACTTCATTCCTTGGATTCAAGCGTGAAGGCAGATATAGCTCACTTGTAAGTTGCTTTGGATAAAATGTAAATGTAAATGTACAGCTGTATGCAGAATAACGCTGAGCTACTATTACTTACAGCCCGAGCGAGTGCCAAGACTTGCTGGTGCACTTGTTCATTTTCCAGTGCGGGACTGTAAGGAAGGATGTATGCAGTGGCATACTGCTGCAAATGGAGGAACACCGTGATGGCAAGGATGATCCACTTCATGATCAAATCTGAGGTGTAGCCTTCACAGACAGCTGTAGATGTTCTCTGATCACCTGGACATGAATAAGAATAATGATCTGTTCAGCTTCATTCAAAAATGCCATAAGGACCAAAACAAAAGCAAGAAAAGCAAATGCCTACATCAAAATAAAGCTCTTACCTTGAAAGCTTTCGGTTTTTCATGGGTTTTGACATGCCGGTGAGCATGTTTATATTCACCAGAGGTGGCCCAGATCTGTGACACAACGTCACTTGTGGTCTCTTCTTCTACTGAAGTCCCTACGTGAGGAATGACACCTTAACCCAACTATCTCACTGGAGGTCACTTGAACAGCGCTATCATGATATAATAAAAAATCCCTTGGTGTATATTACAAAGAAAGGCAACCTGCCAAGTTACGCTATTTCCCACAGCGGTCTGTACTGATCTTGCTACATCATTGAAAAATGGAAGCGCTATCACAACACAAGATGGAAATAGGTTATTCCTGTGTATTGTGAGAATATACGACTGTGTTCTAATTAAATCTTGTGTGTCAGCAGTTCTTATAAGTCAGTGCTGAATTACTTTAATGCTTATTCCCAATATTGCATCTTTAGGTAAAAAAAAGTAAGTGAAGCACCCATTCATACAAACCAGGCCCTCTTCCAACCCACTGAAATCTCTTCATTTATGAGGGTCATTTTGATAGCTTAAGTGGGTGGTAGATGATGTTATTGGGAGTAGAGTGCTCTCATATATAAGGCATATTCATGATACGTTATGTCATATTTTGTTTACTGTTGCATCCTTACATATTCCTAAGAAAGGAATCAGGTTATTGTCCATATTGACATATCATGGGACAATGCACAGATAGTGACCATGAATGTCTGAAAGCAGACAACAGGTTTGGAAAAACTCTAAACTTGGCTGTTGGAGAAGACCACTGCTGATTTATAAAATGTTCACATATCACCCTGCTTTGCTCTGCATCTGCCTTCAGTTAAGAAGTAATCGTTTTTGGGGTCTCACTTTATGTTAGGTGTGACTCATAAGACGGTCATAAAACATAGCCCTTCATGAGTATGTTATTACTATTCTATAAAGAATGCACAAACAACTGCAGTGCTTAATGATGGGCATCACAGAGTGATATAGCATGCGCAGTATTCAAAATATCACTAAATATAACTCTGTGTCATAAAGCATCACATTTCCTTGTAAGTGCTTTATAAAATGATAATGCCATGAGGTATTATCTATGTCTTCTTAAGGCATTGTCATGTATACAATGTGACTAAGGGATCCATTCTCTCAGAAAGCTACAGATATAAATGTGAAAAAGCAGAATTTTGTTACATCATACATATTAGACATTGGTCAGTGCATACAGCCTGAACAAATTAATCAAGCAGCTGGAAATACATGTCAGTTAACAAAAGCACTGACATCAAGCTGTATTTAGCTTGTTTGTCACTGTCATGTATCGTAGTGAGGTAACAAAATTCTGCTTTTTCACATTTATATCTGTAGCTGTAATGTACTTTTCACATTCATTTTTCATGGCCTACATTAAGAAAACTGAAACTCTCATGCGAGATTATCTTTCCACAGCGTATGAGCCACACCAAAGAATCCAAAACTAACCTAGCTTGGTGGTGAAGAAAACTGACTTTTCACATGTGTTTGCCTTTGTTTTCTATTTCTGTGTATGTATTTTTCATTTTATTAACTTTCATCACAGATGACATGTTTTAGGGCCAGGGATGTTTGGAAGTTTGGATCTGAAAGATTTTCCTGTTTTACGCAGGCAAGATAGCACATTCTAATCTACACATTCTACATTCCTTTCAAAGTTACAAGCATACAGTCAAAAGAAATTAACAATATGTACGTGTTTGTGCATGTATATGTGTAGTGTGTATGTGGTGTGTGTGGTAGTTTAGTGTATTCCAGAGGGTCAGTGATTAATTATCCATAATCTCGTATGCAAGACTGAAGGTGTGTCGCTCCAACAATGCAGTAATGTTTGGAAACAAAACTGCTTAAATGTTACATCCAATATTGATTCATCTGTTTACTTTACTCTGTTATGAACAGATGGAAATCTTTTGGAATCTCCTTTTGTAAATCTTTTTCCTTTGGCCAGTGATTGTCATGAGACAGTTGTCAGTACACCACCACTTAAACTGTTGTTGTTTTCTGCCTGTTAATTGTCTTCCCTGTTCATTTAGACCTATGATCAAGTCATCTTCACATTTTAATCACTGAGCAGTTGACAAGTAGGTTGAAAAGCAAAGGGGGTACCTATTGTAATTTAATTTGGAGAGAAAGTATTAGATTAAGCCGCGCGTGCTAGGATTGATCCAATAGGAAATCATCTGTGTGCATAATTACACACATGCTTCTTCTTTTGTAGATCTAATAGGATTTGGGTTTAATACCAAAGAGAACTCAGGCTCACCCTTCAATATCAGCAAGCCATCTCTATACGTTTACAGATTGTGTGGATATTATTGATATTATTCCTATTACTGCTTTATTGCATCATGGCTTCTCATCACTGCTGGTGGGAAATTCGGGGGGGGGGGGGGGGGGGGGGGGGGGGGGGGTTGCTGGGTGTGGCTGCGATCGGGGATTCCAGGCAGGTGGTAAAGAAACAGCGACAGCCGTTGCCAGGCGACAAGAGGATGACGGGTGTATCAGCGAACAGGAGGGCCTCTCCGAAGATGGGGACTCAGACCCCCACCCCTTCCCCCGGCCGTCCCAGGCCACATGCTCAAGTGGAGAGGTGCTCACAGTGTGGAGGAAATGGCTCAGCAGAGGCGGAAAGCGCTGAGAAGGCCACGGCCCCGGGGGAGGGTGACCTACATACTAACGCCTCTCCCTCCGTCTCTGCAGGCGGAAGCCCCACCGCACTCCTCTCGCATCCAGGAGAGGCCTGTGAGTGCCTCTCTCTCACCGTCACGTTCACTAAACCTTCTCCAGGTTTGCTGTTAAATAGGACGCTGGGTTTTTTTTTGTTTTTTTTTACCAGAATAAAGCAACTTCTGTCAGAGTTTGTGGAAAAATTACTGCTGAAGCTACAGTATACATTTTTGTAATAATTTTGGCAATGTGTCAGCTCCTCATTGCTAAAGATAATTGTGAATCACTAGGGATGCATACTGTCAGCTATGACATTCATGTGTTTGCAGTTTTTTTTTTTTGCTGTATGTGAGTGACTTAGCATACATTTTACACATGGCACATCAGCCATTTACACAATAGGAGCAGTTCCAGTAAAGGTCGTTCATCTATTTGGTACCCCACCTCAGATTTGAATCTGCAACTTTGTGGACATGAATTCAGTTCTCTATATCGCACTGCAGCCCCAAGTTACAAGTTGTGTGTCAGTTCAGGGTAACGTTTTATATTAACTTAGGCATATTAACAACACATAATAAATGTGACAGTATATATACAGGAATATCACATTTAACATTATTGTTTTGCAGTACCTTTCATAAAGCTTTGTCTTGTCTTGTCTTTGTCTCTTTTTCCCCTGTAATTTACTTCTCAAAGCTTATAAACAGCATTGTAAAGTATTCATTGACTTTTCCTGCCCTGAATTCATTTGTAAGGGGTGAGTGCTTTAAGACAAGCAGTGTTTTAACTGTGAATTGTAGCACAGACCACTTACACCATGATAAAACACCATAGCACATGGCACTTAAACCATGACAATACCTCCAGATATAGACCACATATTAATTAATATCTTAATATCTATCTTTGACTATGAAACAACAAGATTACTGACCTCAAATACTTATTGTATGTTAGGATGTTTGTATATGGCTTCAGATTTCCTGATAAAGAAACAAGTTAATTAAACCCATAGTACCCATGAACCCACAGTAAAAACTGTTGAAGAGATTAAGACAGATCTTGTCAAGGACAATAAATCTTCTGGGCCAGATGGTATCAGATCATCAGCACTCAAAAAATATGCTGGTCAGCTTTGCCATGAGCCTCACTTGGATGGCATCTTTTTTAGTCGTGCTTTAATAAGCATGTTTAAATTTGTCAAAACGTCTCAGAATTTCAAAATGTTCAGAAGATATAGTGTGTTGCACCAGTCCCAGAGAAGTGGATGGAAAGTGTTTTAGACCTAGTGAACAAGCACGTCAATATGAGAACAAGTTAAGGCAAATATAGATCAACTGCTGCCTACTGTGCAAATGATGCGGAAGACTTCGATCTCTTTATGCTTAACAAAATGTACGTGCATTTGGAGAAAGCTGCTAGCTCTTGGGTTTTTCATGCACTTACAATACCCACCAGCCTCACCCAGAGAAATAGTTCAATCCACATACTAAATCCTTGACTTTTGGCTGTGTAACACACAGACTTCAGTTTGAGCTACTTTATTGTCAGGTCATATCAGAGATGCTTACAAATTGCAGCTACAACGAAGTACAGTGTTGTAAGCCTTCCTGTCTGCATTACACACCACAGACTGCGCACAGTCATGACTAGTTCCATTTGCACAAATCCACAGATGACACAGATGATGGTGTTGTGGGGTGTATTTTAACAGGCGGTGACGTAAATTACAAGAATGCTCTGTTATGGGGCGAGGCAATTTTTAAAAAATAAAATGTCAATGAGACAAGGGGGGTGATGGTAGAGTTTAGTAGAGAGGTACATAAAACTGCTTCCATTCACATTCATACTACTAGAGAAGTTTCATAAATATTTTGGGGTTTCAAGTTAAGTGGGTATTTGGATCAATTAAAGGAACCCGGCTCACACAGATGGTTTGTAGAGGAAAATACAAGGAAGAAGTATGTCTTACAATGAAATAAGAAATGACAATGCTACTACTTCATTTTTCTGAATCCTGTAACTAAGGTTCTTTTGTTAATGGATTCTGGTCTGTGATTAGCAGGTTTGGATAACTGTGTTCACATTCATATATACATACACATATATAGATACTGTGGTTTTTCAGCAGCTTGTCAGTGAGCTTTCAGTAAGCTTCAGCAACAGCTCCCTGGAACACTGCTGAATGATAGGCTGTCTACCACTCTTTGTGGCTTTTCACAAAGATTCTCAACGTATCTAAATATGGCAGCAATACTTACGTGATCAAGTACAGAGAAAATGAACAGTAGACGTATTAGGTGTCACAATGGACAAGTAACATTCTCACTAGAAAGGAACATACTCCCACACAAAATACTGAATCAGACATATAAAACAGATGAGAAAAAATTAAAACAGAAAGTGAAATTCACTGGCCAAACACGAGCTGCAAAGTAGGCTGGAAAAAGAGCCACCAACTAGATTGTTTGATCAGTAATTAATTCCCGCTACAGGCTGTTTCTTAGTCATACTAAAACCACAGAGCTACATACAGGGAGCAAGAGCAGGCACTTGACCTCTGCTGACAACTGATTTTAATCACTGCAGGTATCAGCGCTGACATCATTGCCCTTTGATGTGCACGTACTGGGGTGTAGGCAGGGCGGCCCAGAGCCCCTTGCTGGTGAGGTGAGGTTGTGGCGGATTCTCTGAATGGCAGTGAGAGTCTTTGGTTTGGGCCCTCCCTCTCTGGGGCTCTGAGGGGCTTGATGCAAGATGATAGGCTGTGTTCTTCTCTGCCCCCTGAAACACAGCAGCACCAGGGCCTGGTGGAAAATGCCTCACCATGACCTGTGAATTCACTGGTTTTACTGGGGAGCATGTCTTGCTATTTATAAACTTGAATCTTTGCTGAAGAAGTGTAAGAGGTACAGCATTGGAGATAAGCATGTAATGTAACTTTTTATTGCAGTCCACAATATGTTGAGGGGTGGGAAGAATGTCATTGCCCCGACTGACTCTATGGAAATGCATGGAGCTGGACACATTCTGTGGGGGAGGGCATTGATTTCATGGGTGGATAATGACTTGCCATTGTTCCATCCTCTTTGATCATCTCCTACTACTTATGTACAGCATGTGGCTCCATGCTGCTCTCCTAGCCGTACCCCTCTCTTCGGCTGCAGTGCCCCAGGCCCACCTCCCCTAGAACAAGTAGCACCTTGGATACGTTCTAGATGGGAACCTTTTTTAAATTGTTGTTGTTTTTCTCTGGAACAGGACGTACAGTTGAACATGTCTGGAATACCATGCAATTCCCCCCTGGAGATCATTCTGTTCTTCTGGGTATTTCAAAATGCAGAAGGTGTTTGTCTTGGCATGTTGGTCATTATTGTTGTGGTTGTCAGTGACAATAAGCACTGGATATGTGTCATCAGAACTTAACAAAAGAGGTCTTTTGGATAGCAGTGACAGTTTGGATTGCAATTTGGATTGCACAAATGTACCTGGTACACTACAAAAATATTGCAAGAATGTAGTTGCTACACTGCATATTTCACAGAAATCAAGTTGATAGTGTCACATTTTTCATTAGTGCAATTGCTATATTCATATCTAACCTATGTGTATAGTTTTTTTTTTACAAATCTAATTTTAACCATATAGTGGTCACGTTGGTGTTGTACTATTAGTGGTTAGATGGCTCATATTATTTACCTTAGCCTGTTTTAATGGGCTCATCCATTTGTTGAAGCAGCAGCCTTACAAAGAATGTACTGTCGAGCACAATGGAAGTGTTTTACAACATGACGATCAAAGTAGCGCTTTTTCCTTTCTAGAACTGTATGTGGAACTCTACTACTACTCTACTATCCTGATTGCAGGCCTGCACTAAGAGAATGGCTGTGCTGTGTAGTTTCATCTCCTGTGAGCCACTGTCTTCCACAGCCAGCAGGGGGTGCTATGTGGGGAAAAACGGCACATAGTTCACCCTGCTGGCTGTGGACAACAGCTTTGGTGCTGGGCCTGATCCTTATGCTCTGCTCAGGAGACACACAGACCACCAGAGAGAGCAGGAGAGAGTGGGACAAATAAGCCTTTCACATATTACACTTTTTTTTTTTGTCTCTGTGTTGCTGTGCTGACACATTAAGGGATGCGGATAACCTTCCTATAACACCACACTTTCTTCTGGTGTGTGTTTGCATAACACCTTCTTCCATTTAATTTCACTTTGAGTTGTTGACTTTGTAGAAGTGTGTGATATTTGGAAGAAGGTTTTCTTTTTCAGTTTTTCCCAATTCAAAAATCTTAAAGTACTAAACATTTCCTTAACCAGAATTACAGGAAATCGCTCCAATTTAGCCTTTAGAATCAATAATATTTGAGAAGGAATCAAAGTGGACAACACCTGGGAGAGGCTACGTGAGGGCTGTTTCTTTCACAAAACACAACCGCCTGACAGCCTTTGTGTTCACAGGAATCCTGCATGGACTTTGCTACATCATTTCCTTTTGCTGTCTCTTCTCTCCACACTGAGGGTACTGCTCGGAAGACTTCATGGGCCACAGGGTCTTACCGTGACATAAACATATCTTATAGTTTTGAGGAAGAACTGGAATGTAACAGCTGAGCGGAGCTGGATTTTCCCAAGGAGAAAAAAAAACGCAGAAAACCCCATAGAGAGCATGTCTGACAAGCAAAACTCCAACCTGTAAATGCTTTGCAGGTAAATCCAGTTCAAGTCACTTTTACAATGGGATCTTCTGTTGCAAGTCAGCAGCAGAAAGGCACAATTAAGGCACGAGTATGCGTGCAAAAGAGATAATGAATGAGACTGAGACGGAGAGATAACTGCGGCTTGAAGCATGAACAGAATGTCGGCTGAGCAGCACTGCAATCCTGCAGGTTTTACAGGACAGCATTCATGCAAGGAAAAGGAAACTCATGTTGTGCATTTCCCACTACGCGTGTTTGGTCACAGAGCAAGCAAGGACTTGAGGTCAAAACTTGCTCTCATACACTCCAAGAACAAGCAGACTTTCGGTTTGTCTTTTTGATGCAGGTGAGTCACAAATGTCAGGTTGCATAGAACTTTCCACATATACCAGTGGGTTCCTTCCCCTCAATTTTGCGCATTTCACTCAAGTGAAAGGAACGGTAGCATGTCCATCATAATTTAGCAATTGACCCTGAAGACTCCTATATTTCATTACTAGAGGCTCTTCTCCATGGCAACTTACAAAACTTACATTTGACTCAATTTGATTCATAATAATCTTATAGATATGTTTTGCAGTAACTCTAAGGGCGGAAATGAATTTTATCCCACAGGGACCAAGGGAACAGAGCATATATCTAATCTGGTATGCATGTAAGTCTGGAACTGGAATCATTATAACACTAGGTAATTCCTAGTAAAACTCTGTCGCCATCTACTGGCTATCTGGCTATAAACTTGACTGTTCAACAGGTCTTGCCAGTGGTATAGTTGCAGTGAATATGTGAAAAGAGAACTACATTATTAATTTGGTTTAAATATGTGTCAGTGTAAAATGCTGCATTCCCTTTGCTCTCAGTCTGCACATACACATTGAATCCACTAGGTATATATCCAACAAGTGTACTTCAGTACTTATATGATGATAGAGTCTACAAATTCTGTCCCTGTGTCTGAAAGTTAGATTATTGTAACTATATATAATGAGTAGTTTTGAGTATCAATACATAATAGCTCTGTACATGGTTTTGTTGACAGAGGTTTTGTTGTCCACCTTTTATTTTAATGTTTCAGAAACAGTCTTTTTAACACTGGGAATTATATTGGAAAGAGCAGGGCTTTGTGGCTACATTTTGAAGCAGGTGAGGACCTAATATGAGATTAAATTCAGTATATCTGAGTGCTTTCATAAAGGCCCACCTAAAACCATGATATTTCTACACAGCAGCTGTATTTCCAGTGCTGTCCCCTGGCTTTGCCACAAGAGGGTGCAAAAATGACCAGGGTGTGAAGAACTCAGTGGCTCTGATGCTTCTGTGCATCACAGTTGTCCTCGCATTTCACAATAAGATTCTGTATTTATACAAGAAATGATTACATGCACTATATGGACAAACGTATTTTGCCACACCGGTTTTTCAGGGTTTGGGCTAAGCCCCTTATCTCCAGTGAAGGGCAATCTTAATGCTCCAGCATACCAAGACATTTTGGACAATGCTACGCTTCCGACTTGGTGGCAACAGTTTGGGGAAGGCCCTTTTCTATTCCAACATTACTGTGCCCCAGTGCACAAAGCAAGGACTATAAAGACATGGTTTGATGAGTTCGGTGTGGAAGAACTTGACTGGCCCGCACAGAGCCCTGACCTCAACCCCATTGAGCACCTTTGGGATGAACTGGAACGGAGATTGCGAGCCAGGCCTTCTCGTCCAACATCAGTGCCTGACCTCATAAATGCTTTACAGAATGAATGGGCACAAATTCCCACAGAAACACTCTTTTGGAAAGCCTTCCAAGAAGAGTGGAAGCTGTTATAGCTGCAAAAGGGGGACCAACTCCATATTAAAGTATATGTAGCTGAATACAATGTCATTACAGTCTCTGTTGGCGTAATGGTCAGGTGTCCAAATACTTTTGTCCATAGTGTGTATATATATATATATATATATATATATATATATATATATATATATATATATATATACATACACTATATATGTGTGTGTCTGTGGTGTGTGTGTGTGTGTGTGTACAGAAATTAACAGATCCTTGCAAATTTATGGGGTCATAATTGCTCGACAGGAAATGTGTTTCCAGTATTATTTCTGTACCCAGTGCTATGTCCTGTTACTGATTGCTGCTCACATCAGTTTGAAAAACCTGGTTGCAGTGTTTATTTTAACACAATTCTCACCCTTCTGAAAGACTCTTTTAGACAAAAGCTGAAGCTGATCCAGGATCAGTGGTTGAGTGACTAATGATCTATACCTTTTGAAAAAGGGGTGGGCTACAAGCACATAATGAGCCCCTCTCTCATGTGCACATGGGCCATTTTGAGACTTGGTGGTGTCACACAGGTGCATTTTTTTGGCTTTAGCGAGGGGCAGATGGTTTAGGGCAGTGAAGGCAGGAAAATTGCTTTTATCAAAGGAGACAGCATCTGAGTGATAAGGATGGGCTAATCTGCACCAAGCTTTCCAGGGGGCACAGCTTATGTGGACACATGTTACACTGAGCACACAGTGCCGGAGAAACTGACCTCGACGCCTACCCTCCACTAAGTGTGCTCACTGGGAGCTTCTCTGAGCAGCGCTAACAGACACAGTCGAGTTCTCTCCTTTGCCTTATCAAGGTGTGGGAGTGAGGCCGAGTGGGCAATTATTCAACTCATGCACCAAGACCGCACTCATAAATCCTTTAATTCAGGATTTAAATGCTGCTTGATTAACATAAAATAATCCTGTCAAGAAAAAGGAAAAAAAAAGCTGAGTTTCATGCAGGTTAATAAATAAATCCATGAAGGTGGAAGGTCTTACGGTACTCTGCATAAATTATGGAAATTGTTTTATGCAGTTTTATGTATATTCTTGACTAAAAGTTGTAGGCAATGCCGGAAAGGAAGAAACCCAAACCTGGAGAACCATCACACAAACATTTGACCTCGGTGGGGGTGGGATATTTTGGCCCGTTAGCGCTGATGTTTGTGCAAGATCAGCCCCTGCTGTGGTGTGTTTTTCATGTGAGGACAATGTGCTTTTATTACTACACTTGCTACTATTTAAACTACTGACTAAATAGTACCCTTTAACTTTATTTTTACAACTTCCTCCATACAATTGATCCATAATCAGTTTTGTCCACTGTGAGATTTCCAAGGATTTATCTTATAGAGAAGGATTGCCATTATTTTTCAATAATTGTGTTTAAATTTGTTTTTGCAGCCCAGTTGTTTCCTTTCACAGTAACTGATCTCTAATGATAACTAATACCATTGTAAGAGAATATACATGAGAGAAGTATAATATTTGAACATTGATTGTAATTGTCTTTCATGTCTACCTCCGGTCCTTTCTGTTATCAGCTTTAAGTAAGGTGCCTTCTGAGACCCAAAATCGCAGTGCTGATGATAGGACTGCACTGGAATAGTTACTACTGACTCTGACATTTATTTTTCACTCTTCACTGAGCATTTTTAATGCACTATGTGAATCAAAAATCATTTTAACAACTTTTTAATTTGTGTCTTTGTGTTTTCAGAATGGCAGCAGACCACATCAGCCTACTTTTTTGTCTTGACCCAAGTACACACAGGCAATGACTAAATAAACATTTCCGACCGTGCGCTGCAATTCTTTTGTCAGGTTTGCCCTCCACGATGATGGGATATTTTAGCTCTGAGCTTTTCCATTAATTCAGCTGCTGTCAAAGGTTACCTGTGGCCCTCAGTTCATCATTGTAGGACCGCATTGCATATTCAGCTGTGAATGATCACTCTCTTAATTAACAGGGTGTATTTATAGTTAGAATACACTATTAATACTGAGCGCCCAGTCTCCTGGCAACGGAATCTTGGGTATGTTACTGAACACTGAGAGACTTTGAATGGCAAATTGCAGATACCGATTATCCTAGACTGAGTCTGAAACCTAGAGACAATCAATTTATGAAGAAGATGTACCTTTAAAAAAAATCTTATGATGCCTGCATTTAAGAAACATAGTTCATTGGCCCTTTTCATCAAAGCTGATGAACTGCCCAGATTTACACATTGCTCACTTATATACACTAAATACCTGCAGCTCTCTAGTGCCCAATGTAAGTTTTACAGTTTCAGACAGCTTTATTTAGCATAACTGTGCAGTGTAACATAGTGGTAAGGAGGAGGGCTTGTAACCAAAAGGTTGCCAATTCAATTCCCCACTGGGGCACTGCTGCTGTACCCTTGGGCAAGGTATATAACCCACTATTGTCTCAGTAAATATCCAGCTGTATGAATGTATAATGTGTAAAAAAAAATAACATATGTAAGCTGCTCTAGATAAGAGCGTCTGCTAAATGACAATAATGTAATATAACTAGTCTGAAAAGCATGGTGTCTTCTCTCCTCTAAAATGTCCAGCTCAATGTTAACATCGTCCTTGCTGTTCATGACCCTCCCTTTGTCTTGCAGCAAAATCTACATGTACACCAGCCTTTACTTCTCAGAGATGAATAATAATTTACTCATCCCCTGTTCCAGACACAAGCCTATCACAGGATGTCATTGATATTACAATTTGTCAAGAGTGTGATCCACCGAGGATTGCATTAATACAGAAGGGACAATGGGCCTGCATTGAATTTCCACTTGAAAATTGTACAGGGGAAGAAATGCTCAGGCAGCCAGCCTGTAAAACACTCCCTCATTAACAACTGCATGGAGCTAGGGATGAGCTGTATGTGCTTAATAGCAACTGAAGAGCAGCCCTCCTGTCATTGCCAGAGGCTCATTCTGTACCTGCTTATTATGCAGCCAGAAAGCCGCTGACCTGTTCAGGCTCTTATGTACACCAGGTACAGTTACAAGGTAAGGCACCTATTCAGTATCCGTGGGTCCCCAGGTGCTGCAACTCTGTATGAGCATAGCTTACCTCTGCTCGGTACTCCTGTGTTGCCGGGAAAAAAGAGCCTTGAGGCTTTTTGATTACTCGTGGTTTGCCTTGCCATGCATGGGTGTGAGGGGGTGTTGTTATGTTTAAAGGATCTGAAAGGCAAGGAGGGAACCGTTTCCAGAGTTGGCCAGGGTACTGATCAATTAAAGCCATTTTCACTAAGGAGACCATGCCAAAACAAGACACGCTGGCACTTGACTGAACTTCGGGAACAAGGCTTGGTTGGTTTTCTATTATAGCACCCAGGCTTTAACATGTCACAACCCAAAGAGATCAGCTTTCAGCTTTACCTTCAGATCATATTTTTATAACTGGAATGATTTAGATGACAAAGACAATGCTTCCATTCCGGCCCTCTCATGAAATGTAAATTTCTGTATGGGTAGTAATATCTTATTTTGAAAATGTTTAAGCCTTTTTAAATTTTTAAAACAATATCTTTCCCTTCTCTAGACCACTGTGAACATATCTTATTGTTTGTGGCTTTCATTGAATCTTTGTCGGCTCTGCTGATAAATTGTTTATTATGCTAATGTCGGCTTTCTCTTATCACGCTCCTCAAAGGCAGTTTTGAACAAGCAGATGGGGAAAAGACGATGGATTAATTAACTTAATTGCTTTTCCACATGCTGCAAACACAAAATTACAATTCGGGATGCTATTTCTTACTGAGGAAGATCTAAAAGATGTAGATTTTTACTAATTTTAAATAAGTATTGTCTACATGATTAAAGGCTGCAAAAAAGATTATGTAATAACAACAACACTGACACGTTTGTGTTAATTATTGTTCTATCTATGGGAAGTAAATGTAAAGTGTTACTGAATATTTTGCCATTTCATAGTAAATATTCAATACAAAAAAATCATGAGAAGAAAGTTTTACTCCTATGTCTGCATTAGCATAGTGTTATTGTTCAGAATGATATTAAATTGGTGATGATTTTAGTTTCACAGGTAGCATGTCAGGTGTGCCTGTAATGACTCCCAAGCCTTTCTTTCTTGTGCAGTCATTCTTCACCTGTAGAAGTGTAACAGCACTACATTTTGACCTCATTTCCCCAAACTCTTTTTTTTGTCTGTGGCCAGAAATGGCATGCCACTGCTTGCAAGTGTAGGGCACAGTGATGCTAAAGGTAAGCCATGGGCCTTGGAGATGCCCAGGCAGGTTAGCACTAATCAGGACGATGTCAGGAGACCAAAACAAAATAAATATCTCTCTCTTTTTCATCCCCTTCCCCCAAAATATATCACTAGTTTCAACAGTTTCCCACTGGTGTCTTTTTGTGCTTATACTTTTTGTTCCAGTTGAAATATGCTGTTAAATTACTACTACTTTGGATTTCTACTACTTTGTATTGCTGCTACTTGTATTACTTGCTGTTTATTCTATGTGTAATATCGCAAAGTGTTTTGGATTCTTTGATCTTGTGACTGATGCATGGTAGTATTATTGGCTTCCCTTGTCTAGTCACGTTAGCACAAGTTAACTTATGGTAGGGCTAGAATAGTGTTATGCTCACACTCATTGGTCTTTGAGTGTTGTTAGCCTGGTCTGACACTGTTGCTCATTCAATTTGAATGGATACACTTCTGTCCTTTGTGCTGGAAGCCGCCCTGGATAAGACCGTCTGCTAAATGAATGCAATGCAATATAATGTAATGCAAATTAATGCAAACATGGTACATGATTTAATGTGATTTTTCTTCCATTTGTGCTGCTGCTTCTGAAGGAACATCACTGGTACCATGTTGTGTATTTCTTAGGTGACTGCCAAGAATAAACCTCTGCATTCACCAAATATGGTGTAATGCTCAGTCATGATCTTGTAATGCTAATACTGGATACAGTGCTAAAGTGTTGATCTGTTTCTTACATAATAATCAGAGTTAAACTGATTCTGGATCAGTCATTGAGGGAAAAAAGTACAAACAGTTATTGATGTACTGTACTTCTAAAAAGATATTCAAAAGGAAGATATGTCAGACTAGTTAGGGTTTACACAGATGCCTCTCCGGGTTGTTAAGAGACCAGTCAACAAGATGATTTTTTTTCACAGGTGAAGCTGCTCCATTGTTATTTGCTGCTCATTGTCTATTGAGCAACAGTTTTAATGTTATTTCGTGAGTTCAGATGCCGGATCGCTGTTCCTGCCTGTGCAGCAGTTCCCAGCAGGCCCGGTCCCAGACTGCATCAAATGCCTCTTATCCTTATGCCATCACAGCCCCTTAATTATGCAATTGAGTCAATTACTAGGATCAATTCTTCGAACTCGCCGTGCTCAAGTGACTCAGTCGTGGATGAGTCAGAGAGTTAGGAACCTTACAGGACCGTGGTGCTCCAGGAAAAGCATTCATTTGTTTCAGTCAAATCCTTGCAGCAGCATTCTGGAGACTGGATAAAATACAATTTGGGCAGCCAGAGAGACAGGCATGCATGGCAATAATATACTGTAGCTTTCAGGAGTCTAAGGCATGGACATTTTTTCTGCATCAATGAGTGATGTCTTCATTTTGCAAAAAGACCACTCTGGATAAATTTTTACATGAGTTTACAGGAGAGAGATAATGGTCTAATGGTCTTAGACTAATTATCTAACAAAATTTCCAGTGTCTGGCTTTGGAGGTAAGACATCCTTGTTGAAGAGGCAAACTTTTTCTTTTTGTCAGATTTTTAGAGAGAAAAAATTTGCAGACATTAAGGTTCTTTAACTGTACAGATATTCCTCAAGTCTGGTAGTGTTTCTTTCAATTTATGTGGTATGGAAAGTGTCAGTATTGCCTATCATGTTTGCATTTACTGGCAAAAATTAATGTTTTGGCTTTTAATGTCGTCATATTTTTATTTATTTTATAAAAACCCAAAGTCATTATAAATTAGTAACAGATATTGACAAGGGTAGATCTGATTTATATCGAGTCAAGCAACTGAGTCAAGCAACAAAGAGGAATTTAGGATTGTGTTTGCTGGGTTCAACAAGGGCTGCAAAGTAAGATGATGTTGAGGGAGAGAGCTTTTTTGGGGATTTTATAAGACTGACTTTTGATGACAAGAATACATTCCACCTAATGGCTCTCCACTTGTGCTACAGTTTCCAACATAACAGTGTGAGGTGATGTATTCTCATTGTATTAGGATGCAAGCCTTTCATGACCGCCACGCTTTTATTTTTAGTGCGGCACCTATGAAGAGCATTCGTAGAACTACATTATTGTTAACAATGAGAATAACAATAATGTGTACTGTTATTAAGTAGGTCGACTGAGGCACGAACAGTTGTGTATTCAGGGGTACCCGCAGCTGCATTGAGGTGGTATAGCAACAGTACCATAACAATGGAACAGCATTGTGAAAATGTTACTTATGAATTCTGTGTTCCTCTGTTGTTCAGAGGAGCGCTGTAAATGGGCTGAGTATGACTCCCTGTTTCTCCAATTATATTTCATGCTTTCACCAGCCTGTATCCAGAGCAACCTACAAAGCATAAATTTTACATATTATTCACTTACATAAACGGATATTTACTGAAGCAATTCAAGTGAACTACTTCCCTCAAGGGTGACATATTGTTGTCATATTCAGCGTGTGAGCCAAAGACCTTCCGGATACAAACCCAAATCCTCAACCATGACATCATACTCAGTGACCTGCAGATACAGAAGTGTGTTTGGGGCTCCAGTTCTTTAGCATACTAAAAAAGGGTGCAATGGGGAAAACCAGGCCTTTTTCTTTATACCCTTCCCTCCTCAAACTGAAGGCTGTTTAAAGGTACGCTCTGGCACCTGAGACAGCAACACCATCATCCCCAGACAATGAATGCCATGATGCTATGGGTTAGCCCCTCCTTCCCTGCAAAACAAAGGAATATTATTTAAATATTCTCAGTAGCTAATTTCTCTCAAATAGGCAAGTATCTAAGCAAAGTCCATTTATGCTGAGCTACAGAGAGGATGTTACATAATTCTGGGTGTGGGAAAACCTGCTGGTGATGCACTGGCTAACATGACATGGATCCTGGTAGTGTTACATGGTTAGAGGACCAACCATGACCTGGCTTCTATTTACAGTAGAAAAGTAGCATCATTGCTGCCTAGTAATGTGCATAAGACAAAACATGTTTTATGAGGTATGCTGTGCCTGTTCAGACACACAATGTTCAGATTTTAACAGAATTTTTTAACAGAAATGACTCAGTCTGGTGTATGCCTGTCCCCTTCGTCATCATCATCATTGTCATCATCATCCTTCTTGTTGCTCATCACACATTCTTTTCCGTTTTTGCCTTTGGTCTGACACTCAAAGAAACACACCCACCCACATACACACACACACACACACGCACACACACACACGGACACAGGAAAGGAGAAATGATTAAGAAATGTCTTGTGAATTTCCTGTTAATTTTCAAAACAAGACTTGTCATGTCCAGTCTGTTGGCTTTTTTGTTGGACCCACTGTAATATTCTGTCAAGATCCATTCTATTCTCCATGGAGCTGACAAAGATTGAGGCATGGCATTAGGCAAACAGACCTCAGACAAATTTTATTTATCTAGTTTTGTAATTTAACCTTTATTTTACCACAATCTCACTGAGAATTAGAATCTCCTACACAAGGGAGTCCTGGCCAAGAGGGCAGTAAAACAGTTTGAAAGTTAACAGTGAAAATAACAAATGTAATAGTAAAATGTATAATTCTACTATGTATTTTATTATAGATCTAGAATCTATAATAAAATCTATAAATAGTAAAATCTAAAATGGTATTGTTACTATAACCCCTGTAACAGCTTGTTGAGCAGTAGACAGATGCTTCCTTCTTCCTTTTTCTTATAAACAGGAAGATTAGAAACATCAGATTTATGGAAATCACCTACTATGAGGTGTTTAGTGTAAATGGGTTTATTCAGAACCTTCAAACACACATCAGAAAGTACACAGAGTGCCTTGAGTTACTTTTGGGAAGTACCCTCAAGCCATGAGTATAAAAAAATATATATTTATAATATAAATATATTATAATTATACACAATTTATAATTATTTATTGATAATTAATATCTGTATTATGTGAAGTCATATTTGGAAAAAATATAATTTCTTATAAGAATAATGCTGTTGGCCCAACTCCTGTACTGTTTGACCAAATTTCCACCAAATCAACCACAGTAATCTCAGCATTTAATAATGTACAAACCATACTGCATGCATTTACATTTAATATAAGAGATTACTTTGCTTATATATTGAGAAATCTACCAACAGTTGTATCCTTCTGTCACAGTGTGAACTCAAAGAAACGCTAAGCTTCACGTACATTTTGGCCACTCGGGAGGTCACATGTTCACACACAAACAGGAAGCTGAAACAGAGAACAGAGAGGTCCTGCATTCCACATGGCACACATCATGTTTGACGTTCCCCGGCACTTGTAGGTGGCTGTTATTGAGCAACTTCCTGAGCCTTTATCTGTACTGGGGAGGGAGACACAAAACGTCTGTCTTGAATTTGATCATTTTTAACCTTTCAGATGTGACGAGGAGTTTTTCATCCAGGACTGTTTTCATTGACCCACACATTCACCATAAGATGTCTTATTTGTCATTTCTTATCACTGATGAGGATCTGAGGAAAACAGAATGGAGAGATTTTTAAAAACAAAGTCAGTTTTCTCTGCTAAAAGCCAAATGTAAGCTTCCAGCATTAACAACGGAGCTTGGCTCAGAATGCCTTTGAGATATAGAATTTTGTGCTGGATTTGAAACCAAGTCAAGTCTTGATTACTGAACCGAATCGATTATGAATCACTGACAGTGTGAATCACTGTATAAGGGCGTGTCTAAAATTAACCTGGCAAATAATAGAATTGATTGGCTACAATACAGTATCTTCAGTAGTGTGAATGATATTACCTGAGTTTTCAAATACCGTACTGTACATACATAAACCCAAATTTAATCCAATCACGAAGCACCTTATATTTTGATAGTAAGAAAGAGAGTGGCCTCAATTGCCATACATATTTGGAAAGATAGCTCAACTCCAATGAAATTTAAGATGTGGAAAATTTGTTTTCTTTTCAATTGTTTTCAATTTTACATACTTTTAGGATGGAATTCCAATTAAATCTTTCAGTTTTTATGGGTTCACATTAAGTCTATGACACTCATTTGTGCAGCTGCAGGATCCTGGTCAGGTGGAAATGACAGCTAGAAATGACCAGGGACTAGCCTCCAAATCTCCTGCATCTCTCAGGCCCATGAGCTATACAGCTTAACATTGTTACTCACACACAGAAACAATGGAACAACAGCTAAATTACAAGGTGCCTACACTCTGGTCCTTTAAAATTGAACAAACTTAAAATAGACTATCTGGCTTTCTGATTTCCCTGCCTTGACCTCAAAACTTTTTAAACAAAAACTTTGAGGTCTGTTTCATCAGAAGTAGAATATTAAATATTACAAATCTTACAAAAACATCTGATTTAGTTGCAGACTGTTATAGATTTACATAAAAACAGAGCAGAATGAAGAGGCCATACCTATGGACAGGAGTAGGGCCTTAAGCACAGCAGTCCTTCTCAGCAGTCAGTTCAACATTCCCCGCAGACAGAAACCAACACACAAGGATTCAGTACACAGCAAAATCGATTACAAAGTCAATACTGCATAATTCAATTCCACAAATGTATCCAGTGTAATACAATAATAGACGAAAACACACAAAGGCAACACAGTCTCGAGCCCTTCAGCATTTATGAAAATGTGTAGTCTACGACAATTCCTGGACGATTTCTTGTCGTCTTTGTGGGGGACTGTCAGATTGTTTCCTGACATTCTGTCAAATGGTAGTGTTAACTCACACTGCGTATCTTCAACCCTCTACACCCTGAATTCAAGATTTTTTTTTTATTCATTTTTTTTTTATGAAAATTGTATCCGACATACGTGACGTTATATTCTGGACGTGAAGGTTAATGAGGGAATCGCAGCTGTGGATGGAAGCTGTCCTGCAAAGAAGGTATTCAGGGCCGATTTTCGGACGTCTGAGGGAAAGCCGTGGTCAGCTATGCATTTAGTCGTGAAACATTAATATAATTTAACGTCATTTTATATCAGTACTAGTACAAAGTGTAAGGTAAACGTCATTTTTAGTTTCCGAAGTCTTTACGCCTCATATACCAATAATAAGTTAAAATCTGCTCGTTATACAGATAATTTTCAAGCGTCCAACCATGGTCTGTTTTATACGTGTTTAATTCAACGGATTCACAACTTTTACTACACTGATTGGCTTATGTGTTTGAGTCCACCCGTCTCCGTCAATCAGAGTCAGGGTGTTGAGTGTTCGGTGAAAAAAGGATACGCATTTTGCGCTGTACCACTTCAGTTTGTGAGTGGCGGTGCTGAAACCGAGGCTGCGACGTCATGCGAAAACTCAAAACCTCACCCAGAGAGGCAGAGACGTAGACAGATTGGACAGACGGGGAGGGAAAAACTGTAAGTAAGCTATCTTGCCTTATTCTTTTTCTGATGCTACTTTGTCATAGTCTATATGGCGCATGGGATTACTAGTTGTACTTTTGCTACAGTTTCATATCGATGCATGACGCGGGCCGGACCGCAGTGTGTTGCAGTTTTGCAAATGAGTGGGACCGGTTGTGAAGCGCATAATGTTACCGCAAGGTTTGCGGAAGAGCAGGTCAAATGTCTAGAATATGGCGGAGCGTGAGTGAAACAGCCCAAGTTCCACTATTTTACTGTGGTATTATTCTCTTTCACTGTTTCAGAGAACAGGGGGCAACTTCCATACGTTTGATATTTAACTGTTGACCCCTGTCTGGTCCGTACGAGATTTTTGTGAAATGGGTTTTTGTCACATTTAGCCTTGTGGTGGTTTGGAAGTTGGAGCGGAAAAGGAAAAGTTGTAAGGTTTTCCATTTAAATCGTTCATTTTTTGGTGTGATCCGCTTTCAGATACATTGATATTGCTGCGAAAGGCCTGTGTACGCACTGTTAGTTCCTGGGTTGTGTGAGAATAGGGGCTACGTCTATTTGGAGACCGCAACGGCGTGCCTTTTAACGTTGCGTTTATTGAAACCAAAGCAGTCACTTGGTGTTGATGCACTTAGTTATCCGATAACGTGCCCCGCCTAGTTTACCACTGTTTCTTGCTTTAGAGGACAGGGGGACAAGCAGTTCCCATTCGGTACAGTCCACGTTAATTACCACCGGCTAATGAAAAACTCAACCATTGCGACACTTAGCTAGGTGTTCCATAATGGGTCTTGCTTGTCAGTTAAGTTTAGCTCAGGTTAACTTAGCTAATTGATTCCAAGTCATCTGATCGCGGGTGTTTGATACTTCTTTGACAAAGCAGACGCCTGCTACGGAAGGGAATTGAAATCATTTTAATTTTTTTATCAGTGTGCTTATATGCATCCGTGTAAGCATTTGTGCGTAACAGTTAAAGTATCGTATGACAGTCACGGAGTATTGCTTAAGCGGCAGTTCGGTGGCAGTGCTTAAGAAGACACGAACAATGGTGTAATCTAGGGTGTATAGCCTACCCCGTAACGAAACTGATATGGTAGTGACACAGTTAAATCTCACTGTTCTTCCATTTTTAGTTGATCACCTATAGCTTTATCACTGAAGTTTTATTTTTAGCCCTCTGTGATACAAATTGTATGATCCAACATCTTCAGGCTCTTCTCAATGCGTTTCTATTAGTGACAGTAAAAAGGCTGTTACTCTCTTAAAATGGATGAAAACAGAGAACTCATGTTAGCTTAACTAGAGCTATGCTTATTTAATTATTGTCATTGCTCTGATTTTCAATATTTGTATGACTTTGTCTGAAAATCATGCTGTCATCCTTTGAATATAAAAGGAAACGTATAATTTTCTTCACACCTGCAGTAGGTTTAGTTGGATATTTGTTTCTGTATTCGTGAGCTTCCTGTTGTTTGACCAGGAAAATGACGTCGATGGTCGTACATTACACCTTTTTCAGTTTAAGGTCTGGCTGTATTGTGTCTCTCTGCCTTATTTTGCACTTCAGGCCCAGGTCCATTATGCCATTTTTGTTTGCTGTTTTGTCACATACGCTGGTGTGCCCTGGCGTTGGCTCAGCCTGGTCTTTTTTAGCTGTGGGCAAAAGCAGGCCAAATAAACTTCATGTGTGGAGTGAAGAATCAGGAATCGTTTTTTCATTCCGTAAATGAATAGTGCAGCAAAGAGACCTCTCTGCCTTTTTTTGTTAGGTGACACCGTTGCATTTAATGGCACAAATAGGTGAAAAGGTATAGGAAATTGATTTGATGTGTTACTTTTGGTTTTTGACAATTATACTGTTATACTGTTATTTTCTCAATGGTGTGAGAATGAACACAGCTCCCTAAGAACTAGATTAAGGAAAGAAACTCATTAAAGTATTGATTTAACTAATTACATAACATGAAACCCTTCATGTGTTCAAATGAGAAGCATTAAACCCATTTGAGGTATTAATGTCTGAACTACACTTGAATGCTATAACTGTGATATGTATGTATGGCTGGTAACTTAATTAGAATGAACTGGAATTCATATCATTCATATCATAGTCCACTGTTGACTGTGTTAACAGCTTTTCGTAGGTTTCCACTGTCGAGGAGCAGGTGCAGTTTAATGATGGGTGCAGTGTGTAACCGGCCTGTGGTTTTCTGTAGCAGAAGAGGTACTATCTCTATTTCTGTACATATTTGTTTATTCTCCAAACTTTCAAATCCTCCTTCTTTCAAAGCCTGTTTGCTGGGGGGTGGAGGTTTGAAATTTGAGGCCACGGTGCACTTCCTCCTTAGGCAGGAAGAGCCTTGTGAAACATGGGTACTTCCTTCCCTCTGCAGTTGTAGCCCCCCCCCCCCCCCCTTTCTGAGTTTGGCAAGTGGTTGTGGAATGCTCTGATTGGACAGCACTGGACTAGGTGTTCCAGCTAGTCAACCCCCCCCCCCCCCCCCACTTCGAATGCCCGGGACCAATTCTCCAAACCGTTATTGTTCATCATTATTTTCATTCATGCGTGTAAGCCAGGTCTGATGAGTGCAGGGGGCTGTCTGGGCTTTCTCACAGTGGGTCGGTTTCAGGCATTGTCTGACTGTACCCGCTGCACGGCTCAAAACCAGGAGGTGATCGGCCTGCACTTCTTCGCAAGAATATTGATGACGCATGACTACCAAAGCAATTTGTGGTTAACACCAGCAGGGTACACCCAGAGGTACACAAAACTCGGTGTGTTCTTGAAAAAAAAATGATTTTAGTCACGCTGACTTAAACGGCTTGCATTTTTATCTTTTATGCATTCATACAAATGGATATTTATGCTCTTGTTTGTTCTTTATATTCAGCCAGTGCTGCACTGAACCCATAGCTGTGTTTTATTCTTACCTGCAGTTTTTATCTTGTTTATCCATTAGGCATAACAATCAGATATATCTTTAAGGTGGCCTTGAGTACAACAGGACTCCATAGCTTTGTGTTCCTTTTAAATCAAGATTGGGGAATTATGGTTCTTTTGCCCCAAAACACTCTCCTTGTATTGCCTCCAAATGCATAGGGCTCTCTGCAGACCCTTGTGTTTTCTATCTCCTCAATAATTCAGGTGTCCCAATTTTATTTTGCTCTCGCAAGACATATTTACAGTATTTGCCAGTGCTCTTACAAAGCACCTGAGGTGGTTCTGTCATAAAATGAAACCCAGGAAAGGTGTGTTGTTGGATATACCACATGTTATAAATCTGCCTTGTGCAGTCCATTGACTTGCCATGGGTCTGATGCATCAAAATAAGCACTCATTGGGGTGCATTTACAAATTACTTTTTTCCCTGGAAGTATAAAATTGATCTAAAGCTCCAATCAGACATTGAAAAGAAACTGTACTTGGAAAATTCTGATAATTTGTCATACAGTATACCAGCCCTGTGTTCTTTGAGAAAGGACTAAATGAGGTTGTCATGTAAAGATATTTTGTAAAGATATTTGTCACGTCCTCAGGTTTTCAGTTATAGGGGAACGGGTAGCAAGAGGCATGCCATTTTTTTCCCAAATGTTGTGCAAACTTGATAGTTGTGCTGTCATATTTATGCACAGAGTTGCTTAATTTAACATATCAAATAATCAATCCCAGTTCTCGCAGAGGGTATTCATAGTCAGTTTTCCACAATCTCGTCAACTTTTTTTTTTTTTTTGTTTTGCTTGAGAAGAGACAGATAATTAGCTTTTACTTTTCCAGCTATTTCTGAAGATGATATGGTTACTGTGCACGGTAGGTGATAAGGTGTCATTTTACTGCAAAGCTTGAAGGGGTACAGGCTCTGCACAAACTGGTGGCTTTGACGGAATTGACACGTCGCGAAACTACAGCCACAGAGAGATGACATTTCTAGTTACAGCTAGCAGGGCTCACTGCTTCATGAACTCTCGTGTTCTTTGATGCTGCCGGCTGTCTTTCAGTGTTGTTACAGACTGTCAGATCTAATGAGAGACTAATGAAGCAAAGCGAGAGGGTGTTTGCTTTATAAAGACCGCTTCCCCAAACTGAGTCACTGATACTGTACAACAGGGATTTTCAAGGTCAGGACCCAGAACTGGGTCACGTGATGTCAGCCCATGGGTGGTGATAGGACAGTGCTATAGAACAGCTCTCTTTCATGGAAATGTCCATAGTGGCAGTGGATAGAGGATATGTCAAATAATGTAAACATGCTCAACAATTTGAGTGAGTAAAATTTACTATTATTTTATATGGTGGTGTTGTCCATGAGTGTAAAACTGGAAATATATTCTCATTCCAGTAAAACTGAATCAGTAAAGTGTCATAACTCTGGGGTGGGTGTATGTTCATGTGTCTGTCCCATGAACATGAATTTGAAAAGCATTGCTGCACTACGGCACAGTGGGGGAGATTTAACTAATTCTGTCTAGAAAGAGTTCCTGACCTTTTATGAAATGCATTTTCTCAGCACCAGCTCAGAGCTTTGATATCACAAAGGGTGTGGAAATTTGTTTTTTTTTGCTGAACATGTCTGCCACCATGCGCAACTCCCAGAATACACCTAGTAGATCTTTGCAGAGAGAGGACTTTTCAGGAGGCAGGGAGGTGAAGCTTCCTGTAGTCCTTCTTTCTACCAGATTACTCTGCAGTTTTCACATTGTATCACAGATGGTTTTTGGTTGTTCTTGAACTTAATTGGTGTGCCTTTTGTGGCACCAGAAAGACATTTTCTCTGATTTATGATTTTACACCTTTGTACACGGTTATTATTTTTTATCATATTACTGAATCATGAACATGATAAAACCCAGTCTGAAGCTGTGCTGGTGATGGCCCCTTGTTTTCTGTTGAAGACCTTATGCGTTTCAAAAGGCACATGTGATTGTTCTGAGTATTTAAGTCCTGAATGTTTTTTGGTTGTAAAGTTTTCAAGGTTAATCCAAAACAAAGTATTTCATTGGATGAACCAAGCAAATAACTTACCTGTAATATTTTTTTTGTTGTTTGCTTTTTTGACTCTGACTCCCTGAGTCTCCTCAGTCGGTGTCTGCTTTTCAAGCCATTGAACTACACATGAGCTAGAACGGGTCACCATGTCATCGCTGCCATAAAGACTGCTGTCCAAACAGGCCCACAGAGTGTGAGAGGGTGGGTGGGGTCCGTGTTGGGAGAATTGCGTAAATGGCTTCCTGGACGTCCCTTCTGAAGCCTAAGAAGAAGTCTGGTGGGGTTGACTAGAAACGATAACCACACATTTCCGTGTGTTACTTTCACTGTGGGCCTTTTTTTTTTTTTTTTTTTTTTTTTTAGAAGATGTATCAAATATATTTAAAATATGCTGTGTTAATACATTGAACCCACCACTGTATTTGCTTTGTTTGTTTTAAACAGTGGTTAGGAAGGTCACGGCTCTTTCCAGAAATGCTTTTCTTTTCAAACTGCAGAGTTCTCTTCAGGCTGTTGTGTTGTCTACCTTCTCAATAATTCAGGTGGGCCAAATTTACAGAATGCATATTGTTGTCCTGTGCACTGAAGAAGTTTCCTGGGCAGGTTCTATGAGAAAATGAAACTTGGAGGATGTGTCTTTGCTGGTTTAATATGTGATTTGTTTGTAAAACTAAATAGTCTCTGGGGTTCATTTTCAGTTGCTTTCTTTTATGAGTCTGTAATTTTGTGATGTTGCTTTGCTTGACAAAGGACTGACTTTGGAGATCGTGAAAGAAAGATGAGCTAGCCAAGAGCAGTATAATGCAGAGAGACATCCAGTAGACCACAGCTATTCTAATATCGCAGTAAATGGCCCTGATTGGCGAATAGGGAACTGACAGTTTCATGAAACGCTTTTGCAGAGAGAAGTGAAAGAGTTTTGTTTCTTAGTCCCTGACTTTCAGCAGTTTTCTTCAGAAGATGTCAGGGACTTGCTGTGGCTTTTCTGGTGCTTGTTTATTCGCATGATAATCCAGTCTTGATTATGAGCACTTGGAAATGAGCTGGGGGAGAGGGCTGTGTACATGTGGAGGGAGCAGCTTTTCTGTGCCCTGCTTCAATCTGAGAAAGAGGGAAAAAGTACCATGTATTTAGTCATTAATGACATACTTTGTTCCAGGAAGTAGGTTTATTCAAGCTTACATGCTAAAGACACAGTGAGTCACGTGTCCTTCGTGACAATCTGAGAGTAATTGCCCTTGGATAAGTGCCAGGTGGCAATGAGAGCATGTGTGTCACCAGCTTGAGGGGCAGATGTTTTGAACTCACCAGCAGTACTGTTATCCTGTTGTCTCTGAAGATGCTTTCACATTGTATTCTAGTTTCTGGTACTGTGCCATGACTTTCAGTGGTTTGCTATCAGAGTGTAAAAAATCCTTCATAGCTACAATTTGGAGACAGGTTTGACGAGATGTCTTTTTGCTCCAATTCACTCATCACAGGCAAAGACTAAAGTAGCACTCATCAGTAACCACAACAGACCAGCCATCCTTTACATGTCCAACTCATGGGACTTAGCTCATGTATATGGGTCAGCTTGATTCTGCATCACCTCAGTCAAGTGCTTGAGGATTCATCACTCAGTGATATGGTTTGGTTTCACATACCCCTCATAATTTAAATTATTCCAATAATCAATCAAGTATATGCCAGCCTTAACAATGACCAGTTGCACCAGTGCACAGACAAAGGTGACTGTTGAAACTACAATGGTTAATGAGATGGTGAATGGATCCATACATTAATCATGTGACAGCAGTTAATTACATTACATGTACATTGTTGTCACTTGGCAAACACTGTTATCCAGAGTGACTTGCATAGGTCTTTACATGTTACCCATTTGTACGGCTGGATATTTAATGAGGCATTTCTGGGTTAAGCATCTTGCCAAAGGGTACAGCAGCAGTGTCCCACCAGGGAATCAAACCAGCAACCTTTCGATTATGAGTGCTGCTCCTTACCACTCTGCTACACTGCCATCGTTCGTTCTTCTTAATGGTAAAATAACCTTTTGCGTATATATTAATCTGTGTTGTATAAGCTTCACATGCTGAATAGATTCATCAAATGGAATTGCTATCACAATGCAACCCAGCACACAGCCATTTAACATGTTGAAGTAGCTATGCAGCGTGTGCATTCTGCCTGCCTGCCTGTGTGCAGAAGCGATTCGGCGTTCCCTGATTGAACATGTGTTTTTGATTAAGTATGCATCCGAGTCCTGGGCCCAGCTGTGTCGCTTTGGAATGGCTATTCATTAGCTTCTGTCACTGGCTTTGTTGAGGTGAACTCTGCTTTTGGCCTGAAGTCTTTCTCTTTGTTGCTTTTGCGTGCGTGTGGCGAAGGGGGTCGGAAGGAGCTGCTTGTTAAGAAGAGACAGCTTAGAAGAAGAGCAGCTAATTAGGAGTCAACTGGAACCCTTGGAATGTATTTTAATGGCGAAAAGACCATTAATTTGGTTTGCCATTAGCATGCCTGGTAGTGCTGTTACACTGGATGAACTCTTGATTATTTGTAACCAATGTGTCATGGTTGAGTTTGAGTTGATTAAGTCATTGCAGATGTCCCTATTAAGCTCTGTCACAGAAGTAGCTTCAGGCACACCAGAAAAAAGCCACTGAGGTCAACACAGTGTTGCAACATTTGATGCTAGGCTTTCTAAAGGTTTTCTGGATCTGTTTTTTCACACTCATTATGAGGAATTATTTGGAGGAAGCCTCTATACTGAAAACGCAAATAATATAAAAATGCCCACACTTGCATTAACCCGAATGGCTGTTGAACAAATTTCATATTAAGACAAGTCCCAGCACCACACGGGAGTAGGTTGTCAGTCATATATTAGTTAAACTTATGTAGGCAGGATCTCTGTAGAGGATGCCATGCAAGATAACTTTCTCTCCCCCTTTTTCCCCTCATTTTCTTTCCTTCTTTTGCTTTATCTTTCTCCACTCCCCTCCAAGTGGTTACGGGTCTTTGAGTGGGCCCTGCCCTCACTTCTCAGTCTGTCTCCTTCTGTCTGTCTACTTCTTTTTTTATCGGAGTGGTACCAGTATTCTTGTCTTGGCCACATTTCCTCAGGCCTGGCTTCTCTCTTTCCTCTGATAGAGAGGGAGAATCTCTTAAAAGGCACTCCCGGGAGAGGGTCATCCCAGCAGAACATTTTTTTGCTTTTCCCTGCACTGGGCTTCGGCCTTTGTTCCTGATGGTTTATTGATTATATAAACAAATGCTAAGAGCTGCTTTTGACCACAGACCAGGGTTTAGGTCTTTGTGTTTGTTTTAAAATCCTAAATGGCACAAAATGGCCTAATTTGAAGCAAAGAAAATGGGAGTTCTTTTGGTTAGTATAGCACATTCTTTAATCATCTACCAGCCTCAACTAGTAAAAGTAAGCTGTCCTGTTCACATATAATTTCTTTGATAGTTTAGTATCATTACTGGTGCTTTGAATGCATTTGGTGAACTGCTGTTGAAAAGCACCACCTTTATTCATTTTCCTGTTGATAGAAGTTTGGTGATCTAAAAATGGCATGCTTTGTGTTAGTGCACAATGACGTTCATCTGTTGTGCTTAGTTTTCTATAGAAAATGTCACAGGTGGGAAAATGTCACTCGCTCCCAGGGAACCTTAAACATGCCCATCCTGTCCTAAAACTCATATAGGGTTATTTTGTGCAAAAATAAATCCACAGGAAATTGTGCAATTAGCTTTTCCTGCCAGTGCTCTCAGAAATGAGCTTGGAATTAATGTTACTTTCTGACTACATCCAGAAAACGTATTTTAAAATTGACCCTAGTTGCGTGTACCAAGCACATACTAATCCAGTAACTGATTGAAAAGTGCGTGGTGAGTCCAACCATACACTTTCCCTTGCATTTTATTTTCGAGTGGGGAAACTGTGTGTGTGTGTGTGTGTGTGTGTGTGTGTGTGTGTGTGTGTGGGTTGCGTGTGTGTGTTTGTGTTTTACTCTGCCTCACTGTAAGCCGCTTTGGATAAAAGCATTTGCCAAGTGAATAAATGTAATGTAAATGTGTCTGCATCTGTGCGCATGCATGTTTGTGAAAGAGGGCAGCATCTCTAAGCTTCTCCCCCTCAGTTAACTCCGAGTGCGAAGGGGCAGCAGCAGGGAGCCCCATTAGAACCCTCAGACCGCACGGGTGGTAAACCCTGACATTCGCTCCACTGCAGATCTTTCTAACTCTTTTACACGTCTCAGTCCCTACTGCAGTGTCACGGGGTTCAGTATCCTGTGTGCCTCAAAGCTACAACTTGTGTGCACTGGATCCTGCCTTTCTAAGAAGGCGAAATGCATTGCAGGACCCTCAAGACTCCCTGCAGGGAAGCTACGGTGAAGGATGTCGGGGCCTGCCCATATAAAGCTTCATCAACACCCCAGCGAATCGGCACCCTCTTTGCGTCACACTCTCGACTTCTTTGGAACACTGCAGTGCGAGCATGGTTAACTCTCAGCCCCAGATTCTGGGAAGTAGGCACTGTGTGGTTGGAGCAAGCGTGCAGCAGTAATGGAAACTCGCTCTCCAGGCCAAAACTTTTTACAAACTGATATTTCCACGGACTCCTGGCGCCACAGCACAGTCAAGGAGGCAATAGCAGAGGTCACTAGTGGGTTAGGAGAATTCATCTGACCCTACAGAGCATATATCAATGACCTCAGTCCATGCCTGTAGTGCTTTTTTTCCCTCCCATTAAAGCAGATGATACTTTGTTTCTTGGTAACATGCCAATAAACCGTCTACTTTTTGCTGTTGTCTCAGATAATGTTCCCTCATGGAAAACCAGTGGACAGTCATACATGTATTACCTGTTTTGAGGGGAATGGCCGTGAAATATTTTGAAGTTTATTTTAAATAAGAAGCAAATCTTTGCATCTGATGTTTTACAGACAACAGCCATGCAGAAGAATTTCACTGTTCACTGTCAGTTTCTTGGCCATCTTGATTTAAATGCTGGAGTATATGTCAGGTTTATTGTCAGTATCAATCACATTTAAGTATTAAATTCCCATGCCTTAAACATACAGTGGGGTGTGCTCCAAAAGAATGTTTTTTTTATGTTCACAATGAATTCTGATTTCTCTCTTCCAGTGTCACTGCTGGGGGGGGAGAAAGCAAAATTGCAATATGTGACCAAATGGATTGTCCCACCCTTTTTGTGATGACAGCTAGTTGGAGAGGGATAGCTGTATGGCCTTCACCAGTGACCCGTACACCTTCCCTCGGTGCAGTGGCCCCTGAGAAACAGCAGACTGGAAAGAAATGTCACTCGCTCTCACGCATTCATAAACACACACACACACACACAGCAGCAGCACAGGGAGGCAATGGACAAACACAGTCGCAGCTTGCTTGCTAATGAATGAGAACTCATTACCAGCAGGCATATAAAGTGTAATTTAAAATGGTGTTTTTTACAGTCTTGACAAAAAATTCCATTAATGCTTTTTTTTCCCCCATTTACCTTTCTGTTGCACCCACTCATGGCTCGGTAGGTACCCAGCAATCACATGGTATGCATCATGTGACCAGTCAAAATTCTAATAAGGGTGGAGGACCCTAAAAAGTAGTCATAAGTGGAGTCACAAGTAGCTTGTGTTGTCTGTGTATTCATTGTAGTAATGGAACTTGCTTTGTAAAAAGCAGGTTGGAGTCCTTGGTGGGCACTCCTGGTCAGTCTTTCAACAGTGCGATGAACCTGCATTGCTTTTAAGTATATTGATAGATAATATGTGTCGATAAATAATATGTAACATCATAAGCTGCAGAGCTGTGAAAGTCGGCCTGGCTGTGGGTATCTGCTAAGCCAGTAATGTCACCTTCAGTGTGTGAGTTAGTGAGATGTGTAACAGGCTGTGGAATGAATGGCTGTGTACATCCTGCCTTCATCAGCAATGTTTGCAGGAGTATTGCAGGCACACCCTGGTCCCCAAAGTAACAGCAGGCTAGTGCTACAGTGTGTCCTGCGGCAGGAGAGCCAATGAGGCTCAGCCAGACAGAGCTGCTGCTACCCCCTGTGTGCTGCTCGCTCTGCCTTCCCTGCCCCGGCCTGGAGGTTAGTGTGTTAGAGTTGGCTGGCTCCTGGCCAGAAAGCGGCAGTGAGGTAAGATCGGAAGGAGACTGGAATGGGAAAACCAAATATTCACAGTTGAGTTTGTATGTCTGGGTATTTTGTTCGTGTCTCTCCTTTGGTAGTGGGGGGAGAAAAGTCCACTGTGACTGAAAAGCATAGCACGAACCGTTCCATGTAAGGGGAAATGCCAGTCATGGAAGTCCAGATTCCAGCTGGTGCTCAAGCTCCCTTAAACGAATGCTGTCAGAACTGGTAAGGGAGCTAAATTGGTTCAGTGAAGACACTGATTAGGTGAATCAGTTGGTTAAGTTTCTGCCTGGAACCAGGACCGGGACTGAGTGGGCCGACAGACACTGTGGCCCTCCAGGACCAGAGTTGTACAGTATGTACACTATGCACTCCAGCTTTGCCTGGTATTTGAGCAGCGTAATGAGCAGAGTGGTGTTTTTCTGAAGGGAATCTGGTGCTCATGCCACTCCCCAGCCATTTCAAACTCGTGTTTCTGCTGAGATGAAACTGAGAGAGGAAACGAGCAGAGGTCCTCATCTCTGCTCATTAGAGCCAGGATAATAATCGCACATGTGGTGTTTCATCATAGCCAGACTGAAGGGATTTCTGAAGGAGTGGAAAGCGAATGTAAGGAGAGATATACATGCATATCCAGTTGTCTCTCCCCCTGGCCTAAAACAACAAAGATCCAAGTCATCTGTAGTAAATGGGCTGACCTGTTGCAACAGGTATGGTGTTCCACCGTGCCTGTGAAACTTGGTTGTTGTGCTGAGGTCTAACCACAACCAGAAGGCCCTCTCTGCTCCTCATTCTGCCCCCAAAAAGATACAGAACCCCCCCACCTTCCCCTGAGAACTGCAGACGAAGATGAGTTGCCGGTTGTGGCCTTCTGATTTTAATTTGGGTGGCGTGTGTTTATTTCTCCTGTAGCCTGAGCTCTGTTACTTCCTGCTGCATGTGGCTATCAGCATTAGCCTAGTGTTGGGGGGGGGGGGGGGGGGGGGGGAGTGAGGGACCAGTCCTCACATCTGGCCCGGACATCTGGTGGCAGGCACATGTTCCTGAACTGGTAAAGCTGTGTTCTGTCTTTGGATTTTTTCTTTATCAGGCTTAACAGCAGGTATTTCTCTCTTAGTTTCATGTGTTTGCCACCCCCCAAATTTATTGATTGCCTCAGTCACAGGACAAGATGTCGGAATTTTGAAGGTCTTGAAGATGATGTGTGTGGTTGGAACCATTCTCAGGTGGGAAGCAGAGGTTTGAGCATGAGTGAAAACATGTTCTGTGTCTGAATTGTTGTCTGCAAAGTTGTCTACAAAATTTTTACAGGGTATGTCACAAATTGAGTAGCTAAATATCAGGCAACATCTTACAAGCCTTTACAATTATTTGACATTTCTTAAATATCGACATTAATATGTAGCCTATGTGTAGTTACAGCTAATGTGGGATACCAAATGCAATCATAAACTAGCTTGCCAGGTTAGCAAACATGCACTACAACAAGGCTGAAAAATCCAAATCTCCTGTCAGTTACATGCAGCATAAATATCCGTCATTCTCTCCAAGGACAGTGGCAGTGTCTTTTTCACTACATTGCCCAACCTTGACTTGTCATGGTATTCCCGTGGTATTCCCTGACTGTGTCATTATGCAGCATTGTATAGCTGATATAGTGGATATTCGGCATCCATGTTTCCTCTGTGTATGTGTGGTGCAAATGTTATCTGTCATAGATTTTCTGTCAGAGATTAATTGCTAGGATCTGCTTTCTGCACTAAAGAAAAGACAGATTCAGATTTGCTTTAGTGGAATGCTGCCCGAGCCAGGTCCTCTTGAGTAGTATCATCTATATCAAATGAATACTAAAAATGAATGTGACTACTTCAGACACATACTTGAGGTGTGTTGAGCACTTAAGTCAGTCAGTCAGTAATGGAAAGGCCTTTAAAACATAGAGGAAGGTGGCCTTATGGGATGTTGTTGGCTATTCCAGCTTTGTGGTAATTAAGTGCAATGCCACAGAGGTCAGCAGGGAATTAATGTTTAAGGGTGGGTCAGATGAAGCTGGTCAGATGTTAAACAAGCCATGTCAACAATCAGCTGTCATGTATACATTTAAAATGAATGAGAGATGGAAGAAGAGGTCACTGGTGGCTGTGGTGTTGACCTAAGGGCCTGTGGAACATAGATTCTGGTCATTGTGTTCATTAATTTTCATTTTGCCTCAGGGCATATTTTTGATGAGGCCTTCTTTGTTGAAGTAGCGTCACCTGGATTTTCAGGTGTAAATCAGTTGACAGCAACAACAACAAAAAAACTTGCCATTGAGATCAGAAACTCCAGGGTCTTTATGAAAGGCAGTGTTTAGCAGGATGGCCTCACAAGACCACAGCTTCTCCTCCTCTGCTGTGGTCCTGGAAGGAGACCAGCGTGAGCTCTGGAAACTGTCACTTAAGCTGCCCATCATCTCCTCTCTTCCCCAGCCCTGATCCCAGAGCAAAACCACAAACGGCCATTACAGGGTCAACCCCAAAAACAGGATCTGACCAGCTCTTTAGAGCTTCCTGCATTTGAAAACTCACAAATTCACCCACACGAAGGTGCATTTTTTTTTTTTTTTTTTTAAAGTGGTTGCCCTTGTCACTCTTCAGGGTTGTGGGGTACAGCTGCTGGCAAACACCATGTCCAAAGTTCTTCATTACTGATTCTTCAGTGTAAAGTCAGAACAGTCATTGCCTCACTTTTGCTTGACACTGTATCCACACCCATTCCCCAACCCCCACTTGTACACGGAATCATCTGCTGGAATTTTTTCTTGAAGCTCAAGCCAAGTATGAAGGCATCTGATGCGCCTTGTCACTTTGCTCCAGCCTCCTTTTCGATCTCTGCCGAGTGATTTTGATTTCTTGTGAGACTAAATTCTGTGCTTTTTTTTTTCGCGATGGTAGAAGACGACAGCTTATCTTCTTAAAGTGCAGTCCGAGGGCTGAGATAATCCAGCGCAGAGCTGTGTCACTCTGCCAGTGTTGATTGCTTTAAACTGTCCTTGTGCTTTGATCTTATCGCCTGGTGAAGAGCCTGCGGCATGAATATTTAATGGCAGGTAGAAGCTCCTGGTTCTCTGAGGGCCAGACCAAAAGCACATTCTGATCTGTGTGAGGCCTGATGTCAATGGAGAGGAGTCTCAAGGCAGTCATCATGCGTAGTTTCACTCCAAAGCGGGTGTAACAGTAGTCCACACCTAATTAGCACTGTTGCAGAACTTTGTCTGTTGACCTCATAGGTAACGGGATCACTCCTCCTTCGGGGAGGGTAGACTTAAATCGCTATTCTGGTACTGAAATTCAGTGGTGAAAATCTTAACATTTGTTGGTGGAGCAGTTACTGTCTTCCTCCCTGGCACGACAAGAACACAAGCTTGGTCTGATCAGCGCTTTTCGCCTCTGAGCTAAATTAACACATTAGGACAAGTGAAAGTAGCGTGTCTAATGTCTGAGGCCTGCATACGTAAACCAAGCGCTCCATTTTTCTTGTGCAAAACCACAGACTTTCAAACAGTCGTAATTTGAACTCGACCACGTGCAGGGTTACAATTCCACAGAGCTGCGGAATTCCATCCCTGCTGGCTGCATCTGGGCGGAGAACGTCAGGGGCAAGAGTGCGGCAGCGAGGCTGTTTATACGGCATCGCATATGCAGTGGGTGCTTCTGTGAAGCTACAGAGGTACTCTTACGCCTAGCCTCCAGCGCAGAGCTGAGCCTGGTTTGATTCAGTTTCAAATTCAAATTCAGTTTTTATTGGTCTGAAGAAACAGACAGACAGCTTCATTGTGCTTCTTATTCAAAAGTCCGTGACTTTTGAATTGTCTGATGTGATAGGGTAGAATTGTTTCATATGACAGTTGAGCATTTATGGAGTATGAATTTATGTCCTTGTGAAGATGTTTGGCATCATATCCCCTTGAGTAAAAACATTGCCTAAACTCCTTGCTTGATAAATGTATCAGTGGATTCTTTGGTGGCTATGGTGTGTAGTCTAAGCATTATTTTGGAACTTGGCACACATTTTTGTTAAATAAAGAACCAACAGAGAAATGTATGTTCAGGTGGCAGCTTGTCGTGACAAGAAGTGGTAGCAAAAGAGGAATGTATAAATGACTAATACGAAACATTTGATTCAAAGAAATTGCCTGAAAATAGGTCTTTGAACTTTTTAGCTTTCAAACAGTGTTAAAATCTCTTTGGAAGACGCACGTAAACTATGGAACTGACAACATTGTTTCACAACAAACTGTCTGACATGATTAGTTGGATTGATTGACATTGGTCGTGACTGGAAATTTGAATAGACAGCATGCTGAAAGTGATATTGGAGCCATTTAATTAAAATGTGTTGAAAGCTACAAAGAGGGTCCCTCATTACCCAGTGGTGCCCAGTTTCCATTTTATGCTGTCACCTGTACAGTCCCATTAAGCCTTCTGCTACTCACATATAGGGCAAATGTGTGGGCAGTAGGAAGTCCCAGCTGGCTCAGATGTGTGTGGCCTAAAAGGTGGTGTCCCCAGTGTGTCTGTGGTGTATGACAGTGACACATGTGATGGAGACCTTAGGACAGTCATGGTGGTGTGAAGTGTCAGCTACAGCTTTTGGGGAATAATTTTCACCTTCTCACCAAGATCACTGAGAGCTTGGTAAGTGTGGGTACTCCTTGATCGAGGCGGTCATCTGTTGAAGCAGCAGTGTGCTGTAGTGGCTAAGGAGTTCTGCTTGTAGCCCAGAGATTGTGGGTATAATTCCATGGAGCACTGCTGTTGTAATTTTGAAAGGTGCTTAACATGAATTGCTTCAGCAAATAGCCGGAGTAAATTGATAACATATGTAAACATATGCTCTACAAGTTGCTCTGGAGAAGGGAATCTGCTAAGAAATGTGCAATTTGTAATGTAGCGTGATTTTGAAGCCCTCCTGGAAATTTCTCTGTCAGTGACGCTGGAATAGTGTAGAGGATACCTCTGCAGAGTTTTAGCTCTTTAAGTTTTTGTGGCTGATAGTGTTTGCGGTTTGATCATACGGTTTTTGATCATCCAAAAACGTCTGTATGTAACATGCACAGTAGCTCATAGGGCTCAGGTTCATCCTGCTTCTTTCCTAAGCTTTCATTCATTTTCCAGCAGGGCTGTATTCTTATTATAGTCTCAGGTTTCGCCTGGGTTGACCTGCCTTGTTTAGTAATACTTTGTGAGATATGAATCATTGTAATATGTAAGTTAACAGTAAGTCGATTGTGTAAGTTGGTTTCCACTGTAATGGGTCATACCTCAGTCATACCTGTGCACTCTGACATCACTGTGTTGCAAATCCTTCTAATTGGTCATAGGCCTCATCTTCTGTGACCTTTGAAGGCCACCAGATGTTGTAATGGTGCTGGAGTGAACTCATTTGGTATAATCACCCAGACCTGTGCATTGCCCATTAAAGTCTATGTTTCAATGGCTTTCCTGAGGCCCCTTAATAGGGCCACTAACATAATTTATTTTACATATTCACTGAACTTGATACTTACTAAAGGAATTCAACTTAAGTACCTTGCTAAATGATACAACATTGGTGCCCCGACCAGGATTTGAATCTGCCACCATTTAGTTAAATGGCTTGTTCACTGACCACTATACTGCTCCAACATTTTACAAGTAGAAAAATCATTTATTAGGGCCGCTTGTTTGACGGTCTTGACAAGTGCAAAATTGGTTTGAGTATTTTCTCTTTCTACATTTCAATTTGAAATTCTGAAATTGATGTAGGCCACCATAGTGAGTGATACGGATTTTATGACCTAATTAAGACCTCTGATTGACACTTCAAATTTCAAATTCAAATTCACACTTCAAACACTCAAATTTCCTTCGGGATTAATAAAGTATTTCTTATCACCTTTTTTGCATTCTCTTCAGTATTGAAACAGATGTGTGCTGCCAGTTGGTGCTTTGTGCAATCTACCCACATTGCACTTTGTAACTGAGTTCCAGTAACAGATTTAAGTATGTGTTGCTTTTTTTCATGTCTTACTCAACGTGATAGGCGGTCGCTGAAATTCATGAAGGATGTTATGTATGTTGAGTAAGGGAAGAAAGACATAGCACTTGCTAAAATACGCTACACGTGATGGTTAGAGGCCTGTTGACCCGTACAGGCATACACAGCCTGGATAACTGTGTTTTGTAAAACTCACATTGCCTCCGAATATATGCTACAGTAAGTCATTTTCCTTGCTGAATTCTTTTCCTCACTCGTCCCTTGAGTCATAGTGCGCAATGTCATTTTCAGTACCCTCCACCTTCTGGTCCCATGAGGGAGGTGAAGGCCGCTCTGTGGAGCCACTCTCCTTTGCACACATGGAAAAATGCATTTCCTTTCTGTGGAAATGAACCCATAGGTCATGTAGGCTGTACAGAGCCCGCTCAGTGCAGGTGAGTTTCTGTCTCTTACAGGCATCTTGGGGTAGGTATAACGAGGTGGCTGGGGCAGTAACCGCCTGTAGCCAGTAACCACTGCACTGGGGAGGTAGGAAGAGTGTCCCTGCAGCATCTTCTCAAAAGCCCTGAGGCTGGCATTCTTGTATGAATATGACCTAAGCCTATTTGGCTAAGATCTGAAACTCTACTGAAGCTGCAGACAAAGTATTAAGCCTCAGACACATGTACTTGCTGCATTTGTTCATCTTATTCACTTCACATTAGCTTTAACTGCATTTTAAGTCACTGTATGTCCTTTGGTAACACTATACATTCCTCTCATGTCTGGATGTCACTTTCCACCACAGAGCTCCACACAAACTAAGGCACATGAAGGGGAGAGCCAAAGCAAAGTGCAGAGATGAAAGTTGGATAATGAGGTCAGCAGTGGGATGGAGATTACACTACAGCTCCCAATTGGGCCCATGTGATCGCAGGCCAAGCCTGCCCAGAGTCCCTGGCAGCTCCAGACAGCCTGTTGTGAAGGCATATTTCAGTGCGCTTTTAATGTGTGTGACGCAACACATGTGCTAGGTGGGCAGCACAGCTTGAACATGGTAACACATGTCCAGGAGCTGTGTACAGCGCTGTAAAACACTGCAGCAGATGTAGCATTGTACCTTCAGCCAGACCAAGTTCCTCCCTTCTTGCTCCCACTCCGATGTCTCCGGTGACCACCACCACGTGTCTTCTCCTGGCCTGATAGTGACAACAGTATGAGTAGCCTAATAGTCATGAGTAGGTGTGTCCAAACTTTTGATCGGTACAGGTCCTCTCATGCTCGCTATGGGTTAGCGTTACAAACCATCAACTTCAGTATTCCACTGTATCCAGCCTGGAAATCCCACTGTAGCCTAGTGACACTGTTTCTGTAAGGAAAGCATTATAGCTATTACACCTTTACTGAAACCGCTGTGATGTGTTCATACAGCTGCCCTCCCCACCCACCCCACCCCCCAACCATAATAAACAGCGCCATATTTAACCCTTTTTAGATCAAGGGAGAGTGTTAATCGCTCGGGATGTAGGATGATGAGGGGTCTCGGAGGCTCCCCATGACTTGGCCACGGCTGACTTCCTGACAGCGGGGCGGTTCTCATATCCGCTGGCGTGGAGCCCCTCTCCCCTGTCGGGAGGCTGTGGTCTAATTGGTAGTTCCGATCTAGAGAGAGAGAGAGAGAGAGGCTGGGGGAGGGTAAAATTGAGCATGATGGCTTTGAGGATGATAAAAATAGAATTGTTGTTGCTGCAGCAGTGTAGTAAATGCAGCTGACTGATATTGATTGGAGCCCAAGTGGTTGAAGGCTGATGGTGGATGCAGATGGATTACGCCCCAAGCACTGATCCTGAAACAGTTTGATTTTTTTTTTCTTTTTCCTATTCCACATTATAGTTTTAGTTTGGATGAGGGTTCACTAGCTGATCACAAGCTGTGATTGTCCTTAAGAATGTACGAGTCTTAAGGTTAATTAATTGGCAGTACTTGAAAGCTACACTCAGTCGTACACAATACAAAGGCCTTTACATTTCTACAGCACCACACAGAAAGTTGTCATATTCACTCCTGAACAGTTCATTACATCCTCCAGGCCAAACCGTAACAGCTGCACATTCTTTCACAGTGAGATTACCTCTTTGTTTTACTCTGCAGATTCAGCGCTTTGAATAAGGTATTGTAATTTACCTCGTATCTCCAGCGCCCCCCAGCTTTTTGTGCATGGCTACATATTGTTCTTGGCAGTATTTTATAACATGCATCTCTGCTTAAGTTTGGAAAAAATGCATGAAGACACTTGAGTGAGATGGCAGCATTGTCTCTCTTTCATGATGCATAAATGAATACCTTTATCTCTGCAACAGAATTTTTAATACTGAGATCATTTAAATGCACATGAGTTAGTTTTAATGTACTGTACCTCCTTGTCCTGTTCGTCATCTGCATTTCAGTGGGGACCGTCAATGCTGCTCAGCTGTAGGGTCATAGTATAGCCTCCCAGCGCCGTGGGGGTCTGTTTTACAGTCTTGGACCAGTGCCAGTAAACTGCACCAGGCGCTGTGTTCAGGCCAAATGGCATGCGTATGAACTGATGGACACTGTCAGCAGGACACTCTGCAGCACTTTCTCCCTGGAGGGTTTTGAATCTAAGGGAGCACTTCCACTCGCCTGTCTGTAATCCCTGCTGCGGAGGAAGCCCTCATAATGTGTCCTCCCCTGGCCCTCTCAGCCCAGCCAGTCGCAAGTCCCATCTGCTTTCCTCTGGGTTCTTGTTAGCTGTCACCCTCTCAAGTACCCTGTGGTTGGTATGTAGTCTTACCCTTGCATTTGTGTTGCATTTGAATTTTACATTTGACAAGAAGTATTTATATTTGTATGTTGACGTTAAAGATGAATCAACATACAAATGTAGATGTGTATAGTATAAACATTCGGTTTGAAGGTGCTGGGTATGAGTCAGTCCTCAAAAATCAAATAAATCCTGTTTGTTCTGTCAGTGGAGTGTATAATTTGTTACATTTGTGTCAGCTGTTAACATTTCGTAACGTAATACCAGGATTAAGTGAATCATCGTGAGACCATTTTAGTTTGCAGGAAGTGGTGAGTTGCCATTTGGTGCATATATAGATTGAAGCATCATGAGGAAAAAGATTAGATCTGTATGCAATTCAGTCATTTGATACACTGGCATTACTTTATTACTTTATTATCCTGGAATACAGTTACTTTAGGACATATTGTAAATCTGGTTTGTCATCTCTCAAGAGAACCTCTTCCATTGGACAGTCTGATGCCAGGGAAATGTCACCCATCGCACTGACAACATTTGAATAGCGCTGTAATTTTGTGTGGTACTGAGGAATAGGACAAGATGTGAATTCACACTTTGGGGTTAACTTCAGAATCCAGACACGGCCTCGGATTTTCATACGTAAAGAGATCTACAGCTCTCTTCACCTCAGGTGCACAGCTGGAGCTTCCTCAGGAGGAACTAGAATGAATCCCCCTTGGAACTCCAAACAAGATTACATTCCAAATGGAATAACCTGACAACTCCAGGCTTTTCCTAGAGTAGGGATGGTAAGATTCACCGATTTGCATCGGTGCACCGGCATAAAAGTCCACGATGTGATTGCCCCGATTTAAAAAAGTGTGCACCAGATACAATTTGGGATGAACTTGGGATGCATCGGTTCTAACATCTTTGCATCGGTAAAATCCAATTAATTTATATATAATTATCAGTAGAGGCCCTATGCCTTTATTATTTAGAAATGTGACCAATAATTTTATATTTAGATATAAATTCCTCCTCTCTAATATGAAGTAAAAATTGCACTTTTTTAGTTAGTTTATGATTTGCTGTCTGCTCAAGAAGAACCAAAGAAATAAAATCAAACTATCTGTACCATATTGAATTGCACAGCACCGTATTCTTTTGCATCGCATCAAATCGCGTTGAATCGCATTTTGTTGAATCAAATCGTGTCGAATTGTACTGCATCGCAATAGGGGTGAATCATATCGTATTGCATTAGTAGTTGCTTAATATGTATCTTTAATGTGTAGGACAGTTGGCAATGCATCGAGATGAGTATCGCTTCCGATGCACATCCCTATCCTAGAATGACGTACTTTTCCATTTCCACTGTGACCCCTCTAAAACAGTCAGGCCATATTTGCACTTTTGCACACCTTTGTGTAAGTGGTCCGCTTGTAGAACAAGGGTCTGGTCCTTGCAGCGGTTTCTGTGCTGCTCGATTTGGATGGTCTCTGCGCCTTCTCACCATTTGAGAACCGCCTCCCAGTCGTCCTCGCCAACAAAAATCAGTCTCAAGTACATCAGGTTCTGTTTGTATGGGGGGAGCCGGATGACATCATCTCAATGTGGGAACATGGAAGAATCTCATTCCTTGAGTTGCTGTTTGTGTCTGACCTTTTAGTGAGGATGAGCCGGGGTTCTGGCTGCCAGGAGAACATGCAAACATGGAGCTGCCCTGTAATTAATGCACAAGCTGACATGGAGGCCTTCCTTCAAGATTTTGTTTTTGCATTTCGAGATGAATTTTCTGAAGTATTTTAGTAATTTAAGAGAAACCTTACATGGCCCCCATATTTCTTCAGGATAAAATGTTGATATATGGGGGGAAAATTGTTTTAAAAATGAGGCCATAAAACACTCTCTCCCTCTGTAATAAGGAGAAATTTCCTAAAAAGTGTTTTTCTTAAAGGTTGTCTCTGTATTTATTCACTTTCTGGGTTATCAGATAAACTACAGTATATTCCAGGTCTTGGAGAGGTGAGAATTTCAGCAAATATGAGTAGATTGGCCAGAATAGAGTAGGTCTAGCTCTTCATGAAGTTTCCCTCACTGTTTTCTCCTTTGGGGTTAGCTTAAGTCTTGACATTGGATGATTTGTTTGTTACTTTCTTTCTCATGCATGTAACCGAGGTGACGGCAGGGTGGGACTGGTTTGACAGAAAGGCCGATCCGCTTTGGAGGTTGTTCGGTTCTGCGTTCCTCTTTTTGAACTGAAAAGGACCAATAGGCAAAGAGTTGCACATGAATAGTGTACATGAAACAAACTCAGAATAGATGTGTGTGGTGTGAACACCTGATTAATGAACCTTTGATTTCATTTCTTTTTTTTATGGTCGTCAGAGCATAGCCACACACATGTGTTAGTTAAAAATTCACTTCATATTCTCGCCAAACTTTTGAAATAGGACTACAGTATGTCTCTTTAGTGTTTGCTGGTTTTGACAGGTCAACGGCGCACTTTAGCGGATAGTTTACCTATGTTAGTCTGTCCGAAAAGTTTCCTACAGTCGGTCCCCTTGTGTTATGCAAACAGTAGCACACGGAACAATGAAAGCTCACTTTTCTTGTTTGTTTGTAATGAGGCAGAGACAATGCGGGGATTGACAGTGGAGAGCTGGGTCTTGTGATGTACGCCAGCTGTTTGGGCAGTAAACAGGCCCCTCTTCACATCTCGGTGGTGGTGATGGTGGTGGTGGCTGCAGGGTTTTGCTGGAATGTATTTCAGATATAAAGTCTGTGGTAATATTGAGTGTCATTACTACAGATCTGACTTGAGGCAAAGCGTAGCCAGTGTTTGTTGAGTGTAGAGCCGGCCGTTGAGAGAGGGAGCGAGAGAGAAAGCGTGAACCGTGCACATCTTCCCCTCACTTTCAGACAGTGCTATTTTAGTTTGCGCTCACTGCCACTTTGATTTATACTCTTCAGAGAGGGCGTGGCAAGGAGGTTGCCACAGTGACAATGCTGTGAGAACCCTCCCAGTCACCCGCATACAGCTGAGTCAGCATGAGAGATGTGTTGCTGATAGGAATCTTGGTGTTTGTTTATGATACATTGGTATGTAGCGCCTTTTGAAGAACCGGTCAGATGTTTATGAACATACAACGATAACACCTCTCTCAACACGGGATTTCTGCTGTAGCTGAGAAACTTTGAAGGAAATTAAAGTTTGCCTCCCTCTCTAGTTGCCAGTAGGTTGTGAATGACAATTGCCTCGCTGTGAGCACAGCTTTCCAATCTCGATTCATTACATTAGATTCTTGTCATTTAACAGACGCTCTTAACCAGAGCTACTTACGTAAGTTACAGTTTTTTTATGTTATCCATTAATACAGCTGAATGTATTACTGAGTCAGTTTTTACCTAGTTCATTACCTTGCCCAAGGGTACAGCAGGAATGCTCCAGTCAGGAATTGAACCAGCAACATTTCGGCTACAAGGCCTGCTGCTTACCACTATGCCACACTGCCACCCCAGATTTCTCTGGTTCACGTCTCTGATATTTTTGTCGTTGGGTCACAATCAGTGGTGAACAAAAAGGCACGTTTCGCTGATGTGTCAGCTTACCCCACGTTCACAAGCATAAGCATGATAGCAATTTAAGCACTGGTTGGTGTTGGGGTTAGTTGGTGTTTTTCCACCTCATGTGATTAGCTAGACTTAGCATTTGGCACCAAAGGTAATAACACCAAATATTTTTTTTATACATCACAGTATTTTTTATCTGTGGTAATGTCATGCTAAATTTTGAACCAGCAAAGCCCAAAAACACATTCAGGTCTACTTGAAGTGGCAAGAAATGACATGATGAGTTTGTGCTAATGTGGTAATAGAGCCTGCTGCTTCGTTGAGAGGAAGTCAACACCCTACTGGGTGTTATGAAAACACCCAGCCGCAGAGCTATCAATAAATGACACGAACAACAACAACTTAATCAGTCGTATGAATTTACACCGATACATTCCTCCCAAAAAACTGCACTGTATAATTTTATGCAAATACATGGCAACCCTGCAGCTGGAGTTTATTTTTTACCGTAACATGAAAAAAGTCCAGCTGAATAAATAAGTAAGGTAATTACTGTAAGTAATAAAAAGCGGAGCTTGGAGCAAAGACATAAACACAACCCCTCAGAAACTAGGGTTGACACTACAGGTCTAAGGCATTGGTCACAGTCGTATGTCACGGTAGAAATTTTCTTCTGGCCTGTTGTTGGAAGTGTTTAGGTTATGAATAAAGGTGGAAGTTTCTGTTACAGTAACTATCTCTCTAAATTTGTTTCTATACAGGTTGATACCGGACACACTGCAGAATGCGTGAATACAAATTAGTAGTCCTGGGTTCAGGGGGCGTTGGAAAATCTGCTCTGGTAAGTTCCTTTTAACTATCTCTTTATTGTCTCACCTTCAATCCCGCACAGAGCTTTTCTCTGAAATGATCAGTGGCATATTACCAGTAAGTCCATACATATTTAAATTTTCAGTTGAATCTTGGAAAGGTGACGTATCCATCATTAGTACTACACTAGCATTGCCCTTTCACTGTTGATTAGGACACCAGTATTTCACAACAGTGCTACTGCTGCTTAAATTTGCCCCACTGTCACTGTTCAGCCAATGGTTTGTGTCTGGGGTTTCTCAACCAGATTGAAAACTGAATGCAAACATGCAAACAAATTGTAGAATCAATCTGAATTTGAATCAAACAAGAAATGCAAAAATGAATAAATAAATTATTTTGTCAGGAGAAATATTGTGGCTTAACTCAGTTTATGTAAATAGTTACAGTCTGAATATCATGCCAGTGTATATCATCACACCTGATATTAATGAATGCTTAAATGATTTTTCACTTTTGCTGTTAAATTTACAGCTTCCAACACATTCCATGTAATTGCATGTGGTAAGCTTGTTCATGTCCTCCCAACTTGTTAATACAATTGTATTGAATATAAGTAGGGAAATAATGTGTGGAAAAAAAGCCAGAGCACCACTGCCTGGAGAAACAAAGAAGCCATTGGCTGTCTGTAACACTGAGGCAGTGAGCTGTCCGCTTGACCTCTGCTAGTACATGCCCGGAATGCAAGCCTTTAAATGTACGTCGCATAGACTTGCATGCGTAACTTCTAACAGGAGCTGTTATTATGCAATTTTAAATGTGCATGGTCAATCTGGGAGTATGCTCTACTACACATATCGATCTAACATAATTGTTAGCATGTTGGGAGGCAGTGTAGCATAGCAGGTAAGGAGCAGGGCTTGTAACTGACAGGTTGCTGGCTTGATTCTGTGCAGCAGCACTGTCAGTGTACCCTTGGGCAAGGTACTTAACCCACAATTGCCTCAGTAGAATATCCAGATGTCAAAAAATGTAAGCAAATGTAAGCTGCTCTGGATGAGAGCGTCTGCTAAATAATGGAATGTCCGCTTCTGGTAAACATGTATAGTGCAGGATCCATCTCTGTGCAATGTTTGATAGCAGGGGTGAGGTCACTGTAGCTCTTGTGGTTACAGCTCCTCCATGGAGTCAAACAGAGAGTGTGTCACAAAAAGAATCCAGTGGATTTTGCCTCCATCTGTCTTCTCTGTGCTCAGCGCAGATAACTCCTCCCGGTCACTAGGCAACAGGGGAAACGGTTCCAGTTATGGGAAGGCATGCTGGTCTGAGCAGAGCACATGCTGAATCCCGGCACATGGGATTTATAACCTGGCAGGGTTCGGGCTCAGCCAGTGCAGCTCAGAGAGGACACTGATGCTCCCAATGTAAAGTGTGGCCAGCGTTCTCAGGGCCTCTTTGACCAAATGCTCGTGGACGGTTTAATACCTGCAAAAGCATGACTTCGCACAACACTTCAATATATTTGATAACTTGCCACACTGTCACTTGCCTGTGGGAAAAGTGGGGGTTGCTGCTTTTTCCAGGTAAGCTTTGATGTCTGTGTATTACTGGAAATTCAGATGTGTGACTGCAGAGTGTTGAGATCAGAGCATGCTAGTAAATGTGTAAGAAATGGCCGGCCTGATTCATCATGGCTGGAGGCATTTTTGATTTTCGTTTTTTGGCTTGTATGTTAACACCTTTAGGATGCAAGCCTTAAACTTAGCCCAGGGAGCGGGGCGTCGCTGCATCACGGCTGTTTAAAACCTTGCAGTCAGAATTGTCCTGTATAATATGCCTTGTTTTAAATGCAGTGTGTGCCAATGTTCCACTGATCCTCTAATCACTCAAAGCACATGTGTACTGATGTTCTGCTTAAACATTTCACAAAAGCACAAGCACTCTATGAATGTACTTGTTGTCTGACTCCAAAAGGATCAAAATTAACATTAATGCCAAGTACCCTCCATGAACAGGGTACACCTATAGGCAGGAGCTCTCTGCTTTAAGGATCAGGAGTAATTCAGACATGTTTTCTCCTGTCCCCCTTATTCTTGTTCCTTTATTCTTGGCCATGATACAAGGATTTGCTCTTATGCACAGACAGTTTTGAGGCTAAAGTGGTTTCTCCCCTTACTGAAAACCAAGTTTTTGCTACCAATCAGTATTTCATACAGAAACCTGGGAACTCACCTGAAAGCATAATGTTACCCGTCTCAGGGTCTGTAATTTCTTCCCACTCTGGTATCTATGAGATTCAGATGTAGAGAGGACTGTGAAAGATCTGAGAAAAAGGCGATTATCAGTTTAGATGAAATCATTTTGCCGCCTGCCTCTCTCCCTGGCTCAAACTTTAGTACCTCACAGCTTTAATGGCTGCAATCATAAATTGAAATTGAGCTATCAGTGAACAGAAGAGAATGCCTCGGACTGGAGGTAATCAAATTGATTTGTTTTAATTGCTGAACGTGACTTGGAGAGGCATGTGTGGGGTGCGGCAGGGGGATGTCAGACCCAGATCGGAGCAATGCTGTATCAAGCGATTGTGTAACTAAGCCTAGAGCGTGACTACAAAAATGAGTGCCGTAATCAAAGCAAATACGAAGGAAAGCCGTCTCTCCCAAAATCTGTTCACAAACATTGAGATGTAGTGATTGAGAACATTTCATTTCCCACCACGCTGGAAAAGGCAGCTGTTGGCAATAATTGATTATATCTGCAATCGCAACCATTTGGTGCAATTACTCATTGCTGTTTTGGGCAGGACATTTTTGAAGGAGCGTAGAATTTGAGTGAAACGTGGCATTTTTTTTTTTTTCCTTCACATTTTGCAAGCCTCAGTCCAAAAAACTGGCCTACCTTTTTCTGAAGAAAACCACTTGTTACTTTTCCAGGATTATGATAAACTGTATCCCAGGCCCTGTTGGGCGAAGAGGCCGTGGAACATGCGTCATGTGATCAGCTCCCCAGTGCAGCCCAGTTTAATCTAACCGCCGCACTGCAGCAGGGTGAGAAAGGGCACTGCCATAGTGCGCTTCTCAACAGCTGGAATGTTAATGTTTTACTGCCGTTTGGGGCTCCTTCACTGACGCCATCCAACTCATGGGCCATCTCCGTCCCACCCGCCATGGCACCCAGGCCCTGGGTTGTCTGCCCTGCCTCTAAAGGACAGGAGGGCAGTGCGCCGGATTCGCCGGCTGGCTGGGGTTCAGAGGCTCTCTCGCGCGCAGCCGTCCACATTAGCGCCTGAGTGCCCTCCTGGCAGAGGGTCCCCTGCTTTTTGCATCCTGCATTGTTTTCCTGATGAAGGCGGGCGGCGTGCTGGATCAAGGGGGTGCAGTTGTTTTTCTCTTGGGCAATATGAGGGACAAGCACTTGAGTGGTAGTACCACACCATTGCAAATTAGACTTGAGACTTGAGTCCCTACCCCCCAGCCACTCCCATGTGCAGGCTAGCCAAGTTGTGTACAGGTCCAGGGGACATGCCTATGCCTACTGGCCTAGACATAGTTACCCCTGAATAGTCAAGCATGCACATGCATAGACACTGTAGTAGGTGGCTGTATACTCAGGAAGAAGGTAGCTGTGTGTGTGTTTGTGTGTGTGTGTGTGTGTGTGTGCGTGCACTCCTGCACATTTACTGAGTAAATGTTATTCTTTAAAAAACAAAGTCACTGATTTTCTGAATGCGTGCAGCTTGGAACTAAAATGATGGTGTCAGAATAAGAGCAGAATGTCAGTGCAGGTAGCTCCCACATAAGCAGTGAAAAGAGAGATTTTACATTCATATTCCAGCCTCCCTCAGGTCTGGAGATGTAACCACACCTAACCTTCCCTTAGAATGCCTGAACATGCTCCTCAGTGACTAGTGATATGGGGGATTGGGAAATGGTTTGTTATACTTAAGTTCTAGTTACAACATGTTTGTTGAAATCTTGCACAAAATAGGCAGAGCCAGCAGCAGCTGGCTTTGTAGGAGCTGGCAGCCTGACCCTCTCTGTCTGGGTGTGTGAGAGGTGCAGTTTAGCACATTTGATTCAGCGTCTGTTTTGCTCGCTCATGAATTTCCCTGCTTTAGCGCTCCGGTAAGAAAAGGAGAGGCCATTTTTTAAGTGCAAAAGGACTTGTGATGCGAAGAAGATTGTGTGTGCAGTGTGCGGCTCCTTGGGACTCTGCCCTCAACAACTGATCCAGGATCAGCTTTCTGTACTCAATCCTAATTCAGAAGTGTAGAAGAAAAGTCAAAACTGACACACTGAAAATGACGGGACATCAGAGAGAGACGTATCAGTCTGTTTGCATTCTGCCACTTCACATACATGATATGTTTTCTGTCCCAACATGCTTTTCCTTCTGCATCAATAAGAGGCCCAAAAGCAGAGGCTGATATAAGATAGCATAAGTATACCCCTTGAAACTGCCAATGCCCAGTTAGTCAGTTAGTCATCAGGTTCATTAGAAAATTTGCCTCTCAGAAAAAGGCAGCTTCTCAACCTTGTGCTTCTTTATCATTTTTATGATAAAAGTCATTAATTAATCAAAGGGCAGACCTGTACTTCTGCAGTGAGTTTCTAGCGGTGCATCTGCTAATGAGGGACAGAAGTAAGTGGGTTCAAGTAGACAGTCACTCCTGAGGAAAATGGCAGCCTATGATATAGCTGTACACTCCCGTCTACAGTCTGAGACGGGCCCTCACTTTTTCCCTGTCACAAATGCCCTGCTCTGGAATGAGCCCCGGTGAGTGCTCATCTCCTGATGTCCTTTGTGGTGTTCTCCCGTAGAAAACGGTGACTTTCCGTTGAGTGTCTGGAGTCTCTCACATGCTCACAGCATTGTGGTAGCTGCTCTGCTGGCTCAAGATGTACCACGCAGGAAAGAGGAAGTGAAATATGTCACCGATGAGGTTAGCCAAATAGCACGCCCATCGTGTCTGTACAAAATGGAGACACGCTCACCCCTTTCATCAGTGTGCCGGGTGGGCCTGCAGGGACAGGAAAAGAGGATAGCTTTATATAGATGTGCGCCTGAGCCGTATTTATGCCAAGCCTCTATCTGTAATATAATCCCCTTTTTTTGTCTGTGAAACAGACATGCCTGGTGTGGTGCAGTCGTGAGCCGGACCAGGAAGGAACACAAAGTACTTACTTTGACTTTTGATAAATAGTGTCTGACCCAGCGGTGGAGTGATTCCACCATTGATGAGTAGACTGTTGTGTCTGTCTGGAGTGGCTCCATCGGTCTCTCTTTTTTTTTTTTTGTTTTTTTTTTTTTCCTCCATAGTGTGTGATGGTAAGGATTGATTTCTCAGTCCGAGCAGTGAGTTAATCGACACGGACTCTTGCTTTGCAGACCATCTTGTTGTTGACCGAGATGGACCGGCCAGTGCTGGAATCTGTCCAGGATGGTATTTTTGGTGTGCTTTCAGACACAGTGAACTCTCATCAGTATTTCCACTTTCCATTTCCACTACGGTTAAACCAACTTGAAGACACGACTGTGAAAATGAGATCAGTGGAACTGGATGTAAAAATAGAGGGCTTTAAAGGGACTGAGTGAAAAGGCAGAAACAGTAGTGTTTTGCAGCTCACTCAAGAGCTCACCCAAGAGGGCCTGTGCTTCAGTAAAGTCTAAATGTAGGATCCTAGCAGTCTGTAATGCAGCCCTCTGTCTTTATTATTATTATTATTATTATTATTATTATTATTATTAGTAGTAGTAGTAGTAGTAGTAGTATTATTATTATTATTTATTATTATTATTATTAATAGTAATGCTCATAATGAGAACCAGCCTCAGTATTTAAAAAAAAAAAAAAAAAACACTGTCAATCCTTAGGCATGGGATTGGTTCAGGACCTGCAAGACAGGTGACCCTACCTGTACTGAAGTCCTCATGTGTAGTGGAAAACACACACACCATGGCCTTCAGGAGATTCAGGAGCAGTTTGTAGCTTGTAGTAACAAAACTACCTTGCTCAGTGGCAGTAAGGTTCAAGCCATGACCCACAGGTTTCCAGTACTCTCATCCCTACCAGGCATTGATACTGATAGATCTGTTATTTTCAAGATCAGGTGTTTCATAAGAATAGGAGATTGCTTATCTCTGTTCACAAACCTTTTTGGGCTGCTTGCTAATAGAGTGGATCTAGCTGTTATTACGTGAGATCCCTCTCTGAATTACTAGTCTGTACTCAGCCTTGTATTTTGCAGCTGAAAGTAGTGCTTCCCTCCGGGTTCACACTGTGTTAAGACCGTCCTGACGCCTGCACATTGACATCTGCTGCTGTGTGTTCTCCAGACTTGCCCTGCCACCTGCATTCCTTATGCAATGACCCCTGCCACTGTGCTGTCATTTTGTAATAATCCAGGGTTGGCCAATGTTGCCAAAGTTCCCTCCATTGCAAATTACAGGTTGCTTATTTGTTTCTCGTTCCCCAATAATGTGGCGCATTGAAGCTCAGTGGTGAGGTCTTGGTGAGGTGGTGATGAGGCAAGACAGAAGTGGAAGAGAAGTAACCCCGAAGTAAGAATTTGGCATTTCCATGGAGGACCTTGTTTTAGTAGCCACTTCTTGAACATCTTTTTTTCCTCTTAATTGGGGAAAGATCAGACTGTTCTTGTAGCCCCGCAGCTCAGTGGTGGCTGTTATTTCAAGGAGCCGAGTACTTTGTTTATTCTGTCTCAGTTGTCTGTTCCCATGCCTTCCCATGCCATTCTTTTGCGCTGCCCTTGGTTATTTTCTGTAGTGAAAGGCTGTATCTGTGTTTGCCCAGAGGCACACCACAGTGCTGCATCATTAGTGTCCATTACTGCCCAGTCCACTGTCTGTATCATTTCGCTCTCAGAGTAGCCACTGTAACATGAATGATGATCAAAACTTTCGGATTTCTGTTTTTTTTTGCCTTGTGTCTCGGGCTTTCAGTGCTACTCGTTCCTTTTGATACCCAGTTGTCGTGAACCCAAGGTTAACACTGCTGTGTCTTGAAATCCTTCTCTAAAGCAGATATTTTTATATTTTCATATTACTTTGAAAAATGCAAGGAATGGTAGGAATTTAAAGTATTGATAGCTCCTTCTAGACAAAACATTTAGCACAGTTCACTTTTAATCAGTGAAGATTTGTTTTCCCAGCGGCTAAGATGAGGCCAGTATTTGAAAGTTGGTGATTTAACCGTTCTCTTTGGAATGGCCACTGATGCTTCATTCTTTCCTCTCTTCACAGACTGTACAGTTTGTCCAAGGAATATTTGTGGAGAAATATGACCCCACAATAGAAGACTCGTACAGAAAGGCAAGTGCCATTTCCTCCTGTTGTATTTCCTAAATTCTCTGGAGTGGAAGTGTCAGTGATCAGTTTTTTTTGCCCCCTCATTTGGAGTGTTGACATTCAATCAATCAGGGCACTGCTCTCTGGTGTCATTCTAATGACATCTCCAGGCCATTCAGTTACAGCCTGTATGACCACCATGGTTACAGAACCCCCAAGTAATTTGCTGGGGTTAGAAAACTGGCATTTCCCTCTGGTAACCTCTCACACCAGAGATTGATGCTGCCTAACTGCTAGTAAATTGCTGCTGTGGTAGCAGTCACATTGCATTAGGCAGAGCTGCCTTTGTGGTACATGCTATACACATTATTGTAACCTTAAAACCCATTGTAACCTGGATTTTTACATATTTCCATTGTTGCTTTCTTTTAACTGTTACAAAAAATGTTGATGATCTACTGGGCTCAAAGAGTCTCTGCTCTTGTAATAGATTGAACAGAAAATATTTACAGATTGAACGTCTAATAAGTAAAAAATGTTTATTATACTAATATGAGCCTTTTTAAACTGCACCTTGTCTAGAAGAAAAGAGTACGTAACCACTCTGCGATAGAAACAAACATGTGGCTCCATACCAGTTCTGTCCTGTTCACTGAGTCTATGACTTCACTTCCTGTCATTCCCTTCTCTGTACCCCCCCACCCTGCCTCCTTGGGTCATACAGGCAGGGTCAACCACAGAGGAAGTCAGACACACCTTTCTCCAAATGTGTCAGAGATGGAATAGCTACACCGAGTCCACTCTGAGTATGTGTGTTAATGGTGCTTCAGTGGCAGCTCCCTGGATAAATACCACAGGGCCCTCACTGCTGCCCTAATTAGGTGGCTGGCGGGAGGTGAGCTGCAGTAGAGAGAAGAGGAGAATCCTGCTGGGAGGGATTGGGAATTGTAATTAACCCAGGGGAAGAGAGACCTTGATCCCGTGAAGGTTGATGTTTTGGATGTTGGAAAAAGAACAAACGCATCCCTCTTCACGTGCTGCGATTCACTGTGTTTCCCCCGCAGCAAGTGGAGGTGGACGGGCAGCAGTGCATGCTGGAGATCCTGGACACGGCCGGGACGGTAAGAGAGGGGACCCGCACTGGCAGATGGGCGGCAGCACACACGGGCCCGTGGGGTTTTAGCTCAGATGTGGGAGGAAGGAGGAAACGGGCCAGCGTTGGTCTCCCATCAGCAGAGGAAGCTCTCCCATTTCCTTCCTGGGAGGTCAAATAAGGGAGGCTAGACAAACGGCTCAGATTCCCAGTGCTATCCTAGCAGTGCATCAGCTGTAGCAGCTAGCATAGTTAGGTGTCCAGGAAAAATCTGATGGCAGACACAAACTTGAAAGGTTTGGGAAGTTTTGTTTTAGAAAGACTAGTAGAGCCCTGTAAATACTGAGGGACACTGCTTTTTAAGGTCTGTCCTCTTCACATCGCTAGTGGTTTAAAAAGGAGACCAATCAGATTGTGTCTGGTAGGATGTCAAACCAGGATTAACTATTAAACGTATTTTCAGTTGGATGTACAAAGCCTTCAGTCTTTTAAAAAAAACACTCCTTCACGTTCAGTGGTGTCTTCAACACTGTCCCACTGCTACCAAACAGCCTTTTCCATGCTGCACAGTCAGCAAGCTTAGTTTGATTTCTGTCATGTCGCTTATATCTGACATACTAGGGTAAAACCATAGATATCAAAACATAGATGTCGCGTTTGCGATTTGACATGTGTCTGCATGGTCGCCATATTGGAGCAGTCAAGATCCGCTGGTAAACAAATACAATGTGTATTGAGAGATGCAGACTTCTCTTCAAAATCGACTGTAACTAGCTTAATTCTGAACCGATTTTCATGAAATTTGGTTTGTTATAAACGTGAGAAATTGAACATGATACTAGTTACTTATTGGAATTAAATTCTAAGTTATTGGGGGCGGATGTAATCAGCTCTATGCCAAAACATTAACCTTCTGAATAGCCACAACGTCCTCTGGGACATACAGGCCCCAATCTATGAATAGGCAACATCAAGTGTAAATTATTTAGAATTTCTGCTGTTTAGGCTTTGTCCCTCACGTTGTGGAACCACATAAAGATCCTCTGTTAGAGGGTGCAAAATTACTTACTGCTGCCCCACACTGGACAGAATAGTGAATAACATACACCCAGTACACATGACTGATTAGCAGGTCCTTGAGTGAATATCAGATATTTGCTCTTCCACGGCAGGAACATCTATTTTGGTCATGATGTAGCCACAGTAGACAGATCATCACAGAATAATGGCTAATTCTGGATACAGATCAATTAATTGCTCCTTACACTCTGGGAATTGCGCTTTCAATTGCGACCAAAACCCTCTGATGATGGCTGCCCCTTGGCAGGTTAAGGTCTCCACTTTTCAGTTAAAGTACGGTAATACGTGGTGATCTGCCCCATTGAGGAAGGCTTCATTTTTAGCACAGAGGGGCTTCTGTACTGCTTCCTGGGTCAGGGGTTGTGCGATGACCTGTGAAATGTATTATCACCCTCTACTTCATTAATGTGACTCAAGAAGGCTAGTTTAACTTTTTGTGTCTTTTCTTCATAACGTTTTGAGTCAGGATTATTGCTGGGTAAGGAAGTCCTGGAATGGCCATTAGAGGCACAGAGCAGAGATAAATCTGTCCAGCTATCCCCAGATCCACAACATGTCTCTGCCTCCTCTCACTCCTCCACCAGGAACAATTCACAGCCATGAGGGACCTCTACATGAAGAACGGCCAGGGCTTTGCGTTAGTATACTCCATAACGGCGCAGTCCACGTTCAACGACCTGCAAGACTTGAGAGAACAGATCCTCCGAGTGAAAGACACCGACGACGTGAGTCCTCGTCCTCAGTGCATTTTATCCAGAGCCGAAGCGGTTAAATTCCTGTCACCTTTCTGTTTTCTGAGCCTGCTGCTCTGAGCTCCATGCCAAACAGTTCAGCAGAGCCACCATTTCATTATTTTCCCATACAAGTAGACTTTCACTGTGTTATTGTTGGGCTATTTATTAAATTTTCAGTTTATCCGCACTGACTCACAGTTCAGTTTTTGACATTAACAGTTAAATGAATTATAAATACCACAAACAATAATTAGTCCAACTGTAATATTATTCCTACATAATATGAGCAGAAGATAAACCCACTCTTGCCCAGTAGACACAGGCATGCTTTTCCTCCCACACTGTTGGCAGGGCTGTGTGTTTGTTGCACTGGGTCCTACAGTGGTGAAATACAGAGGCTGTCAGATGAAAGGGAGAAGGAACAGGGTTCCATTGCTCATAGACCCACTTTATTTTTGTCCCCTGCCTCACTGAGGAACCAGTGCAAGCACTGGTTTCTGCCGATGATTGCCAAGCATTGTCATCTGGCCACTTGTGTTCCTGCCTCTTTGTGACATGCTGGAAAGTGCTTGCCTTCCATGCTTTGTGACCCATGTCAGCCCTGTGCCCTGGTCTGAGTGGGGTGGTCTCTTCAAACCAGACAACCTGTCTGCCTGCACACCTCACAACACACTGAAAGGTTGTTGCCATAATTCATGAATTGTAGGGGGATTTACAGTAGGTCATTGTAGTACACTTCTTGATTGCTCTCATGGAGCATTTGTATGCTCATGCAGCAGACGGTAAAAGGGAATGTGAACTTCTTTACGAACAGTCACCTCGGCCACCACCATATGTATTGTTGGTAGATGTCCCAGATACCAAAACGAGTTTTATTCCGATCAAGAACGTAGCAACATTCGTAGCAAAGTCAGGAAGGTTTATATGCACAGCCGCCGTGGGAACAACAGCATGGAGCAGAAGTTCAACAGATATAGGATGTAGTTCTTTCTTATACAGTTACAGTAGCTACATTTACATATGACTTACAATGACCAGAGGGGGTGCTGTTTCTGATTGGTTCTGTGGAGTTGTGCATTGCTAAACAGCTCCCTCTCTAATTGGGTCTCTCCTGAACCTCGTTACCTAATTGGCGCCGTAGGGTTCAAACTTCAGCGGTGAGGTCCATATATGGTCACGGGGAACCCCGTGTTCCTCAGACTGTTATCATCAAGAGCACCTTTTGGCTCCGATCGGATGTAGCGGCATCCCTTTGTATTCTAACATGCATCACTTGCCTCCGGATCAAACGCCATGCCACTCCACAGAACTTCTCCTAACAGTAACAAAGTGGAAAATTGACACCACAGAGAACATGAACACATGCCATTGTTCCTTTGCTTAACGGTATGGTGATGTAACAATCAGAATTATTCCCCCATGAATTATTCCCCCATGAGGGCAGCAGTGTAGCATAGTGGTTAAGGAGCAGGACTCGTAACCGAAAGGTTGCCGGTTCGATCCCCGCTGGGACACTGCTGCTGTACCCTTGGCCAAGGTACTTAACCCACAATTGCCTCAGTAAATATCCAGCTGTATAAATGGATAACATTGTAAAGACTGTAAAGACTGTAACACTGTAACCTATGTAAGTCGCTTTGGATAAAAGCGTCTGCTAAATAAATGTAAATGTAAATTATAAATATATACCTTTGTTTCATAGAATGATGACAAAATTTACTCCCAGGCAATTTGAAGTTGTGATGTTGCTAAGATACAGCTTGGAAAACTCTTCAGTGAAGAAAAACACAACATGTCCACCCTTAACAGAGATAGCAGTTATAATTGCACAATTTACTGACAGGCTGTCAGTGAGAGGCTAATGTAGCCCACACACCTACACACACATATAGCTAGAATGATTGTGATTTGAAACCAAAAAAAGAACCGTGCTCCTTATTTCTCCTCAATAAAAAAAACTTTCAGTTTGTTTAAATAATTGATTTGTGTGTCAGTTGGTGCTGTTGAACTTAACAGTGAGCTCGGTCAGTACTAGAACAGCGGAACTCCACCTGCACCCCTTTATTCTGAGTCTGTTTGGCCAATGGCAGCTCAGCCCTCGTGTGTGTTCCCGCCCTCTCAGGTGCCCATGATCCTGGTGGGGAACAAGTGTGACCTGGAGGATGAGCGGGTGGTGGGCAAGGAGCAGGGCCAGAACCTGGCCAGACAGTGGAACAGCTGCGCCTTTCTAGAGTCCTCAGCGAAGTCGAAGATTAACGTAAATGAGGTAAATTCACACCCCTGCCTTTCGTTTATGCAAGCGGAATGTTTCAGTTTTTTTTATTTTTTTTTTTTTAAATATTTTCTACCATGAAACCAATGTCACCTTAAAATAGTTAGTTTTGAATTTCAGTGTTTTTCAATAAAATATTTTTAAATGTTATAAACTAATTACTAACTGATGTAACTAATACAGATGGATGGATGTGAAATGCTTTTATCATGTAATTAAACACACACTCGGTAGCTGCAGGCCAGTTGGAAAAATACTATAATGTTCTGTTTTCTGTTAATGACTTTATGTCAGTGTATAATCCATCACTGGATCAACATGACCTGTTGTTCAAAGATAATGCCATTTTTCCCCCCTCGTTTAATGGGCTCAGATTGTCACTGAATGGCCACTGGGCCAGTTGCACAGTGTTATTTTCACCGTCCCTCAGATATGCTTGGTTTAACCTGAAATGTTGCTAGTTTGTGATTTTTTTTTACGAGCCGTTTGCCATCTTAGCTTGTTGAGTAAGATCGCAAAGAGCTATCATAATATTAGCATGGCATTTAAAATTCATACAGCCAATTTACTCAATATTTCCAGGATTCACTGCCCATAGTCATCATTAGACTTAAGGTGTCGATAGATTTGCTCTGGAGAGCTGGCTGCAGACCTGTTGTGGGTAGACATTAGGTCGACCCTGTGTCCTTTACCTCCATTCCTGACTCCTGTTTAATGAGCTGTAACTGGACTGAGTGTCACACCCCAGTGACAAGTAAACTGGTATTAGTGGTGTCGTGGACATGATTACTCAACAAATATGCGTAAATAAGTATTCAAAAATATAAGGCATTGTTGAAGGGAACTAGACTACAGAATGCATTAAGTTCCAGTGATTGTCAGGGTACTGCTGTTGTACCAAGGTTCTTAGCCTGATTATTTTCAGTAAAAGAATGTGCAAGAATGTAAAATATTTAAGTCGCCCTTGGCAAGGATGACAGCTTAGCAAATAAGTAAGCCAGAACCTAAGCAATAAAATTACAGAAAGGCACCACTTTCATTAAAATGATATATAGGGCAGCACAGCAGCAGTGAATTTGCAGGGTATGGCTTTGTCCAGCCTTAGCACAGCTCAGCACAGAGTCCCATTGGCATTATGTAGGTGCCAGTTTGTTCCTGGATAGCAGTGTGACTCATTCCCTAAAAGCAAAGCTAGAGCGACAGTCTGAAATGTTATCTTCTGACCCCATACTTGTCATCTAACATAAATATCTAATTGGAGCTTATATATCTAATTTTCTGGAAAACGCCCCTTGAGTGTTAAAAAATGTAGGTAGGTAACAGCTTGCTTGGACTTTCTAAGCTTGTGCTAAATTAGTGGGCCTAGTATTTTAAATTTTGGCTTTTCGACATGACACTTTCCCTATATTTGATTTTCAATAACAACCTCAGGTGCCTCTTGATTGAACAAAGAATGGCAAGTTACTGAAGGTTTCCGCCTGTCAGTTCAGAAGAGGACTCTCAGAAGAGAACTTCTCATTTCAGTAAAGGCCTGACAGTTACTCCATAAAGTAGCCACTGCACTTATTCCAAAAAGATAATGAACAAATAGGTTTAAAGGGAATAAATTCACACCAGGAGTGGTCATGTTTTTGTAAGGGGTGGGTGGGGGGGGGGGGGGGGGGGGGGGATTGTGGACACAGTCAGGCTGGCTTACCATGAACCCAACTGTTCAGAAAAACAATAGTGATAATGATATAGCATGATGAGGCCTAAAGGACAATGTAATCTTCAGGTACACCTGCATCTAGTGACTGATGTATGGTGGTATACTTGACTTCCCTTGTCTCATCAGGTTGCACAAGTTAACTTGTGATAGGGCTTGAAAATTGCTATGCTTACACTCCCTGGTCTGGGAGTGTTTTAGCCTTGTCTGACACTGTTTCTCATTCAGCGTGAATGGAAACACTTCCGTTCTTTTGTGCTGGAAGTCGCTCTGGATAAGAGCGTCTGCTAAATGAATGTAATGTAATGCATTCGGTCAAGGGCCATTTTTCCCACCACAGGAGGGTAAATTTTGAATGGAGGATAGACACAGCCCCCACTGCTTCATCTGAAGCACTTGTAGGCGCCTGATGAGTCATGACAGTTAGGTGATGCAATGAAGGAACCCTGGCCAATTTAACCTCCCCAGCCCTGACAGAATAGAGACAGCAATTATTTGTTAGAGAAATCCCATAGGTGTGCTTGTCATAGTAAAATGTAAGCAGCCAACCCAGTGAAAATCATTTATAGAACATCCACTGCAGTATATCTAGTGGTTGTTTTATAAATGTTCTGTGCGTTCTATGCTCTGGACAGCAGGGAGAGGCTAGAATTATAGGACTTTGATGGGTGGTTGAATCAATACGAGTTGAGCTGTGCAATGTGTAGGTTGTGTTTCACGATGCAGGCTATTTTGATCATTAAGCCACAGATGGCTTGCACCAGGGGAGGGCTGTAGCCAGGAGATAGGCTGTGCCAGGCTCTGGGGTGCTGGTCTGACTGGTTACTTTCACTTCTTTCTCTCAACCTGATAGATGTATAATCCAAGTACTGATTGATGTATTATCCAAGTATGGATCCAGTTACCCTCTTTATAAGGTATTCTGTACAACATCATCAGTCCCCACAGGCAGATTTTTTTTAATCTGTGGTAGCTACCAAATGGAGCTGAAAGCATGGAGCATAGAAAGATGTTTCAAGGCAACCCATTTTAAAGCTTTAAGGCAAGTGAGCACTTTCCTTTCAGGAAGATGTCTAATAGAAAATGGACTTCTGCAACTAGCAGGAAACTGGTGCCCAGTTTACAGCACTTGCCAGTATCAAAGCAAGCAGTGTTTGTAACAATGAAGCACTCTCATCAGGCACTGTTGCATAGGCTGTGAGATTAAACTTTCCCCCTAATATCTGATCCCAGACCAGTCTTGGGGAGATTCACTATGCTGGATAGAGACAGGGTTAGGACAAGAGAGATGAAAGTGACTGCAGTTCTGTATTGGTCACATCTGTTAGAACATAGTGTTCGCTCAGAGTGCTTTACCATTATGTCCTGTTTCATTCTTTTTCTATGAGCAGTGAAAGGGATGCCGTAGCTCTGGCTCAGAGAAGAAGCCTTGTTGGTCACAGTGATGATGGCTCTGTTTGAATATTACAGACAGTGTACCAGGGTACTGCCTCAGAGGGACACATTCACGCGAGTATCTGTATACCCACAAAGTATCTTTTTGCCTCAAAAAACAGACATCTTATTTGTATTTTGTGTTCTCACCATGCCCTCAAGCCATAAGTCCTGTCAAGTCATGCAGTGAAAGATGTCACTCAAATGGTCATTGGAGATTGGAGAAAGGGTTGACTGTGACTGGATTTGATTTAGAACGTGAAGCAATTTGTGTTGTTGTTTTTTTTATGAATGTTTAAATGCTCTTGGGATGGGATTGGGAACCACAGCACTGCTCATCATTTTTGTCCGAGCGCACTTTCAGCCCAGAATGCTTTATGAATGCCCTTGCTGCCTTGACAGTTAGAATGCATTATCCATTTATAAGCAGGTATGCTTTTTTTTGGCCCCACACAGAAACGCAACCAGGAAATCCATTGTCATGTATTATTCCTGTTTGTTTTTAAATGCTTTCAGGCTCTTCTGTATCTGTCTGACTGGGATTTTTTGTTTGCTTGCTTGTTCTTGTTTGTAAGATCTTCTATGACCTGGTTCGGCAAATCAACAAGAAAACTCCAGTACCTGGTAAAACAGGCAAAAAGTCCACCTGCCAGCTGCTCTAATACACATCTGCACTGTTGCTCTGAGCCAGGTGAGTGGGGGAGGAGTCACGGATGAAGGGGAGGAGTCAGAGTTGGCCTTAAGGGAGAGTGTATGGGTCAGACGTGGAGGAGTCAGGTAGCCGATTCCAAAATTCGCCTGCAAGTCATCATTGTGGAAGTCAAAAAAAAAAGAAACACCTCCAAGGTTAAAGGCTGTTCCAATCCAACCATGGTCAGTTTGGCTAAAGGAGCAAAAGATGATCCTGCTGACCACCACAAAATGGCTGCTTCCATTGCAGTGGCATTGTGACAAAATAGATTTGTAAACGATACCATTTTCCAGAGGACAGCGTTTACTGTTGTGTACCTTTTTGAGTATCTCATGTTCAAGCCAGTGCACTCAGAATCACTCCAAAACTAAAACTGCAATTACTTTCCTTTGTTGTAAAATTGTGTTCCCTTTTCCGTTTTGACTCAAGAGCTTGAAAGAGATTGCATTTGGCCTTCAGGCCTTCAATACCTCCACTGATGCAGGGGTCGTTTCCCAAGGACCACCCCCCTGAGAGTGCCTCTGCTCAGCCTCTCTTCCTTACACAGGTGTCCCCACACACACATGCGAAAGGCCAGGTGCCACCACACAGCAAGGCAGAGCACCACTCGACAAGCTGGCCTTGGATCACGACACAGATAATGGCTTATCTGTGATTACTATAAATGTCTTTTCATACTTGCAAAGCAGCAGTGATTTTTCAGAGGTTTCACCCACAAGCAATTGCAAACCAGACCGGCATAAGCCCGAGCAGTGGAGCTGGCAGTCAGGAGGTGATGTGAAGGCAAGGCATGTGCAGAGGAGAGAAAGCACTGTGGCACAGTTCAGATTTGGAAGCAGGAGCGGTAATGATGACACTAGCGCACCAGCATGTGACTGCCCATGCCGTGATCCACTAATTTCAGGACCCTCAGGGGTGTTACAAGATATGATGTTTCAGTGATATGTTTCAGTGATTAATCATTTTACATGCTGATTAACAATCATATCAATTATCTGTCACCTGTGTTTATTTCAGGTTTGTATTTGCATCCCAGTCTAAAGAATCCGCTCTGAGTTTGAAGTGGATTCATCTGGGGGAAAAAAAAATATCTGGGTCTCCTGGTTTAATAATCTACCATGGTTACAAGTCCCTACCAGTACTTGTCACTTTGCATAGCCTATGCACATAAAACATTTCTGTAATGTTAAGGTTTATAATTTTGCAATTTTTGTATGTCTTACCATACCATGCTTTGTACCCGATACAGTAGATAATGAATATCAATAACAGATGATACATCATCAAAATGCTCTGAGGTACTGAAGTATGTGTAAAGAGTTTGCCCTTCCAGATTGCTAATATAAGATCTGAATGCACCTAATTCATATTACACTAGTATTAGTATGATAACTAAATGCATCATAGCACCTGAATAACTGGCCTGGAGGTCATTCCTTTTTCGGTTGCTTGCAGTTACCTCTTACTATAATCACCATTGACATACATTTGCCAAGGTCAACTTCTCCACCTCCGAGTCCTCACATAAATGTTTGGTTGTCAGCACTAGAGAAGGCTTGTGATCTTGAGTTACAGGAGTCTAAAAAGTTAATATCAAACCATTATGTCTAATTGTCCCCAGCGGGGTTATGATTGTTTACACATTTAAGTAAGGATCACCCGTAAGCAGTCGATTCCCACTTCTCTTCCAGGTCTGATAAACTGCTGTCCCTCTCGGCAGTGCCAGCATCTCGACTTTACTAAACCAACATCCGGTGGACTTTCCTGTGTGGTGATTCCCTTTAACAAGCGAAACCAACCAACCAACCGACCGATGAATTCAAAGCTACCACGTCAATTTTTTTTGCACATAGATAACTGCAATGGCCCTACAGTGTCGCAAGAAAGAGATTTTTACTTATGTATAGATATATATTCAAATCATATGCAACTGTATGAATAAAGACCCACAGCCTACACACAGTATTACTGCTAATGGAGAACACGCCTTCCTTCCACCTCCGTGGTACATGTAAGATTCATATTTCTGACCAGACTGTAAGTTGCCAGGTGTTTATGTTGGCGAGTACAGTAACATGTATAAGCACCACTTTTCTAGCAAGAGAAGAGGAAGTCCAAAGAGCGCCTATATAGCCTATTTCATACAGCTAACTTTGCTCCTTGGGTATTTTATACTGTTTTTTTTCCCTTTTTTATCTTTGACTTTTTTTCTTCCTTTTTTAAGTTACTAGATTTTGTTGTACCAAGATGCTTTATTGCAATTGCTCTTAATTTTATGTTAGTAAAACCTGTGGATACAGCGATATCTGTGTAAAAAAGAATATGAGTATAATGGTTTTCTTTCACTATTATGTTGTCTTTAGCCTATAATACTGCCTTCAAATATGTTTTATTTTCTTTTTATTTTCAGGAAAGTCCAAAAGGATTTTCATTTCAGCCTATTTTTTTTATTTCATTTTTGTCACCTCGATGTTTGTACAATGGGGGTTTACAACAGGGGCTCTGTTGGGAGGAAGATGGATCAGGTTTACTAAGAGGCCCAGCCAGTGAGAGCCCAACGTCTGTAACTTATTACATTTCTTCAGCTATATTGCAACAATTCAGTTTGAGCAGTCATGGTTTGGGTCAACTTGTACACCATCCTGTTCCTCTTTAAAGAGTCCCTGATCTACAACAGGAAGTATATATTTTAAAATGAGGGTTTTTAAAAAAAAATGAATAAAATGTCATTGAAGAAGTCATTCTCCATGCTTCTGTTGCTGTAGATTCTCACTGTATCCCCCTCCTTATCCTCACCCCAGGCCTTCCCTGATCATGCACATGTTGTGAATTGAAGATATATGAAACAAAATTGCCTGTCGATGTATTGGGTCACCTGTAACATTTGAGTTGAGATGTTTGATGGTGGACGAGTAACTGTGGGTTTGTTAGTAGTGAGTATCAGGAAGCTCCTAAAATGGAAATTCAAGTTCAACTGGGGAATGGAAAGTTTTGAGTTTTTTTTTTTTTCCTGTGATTCTGCTGACATGTTTAAAAAGAATGCCTTGTTGCTTTGTGTGCATCAAACAAACAAAAAAAAAACAACTTCTGGATGTAAAGATTGTATGTAAATGTCCCAGAACCAGGCCACAGTGTAAATGCAACATCGTTTGGGGGTGGCCAAATGTAAACTAAACGCCTTAATTAAAGTGGTGCAATTTTGTATAACCTCGCATCTGTAGTTCAATAAATTGGATTGCCATGCAAGGGCTCGTCGTTAAGATGATCTGCCACTTGAATGTTTTGTGTATTACTTTTTAGCAAAGGTGGTTAAACCTATTAAGAAATGTTCCCCTTTTACGGTCTTGTGACGGGCAGGTTGACCTTGGAAGAAAAGCAGCAAAGGTGAAGCTTGTTTCACCCACAAACTGCATTTTCAGTGCACTGGCACAGTATCTCTGCAACACTGGGACAATGTTACATCATAGCTGGGGAAGTGAAATGTCAGAGCACAGCTAATGTGAACTGTATCCATCCTTTTTGTAGAGAATTTGCATCCTTTTCACCTGACTCATAACACTGTATGATGTCACTGATATTGATCAAACTGTATACTTATCAGGTCTTAAATATTAGCATATGAACCTATATTTTTAAAGGCTAGAAGTACATTAAAAATGAGTAAACCTTGTTTGATTCATCCTTGTTTTTGTAGCTTTTGTTCCATATCTGTAACAATGTATTAACAGTAAATAAGTGCTTTCTCAGTCTAGTAATACTGGTAAATGCTTTCTCAACAGTGTGGTCAGTTCTGGCAATGCTTACAAACATGTAATTTCATTCTTGTTGATAATGACGCTTAATTACAGTGTTTTGCAGAAGTTAAAATGTATTGAATTAACGTCAGCGTGAAGTTTACTCTTAAAATAATTACACAGAAGAGTAATAACTAACAAGTGCGTCAGTTGTTAATCAAAACCGCTGGCAAGCTATTCCATTCCTTAGGTCAGAGGCACAGTGGTAGTGGAAGTATTTTAGTGGTAGAAGTTGCTGCATTTTCTTATTCCATTTGAAGACAAATAAATCCACCGTTGGTGGGCGCAATGGAGGAATTTATAAGACGACATCCCCTCGACGGCCGTCGTATGCCTGGCGCATTTTGTGTTGTCATTTCCGTGGTAGGTGAAACTAGCAAACAGCTGTTTTTGCGGTATATGCGAGCAAACATTGTAACGTTACCGTATGTTCAAAACAGTTGTGCTTAGAAGATCACAGAAAAAAAGCATATATCGTGCACCGAGAGCTGTTTCAACTCCAACGCACGGCAGAGGCTTTTTTTTCTGGATGGTGTTCGCTTGCTAGCTAAATTAGGTTTCTAAACCAGATGAGCTAACCATGGCTACTCTGTTGCGCGTCCTGTTTGGAAACGATCGCGTCGTAGTCGGGTTATTGGTGAATTTTCTTTCGTCGATATGCATTGTATTTATCAACAAATACATTTACGTGCGTTATCTTTTCCAAACATGGCATTAACGTTCATTCATTTCGCGGTGACACGGCTCGGACTCTGAAGGGGGGAAAAGATGGACATGTTTTCCCCAAAGAGCGTACGACTCGCCAAAATCGTCCTGCTCGCTTTATGCTTCTGCGGGCTTGTCGCTTTAACGAACCTTTCCCTTCAAAACGGTAATGATGACAGCCATTATAGTTATTATTCAGACAGTATATTATAAAAAAACATTTTCCTCCAAGGTAAAACTGATTTTGGTGCTAGTAGTAGGTAGTGGCATGTCATCATTTTTTGCCAATGAAAAGATCACAGTCGTTTTGAAGTGTCTTGTAATGAAGATAGTGATTATCCCTTGGAAACGGTGACTGAGAAGGAGTATAGTGATTGCTTAATGTATATTGACACCATCCTGACGGTTATGTTAGTGTAGTAGATCCTCATCCCTCTCAGTGTAATATTGAACTCTGTCATGATGTGAGGTTTAACCTACTGGGAATCATCTTTGTCATTCTGTCTGCTTTTTATGACCTCCCTCTACCAAGTGGCCCTCACTTTATTGATATAGATATGTGATCATCAGTTACTTAGCTAACTGTTGTTTGCAATGTGGTCAGCTGTTATAAATGCTGTCTGAGAAAGAGTAGTCACAAACATGAAGGGCTGCGTTCCAGAGAACCGTTTGGTCTCTATATTTCAGATCTCCAAAGAGCAGTCACGCAATAGATTAAATGGAAAACCCGTGGAATTTCACTGAATTTTATCTCCCCATGTCACCCCTATCTCTTTTCACTTTTCTTCTTTACTCTTTAACTTAGTAAATGTTATGTTCCTCTCTCTTCTCCTCACTGTTTTGCTTCCCCATTCCTTCCCCTTGCTCAGTGCATGGGTGCAAAGCAGCCAAGCTGCAGGTGAACTCCATGCAGCTTCTGTACTAGCAGGCCCCTAGTTCCTCTGTCCTCCCGCTCGCCCTTGCGCCCATCTTTGAACCCTTGACTGGGGAGGTTGGCATCTTTGGGCTCTGGTGCCTATCTTCCTTGATGAACCCTTTCTCCTCATAAGGTCAGAGGTCAAATGCACAGGTGTCTGGGAAGTGTAGCATTATGAAATGTTTTCTTTTTAAATGTGTGCACAGTGGGTCACACTCAGATCACTGTGCGCTCCATTACACAATGCATAAAACACTTTTCGGAAAGTAATGTAAGAATTGTCAAATGTAGGAGTCTTGTGAGGTTCTGTGACGCTACATCACAGCCAGATTATCGGTTGGTAGGGTCAGTGTGAGTAGGCTTCTGGGAGTGCGCTGGATGCCACCAGGATCCAGTAATCGGCAGCCACGTAGGTGACATGAGGTCCACAGTTAAGGCAAGCTTTTTATCTGTTCATCTGAGGAGCTGTGGAGTAATTTACCTGACCAATGCATTACTATATTAGGAGTATGGAAGGTTTCTCTGTCTCATATAAAGGTATTTAATAGGAAACTTTACTTATAATTAATACTTTCTCAAGAGAAAATGTGGAGCTAGTTTTTCTAGCTACACCAATACAATAGAAGCTTTAAAGCAACGTGGTATAGATAGGTCACTGAATTATTAGCCAGTGCAGAATGCACCAATAAATTGTATGATTCTCATGCTTGTTGGTTTGGCCATTAGATTGAAAACATGCATTAAAATAAAAGGAAAGATTTATGAACAGGGGCTGCTGTCCCTAAACTCACTACGATTTTGGAGGCAAATGATGAGACATTGACCATAAACAGGATGTTTTGGATAATTTAAATGCAAGAGGTAATTCTAAATACTCATTCACTTAGTATTACTGTAGAAAAAGGAAAGTTACACAAAAGGTGTGGGAAGACCACCTGAGATTTGTCCCTGGAAATGTGCCATTACTTATTTACATAAATGACCTTTCAGGCGGACACATGAGGAATGAAAGTAAAATTAAATGAAAGTAAAGACCACCAAATACAAACCTGTGAGCAATGAATGTTTTAGGCTGGAATATTTTATGAATGCTCTAAAACACCATGGTCATTTTTAAAAAAAGATATGTAATAACTATGTGAAATAACAGACCTAGGATCTAGGTATTGTGTTAAAAGCAATAAAAAAGCCAAATAGGATACTGATGTGTAACACAAGTATTGGGTACAAATCAGAGATATCTCTGTTATCCACAGGATGGCAGTGTTTCTCATTCATCTTACATCACCCTGGACTCCACGCTGATGCAGTAAGCTGCCATCATACAGACTCTATGCAGTTAAGGTCCATCAGATCTCTTCCTCACTCTTACTGTGCACTTCAGTGAAGAACCTGAAATCCAGTTTTATACTGAAGTTGGTAATTATGACATCCAATGTTTTCTTTTCCAGAACCAATAGTGTGCTGTACAGATCCAGTTCAGAGAGGGACTTGCTCTTAGCAAACATATCTGACTGTTCCTCATCATCTCAGCATCATCTCTCTCTGCCTTCCGAGCTGAAGGATTGACTCAACATCACAGCACACTTTGCAGACTTCACCCCTCTCAGACTGACTGTCTCGGGGCAAAATAGGTGGGAGTGTTAGATATCAGGGAATCTCACTTCTACAACAATATATAGAGAGCGAAACCTTTACAAATTAAGGAGCATATTTATTCATTTTTTATTTTTTTAAACACCTGAATAGGTTTTTGAAGTATGCCCTGAATGGAACGGCCTTCATGGGATGTTGTCATTATTTGTCATTATTTGTGACACTGTGACACTGGAGGTCAGCCTTCAGCTCAGGTCCACTCAGCTCAGCTGCTAGGAGAAATTGCAACAGATGTAATAATGAAGATGTATCTTGTTTCATAACTAGTTTCTCGAGAAAACATGAAACAAACAAAAAAAAATTACCAACAACTATCTAATACATGTAGAAGAAAACTGGGAATCAAATTCCATAAATCTCTATAATGAAAAACACTGACAATGTATGGACTTCACGTTTCTGTTAGCTTACTACACATTTTTCTGTCATTTTAGTTCAAAACAAATTGTATCTAATAATATTTTGTTTGACAGATTCAAAATTTGACTGCTAATTCTGTGTTCATCATTAGAGCACTAAACCATATTCAAAAGGGCCAAAGGTATTCTGAAAGGAATTCTGAAAAGGGATTTGTGAAGTATTAATTGTAAGGACACGTTTCAATGTCTGTGAGGTGAGACTCAGAAGTGTTGGAGAATGATAAAGAGTCACTGCATACATGCTAATCTATGATCTTTGCAGAGCCTACACAGGAGGATGGAATCAGATAATGTGGATGTCACAAGATGCACAAGATGCATCCCTTCCTCTCTTCAAGATTATTGTGTAGATACTGATGATCATAAGTTAAATTCATCATTTAATTTGAAAAGCCATTTCCCACTTCTGTGACAGCTGACCTAGACCTTCGTTGTTCTGGTGTTGAAAATACAGAAAAATTAAATTTAGAATGGTGACGCAAACATGCAACAGATTGTTAATTTTCAACAGGAAAACCATATTGTCACCACACAAAAATATAAAAAACAAAAAATTACTTCATGCAATGATAATTTACACCATTTTGTTACTAATAACCTTAAAATGGCAACAAAGCTGGCCTGACAAAGATGTCAGCATTCCATAATAACAACAACTTATCACAGCACTATCAAACTCTTTGTATATCAATATTTTGTGAAGAAAAAGATCGTTCATCTGTCATTTCTTGACTTCATTTTAATATAATTTGGAATAATTAAAAATGGCATCACAGAATATTACATTCCAAGCATCTGATATGTTGCCTGGATAGCAGCCCCCCTTTTTCCAAATGTCACCACATCATTTTTAAAACATATTTATCTCTTTATGTTTCTATGTAGGCTGTTTAAAATTCAGTAAATAATTTGAGGCTACCTGACTCATGACTTGGGAATGAATCATTTAGACTGGTAGCCCAAAGCATGCAGTACATTGAGAAGATTTTTTTTTCTAAACTGATTTATTTTGTTGAAAACTGCTCGCCACTGAAATTCACTCTGATGCATCCATTTATATTTACATTTACATTTATATTTATTCATTTGAAAGACACTTTTATGCAAAGCAACTTAAAAGTGATACAACATACAACATAAGCAAAAAGCCCTTACATGGCTTTTTCAACAGTATTCATCAACAATTCATCGTAATTCATCGTATATATCAACAATGTCAACAATATTAGAAGCACTGTATGACCAAGTTTCAATAGTTGGCCAGACAAGGTACAAACTGTCTGGTAGAGATATCAGTGCATTAAACCATGAAATGAAATATCATATATTTTTTATTTTTTAAAAATGGAAAACAATGTTTAAGACATTACATTGCAGAAATTACTTTAGGTGGTGGTGTCTCAGGTGATCAAGTGAGCACGGAAGAGCTGTGTCTTCAGATGTTTCTTGAAGACAGTGAAGGACTCAGCAGAATGTATGAGGTGTGGAAGTATGTTCCACCATCAGGGAACAATGGCAGAAAAAGTTCTGGATAGTGATTTTGTGCCACAATGTGACAGTGCATATTTATGTGAATCTATGTATATAGGTTGCAACCCTCTAATTAGTTGTGTATACTGTACAGAACACAACACCAGTTTCAATGCTTTGGTAGTATGTGTCCAGCATTTAATACATTAATTCTTATTAGTTATTAGTTGCAGAACTGTCTGACACATGAAAGCAGTATGATATAAGAGCCCCTTGCTTACGTTTGTTGACAATTAATATTGAATGTTAAATGGTGCTCATTGCGCACTGCATGATGTCACAAGAACTGCAGCTTTGCCAGCATCAAAAATAAATTTGAAACAGTCCATGCTATCAGAGGTTAAAAGTAAGTAATTATGTTTAATATTCTGTGAATAATGTCACAAAGGAGCAATCTGGACTTATTTTACAGTTTTGACGCTGCTTTGCTTAGCCATGCTTGTAGATTCAGATAGAGAATAATGCTGAAGAAAATTCATTGTAGCTCTAGGTTTAGATTTATTTTCCTTGAAAAAGGATTACATTTTATGTACACAGAATAAAACAATAAAATATACTGTTCCAAAGAACAACATTACAAAAGAAGAACATACTTGAAAAAACAACAACACAAGGTTTAATTACAAAGAAGTCCACAGAATATGAATTGAAAATCGCTAACATCATTGCATAAGCATAGATCAATCTATAGGTGTTAAAATAGATAGTTCCATAATATAATCTTTAAATGCTAAAATGCATTACACCACTGTAAGGTGGTTTACAGACTGGAATGCATGACCAGAAGAATCCACTTTTCAGATGAGGAAACATAATTTACACAATTTATTTAACTGTTGGTACTCGCACATCTAATTCAAGATTTTTCTTCTATAGGAAATATGAATGTTGCTCCTATAGTGCCTATTATAAAAATCTACTCTTGGTTCGGCCTCCTCTGTTATATCCACCTTCAGCTCAAGCCATTACCACACAAGACAAGATGACAAAAACATTAAGTAATTGTGCGGGATATGAATATTGTTCAAGGCCTATAAAGTGTACTTTCCTCATAAGAATCTCATTGGTCCAGCTGAAATGTACAGTCAATCGCCAACTTGTCCAGCATTGGAATGGAATTGAATCAAATGGAATGGAATGGCACATACAGCTACAGCAGACCAATGGAAACCAGGCTATAGTGAGAGAAAAGAGCAGGTGGCAGAGCTGAAGTATCTTCATAAAAGACAGAGGAAGTGATAGAACGAGGGATAGTGAAAGAATCTATGGAGAAAGAACAGACTCTCAGGCAGGGCTGCATCTTCACTCTTCTCCGCCTCATGGCTCTGATGTCCCGGCTGAACTCCTCAGGACCCTCTGGAAGGCTCGGTCCCTGCTCCAGGTCTTCAGAGTCAGAGTTACCACAGCACATGTAATCCCTAGCAGCCCACAGCCCATCAGTGAAGCCAACACCGCATACAAAGTGGAGTCAACGCCAATGGGGTCCTTCTGAGCCTCATACATCAGGTGAATCTGACTTCCAGAGAGGCACTTATCCTCTCTGTCCAGCGCTGCACAACAGTACTCCCCACTGTCTTCCATTGAGAGGTTAGAGATTACCAGAGAGAACTGAGGGTGGGATACATTCACTCGACCTCTCAGCTCCTTGGGGACTGGAACTGATGGATCCTCAGTATTCAGTATTATATCTTCCTGTTGTCCATTCCATCGGTACCAGACTCTGAAGGGATCTGTGAGGTTTGCATTACAGCTAAGAACAATACTATCGCCTAGTGTGAATGTCACAGTATAAGACTCCAGCACAGGGCAAACTGTAAAGAAATGAGATTCATATATTTCAGAATTAGAGCGATTCTGGCAGTAAAAAAACCCAGAGTGAGCTACTGAGACAGAGGGAATAACCAGGGAGTAATTGCCAGACTCGCTGCCATCAACCACATACATGTGCTCATCAGTGGGATTCCTGAGAAACTCAGAGCTGTTCTGTAATGTCACTGGTGACAGGAGACTCCCAGCAGGAGTTGTCCACAATACATCTGTTTCTTTCAGGTATGTTCCACAGCAGGGAAGAACAGCACTCTGTCCTGCCAAACGTACTACAACTTTGGGTTTCAGGAATATGAATATAATTTTGACCTTGTGACTCTCCGCCCCGTCTGACACTTGACAGTAGTAAATACCAGCATCAGACTCTGTGAAATGGGTAAGGATTAGAGACCAGCCATTGTCCAATACCTGTATTCTACCTCTCAGATCTTCCATGAGGAGCTCCAAGGACATTTCTGTGTCCAGGAACAAACCTATTCTGTCACGTTCCCGATACCATCGGATTCTTCTACCGTGTTCAGATTTGGTCTTACTACAGTTTAATTGTAAATCAGTATCACTTCCCCATGAAATGATCCATAATTGCATGTCAAAGTCTCTGTGATAAACCACTAAACTGACATTTAGCTGCTGTGAGATATCCCCAGATTCCCAGCATTCCAATCTGTAATCCCCAGAGTCAGACTGGTTGAGAGAGAGGAACTCTATAGATCTTTTCCTGATGTCGAGTCGAAGCTTCAGATCTTCAGGCAATGAAGAATTGTAAGATGTGTTTCCCAACAGCAGGTCACCCTCTGGACTGGATCTGTACAGCACACAGTAGTCCGCAGTTGCCGATGTTGTTTCAAATACATGGTTTTCTCCTTCCTGGTAGAACTTAAAGTCAGATTCTGTGCTGATGTGAGCAGTGCTGAGAAAGAGTGCCAGTAGAAGTCCAGTCTCCCTGAGGATGGCCATTCTGTCCCTCTGTCTCTGTCTGTTTCTCACTCTGAGTAATTTGTGCTGAAGCACTGTCTCAAATATGTTCCCCCTGCAGATATTGAATATCACAGGATGCACAACCTTTAGATAAGACTTTTGGTCATGGTAATCTAATTCTGCATCTTCCACCATTTGATACAGGGATCTGTGCAGTTCATCAACCACATGTCACATGCTATATCTGCTCTGTTATATTGTCACATAAAGGTTTTGGTTGTTGCCGATATGGATCTTGTGCTAATAGTAAACTATAATGTTTTGTATCTAAAGCCAGTCAATTCCAGGACAGCAAGGGCACAATGCATGCATTCGCCATCATGAGTGGGGCAGTGACAGGTCGGGCTGTGAAGTCACTGGGAAAGAACATGATTAACCCAGAAGGATTTGTAATAGGTTTTTGGCCATTTTTGTGATGAGACCAGACATGCAGCAGATGTCAGTGCAGATCCCTCCTGAGGGCCACAGCAGGCTCTATCTTTGTAACAGGCAACAGCTTAGTTCATCCTTAAGGACCCATTATGAGTGTATGACTGTACCACTACCACTGTCCAAGGGCTGAAAAGTTCACAGTCTGTGGGGAAACAGCAAGACCATCTGATACCTACTAAAGGGCAGAAACAGCCCTCTCTGCATCCATACCACCCCTCACAGCATCACAATGAAATAGATTTTATTGTTGTTAGGTTTTGTAGGACCTCCAACATACTTTGGAAATGTGGCCTGTATGTGTATTGGCATTGCTGTAAATTACCTACTGATCCTCATTGTGTGTAATGTTGTAGGACTGGCAGGCACACATTTTTCTCCTCTGCAGGCTAAGGTTTTCACTCACTCTGTATTTTATGAATAAAATATATAGTATTCCCTGGCACCGTTCTGGATTTGAGACTTCAGTGTGAGAGAGACCACAGATTTTGGGAGTGTTAAATGGTTCTGTAGCAATGTAAGTACAGGATCTTGTGTTATACACCATTAGGACTTGTAAAGGGTTTAATATGAAGATACAAACAAAAACATAAGCAAGCATTACATTGAATTGCATGCCTTTAGCAGTTTCCCTTATCCAGAGCGACTTCAAGAACAATATAACATAAGTGTGTCTTTCACAGTGACAGACAAGGCTAATACCATACCCAGACTTGTGAGCGTGAGCATCACACTATTGGAGCCCTACCACAAGTTCACTTTTGCAATCTGACAGAATCTGAACTGTCTAAACTGAGTCTGAGTCTGTGAGCTGAGACTCAGAAGTGTTGGAGAATGATAAAGAGTCACTGCATACATGCTAATCTATGCTCTTTGCAGAGCCTACACAGGAGGATGGAATCAGATAATGTGGATGTCACAAGATGCACAAGATGCATCCCTTCCTCTCTTCAAGATTATTGTGTAGATACTGATGATCATAAGTTAAATTCATCATTTAATTTGAAAAGCCATTTCCCACTTCTGTGACAGCTGACCTAGACCTTCGTTGTTCTGGTGTTGAAAATACAGAAAAATTAAATTTAGAATGGTGACGCAAACATGCAACAGATTGTTAATTTTCAAAAGGAAAATCAGATTGTCACTACCAGAAAGTATAAACACAAAAAATTACTTCATGCAATTACATGCAATTAGTTTACACCATTTTGTTACTAATAAGCACAAAATGGCAACAAAGCTGGCAAGATTACAACATTCAATAAAAACATCTACTTATGATAGCACTATCAAACTCTTTTTACATCAATATTTTGTGAAGAAAAAGACAGTTCATCTGTCATTCATTTTATTATAGTTAGTTATTATAGTTGGAAATAAATTTTAAAAAATAAATAAAAAAAAAACAGAATATTACATTCCATGTATTACAAATCTGATATGTTGCCTGGATAGCAGCTTCCCTTTCTCTAGGAAGCCAGTGAAGCGAGGTGAGGAGGGGAGTAACTTGACTATGTTTAGGGAGATTGTAGACAAGTCGTGCAGCTGCATTCTGGATGAGCAAGTTACAGTAGTCCAGGTGTGTGAGGACCAGGGCCCAAACTTGGAGCTGTGTTGAATATGTAGTGAGATAGGGGCGGATCCTTCGGAAGTTGTACAAGAAGAAGATGCAGGACCGATTCACCGCTGCCACCTCTGTGGAGCAGGACAGTTGGCTATCAAGCATTACACCAACGCTTTTGACAGTGCTATTGGTAGAAAGGCTTGTAGATTCCAGGCTGAGGGAGAGGTCTTGAAATGGGGAGGACTTGGATGGTAAGAAAAGCGTCTCAGTTTTACACAGGTTCAGCTTTAGGCAGTGGTCCACCATCCACTGTGAAATGACTTTCAAGCAAGCTGAAATGCGTGCAGAAACCTGTGTGTCAAATGGCAGAAATGATAGGAAGAGTTGCGTGTTGTCAGCATAAAAATGATATGAAAAACTGGGAGGAGACGACAGAGCCGAGAGATTGTATGTAAAGAGAGAAGAGGAAACGGCCGCTGCTTTTAGAGCATTGTGTTACACATGTGCTGTGCAGATTCATCAATCCTGTAATTATCTGGATGACATGCACCTGCTTATGGCCTATTTATCAGCCTATCCACACACGATGGAGATTAGTGGATCTTGACAGAATCTCCAACACATCAAAGCAGCATAGCACCCTAAAACAAAGCCACGGACACACATGAGTACCATACTTACCAGCAGTTGCCTCTCCAGTCTTACATGTCTGGCTCTGAAAGCAGGAAACTATCAAAAATAACCACTGTTTTCCCATGTAAACCATGTGCATCTGCAAAATTTGACACATATGTAACACTATTGGGGTTACATTACATTATTGGCATTTAGCAGATGCTCTTATCCAGAGCAACATACATAGGTTACAGTTTTTACATGTTATCCATTTTTACAGCTGGATATTTAATGAGACAATTGTAGGTTAAGTACCTTGGCCAAGAGTACAACAGCAGCGGGGAGTCAAACTGGCAACCCTTCAGTTACAAGCCCTGCTCCCCCCATTAAACTGTCGTTTTGACTCAGTGTAGTCATTATAGATCGCATAGCACTCACTGCACCAACTAGAGGGTCCTCGGTGTCCTGGCCAAGTTCCCAGTCTGGTTAAAATTCTAAACTTGGCTTTTCTGGCCCACAGTTTTATTGGTTAAATAATCCTCTACACCTCAGCTAATAAGTGTGATAAGTATACTGGTGCATAATCACTGCTGTGCATCACCAAGTTGGATCCTTAATATTGTTGGTAGTTCAGAGAGGTCACCCCCTGCCATCCCCTCCTCCTTAAAGTGCTTTAAGATCCTTTAAGAAAGACTGAAGTGGCCATACAATTCATAATCATTCATGTTGTTTTTTTCTGAATTTGGAAAACTGTGTTTAAAAAAAAATGTACTTCCTGTTCCTGATTGTATCAGGATATTTTGTTGAGTCACTATCATCTTGGCCTGCAAACAAAAACATAGCAGCAGTCACCATGGGGATGATAAGACAGTTACTAAAGTCTCACCCCAGTTGTAGTCTTTGATATCCTTCACATGCCTGACTCTGCAGGTGTATTGCTGGCCCTTCTCGGGGGTGAAGGGCCCGCTCTTTGTCAGGTGGAACTGCCAGGTCTGCTCAAAGGCCAGATCGGTCTGGTGGGTGTCCTTGATCTCCACCCCATCCTTCAGCAGGGTGATGCTGATGTCCGGGGGGTGGACCCACTGACATGGCAGATCAGCCTGTTGGCTTCCTCAAACTTCCCAGGATTCCAGCTGTACACCTGAACCTTCAGAGGGGCTGGAAGGGAGGAAGGTAAAGAAGCAAGCACAAGCTTAGATATGTATTCGCTGTTACATTCTCACACTCCCAAAGTGAAGCTAATGCCACTACAACCAAGATGGTTACAGGAAGTGTCTTGGTTGTAGCTCTAGTTGTTTTCTTCACAACGTGTCAATATCCAAGGTCAAGGTTACTTTATTTGTACTCGTAGGTAGATTTAATTTGCAGTGGACGAGTTCATACATCTTGACACACTTTTTTCAAACAACATAGACAGTAGACAGCATAGTAAATATGATAAAATTGCTCCAAATCCCAATCATCACTAAAAACCACTTGCACTAAAAACAAAAATAAATACAATAAATAAATAGGATAAATGACACGTTCCCTGAAATTTCCATGATACTTCTCTGAAATTTCCAAAAAGGACTTAAAATGTTAAACCCAGAGGAGAAATGAAGCATTTAACAATTTGCAGAATTTTCTCCATTATTTTAAACATTCGTAATTATGTTAATTATTCATGAATGACCAGACTCCGACTTACAGAACAAATTCAGTATGACTGAACAGCCTACTTTCACCCAGCAGAGGGCGTAGTTACACAACCTGTCTTACCACCTCTCCTTTCTTTATTGTGAACACTTCTAAAAAATCTATATTTGATACGGTGTCCCCTAGAGCTGTTCTTTTAACTCTATTTTCAAATCTGAAACTGGAAGGAGGCATGTGCTCAATACGTGTTTGATTCCCAGACAAAGACATTCAAATTTATAGATTTCTTTCTCTTTTTTTATCTCATCTCCTGTTCTGTGACTTCTCTGAGCTCAAGACTTGAAACAAGCCTGGAATTAGAGAGCTGCGCATAAATTAAGGGACAAGGTGACAAGTTCTGATGTTGTGAGGATTTCCCTTTAAGAATGAAAATAAAACTAATGAGGGGAACTCCACTCAGTATTCGTTGATGCTTCCAGCTCAAGGTGATAATTTAAATATTGTTCAGGTCTAACGAAATCCCGGTTTCATCACGAACAAATGAGGTTTGACGCGCACACTGAGTCGAGAATAAATTTTCTGTATGTCTACCAAGAAAAGACTCCTGCTCCTGACCAGCATCTTTATAAACGCATTTCATAGAACGATCCAGCATGTGGGTTTGAACTGATTAACAGAGGGCACGGTTTATTAATCTGTGGGTATAGCTTGGGTTCATAGGTGTTTGGGAGCGAATGACATGTTTCGTTGTTTTAAAAACACGGACTATGTCGAGAACCGCTACAGAAGTTGTCAGTAAATGCTGATCTGGGACGAGTTCTGCTGTTTAGTTTAAAGTAGTGAAGGTTAGAACTGTAGTTTAGGAATCTGGTTCTAGATCACTACTAAGGGGAACGTCAGTTGGCAACTATCATGCACAGACTCCGCCTTACCTAGAATTTCTGTTAATTTGAGGGTGCGAATTATTAAATCCTAAATACGAGTACAAGTAAACTGAAGGTATGAATTGCTAAATCGTAGGTAGATTGGTAAATTGAGGGCATGAATTTTTATTTTTATATCACATCTCCTAATGGGCTCCGTACAAAAGTTAAACACTGAGTGGCGTAGTTATCCTGACAAACGAATTTTTAAAAAGGAAAAGGGAAAACGTATGATAGCACTTTCGTTAGGTAATCTACCGGTGACGCAAATGTTGCAGATGTAAAGATATATTGTCTTTTTGTTCTCTTCATCTTAATAACACGAGACACTGAAACAAATGGATTTATTATTATTAAATAATTATTTACAAAGAAAGATAAATGGTAGGGGTGATTTCTCATTGCAACAAAGGATCAATGTTACAATTTTTGCTAGAACAAGAAGAATACACAGTGACATTTCTGAGGCAGAAAAATTAGATTTCACATAATGCTGGGGCACTTCTGAGGGAAGACTGCACAAGATGAAATACCAAGGGGTCCATGTTGTCAATGAGTAAGTTCAATGTCTCATGTGTCCCCTCGCTGCTGCTTGCAGTGCTTGCATCCAGCACACCATCGCCATAAAAAGCAAGTATTTCTCTCTGATGAATCATATTCCATCCAGCCAGACGTGCTGCATGCAGCTCTGCAGCCGTATGTGCCAAGGATTCTGACAATGTACACACTGTTCCAGAGCATCTGTTGGGTTCATGCTCTGTTGAGATTGGATTAATATTTGGAGAATGGTGTGGCCAGTCCACCACAAGCTTATTGCCCTGAGCTAAACCTGGATTTTAGGTCTGAAAGATAAACTAAACCTGTATCATTGTGCACACCCCCCATCCCCAACACACACAAACGCTCACACTCAAAAACAGTGTGAATAAGAGACCCCTCATCATTGAAAAAGCAATGATTGACAGACAATTCTGACCAAATTGCCCATTTTTAATTGGACCACGCGTGTGTTGTAATACTGTACGTGCAATATTAAGTTGTATCAGTGTACCAGGACCTGACATGATGATTGGGTCAGTTAATTAAGACCATCACAGGACACTGGTTGTAGGTTAACTTTTTAAATGTATGAAACTTTTTTTTTTTTTTTTTTTTTTTTGCTGGACTGTTAATTTTGTATTTAATGAATTTATACAGTAGACTGTGCAATACATCCCAATCTGTGAGACTTAGATTTACAGCACATAATGTGTAAATCCTACAAACAATTTTAACTGCATGTTAAAAAGGAGGAATGCCTTTCTGCAGAGTGAGAATGTAATCAAAATGGCTTTAACCAAAATGGATTTTCAGTAACATAAATTTTAGGCTGCTTATCCAACAAAAAAACAGCAACATTGATGAGCTCCCATGGATATTGAGATATTGAGTTAACAAGGTGTCAAGATGTAACTAGGTAACTGCACAGCATTTTTAAATGATGAAAAAAGGAGCAATAACCTCGCTGTGTTATTTTAAGATACTTTTGTTTTCATTTGTGGGGAAGTGGTCAACATTTTTTTGCAGTTTTCACAACACATTATATAAGTAATTGTTTTGTTAACGTGTCTTTATAAGAATAATGGGATTTCTGGGATGTCTCAGCATTGTACCACACATGACAAAATGACGGGATGCCAGGTGTTGTCCTTGCCTGTTAAGTATGTCGTCACAAAGTAGGCAGTTTTTGACAACCAATGAATGTAGAATGCTAAAGTCTACAAATGCTTGTTTTCCCTGCTGCAGATAATAGATTTAATTCTACTCCTGTCCGAGTTTTCTTGTAATTGTTTGGTATTTCAGCTCAGGGTATTGCCTTTGGATGAATTATAAAGGAATTTGACACACTAGTAGGAGAAATTAGCAGAAAACGCATGTTATGAAGATAGTAGGCTATATGATATTCATGAAGATGGTGTCTTTTCCTGACACTGTTGAGGATCTGAGATGTGAATATGACACATAAAAGCTGAAACATCACACTCTGAGTTGAGATTATTCATTTTGGAACAGTGCTTATTTTGTTTGTGTGAAGTTGTCTAATTTGTCCCAAACTATTCAGTGTAACCTCATTTCACATCAGTAATTGTAATGGCAGACCTTTCTTGCAAGTTGCTTTTGCAAATGTGTTTATACAGTCTTATACAGAATATCTACTATGGCATATCACTGAGCGTTTTGTCTGCTGAAGACATTTTGTGGAGATTATAAATGCACAATCATATGTTGTACAAATCGTTCCACTGTGAAGACCTTGCGCCCCGCTTCCTTGACAGATTTTATGTAAATGAGTAATTACTTGATTTTCTTGTTACAAGAGTTTTTCGCTCTTTTTTTTCTATGTATTTAGGTTTAAGATAATTATTTTTATACTTGATTTCATTAACCAGACATTTTTCTCCCGTTTCTCGCTGCGGGTGGTTTTTCTGATAAGTCCCTTATTTTGCTGCACATTTGGGTGTGAAGGGGCGGGTCAGATCCGATGTCTGTAGAAATTCATGCCGTGCTCAGTAAATGATAACCAATTACGTGCGCGAGTTTAATGTTATAGCAAACTCTAGCAGGAAAAATACAGCTGTTTTGAAATCAGGAACAACACACAGTCCGAAGAGGAAAATGCCCGAAAGGGGGAATGCACCTCTTCCAGATCTTTTACAGCATTAAACTGTTCTACAGAAATGATCTGATGTCACGTTAGTGATGACGATAATAATAATTGGATCCTATAAACTGGTCTCAGTGTGTTTCCACAAACTCGCACTTTGCTATACGTTTGTGGGTAACTTCATTTAGTATACGAGGTTGAAATTCCAAATAATGCTACCTCACATTTGGAGGTAACCAGCTAGTTATCGTACTTATCTACCAAGTTGCCCCTATTCTCAAATGGTTGCCCTGGCTGTTTGCTGCAATGCAACTTAGGTATTTGACCACTTAGATGTTTAAATAACATTTATAACTTCGTTTTCTAGCCGAATAGCTACGCGTTCAAGTTACGAAAGACCAAAATGACCTAAAGCGGAACTCAAATTGCAAAGACTTTCACACTGGGTGATATAAACAGGGGGGAAGGAATTATCTGAAGGACTGAACATGGCGACGTTTGGCGGCAGTGGAAATCGTGTTGATAACTTCGATGGAAAAAATAAGTCTCCTCTCGTTACACCACAGAAAGTTCGTCAGCTTCTGAATGAAGTAGTCGTGTCCGAGGACAAGAGACGGAATTGGTGAGCTCTTTTTAAATTTATTGATGCGTAGCTTGACAAGCTAGCTACATTTGGTAATGTCCTGTAATGGAAGGGGCGTGTTGGCTAGCTAAGTAGCTAACTTGCTAATATTGCCTGTAGCGATTTAGCTTGCTCGCACATTGATGAAAGCAGGCGACATTTAACGCGGCTAGTCAATAAATTACCCAGCTAACTAGCTGAGTCCTACCGGCCCACGGCTAATTCATTATTAGGCTATAGTTAGATGGCCGCATGTTTGTTATATAACGTGCTCAAATACACATGCATGCAAAGGTGCATTTAGTACTTAAAATAGGTGGCTGGTTAGACGGTTCCACCCAACTAGTTAAATGCAGTGGTTTAGTCACATTTATATTGTACACACATATAACTAATTTAAAGTTGTGCAGTTTATTGACCAGCAAATTGGTGTAACTCAGCTTACTGGTGTAATATTGCAAATTCCAGCAATGTTCCCCGTTTCGGCAAGCTAAGTGAGTGTGGCTAGCTCGAATGATATTGACCATTGGTTTTGTTCTTTTATATTTCCTTGCTCGTTTACATTCACATATGTCTTCAAATGGGTATGTCTGGGCAACCAATTAGCTAGTCAGCACAGCAGGGTGGCCGTTTTGTGTGCAGCTACACGTTTTTTGTCATTTTTATTTTATTAACTTCATGTCTGCTTCGTGGAGTAGCACTGTTCATTCACGTTTTGTCTCTGAAATTTTACTCATGTGCATTTCAGTCGTACTTTGGAAAATATTCAAGGGCTCATATATGGAAAACACTGGGGGAAGAGAAAAACATAACACTACAACCTGAGGATACACTGACTCTGACGTACTTTTCAGTTGCCTTAATTTCTATGTACTTTAATGTAGCCTAGCCTGCTTTTTATGGTGTACAATTATAAGGGCGCCATTATGCATGTTAATACGTACCAACTGAATGGATTAAAAATGCCCTGTGAAATAAATAAGCCTATTCGTGATGGTATGGGTTTTATGCTGTTAAGAAGTTAAGAATAAGAGGATGCTGCCTTTGTTTTCCAGTGTGGAGCAGGAAGCCGAACAAGTGGCTCCCAACGGCCTTGTCGATGTTCCCTGTGAAGCTGTGAGCAAAGAAGCATTTTTCTCACGAGTGGAGTCATATTCAATATCCTTCCAAGATGCTACTTTTAGAAATGTTCTCCTGGGAGTAAAAATGTTGGTAATGTCCCCCTTATGAAACATGTTTTATACTGTTCCAGACAATACATTTCATTTTAAACAACCTGTGCTGAATGTGTGAAAGATGTTTTCCTTTACTGTGTGTACTGTTTAAAATGGGCTGGAAAGCCATCTGTTCTCTCCCCCTTGAGATGTGCAAGGTATGGCTGGATCAACATAGATTGTGACATGTTAAAGTGCTCATGTTGCCAGGCCTTCCTCTGTGCATCTCTCCAGGCTTCTCAGGACATCCAGAAATGTAAGTGTTCTGTCTGTCACATCAGTGCATCATTGCTATTCTCACTGGCTGGACCGGTTCGGTTGTTGAGAAGAGTGTGTATAGTATGATCGAACAAGTGTTTAGCCTGAGAAAGTGAAGTTTTGGATACTGAATGCATTTTCTTTCTGTAAGATGAAGGACGCATACTGGAGTTGACAAAACTACTACAGACGCAACATGAAAAGTTTTGCTTCTGGCCAGATTTTCCATGTCCAGGTAAGAGACTGTTTCACTTGTCAGCATTTTATTTGGCAGTCATACCTTCATTTTTTAGTGAACGTGCTACATGTGTGATGGTTTTATTGCAGACCGGTTCTGGATGGTTCCAGTCAATGAGCCAGGAGTGCTTTTAAGTGCCTTTCTGGAGCGCTTCAAGAGCTCCTGCCAGCTGGAGCTTCAGCTTCCAGCCATGAAGCCAGAACATCTAAAAGACATGGTGAGAGGCTGCTGTGCACACATACAAATTGGTTGCAGTTTTGTAGATCTAGATGCAAGATGACACACAACTACATGTAGTTAGCTGAAAATAAATGGTAGAAGAGCTGTAAAGGAGGTGATTTAAGGGGCAAAACCTACATAGAAGCATTTAGGATGAACTCTGAACAGCAGAGTTAAACTTCTTGAGTGCATCGTTAACTTCAGAAGATGTTTTGTGATTTAAACTAACAGGATGGTGGCCCCAGAAACCAAGACACGTTGAGCATAGTCCCTCTGTTTTGATGGAAAACAGCAAATTGTCTCTGTATTTTGAGCAATGTGTCTCATTTATGATAACTATTATCCTTGTATTATTATTCTTGTAAAGTGTATTCTCTGATTTTTCCCTCTCTAGTGTGTGACGGAGGAAGTCATTGGCGTGCTCCTGCAGCTCATTGAGGAAGAGCTGAGGAAGGAGAGTCGGTCACCTGCCAAGATGATGTCTGAGCCCTTGTCTGTACAGGTGGCCGCCTGCATTGTGGCCCTCTGTGGCTGGGCTGCCAGGTAGGGTAATTTTCCAAAGCCAGAAAGGAGTGTGTCCTTCCTCTGAGCGTAGCTGAGATGGTCCTCTCTGTCCCCACCCCCACCCCGCAGCCCCACCCTGAACTCCCTGCACCTCCCTGTCCTCACCTGCTCCTACTGCCAGCGCAAGGTGGGACTTTGGAGCTTCCACCAAATTGAGGGTATGGCTGGGGATGTAGAGTGTGCTCTCAGCGCACCGTCCACCCCGGTGTCCGGGCAGGAGGGGCGAGCGGACAGGCTGACGCCCGCCTCGCCCTCGCCGTGCCGCATGAAACTCCGCAGTCAGGATGCCACACGCTCCGAACAGGTAGGCCGTGGTCACGCTGTGCTCTGCTTGTTCACTGGTGAACTGGTTGAGTGAACTGGTGAGTGGTTTATCCCCTAGCACGAATACTTAAGAACTTCGCTGCACATAATTATTTTTATAAGCCTTCTTGATGTTGCCCATGTGCTTCTCATTGCTCTGTCCTGACTATCAACCCAGAGCTGTATTTTTTTTTTAGCTGAAAACAACCTGGTGTAACCGTGGTTTCCCAGTGATGCCAGTTTGGGAAGCAAGCTAACAAATGCAGTAGCTCGCAATACTCCTTATTGCTGCTAGCAGCTGGTAGCTAGCCTTGCTTGCCAGACATGTAGTTGCTTCCCATGTTGAGCCAGCTAGCGACGTCAGATTTGGTTGACAGTCAGGCTGTCTGACCCAGCATGGGCCGGGTAGCACTTCTCACCCTTTGCAACCCTGGTGACGCCTGCCCTGTGTGAATGCGTCCGCAGACCGAGCCCAGTCCGTCCCCTGTGGTGGTCCGCACCCGCAGCAGGGACTCCCCCAGCCCCATCGAGGAGTCACCCAGCCCCCTCCAGAGGGGAAAGCGCCCTGTGACCCGCAGCCGAGGGCAGGGGGAGGCGACGGGTGGGGAGGTGCCCTCCAGCCCCCAGCGGAAGGCCAAGCGCCCTCGCCTCTCCTCCACTGGCAGCCAGGTAAGGCCACGCCAGGCATTGTAGCTTGGTGGTAAGGAGCAGGACTTGTAACCAAAAGGTTGCTGGTTCAACTCCCCCGCTGGGGCACTGCTGTTGTACCCTTGGGTGAGGTACTTAACCTACAACTGCCTCAGTAAATACCCAGCTGTCTTAATGGGTAACATGTAAAGATTGTAACCTATGCAAGTCGCTCTGGATAAGAGCATCTGCTAAATGTCAGTAATGTAAATGTAAAAATGTCAAACTCTCCCACAGTGGCAAATAATGGGGGTTGACCGTACTGTAAAGTCTGTATGATCTGTATGAAAGGCTGGGTTTGTATTGTATCAGTGTTAGGGCTGGAGGAAAACCTGTTTCACAAACAGTCTGACCGGTCTCCTCCGGTTACAGGAAGCCCCCATGCACAGGAATGTGTTTGACCCCGTGGCCCAGCACAGAGACTGGTGCCCCTGGGTCAGTGTGGGGAAGGAGGGCGCTCTCAACATGCCTGCTGAACCCCAGAGTCCGCCTCCCGACACAGACAGCCCCCAGCCAGGCTGGAAGGCCGCGCTCAATCTCTTCCTGTCCATGAAGAAGTGTCTCAGCCCAACAGGGGCCAGCCCCTCTCAGGTACGCTCACCGCTGCACCGCACACATCTGTGCACCCCCCCCCCCCTCACATCAGTGGGTCAGGAGCCACTTTATCCAAGAGCAAAAACCAACAGTGGCGAGGGCCTCCGTGAAAATGCAACCATGTCGTTACTTTCCACCAGGGAATTTGCTGCTGGAGGACTAAAGCCTTTACCTCATAAAAACATTTGAAATGTGTGAGCCCGGGGTTAGTGATAAGCAGTATTGCGCAGCACATGAATGTAAGCGTTGTTTGCTTCCATGCCAGAACAGTGATGGTGCCTTCCATAACAGGCACCACCTCCTTTTCCTGCAGAGAGCAACTAGCGAAAGGATGCTTTGTGCATAAATGATACTGTAGACTAGTCGCACGACTCCTGTATAAAAAAGACTTCAATGTAAACATTAAACTGTGGTTGTATTGACCGGTTCTCCCTTACTGACCAATGGGAAGCTAAAACTGGAATGCAGATTTTCCTTGTTGCTGCTGTTGGCTCATGATCCAGTATTCGCAACAGACATCTGCACTCGGTTGCTCTGCTGATGCAAGTTGCTCTCTTGGAACAAAAACCGAAATGGAGAAAGTCATTTGTATGTTGACAATGAATTATTCTAACCCTGTGTGTTTAAATGAGCTTAGATGGTACAGAATTAAATACTGTGAATGTGTCAGACCTCAGCATCAATATGATCATTTCTGTGGGAAACCCGAGAAAGGGCCCGTGTTTTATAGGTATGCCTAACCTAAGGGACGACATGCTGACAACTGCAGTAAACAGCAAAAGGTCTTGCTGGTGAATTGCTTAACAGAACATTCCTTTGTGTGTGCAAAGAAAGTAAAACCCTCCCTCAATCCCAGAGTTATTGTCCCAGAGCATACTCATTAAAGAGTTTAATTTGATTAATTTCAAAGAAATCAACAAAAGCATTAGTTACTTAATCAAACTGGCTGCATCCCAATTAATGTAACACTTGATACTGTTTTCATCTGGCATGTCAGAGCAACAGTTATAAATGCATACATGCAGGCAGATATGTGTACTGAAAATGTCAAAATGTTTTAGAAAGAAAGTTTGGTCTTTTAAGGTTTTGTACAACAAGAGTTTGATTTGATTTAATTTGGTTTTGATTACACCTAACTCATCTTTTAAGCTCATTAATAGTACTTTAAAATCTCTCTTGTGTCCTACAGGGTCTTCATGATAAGTCAAAGAGGGTGTTTAAGATATTTCGACAGTGGCAAGTGTCTTCCTCTCAGTAGATCTCCCCCTGTGATTCAGTGTCACCGCGTCTGCCGTTGATGTAATCCTTTTGGTGTTTTTACTTGGAGTTGGAGCTCCGCCTCTGACGGTGGATTCGTAGTGTGTTTGTGCACGGGGGAGAGCCTTGTTTACTGTGGGGTGGGGGTGGGGGGGGAGACGGAGGTGAAAATCGACCCGGAGCAGCCTGTGGAGGTGGGTGTTTCCGGAAGAAGAGGAGAGCGGTGTCATTATCTCATTACCGGCGTGTCGGAGCAGAAGCTCTGAATGGACACTCACTCACTGCCTAAGAGATTTGTTGCTGTCGGTACAGCCTGCTACACGCAGAGCCACCGCAGGCGCGGTACGGGAACGGCGGATGTGGTGCAGCCCATCACCGTTACCTCGCATGCGGGGCAGCTTGATTGTCCTGTATACGAGTTCTGTCCTGTGCCTGGGGCAGACAGCTTGTCTGCCAAGAAGCAGTCCGGTCTGGAGGACAAAGACTTTAACAATACTTACAAGAAAACAACCACGGACTTACACTGAACGAAAGGTTTTGGCTGATATGTGACTTACAGTGACATAATAAGAACTGCAATCTTTGAAAGACAACTTGGTACATGGCAAAGTCGGGGAATGCGCACATTGACTTCAGACATACTCTGAACTATTTTTTTTCCTCCAGAATATTGAGACGTTTTACTGCTGTTTCAACAAAGGGAGAAATGTTCTTTTGGAGATTTTAAGTGCTCAAGAATGTCAGATTTGGGGTAGTGATTGTGAATTAGGAAGAAATTTCTGTGCCATCGAAATAAGAAAATGTTTTGGGTGAAAAGCTGTAAACTTTTTCGCTAATTTCTCTGTGACTGCTGTTTTGTAGTAAATGTAGCTTTCAGTAAAATGCATGCATTTTAAAACCTTTGCTTTTAATAAACCTTTAATGAGACAGGTGATTAACTAAAGTTGTTCTTGCATTTATTCTCATTCTTGCAGAGTGCAAGAGACCCTTGCGAATTGTGGATGTGTGATTTGCTATTTTTGAGTATTTGCATCAGATGGCCTTTTCTCCACCTGGCCCATTGTTACGTAACTATGTACATGACTGTACTGTATATTGTATTAATACTTAAAGTCACCGATATGCATATTCGTTGCTTTATTTTTTACATTCTATGTGTGCATAAGCCTTTATTATGGCACAATGCAGTACAGTGCTCACTGCTGAGCAGTGGTGAGGATTTCCTGTATTTTTACAGTCAGTAACAACCTAATGGATGAATTTACCTCATAGTAAACAATCGGCCTTGGGGGTCCAAACAATGAAGATGCTTCCAACCCTAACTCTTCTGGCTATGTTCCGTGCTGTTATTTTGCCATAACGCCCATACAACTTCACTAAAACATTTATGAAATTAGAAGATCATAGATGGTCATATGAGGACAGGGCTGAGCAGAAACGGTGGCATCAGGTCACATGTTATGTACATGGATTTTACTAGAACATTTACTCAAATAGCTTTGAGTTCAGAGGAAAAAAAAGAGTCCTTATCAAATACAGACCTTTCGCCACATTTCTCAGGAACAGATCAAGCCCTGCGGGGCCTCATAAATCTGGGTTTGAAGATGAGCAGATCATAAGAACCAAAACAACATACCAGTCCTCTTCAAATACACCTATGCACCTGAATATGAGCATGGCTGACGAACTTGGTGGCAGTCTCTCTCCGCTTGTTAATGAATACCTGCGTAGATGGAGCAAACCCTGGAGATACTGGCTGTGGAAATGACCTTGGCTGATCTGTTGCGTTAAATAGTGTTTTTCTCAGGGCCTGAGTTGTTCTATTGACATGAGATAAGTAGTGGGTAAACCAGTGAGAGATACTGTAAAGGACTCATTTAGTTCATGGAACTGCTCCCCTACCTTGTATGCAGTTGCACATGCTCCTTGTTGACAAAAATGTAATGATATGAAAACAAACAAGGAAAGCATGCCCTTTTAAAGCATTGTTGGTTTATTTTCAATTTTTTAAGTATAATTTCTTTGACATAATCGAGCATGAAATTAAATATTTGCACAGTTGCTGCACAGATCTTTATCTCACCTGTTTGGTGTGTGTGTATAAAAATCACAGATTAGACATCTGTCATTTCTGAAGAAAAAAAGCATAAATGTTCTATCTTGCGTGTTAAAATATTTTTTAAGATGTTACTCATGATTTTACAGGGGTCTTCAAAGGCAAGGGATTTTGGTCGGAGAAAGAGGGTTGCATGTAAGGACATCCGCAGTGTCCCCAACTCCAGGCGGCTCAGTGTTGCAGATTACTCAAGGTCAGGCTGTAAACTATTCATCACAGTGGCAGCGGTGTGTTTCCTTTCAGGGACCTGCCGGACGGCCATGTTGTGTAATTACATTTATAAATTAGATAGCGCCTACTGTGCTCCTGACTGTCAGAATCAGGTTAGTCTGGTCAGGGGACTGTGGAGAGGGTGACGAATGACTGAGTAGTAGACTGACGAGCAGTAAGCCTCAGGATCTCTTACACACTGAGGAGACAGGCCGTACTAGACACAGGAAAGCAATCACAGAGACGTATAAAATATATACGGCCTCGTAAGACTAATTAGCCTATCGTTGGACACTATCATTAGGAGATCAGTGGTGTAAATGAGTGTTTCATCCTCTTACCAAAAAAGCACTGTATAAAATTGCAGTTCTTGAAAGGGAAGAACATACAAACAGGCTAATTACAGCATCCATTTCTTTAAGATGACCTTGACAGCAAATGTGGATGTACAGAGATATTTATGTGTGAGTGTGGCTATGATAGAGCTTATAGTTTAAGTAAAAACATTCCCTTTTATAAGCCATTCTGTACTGTATCTTGTTGCTCATGGCTACAAGCCTTCATCGGGCTGTTTTTCTTCTTTGCTTCAATGTGACAGTGAGGGAGGAGAGATCCTCTAGCTATCTCTCATCTCTAAATGCAGGAATGCGTTCAGTGCATGGCCTGCGCAGCGAGCGGCCATGTGGCTTGCCCTTCCATGTCTGCCAGAGAAAGAGAGGCTGTTTCCTGTGGGCTACTGATGAAGGCAGTTTGGGGTCTGCCCAGCAACAAGCTTCTGTCCTGTCTCCCTTCAGAGACAGGAGGGAAGTCAAGATATCACATTCCACCAAACTGCTTCAGTGGCCTTCAGGCTATCGCTATGCTTGGGGGTGCCAGGTGAGTTAACCAAGCTTACTTACTAACTAGAGCACTCACAGTCCGGATTCCAACGCTGAAAAGATCCCACTGTTTTTAGCTGGGTGTCTTACTGGGGATCTAACTAAAGGTTACCTGTCGACTCAGCTTGCTCTCCTCAGTGGGGATGATGGTGAGCAATTCATACAAACCTGTGCATCTAACTGCAAACTCCCCGGCAGAAACCAGTGAATGAAGGTCGTGTAATAGGTTCTCGGAGGGTGCCTTGAGCGGTCTTGAGGGGAGAAAAGAAGAGCGCTTGAGCATGCCTTTCTGGCCCTATCCCCCTGCCACTAGTCGGACTGGTGCAGTCTGGTACATGTGTAATGTCACAGAATGATGCATTAGGGCAATAGCAGTCAGTGTTTAAGCCTCTGCAGAGACTATGACCTTCCTAAGTGCCGAGCAGGCCGGAGAGGTGGGGGTGGTGAGCGGTGAAAGGTGTGCTGAATGTGCACGTCTGAGCAGCAGAAGAGAATGATAAAGTGAGAGGCCCTGTTGGCTGACTGGTGTTACTGATGGGATCTTGCGTTGTGTTCGATTAGACGTTACGGCGTCAGCGAGCGAGCGAGTTTCACACCGGGGTTCTCACTGCTCCCTGCCAACCCCTCACGGCCAGCGTCGCTGCCAGTTGAGCTAAAGGCAAATTGCCCCTAGCCTGTCGGCAACAACTCTAGTTAACCAGGTCTCAGGGAGTGACTTAACCGCTGCAACCGCTCGGGTACCTGCTACCCGCTACCTAAGGTTTTACGCAGGGCTCACACAAGCTACTCACTTCAGCTCTGCTACGCTGGGGATATCGAACAACGCACAACACACTGTACTGAGACTGAAAAGGAGAAAGATGTAGTCACTGTGGAAGGCCCCCAACATTCCTGTTCACTCACCCAGCTTACATGATCATGGATGTCAAGGATGCTTAAATCTTTTTCTGAAGTGATTTGTTTTAGTAAGAGACTGCCAACAACCAATGAAAAATAAGCATTAAGTAACATTGTCAACAAAAAAACAGTGGTATTCTGCAAACTCTTCCCATTTCCCGTAGAACCTTAGAAAAAATGAAAAGACATGAAACAAGAAAGATGACATCCAAAAGATGCAAGTGCCAAGCTTTTGGGAATGAAAAAGAATTTGCTGAGCTTTGACTAGACCATGGGGGTTTATTTCATATCTGCAAACATATACAACTGAAAGCAATGGAAACATGACAAATGTAAAGACATAGCTGATGATGTTTGAAGAGAAAATATTAAAAAATGAAAGTAAGTCAGTTCTGTGTTTAAGTTCTGTGTTGATATCCCCATAGTATCTTTTGGCTGTTAACACAGGGTAGACTTACAGGTGAATCACTCAGTGCAAAAGCACACAGTGTTTCTCCTGGCTGAGGAACCAGCAGCATCTATTTACTAGTTTGCTTGATTTCCCAAAAGTTGAGATGAATTTTTATAATCTTAATTGCAATAGTTGAATATTATCAAATATATACCATTCCCTTTCGTCTGTGCTATTACACAATTAAAGGTTTTTCACTCAGTGGTGTTGATTTTTAAAACTAATTTGTTTGATCACAACAATGGGTTTCAAAGATAAAAGCTGAGTAATTGTGAGGCAAGGGTTGAGTTTGTGTTTTCAGTGCAAAGTACATTTTGCCTAAAACAATTGGTGCCCAGTGACTGATTGTACAATGAAAGATTTGAAAGATTTTTATTAGTACACCAAAGATGATGATTAGCTAAGTAAATAAAGCCAAATGATTGGCTTAAGTAACTAAAACGCAACACATTTTGATTAACAGTACACACACGGCATGCCGTTGCTAAAGAACTAAATTTGTAAACAGTGTTCAATTCCTGTTAGAACAAGCTTGTCTTTTAAATGTTGCATCATATTCTCTTTTTTTCTTCAAAACAGACAATGCAATAAACCTAATTCAAAGGTATGTTAATACAGCGTGCTCAATGCTTATCTAATCATATGTTTTCAAAGATTGTGGTGAAGTTTGCACACACTTGGTATAGTTGGCACTGTAACACGTTCACGGGATTAATCAGTACTTCTGCTTAGAGCTTTTGTTTGTTTAGAATCTGTACTTTAATCAGTTAAAAATGTTTGAAGCATATCTGACAGATGCTTTCAGATTTTAATCATTTGGTATATTCCATGAATTGTATTTCAGATTGTTGTAGTACACTTCATTTGGAATTATTTTTGTTCACAAAATGATTATCTTTATAATATAACCGGTGGAAATCTTTGCGTTGTTTGCATCACACAGCTCTTCACGACTGTGAAATTAGGCCATTCAGATGTAACCAGCACTACTCACTCAATCAGCAGGGATTCTGTTTCTACTTTAAGCTGGGCTTCATCTTGTGTGTAAATTCCATACAAAGATTTATATGAAGACTACTAGAGGTGATTTAATATTCATCAGTCAGTGATGATGTAGGATAATTACAGAACAAAAGCCAACATGGTGGATGAGGTGGCAGAGTGAGCAGTTCATGTGGGACAGACTTTAATACCTACCATGTGACTGACTGGGACCAGACCTTTGCACTGTGACACATGAGACTTCTCTGGAAAGGTGTGATGAATGTGTACCTGGATTCCCTTAGATATTCCTTTCAAAAACCCCAAACACTTTATTCAGCAAACTGCAAGTTACTGAGTGTGTGTGTGTGGTTTTTTGTTAGTTTTTATTTGTCTAAGTGAGCTTCTTGTTTTGTAGAGGAGACCCATAGACATGAATTCATTGAAGGACGATTAGCAGACTTTCAGTGATATGTTGAACAACACAAATAGAATTGTTACTGAATAAACCATATTCAAGAAACACTAACTTTACCAAGAACGATGTTCAGCTGTTTTGCCTTGGTTGTCACACATAGCCAGCAATATTGAGCTGTCTTCCTTTCAGCGAGTGTTTTTACTGATAGTGCAAGATTTTGATGATCTGAAGGACAATATAGTAAAATGTTAACATCACTTTAAAAAAAAATAACAATTCAGTGTCAAAGTGGTGTTTTCTGTTGTATTTTACTATTTCAAATTCAATTTTTGTTTTTCCCTGTTCTTTTTTTATTGATTAGGTAAAATGCCCATGGAATATACATTTGAATAAACAAAGAATAACAATTACGTTGACGCATAATATTCAGTTCTCGCGCTGGAAAGAACTAAATTTTTAAATAATTTTTTGTCAAAATGCTGGCTTTGTTGAGCACTCATCAATAAAATTCCTGTAATCCTGTCTGACGAGAGGAGTGGGACTTTCCTGTGGTTAGATAGTCATCGAAATATATCACCATGTTCAAAACCTATGTTCGAAACAGAACAACGCTAAAACGTATTCAGACTACAATTCAAAGCATGCGATTTGTTTTGACGCGTAAACCCTCCTCTCAGCGGTGTCGATGAAATATGACGTATTCGGCGGAGGGATAGAAGCTTCAGGACACAGAGAGAGGGAGAGAGAGAGACAGGGGGTTGCTACCGAAATAGAGAGAAATTTCAGCGGAGAGAAAGTGGGGGACGTGGAAAGAGTCAATATAGTCTGCAATTTGTGCAGGCCAATGAAAAATACCAAGTAGTATAAAAGTCAAGTGTTCGAGCGATCGACAGAGGAGATTATTGCATTGTTATTCTGCAGAGGAATATAAAAATGTCGTCTCCAAGTCCGGGTAAAAGGCGAATGGATACCGACGTGGTGAAACTGTATCCTTTTTAGAACATAAACAACAACAGAAACAGAAGAAAAGATCTTGTCGTGTTATACAACAAATAGCAATGACAGTTGTTTTTAAATAATGTTTCCAACATTTGTAATCGTTGTATGGTATTTATTTGTTCTGAATGTGCTGTTTGAGTAAATAACAACGTCAGTGAGGCTGATGATTAGGTTTTTATGACAAAACTGTGAAAATGCTGTTTTCATGATCGCCAGTGGTTCCCCACATTGCTTTGCTGACAGATGTATAGCTAGCTATTATCGTTTACCAGCTAACAAGCTTCCTCGCTAAATCACTGTTATGTGGGAAAACGTCAAATGTCTTCAAGCGAAAGCTTTTGTCAGACATTTGTTTGCTGGATAGCCTGCTAGCTAGCGAGACAGGATATTACAGGTATTGTTGCAACACATTAAGCCGTTGTCGATAAGTGCTTTAACCATAGCTTGCCACCTTTAGTTTGTAGTAACAATTAACTTCATTTTTTGTAGCATGTCGCAAAGCTAGCAAGCTGTGTGTTTCAGTCATGTTTATTTTAGCGATTTGGAACATTACAAGCAAGGCTAACTAGCTGATGTTAGCTAGCTACATTGTTAATGGTGGAATAATTAAATAAATAAACTACAGCTGAATAGCTAGCTAGCTATGAATCAAAGAGCGATGTGGACATACCATTTTGGATACAGCTAGCAGTTAGCTCGACAGCGACCTAGCTAGATAACCACTATGTTCTTATTAAGGTAACTAGTTACCTAGCTGTTTAGGAAAAGGGCAAGGTAACGGCAATATCTGGTTACTCACTTGGTGAAGAAAACTAGCTTACTGGCTAACTTGTAATATTTATTTCCGATAAAACCACGGCGCGTAATTGCTGGCTAGCTGCGGGCCGTATTTTGAACATTTCAACTGTTGACTGTACACAATATCGTTTATTTGGCTGGTTACAGTCACAAATAAAACATTTAATTTAAGCCTTACTGACGTTAGGACATCTTACATGAGATCTGAGATCTTGTTTGCTGCTCCCTAAAACAGTTCGTTGCCTTTATGTAGGGTTTGTATTGCTGTGTAAGGCATGTTTTATTTTAACTGTCTAAGCTAGCTAATGTTAAGACGAAATATCAGTGTTTGTTTTGGTAGCTACATTAGCTAACATTTTGCTGCTAAGATTACGACAACAGTACATTTGTGCCAATTCAGGTGAAGAAATGATGCGAGTTTACAATAACCCAATGTTTTATTTTCTAATAATCAATAATGAGAAATACTAACTACAACGAGTCGTTGCTCACAATACGGTTCGACACGAGGTGACCAGCTAACTAGGTTATTTTTTGATTTGTTAAAAGGCCTACAGGGTGTCACACAGTTATGCAAATCACAATACCGTTTTGGTTTGTTGACTACCCTTTCATCTTTCTCTTGAGGACAAAGTATGGTTTGAAACAGCCAACTTTCTGAAGTTGTTTTTCTGGTGTGGGGTTGTCTGTGTAACACCGTTTACAGCATTGATTTTCAGCCCTGTAACCACCAGGCCATGAATATCTCTATGTGTTCCATTGCAGAAATACGTGTAGCTCGCTAGCTAACTCTTGTCTATAATAGCTGGTACTTTATGTGGCCAGTTAATTTAGTCTATCTAGACAACTTCTTCATGTGCTGAAGTGCTGCTTTAAGTTACATTTCTGTGTAGCTAGCCCATTTGATGCAATGTGTCAAATATAATTTGTTTTGGAATTAAATAGTCAAAGCATTTCATAAACCTGTTTTACAGTGTATTGTAAGCCATTTTCGTAATCATAGCATGCAGTACATGATCATCTTTCTTATTTGGATTTATAAATTCGCTGTGAAGATTCCTTGTAGCCAGATGTGCGATGACAGTAAAGATAGCGAACGTTAACGTAACCACTGAGGTTTATTTTTGATAATGAGCAGGAACTCGGTGTCCCTTTCATTATAGGGCTGACGACCACTCGAGGATTTCCACAGATGCTGATCTGTAGGCTACCTGTCGCGTTGTTTCTCTGGCCATTCAGAAACTTCCGCACTTAGCCAAATGTTCTCAGAGTATGTTGTAATGACTGCAAGTCTTGGAATAGCCAACTTCTTGAGCTAGAACAATCGACCGCAAACCGGACCCCATGTTATTTCTTAAATGACATCGATAATTTAGGTTGTACAGTCTGTCAACGTGTTGTTTATTGCAGACATCAGTACAAAAAAAAGTTTAACCCAGTTACTTAACTTCTCTGCAAGGTTCATAACAAGTTGTTTTGTTTTTGTCTTCTTGCAGTGAGAACTAGCTTAACGATTGGCCACTCTGTTACTACCCGGAAACTGGTAGAGGGTGGGACTAAACGAACAGCTGATGGAGCGACAATAAAACATGCATATATATGCAGCTAATGGGGTGTCGACGGTTAGCTTTATTGAACTATAAACTGTAGCCCATTTGATGTACAGAGTTAGTTTGCGATCTGTTAAGTACAAAAAGTAATGGTAGGTGTTTGTATAAATACGCGTTTGTAAAAATGGGTTCACAATGGACACTTCACTACATTACGTTGTACTTGTAATAAGGATTTAGACTTTACTTTTGAGAGTTGAAAGCGGCTCTCATTTTGTGGTTACAATCTTAATGTTTATAGTTTTAAATTTTAAGATTTAACATTTTATTGTTCGTTAAATATTTATTATCTAGTAAATATGGGTCAATACTTGGTCGTTATTCATCTTTTTCTCTCACAAACATTTTAGTAGTTAATGTCATTTCTGAATTACAGTAATCTTTTTGATTTCCTTATGAGTATGTTTATGTCCGCATGAGTATTTCTGTTGATGTGAAATGAAGTGTTCCAGGAGATTGAGAAATATTGCATTGTCTTGCCATCGGCTCCTGAACATCTCAGGTATCTCTGATGAAAGAAACACACACAGAGATAAGTCATCCAACTTCAAGAACCCTTTCACTGCAGAATCATGTATTTTTTGTGTCCTCTCTCTAGGGTGGGGTATAATTGAGTCCTTTGCTAGCTACAGCACTGTTTCAGCTCTCACTCTGGGATATTGTGCTAAGGCCATGATAGCTGTGGCATGGTGCTGAAAACTAGTAAATCCCTTTTGCCATTTGTGCTTGCAGAGATGCTCCAGTCAGCTGTAATTCCCTGAGTTTCTATTGTCAGTGATGTCTGGAAGCAGGTTTTTAGAATACCTCCTCATTGATCACGTGTATGCTTGCATGTGTCTGTGTGTGTGTGTGTGTGTGTGTGTGCGTGCGCGCGCACGCGCCTGAGCTGGGAGCTCTCTTCCCTGTGCTCCAGAACTCTACTTTTCACTGTAACTGGAAACTCATACTCATACTCAACTTTAGACACTGCTCCTCTGGTGAGGTGATACTGAGAGCTACATGTAATTGGCTGTGAGCAGAAGAAAGGTGATTTATGGAATATGTTCAAGGGGAATGCATGTAATGAATGTCAAGATGACCTCTGTGTGGAACAATGGCTTAAGCTCATTCTAAGCCAGGGAAAGACATGGTGACCTGCGGTTGACATTCCCAGGTGTTTCTTCATTGTGGTGCATTGTAGAGGATAGGTCAGAGCAGTAAAATGATGAGGTGCTGTGAACTGTGGAATATTTACTCATTATTCATATTTTAAGAAAGATTTGCTTCTGACACATTTGCATATGAGTATTATGAAGACTTACTTCATAACAATAGATGTGAATTTTGTTCATAAGTTTGTAAATATTGTTTGGTCATTTATGATTATTTGACAGTGGATTCAATAAAGTTTTATTGTAGTCAAAAATTTATTTATGTTTTCCACTACTGCTTCATGAGTAGGAAGGCAAGTCAATGCCTCTTGCTTTGTGGTTCATAGAAAAATATAAAACTGATAGCATTTGTCTTGTTCATGCCTTGAATTGAAAGCAAGGTTAACTCTGAGAATTTCGGTGTCAGTGGGAATCTTACATTTTGGTTAAAAATGTCTTGTTCAGTCATTTGTGGTGTTACTCTTTTGGTGGGCAAATTTGATAAAATGCAGAGAATCGCATTGCCAAAATTACAGCTGTGCTCAAATAGTTGACAAGTCATTGTTGAACAACCAGTTCTCCTCTTTCACGTGATCCTGTATCCCTTGTGTGGTGAGACCATGGCTCTTCCTGAAACGTTTCAGTCCAGGGATAGCTCAATAAGCCTAAAGTGGGAGAGGGGTCTCATTGCATGCAGTGTGCGGAGGTTTGCATTATGTTAAAGCCCTCTTTTTTAAGTTTTATAGAAAGCAGGTCTGCCTTGGGATGAATGTGCTCTTTATTCACTCCCTGCCTTGAGTGTTGAACTGTGAGCACTAGGGAGTGGAGCACTGATTGTGCACATGAAAGCACGCAGAAGTCTGTTTTAAAGCAGAGTTGACCCCCCCGATCATATCATTAATGACTGTTAAGAAAAGGGAAAATCCTCTTGCTCCTCCCGCTTGCTGAATAAACAACAAAAATCCCATCGTCCTTCAAGGATGTATGTAGTTTTCATCTTTTGAAATGAGATTTGTTTCTGTCATATTTATTTTCATAGTCTTGTGTGTTTTGACAACGGGGGCACACAACAGAGTTAATTTGCAGTTCAAAAGAGCCAAAGCACTGGTATAGGATTATTAACTCAAAGGGAAAGTAACCACAAAAAAATATATATTTTTTCCACAAATCCTCTGAGAACAGAATCATTTGACACTTGTGTACAATCCAAGGGTCAGATGCATGAAAAGAACTGTCATACATGGAATAGCTCTTTGATTGAAGCAAAGATATCCTTGAAACACCTCCTGCCTGGCCATCACTGGTTTAGGAGCAGCTGAAGATAGCTTCTATTCACATGAGAAACTCTGTAAGGGCACGGAAGCCAGTGTACTGAAGCATGTCTTTCTGTAAGTCCCACAGGAGGCAAAACCGGTAAAAGTGTGCCATTTTGTACAGCTTTTCTGCTGAAAATGGCATGCTTCTTGCATCCCAGAATCTATCATAATTCCAGCAGCTATCAGCCCCAAGGTTTGTCATGCTCTAGCAACAGTCCAGGTCTGGGGGCAGCTTTCCCTCTGCTATAGGGGACTGTTCTTCATGCAGCAAATTGTTCTGTACCTGTTTTTTTTGTGTGTTGACACATGGAGATGGATCTAATCAGGTGCCAGACATCGCTTGTGGATTAGTTTAGAGAGCTGCCTTTGAAAGACTAGTGCATTGTAATGTTGACAGGCACTCAAGGTCGTGATTATATTTCCACTGTTTTACCCTTCAGTTGATTGTCTTCACCCTCTGTTATCTTCTCCCTTAAAAGGTTGGGGAATTGATTCAGCCGTCAGTAATAAATGCCCCTTTTGATCTGGATATGGCTACGGCGGGCTTTAATTCTGTCGGTGTGATATCCGAAGCGGAATGAGGTGTCAAGTTTAGACACTGCGTGTGAGCCGAGTGGCTGAGGCCAGTTACTCGGAGGGCTGTTTTTATCATAGGCTCATCACGCGGACCCCAGGGTGTTCTCCACTCATTAGAGTGCCCCGCGGTCCAAGCCAGGGCAGAGCCTGCCAAGAATACCAGCGCCAGGCCTTTCTGTCCCACGCCGCGCACCGTAGCGCAGCGGCCTCATCTGACATCACACCCCGCATCAGCGCGGCTTTGTGTCCCCGCACTGCCTGACCTCCCATTCTGCCGGTCGCCTGACACCTCCCACCGCCGTGTCAATTCATGTCAGCAGCGAGAGGCGCATTCCTTTTTGTTCGGACTGAAATAACCAGATCGCCAGCGTATTGAAAGGCTATCCCATAAGCCCCCTCTCTCCGTCGGGCTCTGGAAGAGAGGGGCTGCCATGACACCAGTGGGAAGGTTCTGGGCGCAGTTCTCAGAACTGGCTGTGTATTCTCTGTTTGTCCTCTTCTGCTCTGGCGTTTCTATGTTACGCTGAACTTGCGTCCGTGAAAACTGATCCTCAGGATTCTATCCAAAGCCTTTCCCACATACGAAAAAAGCCCCATGAAAGATTCTCATTTATGTTTACCTACTTTACGGAAATCATCCCCTTGTCTTTACTTCTAACCCCTCGTTGGGGGTAAGCAGTATGTTAGAGGGGGCAAAGTTAAATTACTGGACGGTGCTCTTTGGGCCAGACTCTTTAAGGCCATGTGTTGTAAGGCCTCCACAGCAGTTCAGTAACATTGTGGCTTCCAGCACGCATGGCTGATTTCCCTCTGAAAAACAGATGGACTTGAAGTTCCTTTCACTGTTCAGATAATGTTAGGGCTGTTGTTATTTCATGCCTCGGTAGCAGGGTTCAGTGTCAGAATGGTTTGAAATGCTGTTTCAGGCCATTATATGGTTGCATTGTGGATTATGCAGGGGAATTTTCCAGGGCTCCATTGAGTGCTGAAAATGAATTGGGGTAATTGCAGGGTATTAGAAAAACCTGATAATTCCCTCAAAATTCAAGGGACTTCCTTCTCTTTTTAATAAAATGTGAGCTTCATTCATAACAGTGCAGAACAATAAAAGCTACACAGTAAGAGGAACATTTAATCTCCCTCTCTCTTGAGTGTCACAAGTTATTCCTTGTGAAATGGGACAGACTTTGATATGACCCTCTCAGATTTTCATGAAAGTTGGCCAGTACTTTCGTCTTTTGTTTTCTATTCAAACTGACATAATTTTTAAATTCATATTGTAGGTAATTTTTAAGAGTAACCTCTTCTGTCTTTTGTGTATTTTCCTAGGCTGCTATGGCAAGATATGTGAAATGAATGGCGCTGATGCAACAGTAATGCAGTTAGTTACAAAACAACTAGTAACATGGTAAATTAGTTTTCAGATGAAAAACTGAAACACACTTTGAAAAACACTTAGCATTGCTAAGTGTATAGCATTAATTGCATTGCACTTAGTCCCTAGCAATTACCTTTAAGAGCAGCATATCTACGAAGCACAGTGGTAGACGGTTACACACGCGCTACCCACCGGAGCCGCCTGCCAGGAGTTTGCCATCGGGTCCTCGGTGCTGTGTCTTTGGTAGAGAACGTGGGTCTGTTCACCTGCAGGGCGCAGCGGAGAAGGTGGGGGAAGGATGCGGGTGTCGAGGGAGGCCCCCCAGGGTGGGCCCTGTTAGAGTTGCAGCCAACCTGCAATATTCTCAGCGGTGGCTCTGCGGAGTCGAAGCAATGTGGTTATCCAGCGCTGCAGTAACTGCATGCGTTCGGCTTGGATCACACAGTATAGCTTTAGCCCCAGTAGTAGCTGTTGCTATTTTACTGCTTTTTTCGTTGAAACTCGGCAGGCTTACCCTGAAATGGCGGCTTGATATAACACTATAGGTTTTGTATTGTGTCTGCTGCTTACAAGCACTTTCTCGTGCGAGCATCTACACTGTTTGATACATGTATCACAGGCTGAGATTGCAAGAAGGACTACGAACATGGAAAAAATACCTGTTCAGCAACATTATGCTCCAGCTGCAGCCGTTTGAGATTGTGTTTTCAAAGTGTCACACTGTGCGCATTCACTGATCTTTAAATCGTCTGGATGGCTCATCCCGCTCGCTGTCCCAGTCATATCAGCCAGTCCGCACGCCATAAAGATCACTGGATCTTGACAGAATTATCAGTGGCATGGTGGCCTCAGATGCAACCTCGGGCAGGCTGTTTTCCTGTTGAACCATGTTAACAAGGAGGAGTGGGAGCTGCGGAGGAAGAGAAAGGCAGTGGCGGCAAGAGGTGAACACTGAGACAAAGACAGGAGGAGCCAGCGGAGCCACAGCAAAAAAAAAAGCACATGTTTCTGCAGAGACCTGCAGCTTTACACTGTACCACAACAGACAAGGGAAGCAAGATAGGTGGAAATAAATTGCTGGGTGGCTTGCTAGAAACCAGAGCTTTGAACCGGTTCGAGGAAAGAAAACGAACATTATTTTATGAGGAACAGAAACAGAAACGCTATTGTATTTATTGTTCCAGAACCGAAACGTTATTCTGAAATCTCTATTACCGGTTAATAACGTTATTTTTTCGTTCCATGTAATATAGACCTATAAAACATTTGTCAAATGTATCGGCTAAACATTTTTGTATTTTAGAGTTCACTTCATTCAATGCGCGCTCTTGCTAATGAACCATAACGAATATAGCTTAGAAACATTAGCTAGCTAGTTAGCTGGCCTACGCAGTAGTAGGCTATTCGATGGCTGAAATCCGTACACCTTGCGTAGCTAGCTTGGACAATTTACAGATAAGTAGCTAATTATGTTACCTGCAACCAGTAGCCTACCCCAAGTTATTCTGATATTGTAATTTATTTTAGGTTTTCTGTTGTAGATGGGATGCCATCAGGAAAATCCAGTGTGGCAGCATTTTACTTATGATTCAGCCATTTAGGTGTTTTCTATCTTAAACTTTGCAGCCGCCAAACTTCATTCCGAAAAATAGTCAGGATGTAGCGATGCTCCAGTTTATTGTAAATTGAAAAGATACAGATAACTGAAATTGCTAACATGTTAAATGCAGTTACGATAGTTAATAGATCCTTTTCAAAATAGAGAGACAATCACTAGCTTGGCAGTACACATGAGAGCCAGTGTCACACCCACAACTGGTGGCTCAATCCATGACTTGCTGGTTTCAGAAATCATTTGGCATGTGTCCACCCATACTTCAATGATTCCACAGTCGTCCCTCATACAGTATGAAAAGCAAGTTTGCCTGCTATTTCCCAGAACTGGAACAGGTGTTGCAGGCTGTTTCTGGGCTGGTATGAGGGAAGTGGCAGGTCCTTGTGTGAGTGCAGGCCGGTGAACTCCTGCAGAGCTTACCACTGAAATGGGGACTTGTCAGCAGGAGATGGAAAGAACTATCTGATTAAGGGCAGGATTCAGGTTGCAGAGCATGGAGACTATTGGTTCCAGTTTCTCAATGCATTGTATACAGTGCCTTGCCTTTGCCTGCATTTTTCCTCAGGTTTCAAAGGTCAGTGTAAGTGAATGAGTGTTAGAGAGTGTCCATATATAGATTTTTGTTGTATGGCTTCTTTGGGCATCTTTTTTTTCTTTTTTTTTTGTATGTTTTTGTGTTTTGGGTAACCTGTGACACGGAATGTTGAAAAGACCTCTTTGGAGGTCTCTTTTGGTGGAGTTCTAGGAAGTGTGCAGGGGAGGATTATTGGTGTGGCACAGCTATCAATATACATTGTGGCCAGGGCTGACAGCACTGACCTGCCCTTGCTTTCCCCTAATGTGCTTAATGCTTATCACAAATTTCAAGGAACTTTACCACAGGTGACCTGAGCAACCTGTTGTTTGTTGGGGCCTTAGTTTTGGAAGAGAGGAAGTCATTTCCATTTCCATTTAAATGCTTTTGACCCTGGGTCTGACATCTGTTGATATGTAAAGCAGGTGGAGGTTTTAGAGGAATGGAGCAGCCGTGTCGCTTTGGTCTCGCTGCTTGTTCAGCCACCGTCCAGAAGGAGAGCTGGAACAGCAGGGATAAGTATGAGGGATTAGTCTAAGGAGGCTGGGAAATAATGAAATATAGTTTCACTCAACAGATCAAAAGGTCCCTTCAGGAAAAACAGACCTCAGTTGATGTTGGACGAGAACAGAAAAGGACAGATGCCCAAGGACCTCCAGAACGGAGCAAATTAAACAGATCTGCACTATAAATACAGTATCAGCGGTGGAATGTTTTTAACCGAGGTGAAAGTGTCACGGTGCACAGAGGGACACAGCTCCTTCAAAGCGCATTTCGCGATTATTAAAATGTTTTATGCCTTCACAACATTCCTGCTCAAGGATTCTTAATCCCGGGGAGTGGAAAATTTGATGAGATCAGGAGACCCCACATCAGTGACAAATAAATTTAGTAAGATACAGATCTGCATAAATCTGGACCTGTTGGCAGGAGAATGCTCTCACTGCACTGTGCACTCTACGCCCAAAGACAGCAAGGCCAGCCGAGCAGCTCTGACCCAGCCAAACTCAATTTTTATTGACCGGATTCTCTTGAGTATGAAAAGTGTTGCATTATCACATTAATCCGGCAGTAATAAAGTCATTCGCCTTCTTGTGATTAAACCGAAAGTCTCGTGTTGCGGATGAGGAATATTCTAATGAACATGGACATCATCTATGTTCCAGAAATTGCAGCTGACACAGGCATGTCAGAATTGATGTGATGTTCTGTCTTTCACTTTACATACAAGCATGTACTGCTACATAGTTACATGGTTTTAATCTATGAATGATCACATCCCACTTTAGTGTCAGTCTTTTCATTGTAGTGATTTGTGGTGTTTGTAGAATGGTAGCTGTTAATCATGTGTCTTTTGTACATTGTGTCAAAATTCTTTCAGTGAATTTCAAATGTTTACTGTTATGTTTCTTTCACGTTGACTCATCAAGTTCTGTATCCTGCATTGTGTAGTCTGAATGGAACCGAAAGACTGCTGGCAAATTGGCAACAAGGCCTCTTTTGTAGAGAAAGCAGTGAAGTGTTAGCATATAGTTGCTGTCTTCCAAGCCCTCTGAGTGAGCACTGCATGTGAAGTTGTATATTTTATTACCGAGATCTTCTCGTATCTTCCTGCAAAGGCCCTTTTAGCAATTGGTCCCGTGGGGGGACTGGACTGGGTTTTGATGCTGAGCCAAAGTCTGGTGCTGTGGAAGGTCGGGACGTGAGCGTTCCCGCGCTGTACATAATTTAGAATGTGGCCATTTCCTCCAGGCGCTCCCCCCCCCCTTCTCCATGTGTCTCAGAATGGGGGGGGGGGGGGGGGGGGGGCAGTGCAGAGCAGGGAGAGGTCAGTCCGGACACGTCTGGCCTGAGGCTGGGGGAGGAGACAGAATGCCAAACAGCTGGTGAAGGAGGGAGTCTCCCCACTTCCCCAGCTCCGGTTCCAGTCTGCACACATTCAGTTCTCAGCAGCGGCCCTCTAGATAAAGAGAAAACCTTTGTGTAGCCATTCCAGTGAGTAAGGTGAATTGAGAGGGTATATTACATAAACACTGTCACGCATTATTTAGAATAGAACTTCGCTTTGCTTTGTCAGTATGGGAAAAAATCAAATGCATGCTACCATGGATAGATAATTAGATGCAAGTAAGTCTGAGCCTGATCGTGTTCAGCAATTCTTGCCATTTAAATGTCTTCTGATTAAAAAAAAATATATACAAAAAATCTTTAAACTATAGGCAAAATGAGGTCAGGTGGCTGTATTTTTGTATTTTTTACACTGTTTGAGGCTCCATTGGAAAAGGTTTTTATGGCAGCTCAGAGAGAAAATCATTATATGTGGTTAGGCATAGATACAAGTATTTACCAGGCTACAAGGGCTATAAACACCTTAATGAGGTTAGGTTACTTACAGGCTTTTTCCAGAAAAAAAAAAATTAATTTCAGGCAGTAATTGGATAAACGTGTAGATTAGCGTTGTAAGGTAAACCACTAATCATTTTTATTGTACCACAACAGACCTGGGCACTCTAAGGACAGAGCTTGTTGCATGCTTTGAGCCCTGTGCTGTTTATCAGGAGTTTGTGCAGATTGTAATGCCAAAAGGTCTCTAAGTAAATACCTACCTACTTATAACAAAGTGAGATTCTTCTTAAAATTTTTCCTCTAAGAAAAAGGTCTTTTTCTCATTCTGTCATTGTACGGTATTCTTGCATACAGTGCTCAAGTATGCCCATTATTGCGTGATTATTTGCTTAGTGTTGTTTATTGCTAGTTTTGCTAAGTATTATGGTTGCTAAAATTATACGTGAAAGGCAGTAGTTTTCCACGTTTTTTTTGAAATGGCAGTGTAGCGTGTAATACGTACTCCGCGCACGCGATGCAAAGAGACCGCGTCTGCGGTCGGAGTCAGGTCACACACGGCCCATTCTGCTCCGCACACAGAACAAAGCCCTGTCACAGGTGATACGGGACATGCTGCATGAGTGCATCTTAATTGCATGCAGGAATGTACTCTGGCTGTAAATCCTCCGGGTAAACACGGGCTAAAACCCTTAAGGCCCTGTAAGTAAGGAGCACAATAGCGCGGTCAGCTCCCGTATTCCTTCTGCGGCCGGCCTGACCTGCGGAGCCGCGGTGCTCGGGCGTGAGCGTGTGTGTGTTTCGTGAATCTAGGACTCGTATAACCCCCCCCCTCCTCAGCACACTCCACCGCGGTCAGTAATGCGTTACAGTGTGCTCCCGGTCAAATAAGCGCGTAAATTATTGGCCTGTAAATGGGAGCGTGGAGGACAGTTATGGTGGAAGTGTGGTCGCAGGGGCGGCAGTACATACGCAGGGTGGCGTTTGCTGTGGAGGGGAAAGGCCGCTTATATTTAGTCGTGCTGTCTTGCACGGTGGCTGCTGTTTGAACGTTTGCAGTGTTACGGGTGCCGCTGCTGCGGCCCTTTGCGGATGCTGTTCAGTGTTGAGGTAACGCAAGCCTGGGTGGCACGGTGCTGAGTTCTCGGTAAAGACTCTGTCGGATGTGGAGATTAAAATGGCTGTTTTAACAGAGCGAACAACATTGTCATCTTTTTTTTTTCCCTGTTGTGGCTGAGGTAATAGAGAGCCGTGCTTGTGTGCTCACAGAACCTGTTAACAGGGGAGATGATGGCTCATACAACAGAGTGACTATCCTCAGTCTTCAATATGGCCGCGCTGTGGCAGCTAGCACGAAAATAAATGTTTCACCCCCAAAAGATTCTTCAGTTAAGTTACCCGAAGAAGGGTTTCAGTGTTGTTATTTTTTAACAGCAAGAACAGGGAAATGATGAACACAAAGGTCTATGCATTAAGCCGCCATTAGTCAGTAGGCACAAGCTTGACGTTGCATGCAAAACAAGTAGATGAAGCATGTTCATTGTGGCAGAGCTGTAATACTTTGTAGCAGCATCTGCTGAGTGGCTTTGTGCTTTGAGCCTGCAGTGGAAACATGCACCCCCCCCCCCCCCCCCCCCCCACAACCAAAAACTGAAGACAGTCTCACTTCCTGCCTTTCTTCCACAAGTCCTTTGACTTCACAGGGGCTGAAGTAAGTTGTGGTGACAGTCTGCGTGACACTCTGTGAGTGTCTTCAGATGAATATATGTATACATGTTCAATTTTAGAAGTTTGAGGAAGTAAGCAGGAGTTCCGTATGTGTCCTTTCATTGTCCTTTCCTTGAAGGAGAAGTCCGAATCAGTTGTGTGCCTTAGTTTCGTGCTCTCGCACTTTTGTGTAATATTTGAGTTCACCCACAAACTGAGTGGGCCTGCCAGGACAGACTGCTGTGAGGAAGAGACGCTGTACCTGAAATCTCTTACAGGTAATCAGTTTGTAATGAGATAAGCAGGATCAGGTCCTTTCTACCCTGCTGCTGGCAGGTAAATATTTGCCCTGTGACATAAGAGGAGCGATTAAGCTGCATTGTGCTGCTGAGGAAGACGACTTTGTTCCCCTCCTGTGCGTGTGTGTGCGTGCATGCGTGCGTGTGTGTGTGTGTAGGTGTGTGTGTGTGTGTGTGAGAGAGAGAGACCCCGGTGCCAGCGTTTCCAGCGGTGGTGACGCTCCTGCGCTGGGTGTCACAGGGATGTGAGGAAGCGGGAATCGGTGTGTGCTGTAAGGCAACCTTGCGGCACTGTGATGGCGGAGGCACACACAGAGACCGACCCCTCACATCATCGAGGGTAATCACGAGACCCAGTTATGCCTCAGTCAGATTGTGATACTCGGCGTAATCGGTTTACCCAAGAAAAACATGTCAAAGTGTATAAGCTCATACTATTAAGAGACCAAACTGCAGCAGTGTGAAAGCAGAGAGTGTGATTGGAAGTACCATTGTATTGTAGATGATGCAGTCTGTAGTGTGTTATCCCACACTGAGATGAGCCAGAGTGAATACATTTCACTTTGATTTACCTCGTTCTCAGATCCATGTGCCTCTGTACAATATATCATATTAATCTCTTAATGTTCACATCTCTCTTTACTGACATCTTCTTACGCTGTAAAATGGTTGGATCTGATTTGGCGATGGAGATGTGTGTGTAATTTTTTTTTTTTTTTTTTTGTGCTTTGACACATAAGAATAGCAGCTTGAAACGCAAGGGTGAGGAAGGCGATTAGTGCTAGTGAGATGATGAAATGTCGAGAAACTGTTGGTTTTGTCGTCTGGTCCTTTGTGTGAGAGGTTTCCATGGCGAGGCGCTTGAATTCCTCTGGTTTCTCTCCAGTCAGCCCAGCCCGCGCATTGCGTGCCAGTCCGGTCTTCTCCGGGCTATACTTTCCCACAGCTCCTTCCTAAAGTTGGAAGGCGTTTTTGTGCTATAACTTAACAGATTTACATTTTTGAAAGTGAACCAATTTCTTTCTACTTCTAGCTGAAGGTGTGTTTGCTAGGGTTTGAGAGGGGCAGCTGTATTAGTTCAATAGACAGCCTTCAGGCCACAGAATAGCGACTCCATGAAGTCCTGTAAATAGCCACGCAACTAGTTTCAGTACGACGTTAAATATCGCAACACTCTCGGCATAATCGACCCATTTGAGCGCTCAAGAAGACACTGACCCCCTAAGCCTTTTCCTACCATTATATCACGATGAAGTTCATGTCTTATTGTCGATTGATAAGGTCTGCCCTTGCAGATCAGTGTGCATGTGTAAGTGGATCTTGAGCTGACGGTCCTGTGTAGATTATAACTTGATCCATACAAATCCATGATGGGGGATGTGGGCCGATTATTGTGGCGTGATGGGTGAGCACCGCACTGCGCATTGGTAGTACAGGCAAATCTCCCTCTTAAGAGGGGACAGTGGGTCAGAGTCTTGGGCATTTCTTCTTCGGTGAAGTCTGCATTCTGACTGATCTCATTCCATAGGCCTTGGACTGAAGTGAAGCGCTGGCCTTAGCACGGCGGTTGGCTGTGGAAAAAGTGCATTGTTCTCTTACAAATAGCTAGGGCTTTAACTGGGGCCTCTCCCCATGTTTCTCCACATGGCTCTTCCACTAACCGGCTTTTACAGTCTCCACAGGGCTTTCTTGTGTCAGTCAGTAAAACAGTTGGCATTTTATAAGGCACGCCTAAGAGCCAGCTTGCTCACAAGACCTGCTGTCCCCCCCTGATGGGTACTGGGGAAACCAGTGTCATTTGACATGTGTTTATGTGCAGTGCAGGAAGGCTACGTGTACTCTCTCCTGTGAAATCTCAATAAAAACAGTGCATCTGACCATAAAGCTGTCCTTACGTCATGACTAATGCCAAAGCCCTCTGGCTTGAATTGATTAGCGGATGGCCACAGTGTGGTCCTAGTGTGTGAGTGTGAAATTCACCACATCTCCAGTCAAATCACCCTGCGTGATTCAGTGGACAGAGTGCTGGGAGCCATTTCAAACCTACCGGAACATTCTTTTATTCCATCATCCAGTTTTTTTTTTATGTAGTTAGAACATTCATAAAATTCCTATACCATTAAATATAAGAACCAATATGAGAATAAAAAAACATTTCTAAATACAAGAACCAATATGAGAATAAAAACAACATTTCTAAATGAAAACAGCAGTGAAAAGAACACTTCGACGTTGAGCTGCAGGACAATTTAAATACCTTGGGACATACACATTCAAAATTTCAGAGGAACATAGTGAATTGGTAAATACTGAAATTTAACATGCACATGCCATATCAATTCTTGGCCACCAGCACATAGGCGTGTGCTCTGATTTCTGTTCCAGTCTAACATTTCTTCACATCTACAACAAGTGCAAGCTGAAGGAAAATAACAAACAGATCTTCAGCCCGCAAACATTAAGGTGCTATCTTAGATGTTGCTGTTGTGGTGGGTGAAGGCGGAGGTAAACGCATAGGCCGGCTGATGGAAATATCAGGGCTGGTTGGCTGGGGGGGGTATGGGGCGGATGCGGCTTGGGGGTTGGTGGGTCGGTGGGGCCACTGGAAGTGAAAGCTGTAAAAACAGCAGGCGTGGTGTGCAGAGCGTCCGTGTGCCTGCCGGGCTCGGTTAATTCCACACGGTAAACGCTAGAACACTCGTCTTCAGAGTGGCTTTCCCCCCTGTCATTCTCCCAGGGTGGTTTTAAGACGTGAAATATCAAGCATTAGACACGCATGTCTGGAAGCACCGTCGATTTTGGCCACAGTCAGGAGGTCAGGAGTGTGGCAGAGTTCAGGTTTCATGTTAGCTGTCTACTTACTAGAATTACTTGTGTCTGCCTTCCACAAGTTACAGTTTGTTTTTGTTTTCAAGCTCCCTTTGCATTAGTTCACCTTTTGACATTAACGTCTTTTGCTGTGGGGAATGGTTGGTAGGGAGAGTTTCACAATACATCCAGACTGTTAATTATTGCCGATAGTGATATTCAAATCTGAGGTGGAGTTCAGCGTGACAACTGTCAAAAAAGTTATCAGACACAGATCCAGACTTTTGAAAGAGAGCAACCAATGAGCACTGTGCTTCCTGTGTGTAGTTCTTGCTTAAACTGGTGCTGCCGGGTCTCGGTAGCTAAAAATAATCTCCAGTTTCATTTTAACCCTTTGAAAGGAACTGCCACTGCCCTGAAGATCCTTTCACTAAATGCCAGCTGCTGTGGTTTGTCAGTAAGCACCATTGCTCTCTCATTCTGCATTGTTGGGATATTTTGTACAGATTTCGCTGGAATAATGCATGCTTTTCAACTTTTTAGGTTTAAAATGAATACTCCGCTTAAAGTATATGTGTGTAGGAATGTACTGCTGTCTAATTATGGATAAACAACTTGAATCTCAAGCATTAGAAGGCATAACATTTAGCCTGTAAATCTGAGATGCAAAGGAACACAGCAGATTACAAGGTTCTCATGGGAAGTGCATAATCTCACATACCAGATGTCTCCAACAAGTACAGAGTGAAAAAGCCTGCAATCCTACAATATTTTCAGCCCGGGAGTAAAACAAACAAGCAAGCGGTGTTCATCCTTAAATAGGCATATCATTATAACTGCTGCTTTCTAAACCAGTCCTATCTGAAGCAGTTTCTTTTCATCCAGTCTGAATCTGTCATTATAAAAGTATTCTTTGTTTTGGTTTTTTTCCCTCTTTCTGACATGCTGGCATTGTTGAATATCTTAACGCTGTATTCAGGTCTTTTACGAGTCAGATAACTATGTCCCTGAAGAAGTTAGTGGGAGTCCCTTTATTTTGTGAAGTGTAAATCCAGGGCCTTGATGCCAGTCAGAGAAGGAAAGTAGCAGCAGCCATAGTGAATTCTCATTTTAATCTCAGCTGATATCCAGCATCACTGCTGGATGTGCAAAAGTGCTCCCCCAAATAAGCTCTTTCATCCTTCATCTGTGGTGGAGCGAGAGTGGCAATATTAGGGTTCTGCCGTTTCCATTTACCCAGCATGTCGTGTCTCACTGTGGATCTTTACATTTCTCTCAGCGGAGGGAGAAATGACAGCTTGACAGCCATGGCTAATGATAGGCTAACAGTTGCAGGTCACGCTGGTGGTCGTCAGCCTTTCAGAAAGAGGGGTTGGGGGGGGGGGGCGGGGTACGGCCCCGGGAATCTGATCTTTTGATGTGTTGGCCTGGAGCCCGAGCGAGCAGTGGTCGGGTGCTTTTGATACCAGCGGGGACTGCACTTTGGCTTCCTAGGCCCTGGAAATGCAAATAAGACCGGGCCTGAATGAATGAGAGTCTCCCCTGTCGCCCGCCTGCTGGAATTCTGATCAGCTACAGACCCCTTACCAACAGCGAGGGCCTTTTCCCAACCCGGCTCTCACTTCTGTCTCTTCTGAAAGCAGCTTCGCACACACGGCCCTGGCACTGCCAGCCCTGTGAACCAGAATAAACCCGAGACTCCCATTTCCAGGTTTCACAACTAGGAGTCAGATCCAGCAAATGGCCATGAGTCCATTAATGTATTGCTTGGATCAGTATTTTAATACTTGTTTATTAACAAAAAATAGTTTTATATCTGGGTCATTCTGTGTGACTGGCAAAACCCTCTCAGATTTCATTGAAAGTTGGCACATACATTTAGGAATGTGGGGATTCTAACATATGCACAATATCTGATTTAGACTGTAGCCTAACTAATTGAGATGTGGTTAATGGAAATAGCATTTTTGTGATTTTTATCCCTGTCCATACCTACTTCAGCATGTTGTAATTTTTGATCTACGTAAGATGCAGTCGTAATATCGACGTCGTGTAGAGCTCTTAGTGCGCCCTCGTGCATTTGCACTTTGTTTGGTTAAGAATCGACGAGTGCACAGTTTTGAAATTGCTGGAAATATTGTGAATCCGGAATTTGATTTTCGTCGTTTTGGTGTGATGTTCTGTGTACTAGTGTACTTGCACAGCAAGGCTATCAAGCCTATTCAGCAAACAGATTATTATTGCCAGTGCACTGCACAGTTGCTGTTATTAGATTCCTGTGTGCTAATGCACAACACATGTGAAGCTCTGCCAGTGTCCTCTTCAGATAGATGCCGTCTTCTCCCTGTTGATGCTAAAGGGCCTCTATTTGTCAAGATCTGGTCCCCAGATAACGCAAGAATATCATCAGTTCTTGGATATACAGATGATTGAGCTGGTCCAGCTGGATAGAGGAAGCTCACTTTTTACCACCAGCACACAGCCAAGCCAACATTTTCCGTCATATTGTGCTGTGTAAAACTCTTCGTGTTTTACAAAGCTGTTTTTTTTTCTGGGACAGCAGCGATCACACAGGCTTATATTGCATATTCACACAGCTTATATTCCAAGCTATAAAAAACAGGGTTTCAGTTATTTGCATTTTTGATGTTGGGAGCCAGAGAATGTGTGAATATCAGATTAATAGAAGTGCACAGCCCTAATTATAAGCACAGAAGATGCTTGGATCCAAAATGAGTTGGAGTGATTTAGCCATCTGACTATAGCAGGGTCACAGATTTCACACGTCTCAAGCCAAAACGTTGTTTATTGCTAGTATGTTGGATCACACATTTTACTGAGTCAGTTCATTTCTTGTAGATGTACAGGAGAAACAGGAGAATCATCACTGCAGAAGAAATGGCTTGTGTTCACCCTTAGTGCTGTAGCTAATGCAAGCATCTGTGCTTGCTTTTTTGCACAGAAATCAAAATACATAGGTAAAAATTGCTGGTCTTTGTTTTTTTTCCCTGTGTATGTTGAGTGCTGGTTTGTACAATATACAGCTGAAAAGCCAGGGGCCACTACACTGATGATTAGTCAGTTCATAAGTATGCTGTCCATCTAGGGTTACTTACCTCTGAAGAGACACAGCTGCCTCCCGCACTTGCTTTTGAATTGGTCTGTTATTCTCTGTTTTGGATGGACTTGGTCAAACTACAGTCACAAACCCTGGACCAGCTCATGGCGGTTTTTAGTAATGTACTAAGAAAATAAACGTATGTTTGTGTGTGTGTGTGTGTGTGTGTGTGTGTGTGTTCGTGTTCACATGTGAGTAAAATGAAGCTAATGATTTGCACTGACATGGCTTTACAGACCCACTGATTGATTAAAGGTCAGTCCTGATCCTCTGGGGCTAATCTGTGATATTGATTGGACTCCTCCTCTGCCAGTGGAGTTCTCCTCTCTGTCCCTCGTGGAGTTCCCCTCTGTGAACAGACAGACCTAATGGAAAGTACTTATCCTAAGTTGGTAAACTGAAAGGGTCAGCTGGTTAGTGGCCTAAATGAAGTAAAGGTGACTGGTGGTGCTGCCTTCATTCTGGCAAGGCTGAAGAGTGGAGTGTAAGTGAATCTGGCACTGTCATCTTGTTTTAACCTGTAACCCTCTGGAAAGGTCTGGTAGCTTTTGAATTATGATTAGTTGCCACTGATGAAGAAAATATGGATTGAAGAATGAGTCCTGTCTTGTAGAATTTCAGTAAATGCTTAAAGGCTCTGAGGTGCTCTGAGAAGCAGTATCTCATACCAGCTGCTACCTCTCGGACTGAGAAGGAGGGTAACATAGACCACGATGCTCTAGTGCAGTGTGAAATGTGCTGGCATTCTGCCACGGGGTAAATGGGGTTGAGTTATGTTTCGTTTGTTTACAATCCGACTGAGGACTTGCCCTCATTCATGTGTGCTGCTCATGTGACTTGGTACCGCCAGTTCCTTTTAACATTATTGACTGATGCGGTCTCTCAAAAAACGCCAACCTCACACAATCAGCCGAACTGTTATTGTAATGCCTTCAAACAGCAAAGCATGTGATTCGAAGGAGTGCGCCTGGCAGATGACGGTAGATTTTAACATGTTTTCCTGGAATTCCTCAGTTTGCGTCCAGTTTCGGTGTGTGAAATGGAAGCAAACAAACCCAGACGAGAAGCAGTGTCCTTAACCCCCTGCTCAGTATCGAAAGCAAACATGAAGTCACGATCCTGAGCGGACTCAACGAATTTGTAGTGAAGTTTTATGGACCACAAGGAAGTAAGTGCCGCTTTTGTCTCGTCCCTTTCTCCTCCGCATTGATCCCGCTAACGTCCCTCTCCGCAGAGGGTTACAAAGCGGCCTGCCTTGGAGCGCGGCAGGACATGAAAGCATAAATGACTGTGTTAATTGTCTTAAATCTGGCAGCTGGCTCATCAGCCACACACAAAAGGAGACAATTAGTTCTGCTCTTTATTTTTGGAAATGCCGCCCACCCGCCAGCTTTTGTGTTCCCTCTCCTTTCCCCATTCATACCGCGCAAAACGCGAAGTCTGATGGCCGCGCAGAACGCGGGGTGGCTGCAGGGGGAGGCAGGGAGCTTCTCCTTGACCTCTTTTCGATGCTTTCCGCAAGCGTCGGGCCACACCGGTTTGAATAAGGATCACTCGTTAGCGAGCTGATTCCCACTTTTAAACGTGCTTGGGTCTGATACGCTAGCTCTGCCTCTGAGCAGCGGCACAGGTGAGCACTCTCCCAGCCGTCTCCCTGCCGCGCGGGGCGGTGTGGTTCAGGGCGGGGCGAGACTCCGCGGCCTTCAGGAGGAGCGCGGCCTGTCCAGCCGAAGGAAATGGCACTCAAGCTGTTTTTCCTTAACAGATGCTGAAAATGATCTAATTATAGCCACGAAAAGGAAGCATTTCTACCACATTTTTCCAAACCGACGTCAGTATTTACATGTTAAGCAACAACAAAAAATACACTCATGCTTTGTTGCTAACACATTTTTTTCCCCACAGGTTACTCAGTGATTACAAATTTTTGGTCATAGTAGTGAATCATATGGGGGGTGATTCTCTCGGTACATGTATAGATGTACCAGTCTGTATATTCCATTATAGGTCAGCTTACTTGAACATTTAAAAAATGCGGTCCAAGGCCATGTTAATAATTCTGATTAAAATACTCTGAAGTAGACAGTTTTCCAAATTGGCAGACTCCAAAAAAGGGGTAGAATACTCCATCGATATTTTGTTTCATAGTAGAATTAGTAATAGAAATAGAACAGTTATGTAAACAGCATGTTTGTGAGAACACTCACAATGGACTCTTATGGATGACTGGTTCTACTGTAATACCAAAAGAGTATGTTGTGTGCAGGACTGTTACAGCTTCAATCACCAGTTTAAGCTGTGCTGATAAAGAAAATCGCTGTGCTGGGCCGGGCTCTCCTGGGAGAATGCAGCATTCAGTCAGCCCATACCTCCGCCATGTTCTCTCCTCTCTCCACCTGCCTTTCAGCCACCTGTCAGTCAGCCTGTCACACCTGTCTCTTTTTGTCTTTGTAGCACCCTATGAAGGGGGCGTGTGGAAGGTGCGAGTAGATCTACCGGACAAATACCCTTTCAAATCTCCATCTATAGGTACTGGCATGGATTCATGGTTTTTTTGTGTGTGTATGTGTGGTTGAAAAAATGTACACGCTCCACAGTCATTTACACTTGACAATGCTTCATGCGGCCTGTTGTGAGCGGTAATCTTGAAAGGCATTCAGAGTTGATATGTGGGCCATGCATGTGGGAGTACAGTGTTATTATAAATTCAGCAAGCCCTCATTGAAGTCAGTAATCCTCAGGCAGGGGTAGGGATTAAGTGCAACCTTTGGCCTACCCCGCATTGATGAACCTGCAACAGCAAGGGCGATTTTGTGTAGGTGTCCTGGTACAGTGCTACTCGAAAAGGCCGGGACTGAAGCCCTCTGTACGAGGCCTGTAATATCTGCTTAGAGGGCAGGTCAAAGTGCTCCTTTAATCTGGCCCTTAGTTCATGTGAACTAATTCAAGAACAAGCCGGGGGTTGAGTGGTGGGGGCGTGGACGTGGAACACCTGTTACCAGAGTCTCTCGGTCGTGGGAGGGAATGAAGTCCTGTTTCGTGTGCCCAAATGTTAGGAATAACGACAGCAGTGTCACAAAGGTTGTTGCTGGTCAGTTTTTTGTAATTGCATATTTTTCCAGTTGTCAGTCCTTCAGTGTATTATTGAAACCATCAATGAAAATAAAGCAATAACTTAAATGTTTCATTTCTATCAAAAGGGAATTGTTTACTGTTTTACTTGTTTACAGTTGAATAAACCTTGAAACCCTTCAATCGTTGCGTGTACTGTACATCGGGTAATGATGACCCTTGTTTTAAATCTCTTTCAGGATTCATGAATAAAATTTTTCATCCGAACATTGATGAAGCGTAAGTTTACATTTTTATTGTTAAAAGCATCAGCCATGTACTGACTTTTCATCCAGGTTTCAGTTGATTGACAGCCGGCTGTCCTCAGAAATGATTAGAAGGAATGTCCTTATGTTTAGCAAATCCTGTGTATATTTTCCAGCGTCTGAATGCACCATTTGAATCATCACCACATTTCATGCCTGTAAACAAGGATGCCTTTGCTCTGCGTAATCCATCTGAGGATAAGGGAATGGTACCTGAGGACCCTAAATCTATTCCTGTGTTCTCCTAACCAGTGTAGGAGGTTCTGTAATGCTAAGCCATCGGAGTGCCAAATGCACCTGTAGGCGTGAACTCTGTTTGTAAATACTGCAGTGTTTTGCTCAGCACTCAGATGAGGCTTTATAAGGTTTTCGCTGTGGAATCGCTCTGTGGCTTTAATCCTCATTGGTTCAAAGCTATGAGATTGAGAGGGCAGGGGCTCTGGAACAGGAGCAGGCTCTGGCCTGTGCAGGGGGAGCTCCTCTCACTGGCCCACTCTCTTTCCTTCCAGGTCGGGAACCGTGTGTCTAGATGTAATCAACCAGACATGGACGGCGCTGTACGGTGAGTTGGGTTGATTTGACCAAGGGGGTCTTGTGACGGTGGGGGGGGGGGTGGGGGGGGGGGGGGGGCGGGGGTGGTGGCAGTGGACCCAGCACCGGGGCCTGATCGGTTCTGAACGAGAGTGGCGCTTTCCTGGCCCTCGGTGCCGGCAGAGCATCTAATCCTCTTACTTTTCTGCAAACGCTAACAAGGTAATTCCTTGAGTGATCAAGGTCAGAAAACAGCCTTGTTTTCCTTGACACAGGGCCGGGTCAGTAATGATTTATAGCTCTCAGCTGCCTGGGCCCTGTGATGGAGAGCCATGTACTGTCTATTCCTCCCCCTTTCCTTTCTTGGCCTGTATCATGTCACGTTCACAATTTGAGCTAGGTTACATTGTTGGGTCAGTGACTTGAGTGTGTCTTTGCATGAGTAAAACCAGACATTGCCCGAGTTCTTTATTTTTATTTGTCCTATAATTTGTAGTTACCATACGACAGTATAAACCTCTAAAGTGTGGAATTAATGTTTTCCCAATTTTTGGTTTACTGATGAACATGTCTGAGGATACTGAACCCTGCCCCCCACCCCCCACCCCCTCAGAAAAAAAACATTGTTTATTTGCAGAATGTGTGTTGCAAATCAGACTTTACATTTTGGAAAATGTAGCTACATGTGAGTAGAATGGGCAGTAAATGAGTTGTTAAAAAAAAATCTGTGTACCATTGACTCAGTCTAGCAAATTAATCATCAACCGCATAACTGACAGAAGGATGCACATTTACTTGGACTCTGTTATTAGTGCCTTTTCTGCCATTAAGAATGGCAGTTCTATTGTCTGAAATGTAGGATCGGCTGCATGTGCTCAACAGCGACACCCAGCAGAAAGCTGTAGTACTGCGCTGTCTGAAGCCAGGCTTATCACTGTGTGCAAGGCCTAGGAAAAGAACCTGAGGCCTACAGGCAGGGTTTGGATTAGATTCTGTTTCTTTCTCCTTAAATCTCAATCTTTTACAGGAAGTGAAACATATAGCATTTGTTTTAGCTTTGTGATACTGAATGGATGTTTTGTCCTGTTTCCATGGCAGATCTTACCAATATTTTTGAATCGTTCCTGCCTCAGCTGCTTGCGTACCCCAATCCCATAGACCCCCTGAACGGGGACGCGGCAGCCATGTATCTCCATCGACCAGAGGAGTATAAACAGAAAATTAAAGGTGAGACTTGGAGTAGCTAGTGATTTACTTAATATCTGATCTCTAACTGCTCGGAAAACAATTTGACACAGCGAAGTCATGTTTCTGTGATGATTCTCATTATAGATTCCTGTAAGTAGAGCAGTTTATATGGGTTCTGTCCCAAAGGTTTTGGTCGTTGTAAGGGATTTTTTTAATTTGGGTGTTGTATCATAGTGTACTGTCGTATCATAGTTACACAAAAGCCACTTTTGAAAGTACATATTCATGAGCAATACTGAACATTGATGTTGATGTTGTGACCTCAGCTGATGTATAGTAGAGCACAGAGTGAGGCGGAATAAGTCTCTTCTAACTCTGTACTCCATTGCTGAGCCTGTGCTTCTCTGCTTCTGTGCCGTGTTATTTCCTCAGTCATATGTCTGCATCCGTCTCCTATGCTGACACATAATCTGAGCTGTGTGAGTGTGAGTGTGAGTGTGAGTGTGAGTGTGAGTGTGAGTGTGAGTGTGAGTGTGAGTGTGAGTGTGAGTGTGAGTGTGAGTGTGAGTGTGAGGGTGAGGGTGAGGGTGAGGGTGAGTGTGAGTGTGAGGGTGAGGGTGAGGGTGAGTGTGAGGGTGAGGGTGAGGGTGTGTGTCTGTGTTTGTCTGAGTGTGTGTGAGGGTGAGGGTGTGTGTCTGTGTTTGTCTGAGTGTGTGTGAGGGTGTCTGTGTTTGTCTGTGTTTGTCTGTGTTTGTCTGTGTGTGTCTGTGTGTGTCTGTGTGTGTGTGTGTGTGTGTGTGTGTGTGTGTGTGTGTGTGAGTGAGTGAGAGTGTATGTGTGAGTGTGTGTGAGTGTGAGTGTGTGTGAGTGAGTGAGTGAGAGTGTATGTGTGAGTGTGTGTGAGTGTGTGAGTGTGTGTGTGCGCATGCACTGTGTCTTATGAAACAGGTGCAACTGTTCCCGGTGCAGCTGCCGTGTGGGCCTCTGCCTGACTGCATGTCCTCCTCTCCCCCCCGCAGAGTATATCCAGAAATATGCAACAGAGGAGGCCCTGAAGGAGCAGGAGGAGGGCGCCGGGGACTCCTCGTCAGAGAGCTCCATGTCGGATTTTTCGGAAGACGAGGCACAGGATATGGAGTTGTAGTGAAACGAGGCGCCCTTAACCACAGAGACTATGTGATTTCCTAACCATGAGAAGCAGACTTATAATATTCATATTTAAACAAGGCAATTTTCTTTTTTATTACTAAACAAGGATTTTTATGGATATAGCGTTGGTGTATATCTCACCCTCTTAGATGTTCTTCATCTCTTCATGTTCATTTCTCTACCCGAGGCGCATAGCATTCCCACATTCCACTTTGGTAGCTGCATTAGCTCGAATGCATGTGATCACTGTCCCCTGGTCTACCTTACTCACGTGTGACTAAACCTCTAGAACAAAATGGAGGCTTCTGCTGGCAAGGCCAAGGGGAGCACGTCCCTTCTCTTTGTGACCAATGCACCGAAGAAACACTAGGATGTTCTTGGTAGTCACATCATGGCTATGACCCCCCCCCCCCTTTTTTTCCAAATATTTTTTTTTCTTTATTTTATAGAAAGTGTTAAAAGTTGATTGGATATGTAAAACACTGTTTTGGCAGATTTGCTGCACGTTATTACCTTGCACTCTGCAAAATTTTTTTCCTGTCGTTTAGTGGCTGTTTTGGTGTTGAATTTATTCGCTCAGAGGTTGTCTTTTTTTTTTTTTTTTTTTTTTAAATGCTATGGAGAAAAAAACGGGAAATGCAGCTTTGAGAACCGTTTTCTGACACCGACGTTTTCGCCTTCCTTCACGTGGGATTGGGAAGCTGCCATGTTTTCCCTTGTGCGTTCACCGACGCGCATGGGGTCAGCTACTTTTCTTTGAGCCTTACAAACCACACACGGTCATGGAAACATCAATAGAAGCAACCATCAACCCCTCCATAAAACAAAAATGTTTCCGAATCTGTAGCGGCCAGTATGTTCATCACAGACCATCTTCATTGAAGTAGTTTTATAAACATGTTGTCACCACAGACAGTAGTGTCAGTGTAGTATACCTGATATACCTGCTATAAAATGGCACACAGACGTTGCCATCAAAATATTTTGGATAAGGTTCCTGCGAGCATTTCACTTTTTCACTGCTGAGCTCGGTGGGCCGTTAGCTACGCCGCGGGGGACGAAGGCGTAGGTCTCTCTGAGGCAAAACGAGCGAGCGAGGGAGGGTCCTCCCTCCGCACGCGCGGCGTTCGAGCGCTCCGACCACTCTATTGTTACTTCAGCCACCGCTGGACGAGTCACATGGCGAGCAGGGTGGGCAGTGCCACCCCCGCATGAACGCGCCTCGCGTAATTTTTCCCTTTAACGAAGACGTCATGGAAAGAGCCCACTGAGGGGACGGACGCCACGCCCGCTGCTATCCATAAAGCACAAAAAAAAAGTTTTATTTTTTAATGTTTCGCCGAACTGAAACGAGTAGAAATCTGAAGTCTGCCTGTCCCTACCCCTGACCCACAACCCCCTCCCCACCTCCTCAGTTTTTTTTTTTAATCCCTGTCAGTTTTCGGAAAATGGCTTTTTCTTTCTTCAGAACATCCTTTTGTACATTGTGGCATGATACAGAAGTGAAGTCGTGTAGGGCTTTGTTGAGCTAATATGATATAAAAATGAAAAAACCCAGCTTGTGTGGCTTCTGTTTGGAGGCTAGAGTTGCTTATGTAAAGCTTAATGGTTTACTTGGTTGCTCTTCACTAGAAGGTGGGAATTGCGGGGGGGAACTTTGCAGGTCCTTGTTAACTTGTTGAACTTCTCAACTTGCCTATCGCTTGTGCTAAACTATATAAATAGGTGTTTGACTTATGTAGGGATAGTTAGTTTGCTGGGTGGTGAATTCAATAAAAAAATGTATGGTTTTATTACTTATAGAAATAGCTTGTTTGAGCTAATGTCCTGTAAAGGAAATTTAAAAAATATATTTGATTTAAGTTAGTCTATTCTGTGGTTTAAGAAGATATTCCAAAGATCTATACATCCCTGCTTGTCCCTTTATGCAAATTCAGCAGACTTGTGCAGGTCAGCTTGATGTTTGATTTCAGCCTACAAAGAGTGCTTTTTATTTTCGGACATAGATTAACAGAGAATTGTACTGGAAATATAGCATAAACACAAGGTGTGTAAGATTGTATTTGTGCACATGCAAAGGCTGTAAGTTGAACCTGTACAATGAGATCAATGCCACACTGGGATAAAGGATTGGATTTTTTTTTTCCCCCCAGTATTGTCCAAGGCCCGATCATTAAAGGCGAGTAGATACTCCAGGCTGGTCTTGATTTAGATCTGATAGAGGTCAACCTGTTGTTGCACGCCGCTGAATGGCAGGTCCTGGGTTTCCCATGCTTAACACCTGAAAAATGGAGCACACAGAGCTGAATAATGTTGCTTGCTCTTTTGTTTAATTTTCTTCAGTCAGCCGGTTTCCATCGGTTGAAACTTCCCCCTGAAGCTGTCTGTTTAGTCATGGTAGGAAGAGGGGCTTTTTAAAACCGGATCACTAACAGACCCCACTGTCATTTACAGGTTATCCGCGGTTCCATATTGCACCACACGAGGAGAGTACGCTTGAATTATTACTTTTTTTTTTTTTAAGTATTTCGGCAGGTTTTATGTTTTTATTTCCTCAAAGTTATGCAGTATTGTATGCCAGTCAAATGAGTTAAAAGAATCGAAAACGTGCTGTAACACTCTTGTGTTCAGGATTTAGAGGCACGTATGGCTACGCAGGGAAGCGGAGTTTCATTTCGGAACCTGAGAAGGGGCGATTAAGTGCTGGGCTGTCAGGCTGTGGGTGTAGTTTTCAACCTGAAGCATCAGTGTCCCTCAGAACCAGGCCACGAAAAAAACGGCCTCTTCTCAACCGCGCTCTGTTGCTATGGTAAACATTGGGCAGCACACAGCAACAGCAACGTGGGACAATCTGTCTAGGCCATCAGCGAAATGAAGTCAGCAGTTTTATTTTGTGTTTTTTTTTTTCGTTGTTCCACTCCCCTTTTTTTTCTAACCAAAATCGACTGGAGGGATATTTATAACCTTTTCTTTTTTTGTTTGTTTTTAACCCTCATGTCAAGGACTAAACTACCACACATCCAAAAATTCTGGAGGAAATTTAAATACATGTGCTTCCCTTGTAACTTTAATAAAGAAATTCAAAATCTGAAAATTACGCTGTTCCAGGATTTTTGTTTATCCCCCACAAAAGTAAATGAGACTGTTTGCTATCAGGGTGTTGACCCAGTTTTACACACACGTTTGACATGGCTACTGTCCACCAAGTATTACAAGGGGGTGAGTGCAACAATAACTGTGACCTCTCTATTAAAACACCTCCCCCACACACACACGCACACACACACACACACACATATATGCACACCCACACATACACATGCACAGCACTGTACAGTTCAGCCCAGTGGCTGGTTGTTTCTGTCTCTTTTGGCATCGGGAAGAGAAACCGTCTTCCGGCAGCAGCTCTGGCGCCCCCCTCAGTTCGTGGCTTCACCGCGTTCGCGTCCGATGTGGGGTGAGGCCGGGGCGGAGCTGCCTTCACCTTTCTGTCCTGTTCGTTTGCTTCTTGACCGCGAAAGCCGCCTGCACGCCATCAGGGCCAAGTGCAGCATGGGGAAAGTGGTCGTTGTTTTGATAGCAACTCTTGTTTGGTACATAGTGTGTGATTACTTGAAGAGTCAAAAGGGGTGTTTCGATCCGTCCTGAGTCTAGCTAATTCTCGCGTCCTCCCTCTCTTCCCTGTCTCTTATACTTTTTTTTTTCAGTTCTCCTCCCATTTTCTTGCATTGTGATTATGTAGTGGGCATGCGAGTCACAAATGACAAATGCCCTCTATCTATAGGATTATAACCTCTTAAATAGTTGTGTACAAATAAACTGTAATAACTTCTTTTTTAATAAAAGCATTAAATGTGTACAAATCATGAAGTCAGGTGTGGGTTTTTTGGACAGTGGGAAGTTCTCAGAATGCCGGTTTCTGTGATGAAAAGCAAAAGACAATAAATATAAAACAGTGGTTTTCTTATCTTGGTTTGCTTATGCTCAGAGGTTATAACGATAAAATCTTCATCTGGTTCATGTTGTTGTGCTGGTGCATTTGCACTGTTTCGTGAGTTCAGCATTGCCAAACCGTTCACAAACTACCTTGAACCATTTCACCAAGCTATTGGTGCAAGTACTAGTACTTTGTCCACTAGAGGGCAGCTCAGCAGAAGAAAAGAAAAATGAACACTTGTCATTATGAAATTAAGATGATCCCCGTTTAAACTTGAGTCCTCTGACAGTCTCTCCCAGAAGGTGATTTCAGTCCCATATACTGTACACTGGTTACTTTACATAGACCTGAGTTCTTCCTACAGTTCTTCCATGGTGGTTGCATTCCATGGGAAAATCCTGAAGTTGGTCGAATGTATTAAAGTCTGCAGTTAAATGTGTCTAGCGAATAATTTATTAATTATTCTACTGTATGCATCAGGATTGAAAAGCACTCGCATTACGAAAGTATTTTAAGGAACAGACCGTGTTTGTAAGGTCCTTAGAGCTGACTTGACACAAGCTGAAGATCAAGAGCTTTCGAAATTCCAATGTTGTCCAGAAGAGGGAGCTAGAGTATAGCTGCTCCAGTTTTGGTTAAGTCTATTTCATGTCAGCAGCATTCAACGCATCAGAAACTAAAAATATATTTTTTTTCTGTGACATAAGGGAATTTAATCTCTTCCCCTAAAATGTTTTATAACAAATGAATTTGTGCTGTTCCTGTTTTTGTTTCCTGAGGCAGAGATGTATGGAATTACAGCATGTAATGCGTATTTTCCTTTTATGGGGTTTTTAGAAGTGGGTTCTAAAGGAAATTTTAGTGGCAATGCCAGAGTGTCACTCAGTGTGACCCGTTGAAGACCTCAGGTCATCGTTTGTGTGCAATCTCCTACCTACAGGCTTTTGTGTGTGCATGTGGTTGGTGTGGGTGTGGGTGATGTCTCTGATGGATCCCAATCCTGCAGGGTTTGTTCTTAAGCAGAAGCATGAATGGAGCGGTAAAACCTGAAAATTAATGAAATGATAGTTCAGGCATTTCAGTAATTTTACACTGAAACTGCTCTCTTCTTGCAAATGTGCACCGCCCAGTGATAACCATCTTTTTTCTCTGGCAGCCCTCTCTGACTCAGAATTAATTTCAATCCCAGGAGCAGGAATTTACTGCTATGCTTTGTTTCCCTGGAGAAAATCACATTTTTACTCAAAGGTCAAAGCTGGGGTTACTGAGAACCAATTCAAAACCACATTGGCACTGACTTGCCATGGGTCTATGTCAGCTATACCTGGGCCCACAGAGTATTGATCAACCCCAGATAATATCACACTCGATCAGCCACCATCATTCATTGCAGTTTTGTTATAGTTACGCTCTTTCAAAAACAGGTATATGAAAAGCACAGGGATCAGGTCTCTCTCCAGCTGTCGTAGGCTTGCATGCAGACATACATTTTGCATGTAACCCTGTTCATTCATGCAAAAACAAAAGCAGTGTGGGGTAAGTAGTACCAGAAAAGTTTCACTCTAGTTCTGTTCTAGGGTTAGAAGCAGGTCAGATGCAGACAAGACTCCATCATTTGAAAAGCAAATTGCCATATATAGCCACATTAGAAAGGCACATACATTCAAGTGCTTCTTGCTCTCTCATTCATTTCTCGGCGCTGGAACTTAAGCTCCCAGCTGTAAAACGACTGAGACGGGATGGAACCCCTGTCAGTCATCGGGAGAGGAACAGGAAGAGGTGCGGCGGTGTACTTCGTGCCCCCTGCCTCTCCTGCGAGCCGGTGTTGGCTTTCACACACAGTGCAGCGCTGTTCCGCCGAGGAGCCAGTAGAATGGCGCTGATTGTCTGGGCTGGTGGGGGAGGGACTCTCTGCAGTGCGGCTGACGGGGTGGGCCTGAGAGCGCAGTCCGCCGCGCTTTTGTCTGCCTCTCAGGCCCGGGATCACAGCAGCACACACCCAGAACTTTCCCCAGGCTCCTGGCCCAGCGGCAGCAGCCGGAGCTGGCGCACTCTTCCCTGGCCCAGAGGCCCAGGGAATAGGGGGAGGGAGCAGCCTGTCTGAGGGTCTGACCTGCAGGGTTACGGAAACCCGATCTCCTCAATGAAATATTTAGGGCCAATCTATCCGCAGTGCGCCAGTCAGGTGGGTAGCACTGAGGTTGCAGGCCTGATGATGTAATGTCAATCTACGGACGGCCTGTCTGATTGGACAAGACAGCGCTCGGTGGACACGTGACCTGTCCCAGTGGGTGTACCGAGTAGATAAAACCGCTTGAAACGCCACTGAGAGCTTTTGTTCGGCTTTTCTTATCTCAGGAACTTCTGGAAATGCTGCATCATGATTTGCTTTCAGGAAGAGTTAATATCATCATTCTGGTGGATGAAAAACATTTATAATGTGCAGCGTGGCCACAATCTTATGTGGATGTTTTTACATGAGTATTTCAGTAGTTTCCATTTTTGCCTCTTCCATTAGACCTTCCTATTATAACAGCCATTACCATACTGTTCGGTATTAATTACGTTTACTTATTGCTACATTTTATTTCTAGACCATTAGTGCACTGTATCTCTTCTTTTGACAAGGTGATTTATGTCTGTTCCATAAAAAAAAAAGTTTTAGACATTAATAATCTAAGTTTTAATTTCGTTAAGTGCGTGGAAGTTTGTTTGTGCTCTGCAACTCAGGCCAGCTGGGTTGTGTGGAAAAATCCTGAACCCTACATTCCCACTAAAACCAAAGGGACAGAGCAGTGCTATGTCATCACCTACCCCGTTGATGGAGCTATACCTCACTGACAGGGTTAACGTCTCTAATGGTTAGTGACAGCACATCTTGAAAGGCCAGGTGAAATATTGCAAAAGGATACACTTCTCAGATTAAGGGAGCCAGTCAGGTCCCAATGAGGTCAGAACAAGTCCACGAGGGCCTCAGCTGTATTTAGGAAAAACGACAATGCGCATGTCATTGAAATTCTTTAGAGATGCCTCTTTCTTCTTGAAACATTTTTTTCCATGCAGGCGTCCAATCTCCAGTAAATGTGCTTGCCAGGAGACGGGCTGGGACTTCAGGCCCCGCCAATGAAACACCATCCCATGTGATACACTAGCTCCCCGCTCTTTGTTTCAGGGTAATTGCTTGACTGGGTGGCAGCGAGTCCAGTTCCCAGCTCCGTTTCACAGGCACAGAGGAGAGCCGATGCAGAGCGATCCGTGGCCTTTATTAATGGATGACCCTCCGATTAAAAAGGGCACAGTCTCTATCAATGTGCCATTTTATTTTCACTGAATGAAATTCTTCCTTCCTGTCTATACTTGCAAAAGAACATCTAATGCTCCTGTAATCTTCACTTCCCAAAAGTGTCTCTTCCAGTCATTTCGTGGCAGTGACAGTATATTTATGAAATGGGCAGAAGGACAAGCTCATATCATAATGGAGTATATAATACATCAGGCCATGAAGGAAAGCAGCGTACCTATGGCAATGGCTGGCATACGTTCCTCTTGTCACTTGTCACAAGCCTTTAGTCATTAACAGGCTCCACTCTTCACAGATGATACATGGAGCAGTTGATTGCACTATAAACCTGTCAACGATACAGGGCGGTTCCTTTGAACATTAGTGACAAAACTGTTTTAAGTTCCGAAACTAATTTATTTTGAGGAACAGCACATCATTTAACTTTACCGATAATCTGTAAACTCCTTAACAAGCAATTATAACCAGAAACATCTAAAATTGTGGTTACAAAAATAATAGGATTTCATATTGGGGTGTAGCATAAAAGATACAACTGTCAATATGAGTAAAAAAGGTTTTTTACATCTTTACCATCTCCTCTAAACACATATCCTCTGCTGTCTTCCCATCTGCAATCCAGCTTTACACCTTATTTATGACCTATTTAATCACCCTTTTCTGTTGATAAGGCTTCTTATTATGTCTATACATTATTTTAAGTGTCTTGTAATGGGGTTCTAAGACAAAGTGCCTTCCTTAGAGGATGTTCAGAGGCCCCAAGCTCAAGCAAGGTACACAAGTTTACATGTTGTTTTATAGCTAATCCTGCCCTTGCTGGAGGCATTTTGTTTTTGAAATGGAGGCTCTCTTAAACGCAGGTCCTTCCTACATGTGGCTTCCCTTGAGAAATGGAAGAACCCATCTCTATTGTTTGAAAGGGGTCGTGGGCCACAGGGAGCCACACTCCATGAACAGCCCCGCTGAGAACGGTAGGTAAATGAGGGGCTTTAAAACATGCCAAGAATAAAACAAATATAGGTGACGTTTGGGTTTTTTTATGTTTAACAGAACTCCTCCGGTTTCAGCATTTGGTTATGCACAAGATGCAGAGGTCTTGGCATGAAACATGTCCATGAGATGCTCCTTCTGCATTGCCTTTGGTATTTAACCGTGAATAACTAAGTGTTGCTGTATTTGTTCTTCCCTTACACAACAGCTCTAGTTCAGCAGTGGCTGTAATGAAAGAAAAGAATGAGTGAAATTATATGCTCAACGTTATGTCGCAAAGCATGAAAATCGAAAAAGTCTAAATAAGGGACAGAAACATTACTTAAGTACAAAAGCAGATTTGAAAACAAAAGCAATTTTGAGTAATTATTCGCGCTAACTATAACTACCATGCGTTTATGCAGACAAAACCAGAAACATATATTTGTCAAAATGAGGAAATGTCCCCGGCTTTCACAACCGAGCTGCGGACATGTGAGGCTGTCCCTCAACCATCTGCACATTGAAATGGCTATACTCTGGGTCCAGCGTTTAATGGCATCGACTTGATATTCCAGGACTTTCATTTTGTGCGTGTGTGTGTGTTTGTGTGTGTGTGTTTAATTTAATTTTATTCATTTTCTTGTACCTGTGGCACGGAATATAGGCTACTCAACGGAAACGCTATTTATTTTTTTAACGCTATTTATTTTTTTAATTTATTTTAATTGAAAAATAAAATATATTGGGTATACAAATTTAACTTTGCACATCATGTATGAACACGTATAAAGAATACCATAAACACTGCATCATGTCGGAAACATTTTGAATTTGGTTACATGTACTCGGAAATATTAGACGTCCAGCTTTGCACTGCTTTGTCCTGCAATGTGAAAGGGAGGGTTCCGCTTCAGACGGCGCGGTAGCGCGGAGATGAGGCGCGCTGATGGATTACTGGCCCTGCTTAATTCCCATCAGTAGCGCAACCTTCTAATCCGCCTGCATCAATATTGCATCATCGTCAGCATCCGATCCCGGCGAAAACACCCGGCCCAGTTTGGAGGTATAGTTTGCACGGTGGAAGGACCGAGCGAACAACGAGGACGTGTAATTCAACGTTTTCCACTGATTTTTGTTGGTATCAAAGGCTACTGCATCGTAACACGTTGCGTGGTGTGCGCGTTCCCAACTCCTGTGCTACATTTTACAACACTCACAGCAAATGTGTAACTCAAACTTGCACGTAGCGATCACAAGGAAACATATTTAACAGAATAAAAAAAAATCATACTGACTTTCAAACTAATTGAACTAATACATGCCACACTATAGACTCGTGTAATAAATGCATTTTCTATTTTTAAAGATTCTAAATTGGAATTTAAATTGAAAACTGGTACGCCACACAAAGCCAACTCTCACTTACTTTTCAACAGAGCAATTATACTCTTGTTCGTTCGTTGCTAAAATTGAATTAGGTTATTGTATACAAATCTATCTTTACAGTCGCCTAATAGTTTCAGAAAGAAGAAACAGAAACTACATTTAATTTGATTTAAAACAAAAGTTACTTTTTGCTTTTGCGCAGTGATCGGTAAATGGTGTACCTTGGACAGCTCCTAACCCCGGAAATGGTAATTCGGCAAATGTACGTTTAAAGGGCTGTGGTTATTATAAGGAAACATTGCGATGTTTGAACATATTGACAAACAATTTCCCGTAACATCACAATTATGGAATCAAATGACCAATCCAGGCTGCTGTCACCAAAGGTCATTAAACACCACTAAACACCATGTGAAAACAGAATCAACCTTTAAATGTGTGGGTTCTCTTTTGCCTTACAAATAGGCAACAGAGAATCCTTTCTGCTAAAACAAATCGTAGGTCGTAAGTAATTATTTCACAGTTAAAGATTTGGGACTATTTCACCCAAGGATGGTAAAAAGTTTAAATCTAATACATATCAATGGAATTTCCACAACAAATCCACACCTTATGTTTTGATATCAATGGTTAATGCTGTATAGTACATTAATTAATCCCTCGATTAATTAATGAACATAACCAGAATTATGTTCATTCTCTATAATCACCACCATTGCAATTATACCTCAGGTTATCCTCATCCAGGAATATGGCTCAACGGTGCCAAATATTCGATATCCAAAATGTTTCATGATTCGTGTTTACAGTGTATTTCTCGTTTGCATCCCTGCCCACCCACAGGGGTTAATTCTATTCTGTCTAATCTGCGGCCATTCGGCTTTATGTTTTAGACCTTCCGATTTCAGCGCAAACAGCGCCGCATGACAGAAATGACGGTAATCCCCTATTCACTAAAATCTATGAGAAAGAGAAATCAGTCACACATTAATCTAAAGAAATACAATCAACTGTGCGTCGATTGGTTACTCTCGCGGGTGTAATCTGTGGGAACACGGGGATGAGGATTTTCGTTTGTACTTTACATATGTTGAGCGCGTCCTCTCAAATTCACTGTATTCTATTTTGCCTTAATTACAGTGGAATCTGATCACCCAGTCATTTCTCTTAATTTAAACACACACACAAAGGAATATTTTAACCGAAGAACGAAAGGAATGCATTCACATATAAAATCAAATAAAGGTTATGTAATGATTATGTATATTCACGATGGGAAAATGGAAAACTTCCCCACATTTGTAAAACAAGGATTTAGATCATATGATGTTTGGTCCTTTATGTTTGATTACTTTTTCTTATTCCTACGTATTCCTGTGTAATACAATATATTCTTGCTAAAAAAATCTATTCAGTTTCTTATCTAACATTCTTTTCGATGCTATTCCTGGTAGACCATTATTCGCCTTTCACTTCGAATTAAAGGGAAAACACCGACCTGAATATGTGCGGTCCCCACTTTATGACGCGATGGATTCCTGGAGTCGCCGTTCAAAATTAGACTGTTGTGAGTTAAGTGCTGTGTTCCCACAGATAATGTTAAAAGTGGGGGTTCAGGTTCTCAGCATGGGCTAGAAATCATAACGGAAAATGTGATGAAAGAAGATTAACTTAAATATGGGAATAAGTAAAATATTCATATGATATATTTATGTTATTGAATATCAAGTGTCGTTGATTTATCCTAACGGTTATGACGACGTCCTACCCCCAGCATTACGAGGAAATTAAGTGTATTTCGGCTCCAGAATGCAACCGAGAGCCTTGATTGTACGTGACAAAATTCAAAAGTTAATGTGCCTGTAGGTCTTTAAAACTAACAAACAAAATGTAGTTAGTAGTTGTGCGCTATGTGTATATATACACATCTGTAATTTGTGATGGGAATAAGTAAAATATTCTTATAATATATTTATGTTATGGAATATACTTATTCCAGTACATTGTACGTTTTCCATATGGTGCATGCCAATTCAAGAATGACAGGGAATAAACAGAACAAGAACAGTAAGCCTCATATTATGGTCATCGGACCCATTCATTCAGCTCTCCCTCATTTGATGACAGATCCTACTATATACTTGTCCTAACTCAAGACTCTGCGGCATGTCGGCATTTGTATCAATGTAAAGTGGTCATTTCCATAAAATGGATATAGAGCACACCATGTCTGCACAAGAAACCACTCAGCCAGCCTAAAAAGAGATCATAAGTGATTCTGAATCACACACACACACACATATATATATGTGTGTGTGTGTGCCTGTGTATTATTGGTCTGTATGTTGAATATGTCTACATGTTGAATTTTGTCCCAGAGATAAGGACAATGTGCATAGGATTTGATTAATAATGACTTTTTTTTTTCTTTCAAGGAAGGGTTTAGGCTACTTTCAGGCTCTCAGGTTATACAAGAGAACAAGTCTAGTTTATGTAAAGGGCCAGTTCTTAGAACACTGACTGACCTAAGGATCACTTTATTTACCACGCATTCTTGGCATCGCCATATCCACATTTGGGTGGTTCAAGCCGCCACCCCCACCATCCGGCCCCAATTTCTCGTAGGCTGTGTATCCCGTCACTTTCTAAGAAGTTGTAGCTCCAGACGGGGTGAGGTGTAAGGTCACATTTTAGCTGGGTTGGAGTTCATGAGCATAGGCCTATTGAATCTGAGCATGTGCGGCGACGACAAAAGAACGCGTCGACGGCGAAATACGTTTATCATAACGTGCGTCACAGCAGCGCGGTAGGGCATCAGCAGGTTTAGTGTAGTGTAGTTACTAACAAACAAATAAATAAAATGCTATTCGAATTGAGTCTGTCCAGGACAGATTTTTCTTATGGCGAATTTTGAAATGCGCAGGTAACCTATTATTAATGCAATGGTTTCCAGCTACATCTGTTGACACCCTTTGTTCAGTGGGGGCATATCACCTAACGTTCGAACAAGAGACGTCGTGCCACCGATGTGCTTATGTTACACCTGAAACCTCTTACGAAAAGCTAAACCAAAACGTCATCTGCACCCGTACACGACGGGCAGAACTTAATGAATATTTTAAATATTCATAAGATTTTCTCGGCCTGCGCCTCTGCCTCATTCAGACAGCACGCACTACTAGGATTTCAACTTTTCCAGAAGTTAATCAGGCAGAGGCCATTTGGGTAGCTTTGAGAAGGCACGAGAGGCTCGGGTTTATTGCTGGCTGCTCCTGTTTTAAAATGTACAACAGAAACAATGACTCCCCGTGGATGGATTTCACTGTAACCACTTCGTTTGAAAAGGGGGTAACCAGATCCCCCAGACAAACAGCGCTCGGATCACTTGAAAAGATGGGGTCCTTTTCCACAAAGGTGTCTGTCTAATTATCAACAGCAGGTAAATGGATTCACGTTAACTAGCAGAGAGGAGTCTGGGTAGCTCATACCTGCATATATTTGCAATGCACGACCATTGAATGTTAGACATGGTTCGCTGTGAAGTGAATTTCTCCCGTGCGCTTTCGGCCCATGTTGAAGTCCGCCTCGCTCAGCCTTTCTACGGCTAGTTTTGTTTGATGCTTTGACGCTGGGCGATTGAGCGAGGTGGAATGAGTGACGTCTTCTTCGAGGAGTGCTGCCAAGACAGGAGGAAACTGCAACTCATGGTTCCCAGGTTGTAAGAGTGTTGACGGTGAGGTTTCTGTTAAGGTGCAATGCTGAACGCCTTGAATGCGTTAAATTCTAACATGTTCGCAGTTTGTGTGTGCATGGATGATTGATATCTGACAGCAAAATGTTCTAACTATACGCAACTTTTGTGCAAGTTGACAGTGTCGCTGATTTAGCTTAACGGTTATGACGACGTTCTACCCCCAGCACTACGAGGAAATTAAGTGTATTTCGGCTCCAGAATGCAACCGAGAGCCTTGATTGTAGGCCTACGTGACAAAATTCAAAAGTTAATGTGCCTGTAGGTCTTTAAAACTAACAAAAAGTTTGTTGGCTCCTATACACATCTGTAAATTGTGATGTCTTTAGACAGTGTGTTACAGTGAATGTTACCTGACGGCAAGCGTAAAAATATATGAGTAGCACGCGTATCGTCAAATCCAGGCCCTCACATACGTGCAATGTAGTAATGTAAAGCTAGTTCATTACTGACCATCTGGATACGGACATTTGATCCTGCACAAGAACTGCAGACTCAACAGTATGTCAGCCCTACAAAAATCTAATCCAACCATGGGGGCGGGGTGGGGAGTGAATCTTTTGTTCCTACGAATCGTATTAATTCTTGTTAACACAGCTGTATATTTTATTATTATTATTATTATTATTATTATTATTATTATTTTATTATTATTATTATTGCTTCGGCTACTACTACGACTACTACTGTTTGTAATACTCATAGTGTTAGCATTGTATGCCGCTTTGACTAATTTGTGAAAGATTTTTAAATTAGGATATAATCACTCACTGCCTAAATGTGCTCACGTTTTTCATCCATGTTTTTAGCAGGACGCTTTTTGATACATCCCCCCTTTCGAATTATCAGGCAGTCTATCATCACCACCACACCGCCATTCTAGATTATAATAGGTATTTATAATATAACAAGCTTTATTTTCCATTGAATATTTCTTTAATTAAACGACTGTGACTCTCCTGTGCTTAGATATAATTTTGGTCAAATCAAGGCAGTGTAGTGGGTTGATAATGTTGCCAGTTTGTTGAGGAAGAAATATGGTCTTATTTGTACATGTTTAAGGACACCAAATTCCCCCTTAAATTAAGATCTAGTGCTTTGATTTTTTCCCCCTTTTTCAGCATTACAAGAACCGTTTTCCCCATTAATTAAAATCTACGTGATTTCCAAAATTTACGAACATATACAGCTGGAATTACTGCTTCAGATTAAACTAGAAGCACTGCTGTTTTTCTCCCTTTTGAGCACGTCTGGCTTTGTGTAACGTGCGCGCCTGTTTCCCCTCCCTTTCCCCGTCGTCTTTCGGTGCAAACAGTGCCTCTTTGTCTGCTCACGCTGCAGGTAAACACCTGTCTAGCGCTCCTTCAGACACTACATGTAGACTAAGGGTTTCCTTTTGTAAAGAAGTGACGGATAAAGGGTGAGCCGAAGCATCGTGGTAACACTTGGATTGTTGGCTGTAAAATGTTTAATATGATTAGAGCAGTTATATGCAAGAAGAAAATACAACAGACTGTTACAATATTTTTGAGTTTCACTGGCAAATCACAATTATTTTTCCATCAATTTCCATCAATGTTTTAAACACAATATACGTAATAATTTTGTTGTGACAACAACACTGATATAAATTTATGTTAATATTTTCTAACTTGTTTATATACATTGATGAATATTCCTTATTATTATTATTAGTAGTAGTAGTAGTAGTAGTAGTAGTAGTAGTATGTTGGAAATCACAATTTAAAAAAGATTTGTCTGGCATATACGCTAATGTTCCTCTTGGTACATAACTAACTTAAGCATAAATTCTCACAGGATAAAAAAACATTCACATAACAATACTGTAGTACAGTATATAGCATGGCACAACCCCGCTATTTTAAAAATATAGGTGCATATCTAAATCTAGGGAATTTTCAGAAAACGTTTCGTAAACGCCTACAAAAAACCCGGCGATATGACGATACGTGGACACATCTTGCTCAATTGAGCCACGAAAGGGCTGGACCAAAAGTTGCGGCGTGAAATCAATTTATCCGAAGAGCAACCAATCTGCTGCCAGCTGTCTGTTTAGCCATCAATCGGCCTGGAGCCGGGAGCCAGGGCTCTTAAGGTGACCCTGCCTCCTACGAGCTCCACCTCACAAAAGCACCTGAGCCAGTGACATTGCAAAATGCGAGAGACAGAAGAGGGCTGGATTATTCTTTCGCCACTGGGGTAAGATGCTTACAAACTAATTATCTTTCCATTGGAAAATCCCTGCCTTCGCAACCCAAACAGGCAGAGCTGCTTGCTGGCAGAAGGAGAACCGTTTGTCCATGAGGGGAGAGAGGGAAATCGGGGGCATCTTCTATCATGGTGCCTAGCACCTGGTTGCGACCTCCGCGGCTCACATTGAACCATTCCGCAGGTAAAGGCAAATGCGGCAGCAGGAGAGAGAAGCAGGGAGTGAGCAAAGGGGGGTACACAATCAGTGCGCGAAAAGTGTCATTCGATACCCAGGAAGTTAGCAGGGCAAGCTGGATTTTCTTTGTTTCTTTGAAAATTTCCACTTTGCACTACTGAATTCCAGAGTTATGTTTTATTAACTGACTGAGGCGTGATCAGCATTTGTTTTATGAGAATGTGGGGTGATTTGTGGTTGGTTTTGTGCACCTACTTAATTCGTTATTTTTTTGTACCTGCGCTCTTCGTAGACAGAGGAGGTTGGATCATTCAGACGCGAAGAAGCATGCGGAACTGTGCAGGCCATAGTCTGTTTTAGCGCTCGTTAAGGGACAGTGTTTCGCTGCTCCATTATGAATACAGTGTGTGCTTTGACTTAAGTTTTTTGAACGGATCATTTCTGAATATACGTTACTTAAATTATTATTGCGTGTAGTCAGTCGTTTCGTTATCAAATCATTTGCCCTGGCGGTTCAAAGCACCTTGAGCAGGTAAGATTTTTTTTCAGTAATAATATACAATGGGCAAACAGCCTCTTGAGACAGCCGTCGGTAAACGAGTGGTCGTTATACAAATTCAAAACACGTACAGTGCGTAGCCAAATGCAGTTAAATTCCCTTAACAGGTTGTATCTCGGTTTATCATCATGAGGGCTGAAATTGACAGAGGTAAAGAATGGTACAATTCAGAGTCTTTTGGAAACTTGTAAATAATGTGTAATGTCAACAATAATGTTTTAATTTACTCTCGAATATTGTCAAGGCTGAGAGATTAAAATCCAATCTATTTAGTTGCAATCTCTTCTAACCAAAAAAGAGCAAACTAATTTTTGTAATAACGTCTGCCTATGGTAACGTCGTGAAGTTGCACATTTTTTTCCGTAACTATGTAACCTTTATTGTTTTATGGACTGAAGGATCTTTGAAAGATGTAATTCGACGACTTATATTACGTACAGGTAGAGTTATTTAGTCGCCATTTCTTTATCGGCTTGATTTTATTACGTTAATATTCGTATACTCAAATATATCGTATACTGAGTGATCATAAATATTTGACCAGCATTTGTCCATTTTAACCTTTTATTTAATGTTATCACAAAAGGACATCTCAAGGGAACTAGGAAATTTGGGGTTATATTCACAGGAAACGAATATGAATTCTGTAACATTTTATGGTTAAGATTTATGTAGATTATGAAAGGTTGCCCCAAGAAAATTTAAATTCGGTATATTAATCTAAATTCGTCCTTTGGTTTGTATAGTCGTCTTCATTCATGTATAACCACGGAAAGGGACTTTTCCTGACGATTTTATTGAAAATAATTGCCTGTTCCATTCTGACATTGCATTCTATTTTGCGTGTTTTTGTATTGATATGTACAAATGCTACATTCAGTATCTTTAATATCTGTGTGAATTAAAGCTGATAATATCATCTCGGCCTTGCATATATGTGCATTACCTTTTTGAACCCTACAGCGCCCTTATCTAGAGCGAGACCGAAGGCTCGTGTTTCCAAATCGTTCCTAAAATAACTCAAGTTGGAGGAGTGTAGACTCCATAATCATGGACAAATGCGATTAACCGAAGGGGCTTTGCCACTGTCATTGAGGATAATTCAAAGATGTGGGACCAGAGCGGACCACTTCTGTCTCGACACGCAAGACCTTCGTACATTCTCAGAGATGGTGGACACGGGGAAATAGATCACACTAAAATATTTAAAAATGTTAAACATGAAAGGAAACCTTAGGTTCTTTTTGTGATTCCTTCAAATTTGCATTGTCGTCTCTGTAAGGACATACAGACATGTCTTGTAACATACAGTGTCGTCGGAATATACTTTGTCCAGATATGATGTCAGAAATAATTGTGTTCAGCGTTTAATTAATTTCTCAATCCCCCTGACCGTGAATATATACATAGCCTATTAGGACAGATTCCAACAGGCACCAGTTTTCATTTCAAATTTTTATTGTAGACCTATGTTTATGTCGTTTTTTGAACTTAGACAAATATCTACGAACTTTAAAGATTATTTTCAACAGCTTTATAATTATTATAATTTCAGCACGCTTTGAAAAGGACTTACCATACGTTGCCATATCAGACACCATCCGCTTGTATCTGCACAGAGAATAGGCTATTCATTTTGTCGGTTTTGTTCGCCAAACTGTTGTTAATGTGTAATATAATCATTGTAGAAATTTCTCTTTCAGATACTGTTGGGCTTGTTGGGTATCTTTATGTACAAATTGAAAGTCCTGCCTCTATATGCGTGATTGACCGCATTTAAATGCACTTAAAATAGCATTAAACAGCATTAAAACTGTTGCTTTAATGTTCTTACAGGTTTATTGAACCTTCTGCAGTTACATTGTTTGTTTGTGAATATTTATCCAGATGTTCAGAATAGGCGTGATGGATTAATTAGAAGGGACGTATATTCATAACGTTTTTTTTTTGGGGGGGGGGATTTGACACTTTTCAGTTGTTTTTAACTATGCATATACTGAAATTTTGTCAGTGAAGAAGTTGTTGCTCTTTCACCGAGGAAAAAAGGACGAGGTACAATTTGACTTGATGGTGGGCTTCTCTGCTTGGCTTTTTAGTGGTATTGATTTCTCCAGGAAATGGCAATATGAGTCCTGCTCTGGGAGCCATTTGGCCATCTAAAAAATCACTTAGAACATCATTTCAGAGCTGGAATCAATCTGGGCTCAGTCCGCTGCGGGGCCGAGGGTGACGGAGCTAATGGCTGCCTGCAGTCTGCCAGGGAGGGGCTGGGCTGGGCAGCGACACAGGCTGCTGCTGCTGCACACCCGAGAGCAGATGGCAGAATAAAGATTAAGCTGCAAATGCAATGCGGAAAAAAACAATCTATGGCTGTCTGATGGGGATGCGCAGAAAGAATGTACGTTTCTGCTTGTGTGTGCCCGCGTGAGATAGAGATTCAGGTGTAGTTTTAGCCGCAGTGAAAGGAAATGAGAGATTGTTTTCTCGGGTATGGCTCTAGTCATGTATGCCCAGGAAGTGACCTCCTGCTGACGTAGCTGGTGCTACAGCATGGCCCGCTGGAGCCAAAACATGAGATGGACATTCCATTCGAGGTCCTTGTTCCAGCCACGCTGTGCCCTTCACCCCCATATACTCCTAACAGGTCATCTCTGTAAGGCTGTCAGCCGCTGTGCTTCTAGGAGCACCTGACAGCTGACAGCTTGTTGTCAATAAACAACCAATTACATTGCTGTTCAAAAAGAAGCAGTCATCTCTGATCTTAGAAGAGGAGGAACTGCAGTCTTGGGCATCAGGTTTACCATAAAGATGATGAAGAGAATGGTGCTCAGACATTCAGCCTCCAAATACAGCTGAAGGGCACCTTGAGCTCATTGGGGAAGAGAGCATCTCATGTGTGGATGGTAATTCTTCTTCTAGGCTATTAGTATTTATTTCTTCAGCTTTAGGAGAATTAGAGTGACTGTTGGTATTTATTCTGTCTGTAGTTTATATTGAAATTCAGGGCCTTATGCTGGAACTTTCCATAAATCCTGAATTATTTATCTAGAGGTTTACATTGCCTCCTCAGTGGCATCATTAGATTGTTTACAAGTGCCTGGCTGGTTGCGTGGAGGGTGGGCCAGACGTTTTGGATCAGTGCCCCATGTTCTCCGGTGAATGAAGTCAGATTGTCTGGGGGACGGGTCTGAGCGTGATGGCCGGTATGTCGGAGGATGACGTGGCTGATGACGAGGTTTTTGTCTTCATGGAGGGAAACTTTCTCTTATGTGCTGTTCGTCCAGGACGATTCTTTAATCTGAGAGGATTAAATGAAGAAAATCTTGGCTGCTGGAGAACAGTCAGTTCTAAGGAGGGCTAAACCCTCAGGATAGTACAGCTACCTCCCTCCCCTTGTAGCCTTTATAAGAAACGAACGTGTCAAAATAACAATGGGTAATTTGATCAAGGGGTGATTAAAACGTCAAACTAAGGACACGTCTGGCCAACGTCAGTGTCTTTAAAGCAGGTGGGAAGAGTGTCTGGAGGGGCACGGTCATCGACTTCGGGTTTTTCAGTTATCTTGTTATTTCCAGCCTCACCTGTCACAATTGAGGCCGTACAGGGGAACGCTGGAGCACGTGTCAAATCTCTATAGAATCTCAGGAAAGATACCAGTACCTGAATATCAGCGTCCTCCATTTTAGCTTGATCAGGGGCTGGCAATTCCAGACAATGAGAACCACAGAGTGTACTGGATGTCATTATACCTTTGCTCACAAATCTTTAACTGAAGCCATTACCTGGACTGGAATTCAGCCCACCTTGGACTTCATGTATAAAATAGTTGCTTATTTAAAGGTAAGCAGGACCCAGCCCTTCTGAGTAGGAATTAAGCATCCTTGCTGTAGGTTGATCACATAGTGGACCTCAGTAGTAAGTCCTGAAAGGCTTGGGGGTATGTCTTAACAGACTGTATACAAGAGCCAGTGTTGCTATAGTTCACAGTAGAAAATGGCCAGTGTGAAATAATGAATGACTTTTGACTTGTGGCCCTTTAGTCTACTACCCCCAGGTTAGCATTGTAATGTGGTGCGTCTGCCTCTATTTGTGGTTCTGGTGGCCTTTTGTGAGAGACAAAATGGTTTCCTGTTGTAACCACTCTGAAAGAACATGTCATTCAAAAGATGACATTTTGTTAAGGGTGGAAGCACAATACCTCTTCATAGAAAAAATAAGCATAACATGTAGTTCATCTGCCAAGCAATCAGAGTGACATCTGAATGAGACGTCACTTTGAGCTAAGGGCTAACGACGGGCTGATTTGGGGAAACGAGGAGTACAAAAAAGAAGTAATGACCACCCATTGTTAGCTTCCCAAAATGATGGAAATGATTCTAATAAAACTACCGAATGTAAATTATGTGAAGGATGTCAGTGTCATTGGTGCAAAACAGATTGTGACATACAACACGTCTTTGATTTTATTACAGAACCCAAAGGGAAGACAAAGAAAACTATCATATTGGAAGAGCAGTTAGTGCAAATGGGTGTTATGTGGCTGATAAACAATGCACTCCTCAATCACGGCAGAGTGAAGTGACGAGATTTTCTCTGCAGTTGTAGGGTAGCTGTTAACAGAACATGGCCCTACTTGTGTGGGGGGGACGTCAACTTACCGTCACTCACACATTTCAAAGCTTTCCTCCCATTGATTCTCCTCTCCTTCTCAACAGTGGTCTCTTGCTCTGCACCTCTCTCCTCTGAGCTGCGTCACCGGTGTCAGATGGAAACGTAACAAATCGAGATGCGCTCTCTCTCTCTCTGTCTTCCTGCCGCAGTGCCGTCCCTGTCCGCTTTTTTTTTTTTTTCCTCTTTCTTTTCCTGCGGGGTCTGACTGTGCTGAATAGGCTGTCTGGGGTGATAACGACTCCTGTTCTGTGTATGGCACTGGTAGAATTCACTGTGAAAGCACACCATCAGTGAATTACCATAGGGCCATAAACAGAGCAGAGAAAGAACCACATGGAGATGCCCGTTCCATTTCTCTCTCTCTCTCTCTCTCTTTCTCTCCTTCTCTCTCTCCTCTCTTCAACGTGTGCATGTGACTTCACTAACGTACAGTAGCTTCTTATGAAGGAGAATGTCCTATAACGCTGGGTTCCTGGGTTCTCAGAAAGCCACCTCTGTTTGTTTACCTGCACTAGCTGTGTCCTAACAGCTCTGCTGTGCTTGATTTTGGATGCCTCACCCTTTCTTCTTTGCCCATTTTGGCACTAGCACATTTTTGCTTCTGTATATATCCGTTGAGCAATTATGTGTAGTGCCAATATAGGAAAAGACAGATGTGCAGCGGTCATTGGTCATCTATAGTGTTTTGTAACCCTTTGCTCCACCACAGTGCTAATGTTTGCCTGGCGTTGCTTGTATTGGGGAATTACATGGCCATTGGAAAACTTCATAGGCACTAAGAGGATAATCGTGCTGAAGGTCAGGCATCCTCTAGATATGGTGGACTTACACTCTCACACATTTGGATATCCACAGCCAGCCACTGAGTAACTTGCCAATATTGACACATAATTGGGCGTGTAGAACAGACACTCATCTTTTGCAGTGTGGCTTGTTGTGTGTACACTTCTTGCTGCCAAAGCCACAGTCAATGAGATGATTCTTAATTAGCCAAAGGTCTTCAACTTTTTGAATGCATTCATCCATAAATGAGTTTTTCTGACTTTGAATGGGAGTTTTTAAAAACAGTGTAAATCTCTGCATGTCCAATGGGGACAGACTGGCAGTGAATCCTCCTGGAGGCATGTTTCTTAGTTTGATTTAAATTGAGAGAAAGTCTTGCTGTAGAGAAATAACCATTTGGTGCATTGTTTTCATAGTAGAAGAATGGCACTTTGCCCCTTTGCCTCATGTAAGGGCCCTGCATTATCACTATTTGTATGAAAGATATAATGTGGTGGCAGTCATTCTTTATATTGTAGTGTAACTTCATAGACCATACATAACAGCATAGCATAACTCATTCGTAAAGCATTCATAAACAAGTGCAGTGTTTTGTGAAGACTGACATTAAGTAATTTAGCATGTAATGTGCAAAAGGAAATATGAAAACATGCATGTGTGCTGAAATCTTACTTTTTTCCATAACCGGGAGATCTAGTAAAAGGATCAAACTGTACCTGCATTCTCTGATACAGCACAGAGAGCTGCAACTTTAAATGATAGCAAGGAGTCAGAGTGATGTTGCTGAAGTGAGCAGCGAGTCCTTATCAGTTTATAAACTGGTTCAGGAACTGCAGATTTTTCAGCGCTCATCAACAAGCTTTCAGCCTGTCTCATTCCCCTCTAAGTGTATAATCAATCACCTTTATTTTGCTACACATTTATAAACCATGCAGACGATAGAGGGTCAACCTGATTGGTCTTCTCATCCTCTCTTACCTCCTTCATTTGCTGCATAGGTCATTTTCTATTTTTGGAGCTCTGTCTGGTGTAACCAGACTCCATTGTGGAAAGTGAAAGTGATGAATGTATGACCCTGTAAAAAACGCCCGGGTGGCACATTGTTAGATTTCAAGAAAACATCCCATCTTGGATGACAGCGAGAGAGGACAGTCCTTTACACTTATTTTTGTACTTAACCTTGACAGCCAGACAGGTGAGGTCTGTGCAATTGTACGTACTCCAGACAGGAAAAGGAGACAGCGTGACATCTGTCTGCTGTGCTCTTTGCTTTCAAGAGCAAATGCTTGCATCTTTATGGCTCAAGCAGTCATCCATTTTAGGTTGTTGAGAGAGCATCTAAAATGTTTTTCCCTCCATCTCATTGCGGTTGTTCAGTTGTGTTCGAATGAAAGTATGGTCTGCATATTCTGTAATACTGTTTCTCAGTTACATTATATTGAGATAATTAATGATAAAGAGTTAATTAGATACTGATTTAATTTTGATATTGCTTAAGCATTAGCTTGCAGTTCTTTGTGCAAATATCAGATGTTGGAAATGTTTTTTTTTTTTGACTAAAAAAATGTGTATATATATAAGTAAGGGTGCATCTGAGTTAGTTCTGTTCATCTGAGCTAATTATATTCACCTTTATTGACTGAGTAATTAATGGTTCAGTGGGGCCTGGGACAAGAGATTGAACAAATGATTAAGCATAATTGAATACAGCTGCACCAAATTAAAAAGTCAGACTTATCCCGTTTGCCACCATTCTTCTTTCCCAGCTGTGTATATTGTTTTTATGTTTAATATATTGATTTACACTTTTTCCATGTGCTTCACATTTTAGCAATTCCGTCAGGAGTGAGGCGTATTTTCTTTGCTGGCCTTTCCCTGGAGGCTAGGTTGTTTGGAGGTTTGCGGACAAACTGTCTGCTCCCTTGCGGTGTTTGGCAATGGTAGAACTCACACTGGTGAGGTAGATGGATCCGGTGGTTCTAGACTTGCCAACTACTGCTGGAGAGCATTAGCCAATCCCCAGACTCCTAGCATCTTTTGCCATCGGGGGGTGTCCCGGGATGTGACCTTCCTCCCTCTCTCTGTGTGGGGGGCATTTTTTTATTTTTCCTGTGGACCACCGGCATGTGCTTCTATGGAACGGTCCTCCTGTGCATTCCCCCGTTTGAGGACTTTTGGTGGAGAACAGAGCCCTAGAGGGCGCGAGAGCTGAACGGCGAGGACTGTGGGCGGAGCCTGTGGCGAATCACTGAGTGAGTGGCCGTGGGTGCTGCGGAGCGGGCCGAGACAGGAAGTCCCCCGCACACCTCCGGCCTCATAGCTCCTAGCGCCAGTTTCGGCTCCCACCAAAAAATCCACACCGGGGGACAAGAGGTCCTCGGCAAGTTCAGCTCATCACATGACGAATGACGCTGCCTGGGATTTTGTAATTGAGTGATAACATTTCTCTCTGCAGCAAGTCATTATGGCTTCATTGGCACGGGCTGACATGATCCCATCAAGTGTCGAGGGGTAAATATTTACTTTAGCTCTGCTGTATTTTTGTCTGCTGGGGGAATCTGCTGCAGTGTGTGGAATAGAGCTATGTATTATAAGTAAATGCTCTGGAAAATTAAATGCATCTTTACTTGCAATATCTGTATTTATTACTGACGATAACATATAAAATGATGATATTCCAGATGGTTAATTAATGAACATGCAGTCATAAATATTTTTCAAGTCTGGATTGCACTCCTCTTTAAACAATAAAGCTGCCTGAAATTATAAGATGTCCCTCTTCTATATGTTGCCTCCTCAGTAAGAAATAAAAGAAATTTGCTCACAAGAATATTACAACCAATAGGGGAGGCTGTTCTAATGCTCCATGCTGCTGTTAGCCAATCATGCCATCTTCCGTTCTTCTCTGAACATGCTGATGTTTTGAAACTGCCTGGAGATGGTAGAGCTCACAGGTGCCTTCATTTGCCTGAATGAAGAGTTTGATTTCCATAAGCGCCCACCAGTGAGGGAGCCACTCTCTGCAAAAGAGGACCCGGGCGCCGTTAATGTAGGTGAGAAGAGGATCTGTGGATTAATACCACTTTATCTGCTTTCACGCAAATCCATGCCATGCACTGCAGCGCCGCCGGTAATATGATTTGTATTGTCATTCATTTGTCTGGGGCTAAATTTGATCAGCATGTACCACATGTCGCCATGCTGAGTGCATGGAAGTGTTCTCCTCTGTCTGGCAAGCACATTTAGCATTGAAAAAGACCAGATAGCAAGGCTGAGTCTCTTGGGGAGAGACTGAAATCAAGCCTAAGAAAATTTTACTTTAATGTTTCTTTTTGCAGAGTTGAGATCCATTAAAAGCCTTAGTGATGCCAAACACAAAAAATATTGTTTTGTATAGATCTCAAAAGCATCCAGTTCCATCTCTTCCTGATGTGAACCTCTGTATATTTTACTGATATATGAAAAGGTTTTTAACACTGAATCTAAATAACTAGACAGGTTTTGTGCACTAATATTGCTGAGACATGTTTTTAACAATTGGTGGAGGTGACGCACTGTTCTTTTTTTTTTTTCCTGACATCATTTGTCTTTTGATCATACCCTCACGTGTGAAATTATTTATTGAAGAGAAGGATGTGGCTTTGCATTGCTCCGTGGAGAGCATATCGTCAGTGCAATAATGCCCCATTGTACATTGCAATACGTGGGTGGATATCTCTCTCAGTGCAGGCTGTCTGCAGATGGGCTTCATGGCTCCAGTTACACAGTGTTTAATACCCCACCCCCTCAGACAAAGCTCTCCAAATGCTGCTGGGGTTTCTGAGAGCTGCTGGATGGGCCAGGTTTGCCTGCATCCCTAATGTGTGGAAGGCATTTGTGAAATGAGATTACATTCTTAAATATTACTCTGTCTCTATGACTGGGACAGACAGAGGCCTGCGTTTGGACAGTGGAGAAGGGAGTGTTGAGACCTGTGGAGAAAGAGTGTTTGGAGGAGGACATCAGGGATCAGTCCAGCATCATTGTTTAGGGAATTGGGGAAAGCTTTGTCAGAGATGCTCCCTCATACACCCTCTTTTATCTCATATTTCATCTCATATTTGACCCATTCCACGCTTTGGAGATTGTAGGGACAAGTTACGCATTTTACTGTGCCTCCTTTCCTGGTTTGAAATGATTCCCATGTTTTTTTTGTTACACACACTTGTTAACCAACCCTGGTATTTTGCCTCAAGACCTCCGTGCCCAGACTATAATTATTCATTCATTCATTGTAGATAGACTATTGTATACAAATATGTAGAGAGCATTGTTTCAAATTGCTAATATTTTGGTATAATTAATGCTTCATTGTGAGGTTATGAACACAGGACCCATGCCAGTCACATGCAGCAGATGTACGTTCTCATTCCTTATTAGATTACATTTGAAAGTTTGAAAGATTTACATCCTTATTATTAAATCGTTATTAACTTAATAGAAAATATCTTGCATATGTGATGCCAAAACTATATCCAAGAGTGATGACTTGTGTAACTCCTATAATTTAATACTGGATAAGTCATGCTCCCACCCATGAGCGGAAAGTATAAAACACTATTGGCCTGTTACTACTAGCCATTAGTGATACATCTGTATTTGCAGGTGAACCAGGACATTGTATTTGGTCCCTATACTATTCTGTTTCCCCTGCTAGTTTTCTCATACCAGATTGTAACACCCGCACAATGATGGCACACTGAATCTGAGAACTTTACACAATTAACTTGTGTCCACATTAAATGTCAGCCATCCCCTCAGCACACATTTGGAACTCAGTGGGGTGTTAAGGGAGGGAATATCTGCAATCACATAATCGCAGGAGAAAGAGTTATGTGGAGGAAAAATGAGCAAGGTGAGCAAAACTGGGCAAGTGAGCAGCGAACCGCTCGTGAGAAATGGGTCTTAAGCATGAAAGGGCAATTGTGAGCAACACACAGACACGTTTATTGTGGGGTCAGTGCACAAATACAGGGATGCCTTTCAGAAATCTGGTATCTCTGCTGATGAAAACGCATCAATTCATGTCACCATGGCCTGTACCCAAGTTGTGGCACAGCTGGATTTTACATTTCTGCCCAGGGAAACCCGGGTTGTAATGTGAAAACACTCTTGGACAAGCCCCTCACTGCTCTTGTGAGGGTGTAGAATGAGGTCTTTTCTGCCAGACGCCCTGGAGCCGAAAGCCTGCAGTCCCCCTGCTGCCAGGCTCACGCTGGGCTGGGGGGGGCGGGGGTGTGTCAGGATTAGTCCGCTTGCTCTAGCAAGCGGGACGAGGGCGGGTGCGGGGTGCGGGGCGCGGGTTCTCGTATTAGAAAACGATTAGTAGAGATTAAAGTGTCCACAGGACTCCAGGCAACAAAAAAGAACCCCCCCCCATAGGGCTGAGGTCTGAAGCCCAGCCAGCTCCAATGTTCCTCTCATCATGAGGATCAATACGAGGGTCTATGGGAGCGCTGCCCCCTCCCCCCACACCAGCGCATCGCCCATACCCTCCACCGGTCCGGTTTGGGTTCATCTTGATGTTCTGTCTGGAGGGGGTATGTATATGCATGTCTGCATTAGTGCTGTGTAAAATACACAACCACTCAAGTCTCAGTCGCTGTAAAGCGTGGGTGCAGTCTAACTTTGTGTGTTATTGGATTACTTTCTTTTACCTGGAATGACTTTCATGTCTTTCTGACTGACTCTTGGCGCACCATTTATGCAGTTATTAACATATTGACCGTTTTGAGGGGGGTGTAAGCTAATGTAGAAGTAGAGCCACACCTCCTAATGAGAGAGGGCCTCCGCACTCAATAAGACTTTGATTTTCTGGAAAATTAGGAGCTAAAACTGGTTTGCCTGCTATTTATTCAGAAATCAAAACAATATCAGGTGTTTTCCCTCTGCATATGCCCCTCTGGAGCGATAGAGAGGTGGATGTTTTGACAAAGTAATCATGCGTGGACCTGGTGCACACTCTGGATCACACCAGCTTGGGATGGTTCCAAAATAGAAGAGTGCCAGAGTCAGCTCATATTTTGGCAAGACTTTGCTCCCATCAGCATGACTGTGAACTCCGTATTGTCTAGCCTGGGTGCCAGTATGTGAGCTATTATTAGCCTTTCAGGCTAAATGCGTGTGCAGCCCTCATTTCAATTAAATGTCTTTGGCTGCCAATATCTCTTCCATCTGATCAGTCTCCAAATTCCCTCCCCTGATTATAGGATCCTGTTTTATATTTTCTTACAGCAACACAGAACACCTGAAAGTTTGCTATCAGGCAAACATCAGTCTACCTCTGTCTCTTTCAGTGTGTTTTCCTCAAATTATATTCTAACACAGTAAGAACACATTTAAAAAACTCACTCTAATTCCTTGTTGTTTACTTACAGAGCTCATGTATGGGCAGCTGAGGTCATTTCAGTGAAATTGGATGCTGAGGGCTCCTTTAGCCTGAAAAGCTAATGAAAGGTTAATGATAGCCCACAGACTGACTTCCAGCCAAAGTCAATGAAGCGGATAGCAAAGAAAAAAAAAATCCGATTACATAAAAGGAAACTACGTCAGGCCTTTAGTGACGCACACAAACTACGGCACTCTGGCGTCCAGCTGTTGCGGAAGCACATCTGTATGCCATTTCTTTGGAGCGGTTAGTGCTACACTTCACAATATTCTCATAACATTCTCATGAGGGCACCATGTATTCCAGGCCCAAGAGCAGGGCCAGTGTACCACTGTGCCAGTTCACTTAATAAAGGACTCTCTTCTGGGTACTTGCCAAGCCATTTGCTAATTACACCACCAAACTGTCTGGGGCCTAGGTGAATGTACAAATATAATTAATTTTTGTCATTTTCATATCTATAACTCTTAAAATGCATAGGCCCCAGGAGGCCCCATGTTAAAATGAACATTTGATAACGAGACAATTCTATAAAATGAGCATGATGATTTAATATATCATAATGTATATTCAGGGATCCTTGTACATGAAATACCTCTACTTCCAAGGGTGATTTATTTATCATTTTATGGCCATACCTTCCAATAGGCAAAGCCATAAACCTGCCATACCTTTAATGGGTTACCTTCCAATTGTTTCATTATATAGGTTCAGGGAGAAGCCCTATTCTGTCTTCAGGCTATCCTTCGGAAAGTTTGATTTGATATAGGGAATGTTGCTGCCTACTCGTTGCCAGGCCAGGTAGTGTATAACTCTGTATAAATCTGTGGGGCACCAGAACTGGTTGGGGGGTGGGGTGGAGGCTCCCTGCTCCTTGCAGCCGTGTGGGGGGGATTGGCCTCTGGCTCGGTGAGGTAGGTAGAAGACCAGGCTGTGCAGCTTTCTCAGAAAGCGCTCTAATTAGGCCTCTTAATCCAGAGCTACAGAGTGACGCACGCGCAGACCGGGGCTCCTGGTCTCCCTGCCAACTGCCAGGACAGCCCACTTAAGCACCCCCTCCTCCCCCTTGCCCCAGACCTCACTGACCTCCATCAAACCGGAAGCTTTGGTGGCCCAAAAACCAAGAACGATGCACCCTTCGTACATAAGAGAAATGCTCAGAAAATCTGACCAATCGTTATCTTCCCTTGCACGTTCGAGCCCTCGTCTGTTACCATGCTGCGGAATTGGATGTGTGTGGTGCGTGATGGATTATGCTTCCCCCCCCCCCCCTCTATACCAGAAGGGTACAGGCCTTAAATCCTGGGTTTAACAAATGGGAGGGATCGAGGCTTATGATGCAACAAGTTACTAGTTCGTCACGACAGCCTGTGGGGGGGAGGAGTGGAGGGGAGGAGGGCGGGGGTTGTTGGGTGAAGGGGGAATGAGGTCAGACTATCTTTGTGGCAGGATAACTCGATCAGAATGAAAGGCAGTCTGCTAGTGAGCTGATAGGGCAGTCTACCGCTTTTGGTGGCTGTCCTCAGGTCTGGAAGAGTGCAGCAACGTGTCGAACTTCTCCATTTTGAATGACCCAGTTAGTATCCCTAATGCAGGGAAACACAAGGCTGATAGACATTTGTATTTTGCTTTATGAATACTTTCTGAGTATTCCTGTATGCTTCTAAATGTACATGTAATTGTATGATGTAAAATAAAGATGATTCAAATTCTCAATTCCTTTTCACTGCTTTTGTTGTAATTCATAGAGTAATTTCAATTAATTTCAATTAAATGTTAAAATAAAATAATTAAAAAGAAAAGATCTCTTTCCTCCTTTGCTTAATCGCATTTATTGGAATGCACCGGAATCCCGACGTCACTCCAATATGGTTACAATAAGCATCTACTTTTGCTTAGGCACATTCCACATTCTATCAAAAAGTGAGTCAAGTCTGCTCTTTGCCCAGATCAATGCATCCCTGGTGTTTGCAGACACAAGAAATATCCTGGCCATATTGAGGTATGGCTGCATCCAGGCTTGTGCAAATACCCTATTGAGAAAACTTCACCTTCCCACAATGCAATCTGAAAAGCAACACCCACTCTCCCGTGGGGCTGGAGTGTGCTTGAAATGATGTCTCCAACCGTAAGACTAACCTGTGAGCCTGGGGTAACTGTAGGATTACCGGGCTTTACTTGTCTCTCAGAGTGATGATGATGATTAGTAAATATTCCTGCAGGACAGAGGAGACGCCAGTGCCATCTTGATATACTCCAGGCCGAGACGACCATAAACCGGTCATTGATGGATGGGGCCGCATTGAGACGAAAGGGAGAGTTTGCACATTCTGCCAATCATTGGAAGGGGATGGGTAGAAAATAAGAACTGAACCAGAAAACAACACAGGCATTACTTCTTAAACCCACAGCATGCCAAGAAAGTAGACAAATACCCTACTTTATTAGGACGTTTCACAGTTTTGACTATGCCTTTTCATCACACCGTCAGTTTTCTGACCACCATCAGTTACAGTCCTTTCATCTATAGTTTTGTGTGCAATTTCCTAACATGGCACCCTAATGCCTGAGAGAAGGTTGTAACAATGTTATAAGGCCATTAATCTCTGAGCTACAGCTGAGCGTAGGCCCACTACAGGCCTGGCTTACAGGTGGGTTTAAGCAAGAGGTAGATGAAACACATATTTGAGGGTATATTTACAAGCTGTAACAGGATAGGACAGTTTCCCAAAAATTAAAGTATTGCAGATCCATTTGAACTGAGCATAAATACAGTCCCAAAAGTGATTAGATAATTTAATATTTCCTGCCAGCCATTTCCAAATAACATTGTGAAATGGTGCTCCCAGCCAAAGTTTCTGAATGGTGATCTGAGCTCATGATGTCACCCAAGACTGTCAGCAATGTAACATTATTAAGACACCAAAGTCTGATGGAATGTATTTTTTCAATTAAAATCTGAACGTGTAACCCTATTTGGCTTCTATGTTATAGCATTTCCAATTAAATAGTTAAAAATTAAAAGTAATCATAATGTGGTAAATTATAGTATATATGTAAGCTGACTTGTAACGAACCAACCAGTAAAAACTAGTATTCAGTATCCCTTGATTTAAAGCACAGAAAAATGATTATACAGAAGATATGTACTTCCATAATTAAGTTGTGAACAGTAACCATTTTATTGAACTTGTCACCTTGAAATTACAGGTACTGCATTCTTCGTCTGATTCAATCTCCTTTTGAAGTGGTTCCAGGTAAGATATGTTACCTGGAAAGACAGCAGATCTCTGAACAGTTTGCTAATTTGCTTGTTATCACAATTAGAAAAAATATCCTAGATGCAAGACCTTTCATATAATGCGGATACATTTCACACAAACAATTCTTTTCATCTTTATAAAATGGTAAATACAAGCCAGCATTTTGCTAAGTGAGAAATAAAACAAGTACAACTGTTGATGTATTTTAAAAGGACTGGAAAGAAATGGTAAGTCTATCAAAAGACTGTATTCAGACTATACTGCGTCTGTACTGAGCCATGACATAAATGGTTGAGAAGCAGATGTACACACATCTGCCCTTTCCAATGTTGAAGGGCTACTAACAGCTTGATCTCAGTGATCTGTGACTTGACCTGCTGAACATACCAAACATGGAGGATTCTTCTACAAGAGAACCTTTCATCTTAACCCACAAAAGCAACCCTGCCTCAGGCTACGGGCTAACATCTACCCAGCTGTCACCATGGCGATGGCAGAGCCAGGGGGGATACCTTCAAGTTTACAATCCACTCGCACGGGGTTTCTGAAAGGAGTGGTTCTGAAACAAAATACCAAAAAAAAAAAAAAAAATCAAGAGATATGTCAGGAATATGTACAGATATGTACAAGTGTGATTCTCTGTACAACGTTATTATCTATGAATAAAAGGCCCTCTTCATCTTATCTCTTATGTCTTCATCTCAGTCTCACTGTACCATAGAAAATTCTTTTGAAATATCAAGACAAAGTTCATTGAAATTATTCATAATGTATTTTTGGAAGGGTTCTTTGCACCATAATGCCTCACAAAGATATAAGACAATAGCAAATGGCTACAATGAGTAGAGGGGGTACCTGAGGAATTCTTAGAGCAAAAAGCAAAGAGTTTACTGTAAATATGGCACCAAACTGAAGCTCGTTTTTGAGTAATTAACTGCATTCTAAAATGAAATCCCAAGACAAGGAACATCATAAATAGACCCAGACATAAAAATGGAACAAAATCCTTGTATATTGCGATCGCCTCAGACAGGCTGCAGCCACTGCAGCTGCCACGAGAAAAGAACGAATGACAATCAGCTGAGTTCTCTCTTTTTCTGGGTCAGTTCTGTTTAAATCAGATAAAAGCATAAAGAAATAAATACTTCATATTTCCCAGCCTTCATCACTTGATTCCAAAATTCATAGAGCCAGAACTGAAAATAAAAAAAGCCACTCAAAAAAAACAAAACTCAAACTAGTCCTATTTACACTGTAAACAAAATGCATTGATAAATCTAGATATTTTTTTTTTTTTACCCCTGCAAAGATAATTATTCATTTTACACTGTACAAATCCTGACTGCCACATTAAATGTGCACACTTTCTGTACATAGGACGACCAGGAGGGGCAGAAACAGCCTCCTTGTGTCACTGTTCCAAGGTCACGACCTCCACGGCCTGTCCGTCCAGAGTGACGGTGTTGTCTATCCGCGTGGTGACGGGCGCCATGGCGACCTGCACGGGCCGGTTCCCCTGGGCGAGGCTGGTGACCACAGTCTGGTACATGCTGACAGGGATCTGCACCAAGCCTGCGGAGAGAACGGAGGGCGGAGAGTGTTACACACACGCTCTCTGTATTTGCACATCTCTTTTATTTTTCCACACCATTGCAAGAGCAGACTTAAATGCCTTGATAATATACAGTACCAGTCAAAATTTTGGACACATTTTTCTTTCATTGTTTTTACAATATTCCACATTTTGGAATAATAGTAAAGACCAAAAAGTGTTATAATCAAATCATTACATATCATAGATTTTTCAAAATAGCCAAAAAATATTTTTTAACATTGAAAGATTTATGGAAAGAAATTCATGCGCAGGCATCAACTTCATTATTTATGCTGGTCGATGGAACAAATTTCAAGCATTTAAGCAAAAAGTCTTTAGATGTAAATGTCTTTGAATGCATGCTTCCCATTTTCCTAATCTAAAAACATCTCCTCCAGCTACGTCCAGTCTTGAGCGTCTCGGACGTGCACGTTGAAATCGATCGGCCAAACCACAGTAAGCACAGAGCATTCAGGCACATCCGCTGCAGAGGGATAAGACTGGGATGGTCAGAGAGGCTGGCGGTTGGCGGGGGGGCGGTAGGGAGGGGAGTGGCCAGACGGCGCTGGTGGTGGTGGGGGGGGGCAGAGCAGCAGCAACAGCAGTGGTGGCGGCGTCTGCGCAGTGAGGTGGCCGCGGCGGCGGAGCGGGCTGTCTGCAGTGTGGAACAACGGAACAATGGGCCGATTGAGCCCGCCCGGCCGCCCGCCGCTCCCCTACGCTCGCCGCCCAGCTGTTTCCTGCCCTGCGGAGGATTAGCCGGGTCACGTGGGCCTGCTCGGGAGCCTCGCACACTGTCGCAGGCGAGAGGGGGGCCGGGGCGTCAGGGCCCCGCGTTCAGCGTGAGCGTGCGCGTGCACGCCCGCGCGCGTTCACTCACCTGCCCTCTGACGTGAGGCCAGTCAGGCACAGAGACACCGCAGACAGTGGTTTGAGACTGAGTTTTTGCTGGAACGTTCCTACCTTCCTTTGCTTTCAGATTACACAGTGCTTTTTAATATAGAAATAGCACCGGTGTACTTGGTACAGCCCAAAATCTCTATACATTCGAAAAAGACTATACATTCTTAATCAGAATCCTGAATGCAGAAGTATTTGCATGAGAAGTGATTCAACAGAATTCTTCAGTCTGATCTGTCCAGCAGAGGACTGTCTCCCAACCTTGGGTGCCCCAGTGGTGAGCAGCCAGAGGCAGCTACCAGGTTGCTGTGGTCCTGGCAGTGTAGCGTAGCAGTAAGGAGCAGGGCTTGTAGCCAAAAAGTTGCTGGTTCAATTCCCCACTGGAGCACTGCTGTTGTGTCCTTGGGCAAGGTACTTGAACCATAATTGCCTCAGTAAATATCCAGCTGTGTAAATGGATAACATGTCAGAACTGTAACCTATGTAAGTCGCTCTGGATAAAAGTATCAGCTAAATGACAATAATGTAATGCAGTGTAACGTAATATAATGTAATGTAGGATTCCTTGACTCAAACAAGAAACCTTCCACAAGCCTGCCAAAACTGGCATTGCACGTTCATTCATAATTGGAGCTCTTCTCCAAGCTGAGGGGCAGTTGAGGGGGTGGGAACAGAATGGGCTGAATATGAGACAGTAATCAGCCAATCAGAGCATGTGAAATCAGATGTCACCATCAATTAAATGTATGACTAGTAGATGCATTTTTGCAAATGAAGCAAATCATGGTGGCGTTACACAGATTTCAGCCATTCCTCTAAATAAGCCAGGATCTGTGCTGTTCTCCTGGTAAACAGATCTAACCTCTTAGTGAATCAGTGTTGATTCAGCTAATTAGGCCAGTATGATTGTGGTCAGGGCAGAGCATCATTACAGGGTGAAGTGTGCCCCTCCCACTCATCATCCCTTCGATGGGACGCTGAGGGCAGCGTGGCGGACCAGAGACAAACCCAGCAATCAGCACGCCGACCCCTCTTCAAACGCCCTCCCCCCCTGAATGCAGGCTGCCAGGTGAGTGATTGAATAAGGAGGTGAACCTGCGAGGCCCTCTCTGGCTGGCCCGATGTGGCCCCTCGTTGTGGTGGGCGGCTCCACTCCGCTGCCTCATTAAAGGGTCGCTGCATTAGGGTGGCCCCGCCCACCTGCCTCTCTCCAGCTGCAGGAAAACTCTTGCGCGCTCACGGCTAAAGCTCTCCCGTCCCCGCAACACAGTCACGGCCTCTCACCGAGGCATGTCTGTCAGTTCACGCCAAGCGGTGGGGGGGCAGAAGGCGCCGTGAACAGGTGAGCCTGGCTTGGTGTTGCCTCTCCTGTCTGCCAGCCCGGTAGGCAAATGCCAGGACATGAATCCGTCTCTCCAACCTTTAATAACACCCAACGCCTTTTGGCAAGGATGCACACCAGATCTTTAAACTGAACCTACAGTGGCAGTCAAAGGTTTGGACACACCTACTCACAGAAGGGTTTTTTATTTTTACTGTTTTCCACATTTTCAAGTAATAGTAAGGACTTAAAACTAGGAAATAACATAAATGGAAATGTGCAATGACCAAAAAATGTTTTAGATTCTTCAAAGTATCTAAAGAATATTTTTTAAAATTAAAATTTTTTTGGAAAGAAATTCATACATAGACATTAATTTGGCTAAGAAACAAATTGTATGCATTTAAACTTAAGTCTTTAGATCAAAATGTCTTTAAACACATTTTCCACTGTCTTAATCAGATGTGTTCAAACTTTTGACTGGTAATATGAGTGGGTATCATTGTAATCACATTTTCTATATATATATACATGCATGCAGTATGCGGAATGATATCAAAGGAGAGTCTTGATGAGCGATTGCTTTTTACGGGAACAGTGAGCGTCCCACTGGTCAGCTGGAATGATCGAGAGACGTCTTAAAGGAAGTGAGCAGACAATCGGTACCCAGCCCAGAGTGGGTGTGTAAGGGGGGGGGCTAGGGTGGTCCTGATGTCGACCTGTTTAAATGCAGTGTTAATGCCCGATAATCAGCTTTGCTGTTTAGATACACCCCTCACTCCTCTCTCCATTCTCCTAATGCAGCTCACGTGGGGCCACGCTGACAGCTGGCCGTATGATTAGAGAGGAGTGATAATGGAGAGGATCAGGGCTCGCATGGACAGCCCCCGAGGGCCGGCCCGCCTCTGTGGGACAGTCACCGGGGCGCGGGGGACGCCGGCCCACTGCAGGGATGTGTGTGTGTGTGTGTGTGTGTGTGTGTGGGGGGGGGGGGGGGGGGGGGGGGCGGAACAAGAAACGCTGCCCCCGAGGGAGAGGAACTGGTTTGGGGTCAGTAGTTTAAACTGGTAGCAGGGACGTCACCAGCTGCCCACACGTGGTTCTCGCACGGCCTGTCCCGCACTTCTCCTAGCGAGAGGCCTTGTCCTTATACGCTGCACGCACGTGGGAAGAGAGGAGAGCGCGACTACTGATGAAGGACTGAAGGGCTTATTTACACTGCTTCACTAGTGAAAATCGACTCCAGCGCCAGCGGGTCACTCGAAGGTGACGCAGCAGTCAGTCCATCAGCACTCCGGCCTGGACGGGAACGCCTGCAGTCTACTTCACTGCAGGTTCATTAACACGCACGGAAGGTTCTGGGGGTGTATAGGGACAGCACTATGGAGAGAAGCACTGCCCTGACTGCGAGACCCAGGAGGATCGGAGAGGATTAATGGGGTGAAGGAACGCGGGCCGAGAGGTGAAGGTCCGGTCTATCACATCAGCACTGGGTGGATTAGAGTGCACAAACTCACAGGCCTCAACACTCTCAACACTGTCACCACTCATTAAACAAAGGAGGGACACTCTAGGAAGCCCTCTCTCCAAGGGTAAGGTCACACTGTAGGGCTGCACTTCTGCACCAAAGACCCATGCTATTCACAAAACTGAACCAAATGATGTTGATACCAATTTAATATGATGGCTGGAGGTACATGCGTACATATACTTTTTACAGATATTGAGACAAGCAAGAATGCAAAAAATAACAATTAGCACAATGTCCCTTGGGAAATGAACAAAAAAAAAACTCAAAATTAAAAGTCAAAGTAGTCCCTTCCTTGAGAATACTTTGAATTTCAGCCTCTCCCTGGCTCCTGTCTTCTGAGTGACTTCATCAGAGCCTGGTGATTTTAAGGGATGCTGGTACAGAGAACGGGGCCATGCAGCAGTTCATTGGAAGTAAAATAAAACCAAACATGGAAACTGCTCCCCTGCCCTGTCTGTGAGCTGTGGAAAAACAGCATCGCCTCTCAGACGGATAGCATAGCGCCCGCCGCAGCACAGGGGAGGGGTGACTCAGGTATCAGGAGCGGATCGCGTGTCTCAGCGCCCAGGTGTGCACACTCTTACCTGCTCCTGATACCCCCGCGCGGCTCCCGCTGCGAGAGATTAGAGTGTAAGCGGGAAGCCCTGCTGCACAGGCAGGTTGCGGCGGGGTTAGCATGTCCGCTAAGCTGGCTGGCTGACGGGACGGATACGGGACAGGTATGATTTGGACACCTACCGCTGGCGTCCTGCACCCCGGTGAGCGCCCCCACCGCCGCCGCCGTCTCCCCCGCCAGGACGATCTGCCCCCCGCCCTGCAGCGTGGCCTCCGCCAACGTCGCCACCGCGTGCGCCGCCGCCTCGCTGCAACACAGAGGGAGGGGTTACACACACTCATACACACTGACAAATACACACATACACCCACAAACTCACAGAGGGAGGGGTTAGACACACTCATACACACTGGCAAATACACACATACACCCATAAACTCACAGAGAGAGGGGTTACACACACTCAATACACACTGATAAATACACACATACACCCACAAACTCACAGAGGGAGGGGTTACACACACTCAATACACACATACACCCACAAACTCACACACGTACACCCACAAATTCAGACAAATACACAGAAAGGAGAGTTAGACACATTCATACACACAGACATGCGAATACACACACACAAATATAGAGCTTATTCTGACACACACACATGCTCATTCATACACACAGACATGCGAATACACACACACACACACACACACACACACACACACACAAACACATACACCCATGCATTCACACAAATACACAGAGTGCAGGGTTAGCTCGTCCTGACACCCACACACACTTAAACACACAGACATGCAAATACAGACACACACACAAATACAGACATGCACATACTCAAACAAATGAGCACATACAAACGCACACACACTCACACGCACACTCATACAGACTGAGAGCAGAAAGCTATTTGCAAGCAAATATGTGTTCTGTCAGCAACGGAAAAGATCAAATTACTCTAATGTACACAGTCAAAATTGCAAGATCACTCAATTTGTGTGCCCTGTGACTCGATTAACACAGGGCTGCAGACAGCACATGGATCAATCCCCGACGCTCCCGTTCAAGTTTTTATTGTATGAAACAGCCCCATGTATTACCAATATCCACATTACTGAGCTATGAGCATGGACATCTCTGGCCTACCACTTCCTCCCCCACCCATCTAGGCCCAGGATTACATAATCACAATATATAATAATAGAATAATCCGAGAAGCTGTGTATTTGCGGGTGTTTTTCTCTGGCGAGGGCAGAGAGCAGGGCTGGTGAACAGCACTGGGATTGGAGTGTCAGTGTTCGCCTGCTCCCTGCACTGCAGAGAAGTACAGCCACAGAGGAGTGGCATGTGAGCCCTATCACTGGGCCAGACTGGGCACTTTCCTCCTGCAGCCTGGCAACAGCCATTCCCCATTCTCCCCCCCTTCCTCCTGTCCTGGATTCATTTGAGTGGAAATATTACAACATTTTGTCATGTCTGTGGCATGTCTGTCATTTTTTATGTTTGCTTTTTTTCCATCAAAACAAAAAGACGAAAAAACTGTATGCATTTCAGTACAGGAGAACAAACCATAGTAGTATCTCACTAGCAAAGAAACCGAAGAAAAACGTGGTCAAAATTAACATATGCCTCAAACAGATGTGTCTATACAGTGTGGAAATTGAAACAAATCAGAGCACCTTGTCCATGACAAAGTGCTCTGATTTGTTCAAATTGAGTCAATGGTACAGCAGTGTTTTCTCAACACACGAACGAACTAAGAGAAGTCATCCAGTGTTTACCCATAATGCAACGCTCTAACCTTTGGAGGTTACTTAGATTGAAAAGACTGTTCTAAGTATCTAAGTAAACCCTGACGTGGTGTTCCCATTCCTCCCCTAGATACTCATCTCTACAGGTGCAGTGACCTTCACCTGACCTTTACCCGATATTCCTGTTTAAATGTACTGAAGTAATTACAGCACAGCAAATACAGTCTGGGGTGTGACTGGACATACAGGCCGGTGATGCAAGGCCGTCTCAGTATCCTTGCTGTGGAGGTGAGCCTCTCCAGAAACCAGCCTCTTAACATCACCACTGTCTGCAGTCCAACAAGGTCTCAGTGGCCGCAGTTGTACCTGACAGCTTCCGTTCTCCCTTGTAATGCCTAGTTACACCGCTTTGACAAGGTCACCTTATGGTGGAGCTCACCATGGTTACGCATCTTCAGCGGTCACACAAATTACCTGGCCATTTCACTGACCAGCTGATGAACACTGACACCTGGTGGAGAGGAGGATGCTCCTTTCCCTCAAATCTGACCTCACATACACCTGCAAATGGGTTCTTTGAAAACTCATACTTTTCTTATACTTTCCACACATTACACAATTCTGTTGCAGAGACTCTACTAATATGGAGAATAGTTCTTCTGAGAGGGCCGTGCTTCCATAATATTACAGTAACCCTCCATACACCCAGCAATGGAAAAACAATCCTCTCAACAAATAATTCTCTCTCCATATTTTAAAAAGTAACATTATACACGCAGCATGCATAAAGTATACCAATAAATTCAACCAAAAATATATGTACCATTTAAGAAGCCCTAGTCTACAGCTTCACATGAGTTACAGACAGCTGTAATGCACAGGTGAGGAAGGGGAAGGATTACTGAATTACACGTTATGGGGACTGACTGCCACTTCCTCCACATTGAGGGTATGAAAACAGGGCCCACAATGAACACATGAACGGCCCACAAAATACCCTGCCACATGCTCTCAGGTCCTGGGCAACAAAGAAGGGGGCTATTAGTGAAAATTGCTGATGGGGGCCTAATTGTGAGGGGACGGGGGGGGAGGGGGGGGCTGTAAGCTGCTTTTCTGCCTTGGTCTGCTGTGGGAATTTGTCACTGCACCTGTCCAACGGTCACCACCCCCCGGTCAGAGGGTCTGAGGCTCTGCCTTAATCATGCAGCAAGTACCATTCACTGGTCACCACCACCTCCCAGTTCCTCTGATACACTGTGCATGTACACCAGTCGACTACTTCTTAAGACAGGAAAATGATCAGGGCCCTACTATGAGGTGCAAATGATACACAAAAAATATCACATAGTCACATTCCCAGAGCTTTTGACTGTGGGGGCCTGGAACTTAAAGAATAGCCTCTTCTATTGAAGCCCATTATGTGGCACTGAAACAGAAGTGCAGGTAAAACCCGACGGAGAATGAATGTGTCCACGTTATTTTTCAAACACTGATTTTCCAACTCATACAGGTGTTGTTCAGTTACTCTTTATCACACTGAATGAGTTAGCCCCGATGAAAATGATCACCTTACTCACATCACACCATCTGTTCTCTTAAACAAGCACCTTTTTATCTCAGCATACAGTTTATGGAACTTTATATACAGTGTCTGACTCAGACTAAGGGGGGATCTTCCTTTCTGGATAAACTGCTCCCTGTGAATCACAGCCTCAATGAGGCCGATTCTGAGCGGAGCTCCCGCGGGGTAAAGAGGGGGACCGGGAGGAGCAGGCGAGCTCAGGTAACAAGCTCCCGTGGGGGTGTGTGTGATCCAGGGCTGCCGTGAGGAGCCTCTCCAGCGGTGGGGCACACTGGGGAGTGTTGTGGAAACTGTGCTGAGATCAGCCAGCGCCGCTGTTGCATCAACCAGGCTTTGGCCTGGTGCTCTGCGCGTAGACAGGGCAGTGCATCGTCAGCAAAGACTCTGCCCAAGTCCCTCACACACTTACAGCACAGCTCCTCATGAACTCACACGTCAGGGCCAGGTCAAACAATGCCTTTCAAGTGACTGAGTCCAGGACTTCACTGTCTGTTCAATGATATTGTACTTTTCATCTATTTTAGCAGAGGAGAGGAGACCAGTGGCATGAAAACCCAATGTCTTCGTAATGGTAAAATTAATTGTTGCGTGAATTTTTAGGAGGAGCACCATTTAGATAGCATTCTGGTAAGACTATTTGATTTAACCTTTCCTTACTTCTCTCATGCTGTTATACTGCACATTACGTTATTGCTGCTAATTGTCTTTATAAATTAATAATATCAGTATAGGATCAGATATTATTGAGAAGGGAGCTGCTGTAACTCTGAGGTGTAAAGATTTCCAATGAGTGTGATAATTTGCTAAGAGCAAGCACTGACTTGCACGTGAAGGTTTCACTGAATAAAGAGGTATCAATTCCCCCCTCCCTCCACCAAGGTGAGTCCCCTGACCACGCCTCTGCCTCTCCCCACGGTGTACCTGTTCAGCGCCATGGTAACGGTTGCTCCCTGCTGGATCTCCTGGGACGCGGCCACCGCCGCCTCCGCTAACGAGGCCACGGCCTGCGTCGCCTCGGAAGCCTGAGTGGTCTGGATGGTCATCTCCCCGCCCTGCAGGGTGGCCCAGTTCTGCTCCACCTGTGCAGAGAAGAGGGAGAGAGATGGCGAGAAAAGATTAAACATGGTTTCATTCTCACAGAGAGACATATGAACCGGCTCTCCAGCATAGGAAGGGTTAAACTGGATCCTGTACTCACAGAGAGAGGGCAGAACTGAACCTCATACTGCCAGAGAGATTGCTTAAACTGGCTCTCATACCCACAGAAAAAGATCCCTGAGCTGGATCTCATACTTACAATAGGAAATCACTAACCTGGCTTTCATATTTAGAGAGAGATCAAGGCTAAAACTGGAGGCTACATGTGGACCATCATGGGACAGTCCTAGTGTGTTCATGCCCTAGTGTAGAGACTGAGCACTGTGTTATGTTTTCATGACTGGGTTAAGAAATTCAGCACAGTGTCTGTGAGTTCAGGGCGGCAGTGAAGCATAGTGTTAAGGAGCAAGGCTTGTAACCAAGAGGTTGTTCGTTCAATTCCCTGCTGGGGCACTGCCGCTGTACGCCTGGCCAAGGTACTTAACCCAGAATTGCCTCAGTGAATATCCAGCTGTATAAATTGATGTGTCTATGAGTTCATGACTTGGTGAAAAGGTTCGTTACTGTGTCTATGAATTCACGACTTACTCAAGAGGCTCTGCCCTGTGTCTATGAGTTCATGACTTGGTGATGAGGTTCAGGAGTGTGTCTGTGAGTTCATGACGTACTGAAGAGGTTCAGCTGTGTGTCTATGAGTTCATGACTTACTGAATAGATTCAGCACTGTGTCTAAGTTCTCATGACTGTCCCATGTGCGGGTCCCTACCTCTCCGTCCGTCACCGTGGAGTAGTTGACCTGGGCCACGGTGACGGTGGTGGGTAGCTCTGAGGCGTCCGCCAGGGTCGCCACCGTCGCTCCGGTTCCCACCTGCGAGTACAGTACGGGGAGCAGGGGGGGAAGTAAAATAAAAGTGTATTTTGGTGTAACGGGATCACTTTAATGAACCAACAACCATGAGAGCACCCATTTAAAATGTCACCACAGCCTTCAGCTATCTCATGTAAACATTTCATACAGCAAGGGTTGATGCCTTCAGTCCAGGACATAAACTCGCAGGTGATACAATTACCCAACCTACCATCAATCAATTCATTCACATTTGAGTTAAAATAAAAACAAGAAGTTCTGGCACCTATTCCTGAAGCTGTCCCAGTCCCAACACAAACACCTGTAGAATGAAACTCCTGGGTGCTCAACAGGCCAGCTTGGCCAAGCTTGGTCCAGCTCAGCCCAGCCCAGCTAAGCCTAACCTAGCTAAGCCTAGCCCAGCCAAGCTCAGCCCAGCTCGACCCCTGCAGAGACTCACTTGTATGAGGGACACAGTGCCGTCGGGGTTGCTGATAGTCTGCACTACGGTCTGTGAGGGGACGAGGTGGGCGATGCTGTGGGTGGCGGTGGTGGCCACGTGCTGTTGGGAGACCTGCTGGTCCTCGAAGGCATACAGCAGATCCTCTCGGCCGTGCTGCTTGTAGCAGTTCTTTACTATTGTCCGCAGGGCCTGTGTCCATGACACCTGCTTCCGAAGGCAAGAGGAAGGAGATAAGACCACTGTTCGAACGCTTGTGTGTTCACCAAATTAGACCATGCACACGGTGGTAAAGAAAAGGACACATATGAGTCTACTAACCCAGAGCAGTGTGATGTCAAGAGTGCAGAGAGGCAGAACCTATATTCCACTGAAAAACCCATCCACTTAGGAGACAAGACCCATACCCTGTGCCAGTGCTCCTCTACCCTGGAGATAAGACCCATTCCCTACTTCAGTGTTCTTCTACCCTGAAGATAAAACCACACCCTACTCCAGTGTCTCTCTACCTTGGAGACAAGACCCAGACCCTACTTGTGTTCCTATAACCTGGAGACAAGACTGATACCCTGCTCCAGTGTCCCTTTACCCTGGAGATAAGACCCACACCCCACCAAAGTGCTCCTCTACACAAGACCCATACCCCAATCCCTGGGTCCCTCCCGCTCAATACAGACCCAAACCCCACTCCAACCCAGTCCAGCCCAAGCGACACAGCCCACACCCTGCTGCCTCACCCTCTGCTTCTGCTCCTCCGTCCGCACGTCGCTGCGCACGTTGGCCCAGGGGATGTCGTCCGGCCACCAGATGGGCTTGCAGCTCTCCTTGCCCCAGCCGGGCTTGCCCCGCCCGGTGGAGTACTTCAGCATCTCCGGGATGAAGGCCCGCAGCTGGGCCTAGAGAGGCGGCATGACCACATGGATATCACTGTGACCCAAAAACACCTACAGCCCAGCCTCAGTGCTGAAAGGAAACAATCTATTCTGCTGGAACGTGGGGGAGTGCACAAACAAGAGTCAATCTAAAAATAAATATACACAGGAATAAATCAGAATAAATCAACTCTCTCACTGTAGACGCTACTTTTGAAAAAAGTAGAAAATTCCTGGTTTTATTTGTTTTCTGGAATAATACACCCTATAGGAGCAAATGAAATATCAGATGAAACACTAAATCACTAAAACCACTTCATTAGAAACTAAATGGTTCACGTGTTAATTAAGGGACCCGCTGCAACTCTGGCCCCAAGACATTCGGGGGATAATTAAGTAATGACAATAGATTAGGCAATCTCTTAATCTCTGCAGATTAGCCATTGGGGCCTCTCTCCTCAGGCTGTTCAATTTTGGGCCAAACCCCAGCTCATCCACCTGCCCATCTCTGATCATCTGAACCGTCAGCACATTTCAAACCCCTTGCATCTGTTGCGGAAACAAGAGTGGCCACATCCTCCTATAAGAAAAACGGCCTTTACGGGCACGACACAACATGTCTGCTATGGTAGGTAATAAATGTATTGTCTATCCATCACCAAGGAAGGAAATGTTTATTCACTGCTTTTACTGCAACCAATAAAATGTTACTGTGTAGACTTTAGCCAAGAGTAGTACAGAGTATATCACAGAGAACTGATATGAACAAATGAAAAAGATTTATGGTGAATTTCTTTAACGGTTTAATGGTGTAGGGAGGGCATAGCTGGCAGCAGTGTGCGACAGGACAGAGAGAGCTCTGTAACACTCTCAAGATTAAATCAATACAATGGAGCCTGATTGCCACGTCCTTCCATGTAAGAAGCTTGCAGAATTTTGGAGTGTGTAGGAGAGGGTGCGGGAGGATGGGTGGGGGTGCAGGGGGATAGGGTGGGGTGGGTGGACGATTAAATGCATATCTGATTTAACCAGTTCATCTCCGCGGCCCTGCGACGGGGACCGTTTTTTTGCCGGAGATGCTGTTGTTATGGTCAGGTGCGGCGGGGGTTTAGCTCCGTGTCCTCAGTGTCCCTGATAATTCGCAGGCATGATCAGGATTATATTGCACAATGAAGCTCTGCAGCGTCTGCTGCCTGACATCACGGGCTAAATTTGGCTCCAGAGAAATAAATCGCTTCCCAACAGCCCCCCCCCTTGCTCCACCCCCCCGCAGAGCTCGCATGCAAACCCGGAGCCTCACCGGCAAGCGCTCGCCCGGGCCGGGGAGAAACAGCTGAATGTCAAACGTATCCTGTTTGTTTCTTTTTTCGTGCCTCGGAATTAGAGAGGACGGAGCGAGGGAGCGGACGGGAGGTTAAAAAGGGTGGAGGGGTGACGCTTCTAACAAAGCCACCGGAGCCGCCTGCGCTAACCGGCCTTGGCTGTAATGCAGGGTAATCAAGAGGGACATCAGAGACCTGTGTCCTGCCCAGTGTGTTTGCCCTAAACGCGATGCTAAGGAGCTCTGACACCGTACTGCCTGTGCACGAGCCCTGTCACTCACTGGGGGGGGGGGGGGGGGGTGGAGGGCAGGGAGGGGTCAGGGATTTCCGGTGGGTGCTCAGTCGTTACGGCGGCTCAGGGCCGAATAAGCCCTGACGCTGGCACGAACACGGCCACTTTCCTCCAAACCCCGCACACACACACACACACACACACGCACACACCGCGGCACACTGAGATTCAGGGTGCCGCCGAAATGCACCCTGTGGCCCTCTGTTTCGCGGCCCCGAGACCTTGCCTCGGTCAGATGGCTTAATTATAGGAGACACGGAGTTAGAAGGCACAGTGCCGCTGAGAGCACTCCGCACCCCCGCTCCTAATCCACCTGGGAGCCAATCAACGGAGAGAGTGCAGCAGGCTGATGAGCTGAGAGGCCTGGCTAATTGCAGGCACACGCAGGCCAGGGCTACACCTGCCCCCCCCCCTCCCCCCCCGCACACCGCCAGTGTGCTCTCTCCGGGCCGAGGGCCCACCAGGCCTGGCTCGTCCCCGAACGGTCCCTCCACTCTACTGCTCAGCTGTACCTAAGGTGTGTGAGGAGGCAGGCCAACAGGGACCTGTACAATGAAAAAGAAGAGGGGGGGGGGCAGTGTTCCCTTATTGTCTTCTGAAAAACAACTGCCAGCTTCCGAGCGCTCTCTCACGCCTGCGGGAGGATGCAGCTGTCTGAGGGAGCGTTCCGATTGGCCGGCCGCTCCCCGGCTCCCCCTTCCCTCGGTTGTCGGGGGAGAGAGCTGTGGCGTGGGGGGGGAGGCACTCGCGTGCGGTGCTCCTACGCTGCGTCAGCACCGCCGGCCCGGTAAACAAGCCGGGCCTCAGGGAGAACCAACTCAGAGTGAAGTCCACAAAACTTTTTCATTTCCAGCACACACTCATGCTAAAACTGCTAATAAATATGGCAAGACTGCTTTAACAAGCCTCCAATTACAGCAGAGATGCATACATTCAAATATGAATGCACACATTGCCCCTGACCCCTTTATTGTCTCCAGCGTAATGAACTGAAATTAAAAAGCTGAAAGGCGTTTGCTGATGTGGCCCCTAATATGGTGGCTTGGACTTGAAATGACTGAAGCTCACTTGTGTCGCTGTCTCAATAAAATCTTGTATTCAAGCATTTTTTTAATTTACATTTTGGAATTTCCCCTCTTTTCACTCAAGTTTAGCAGTCACCAGTTATGAATTTAAGCTTGTCTCCATTACAACAAAAAACCTGAACACACACAGGTGCATGGGGAAAGCCGTGTGCAATCCTTCAGTACACACACACGCATCACTTTTTTCACACAAGTCCCACAGTACAAAAGGAGGAAAACGCCATTGGAGGAGAGCTGCATCCTCTTGATGCTTTGTAGATAGCTCACAGGCACCCATGTAAGTCTCAGGGCACCAAGAGCGTGGCAGCTAGGGGACCCTAGCTGACCTACCCACTCATATCCCTGGCAGAACGGACACAACATGTTCCAGCAAAATGGGCTCCCAGTCAGTGGAGGCAAATGACATGGATGGGTTCAACCCCTGGCCTATGAGGCACTCAGAAGCCCTTGAATTCAAGTGCTCAGCTTTTTTGATGCCGCCTATTACCTTAATTTGCTTCCCATTATTTTACTGATTAGTGCAATGACTGTATAAAGAGGAGAATTTGGCTCTGGTGGCAGCAGCTGGAGGGCTGAAGCAAATGCCCCCCCCTTACACCAGCACCATGAAGGAGGGCCTTCTGTCACAAGGGGTTGCCGTGACAAAGCACTCACCTGCGTCATCTTGTCCACGGACACCGGGATGCCGTCGATGGTGAGGGGCGGGAGCTCCGAGCTCAGCTCGGGGGGCGGGGGTGCGTGTTCAGCCAGCGCGCTCTCCAGGTCTTCCAGGATCATGCTCTTGTACTTCCTCACCTGAAACATTTACATTTACATTTACATTCTTCATCTGGTAGATGCTTTTATCCAAAGTGACTTACAAGTGAGGCAGAGTACAACACAAACAAAAAGCAATATAAAGAGTCCACAATATTAGAAGTGCTGCATGACCAAGTTTCAACAGTTGGCCAGACAAGGTACGAGCTAGCTGGTAGAGACACAAGTGCATTAAACCATTACCACCTAGAAAGGTGGCTGTGAAAAAGGCTAAGGGGGCGCAGAGGGAGGTTGTGGGAAAGAAACAGTGAAAATGTGTCATGCTGGATGAGAAACCCTGCCTGTTATACCCCAGGCGAGACAGACTCACCACGTTCTCTAGGGGAGCGGCCCCAAACACTTTGAACACGGCGTTGGGCTTGGACGGAGAGATGCACAGCACAATGGCCTGCTGACCCACTCTGGTGGTGTACTCATCCAGAGTGGCCCTCAGTTTCCTGCAGAAACACACGTGAGCGTGAAGTCTCACATGGACTAGCTTCTCAGCTCCACATCACGTCTTTGGTTCCTGCTCTGTTCACACTGCGCGCACCAGAAAGATTGAAGGGAAAACAGCGCCATCTGCTGGTTGTGCACAGTGGTGAAACCTATTCTATGTACATCAGGGTATCTGACGCAAAATTTCCACAAATTGTTCTATGTGTACTACTACTGCGTGAGCCCCAGTCAAAAGATCTGCAGAAATGGCACTTTGAAAGCTATAAAAAAACAACAAAGGTCTTAACAGCTCAGCAACAGATTAGGTGAACACATTGAGGTTAGTGGTAATATGTGAATGATCTGTATCCGTTGATGTCATAATGTCTAACACTGTAATTTTATGCTTAATTATATGCCATTAATACATTCCTTAAATGCACAGTTTCCCACCAAGAAAAACCTGACATCCACTGCATTATCAGATTCATCTTTTATTGGCAAACTGAAAACAGTACACAGTATTAGCTACTGTACAGATTGTTCTATTACAGCAAATAAAGTGCATCGGGTCAAAACATGAAAATGCGGGAAGCTAGGGATGTGGAAATAATACACACCCTGAGGATAATGAGCTCCCTTGTCAACTTCCCGTTGCAGAAGGAGAGAGAGAACGAGAAGGGGAGAGATACAGGGGAGAAGCTGCATAAATCCTTTGGGGCACAGACACTAGGGGGCAGCACTCACCTCAGGAGCCGCGTCTGCTGCCTCTTGCGGATAGAAGGGTTTGACTCGAAGATGTGCGGCCGTTTCCGCTTCTTCCCCGTCGCCACGGCAGCAGCGGCTGCCATGCCTACTGGGCCTGGAAAGGGGGGGGGGGAGGCTTGACGTGATGCGTACCCTGAGCAAGCGCCTGAGAACGCCTGCGCACCCTGAGGACACCGCATTCCTCTCGCTCCCTTCACGGCGCAATGCACCGCCCCTCAGCAAGGCCCCCTCTGACCGCTCATACACAATCACATCCCCCCATCCATTCAGTCCTCATTATGCCAAACTTTGCCTTTCAAATGGATGTCATTTTTGTTTTTACATTACATTACATTACATTCATTCATTTGGCAGACACTTTTATCCAAAGCGACTTACAAGTGGTGTAGAGCACAACACAAGCAAACGCAATAATTTAATTTTCAATTAAAGCTTTATTTAAATAATTAAGTAAATGAATTGTCAGAAGTATGTTGTATTATTTGCAGCTAGTATCATTTGTCTTTGCTCTACACAGGAGGCGTAAAAGTGATAGCACCACTGTAAATTAGTGAGTTAAAAACACCATCACCTCCAAAGGCATGCTGCTAAATACATCTTTTGTGCTGCAACAGCACCATCTTGTGGACAATGGAAAATGTGCTTTGGATACACAGAGAGGTTTTAGGGGAACCTGGAGGGGCTAATCCCCACGCAGGCGGACAGGGGAGAAGCAAGGCTCACCTGCAGCGGCCAGGTGAGCGGTGACCTCGTCGGCGCCCGTGGAGTTCAGGATGTCGGAGTCGTCATAGGTGTCGTCCTCGGGCGAGGAGGGCGAGTCCTCGTCGGCGCTCAGCATGCTGTGCTCCGTGTACGTGGCCACATGTACCTGCTGCACCTGCTGGGCTACCGCGTGGGCCTCGATGGTGGTCATGTGCTCCGTCTGGTGCACGGTGTGGTTCTCCATTGGCTGCTCCTAACCTGGAACACACTGCCGCATGCGCACAACAGCAGGCAATTAATCACTGCAGAGATTCCCCTCATTCATAGGCCAAAAATAAATTTCATGTTTTTGGATTATTTCTGCATATTTTAGATCCCCACTGCTACAAATGTCCAAACCTATTACACTACAGCAGATTAGCCAGGCATAAAAAGTAACTTCTTTCAGTTTGGGGAGGACAGTTAAACCTTGACCATTAAACCTTAACCATTACCAAATGTTTAATAACAGACACAAATTTAAGCTTTCTGTGGGAACTTCATATGTCAAGCTATGCAAAAACATTCTGTGAAGTTGCTTCCAAATATTGCCCAAAATGTAAGAGTGTGTAAAATACATTAACTACATTTTGTCTTGTGATTTTGTCACATTTTCCCAGAACTGCACTGCAATGAAAATGTCTGACATTGACGACTGACTGACTCTCCAATATCCAGAGGCAAAACCAACTGCAGGTGATGGTATTCTTAAAGTGTTTTGTAGTAACAGCAACATAGGGAATGAGAACTCCTTATGTCTGCTGAACCGCGCAGACCTACTCCGCCATGCAAAGTAATAAGTTGTTGTCAAAAAACTACCAGCAGAGGGAACCATTTACCACAAAACCACTAATAACCCACGCAGACTCAAGATGTAACGGGGTACTGTGATGCCAGCCTAATTTAGGAGCCATTCAGATAACCTGAGAGTGACAGACTATGGTATATGTCCCAACTGCAAATGTTTTTGCATTTTTCAGTCTGGTAGCATATTGACAAAATAATAACACTTCAATGAAATCAGCCCCCCATGAAAGCTGCAGAAATAATGACTTGCCCCACATTCAGAGTTCACTGGAAAGTTCTTTATGTACTTCAGTACTTTAAGCACCTTACATCCAAAAAGAATCACATAACTTTACAAAGTCATCGAGTTCACAAAATGACAGTGAGCCAAGTATAATTCAACCATTAAGTTTTATTTATGACAAATATTGAACGAGGTTAGGCCATTCACTTGTTTGCCGAAAACTTTAAACCATGTCATCAGCTATGGCACATACAGTTGAGGTATGATAAAATATTTGTATCCACTGGCTTACGTTTTATACAATGCATATATGCATTTGGGAGGAAATAATTACTGACATGGCAAACTACAAGTGCACTTACAGAATACATCACGTCATACATTTTAATAGTGGGAACATCAAAGCGGAATAATTCCGGCAAATGGATATTAGTATTCTATTGGAGGCGAGGCTATACATTTTCACGAAATTAGACTCGAAACTAAGTCCTATTAATTGTAAAAAGTGCATTTCCAACTGTGGTAAAACGCTACTTGATCCTTTTTCCTAGTGACACATCACTGTTTTAATTGAGGACTGGATATTGAAAAAGTAACTTGACTGATGCCAATGTACTTTAAATGTTGCAACAAGGCTGCCTTTCAGATAGCACTTGCATTAGGGTATGCAAGATGGGCCTAAAGGGTAAGACTGCATTCATTTATACACTGACAGTTGTTTATTGTTGCTTTGACAGTGTTAGCACTTGGTCTATACTTTCAGTATGTCACCCATCATTGTAGCACTGTCAAGCACTGACACTTGTTCAAATGTGCTCTGACGCCATTGAGTACGCTGTTGTTCACGCGGTCTTATTTGCTCTCAGCGAACTTTATTTGCCTTTGCTATTTGAATCGCTCGAGAAAAAAAAGCGTCTGCCAGATGAATTATTCATTCATACTTTCGAGTGCAATACGTTAGAAATGGATTGAAATGCATAAGCCGCTTGTCGTACAGCTTCTCACGATTTTTTCAAGGATTTCAACATAGCGTCTCTTATACCGAAACAAGAAAGAACTGCGGCCACTTATGGGAACACGTAATACCAAGTTATTTAGCTTACTGGGCAGCTATTTTCTTATTATCAAATGTAGCTAGCTAACTGAAATTACATGCAGACAGCTGTTACTGACGGTTAGAAGTTTGACAGCGCATATACTCAATGTGCAAAAGAACCGAACAGACAAATATAAACCATGAGGTAAAAGACAGCTAGCTACTGCAGTTGAGAAAGTAGTTTGCGTTGAGTCATTTTCCGTAATATTAGCCTGTTGAGATCACGCTCAGTGCATGGTAGTAGTGCAGCATAGTCCATACAACAGTTGCATGAAACCCAACGGCTAGCTGTCAAATGTAATGTTATCTTTGTGAAAGTCTGTAGAACACACCTAGATATTGTTCTTAAATTAACTGTTTGACATAAAAGTGCATTGTAGTGTGTGCTGTGCATTGTAGCAGTTTGCTAGCCACTTACAGATAGCGTTTTGTGCATTAATCCACACTTTCAACATCGAACGACAAGATTATGGACAGTTAGCTAGCTAGCCGATTTATGTTTTGTAAGCCACATGTTTTTAAGGTCTGCTGTGGCTGAGATCAATTTCGGAGGCAATAATGCCAATGTTAGCTTGTTAGCTAGCTATGTGAGCAATGCTTCTGGTAACGTAACTATAGCTGACAGCTAGCTAGCTAGCTAAATCGCGCGCTTCTTTCTTGTTTGTTATCAAGCCATCTTACTATCACAACAAAAGACCATACCAAAACACTCCGCAAAATAATAACGCAATTCGGATAAAGGACAAAATAATCGCTAATAACACGAGCGGGTCGATTAAGAGCTATCTCTCCAGCCGAAAACCGTCATCGGTAGCGGGACATTTCCAAATTCAGAACGCCGCTGGTTTCGGACCCAAATAATACCCGCCACCCCAGGACGATCATAAGGCAGCAAACCCGGGCCTAGCGCGGCCTGCAGCGACACCGAGACTACATTTGCGCTTTTATCCGGGGCTTATTGTCGGTTTAACCAAAGTCTGCGCTCGAAACGCGTGAGAACGGTTTAGCGAAAGAAAGCGCATTCTCTTTTCCGCACGAGTGTATCCCCCGTCACTCGATCGCCCCGCTCGCTGCCGGGTTTGTTGGTGCGGCTGCGCCGGGGCTGAAATAGCTGGAGATTGCGCGGTAGGGCACTAACCTCAGAGCGGCTGCGCTACTTCGGGCCTGCGCCGTACGGTGTGTGGAACTGGGAATCCGAGCTCTAATGGAGGACAAAGAGCAAGCTAGCTCATCTACACACACTGCAGCTGAGGCTCCGCGCCCCCCCCCCTTCCCCCTACAAACACACTACGTCACACATCAGACGCTGCGACCCAGAGCGCCATATTGCGAAGGGCAATGTGAACGGATGAAATCGCAAAACAGCCCAAACTGGATTTAACACAGATCGGAACGTATTAAACGGACTTCGGTTTAAAACAGTCAATGGTAACGCGAATGTAGCTGAAACGCTGGTTTTATTTGAATGATGCAATTTCTTTGTTATATGCAAACCCGGAGGGTGGCGATTTTGCTGGCGAGCTAACGTGTACATAGGCTAGATGTAAAAGGTGGAATACCTGGTGAGCTAACTAGCAACCACGTTATTTTGTTTTTGTAGTTACTTATAACTTAAACATATGATGAATCAAACCTTGTTTATTATGTGGTACATGGCACCTTCAAAATGTATCTGCACATGTAATTGACTTTTTTATTGCTCTAACGTCCAGGTTTAAGGGCATAATAACTTGATTTTAATAATCTCTCCTTATACGAATCAAGTTGCACGATCACAGCATTGACCAGATGAAGCAAACCTATGGGACAATGCTATTTCTTTTATTAAACTGAATTTATTTTAAATTATTAAATATGACAAGAGCTATGCATGTTTGTGAATATTGGTTTATTTTAGGTCCAAGCAAATCGTTTCATTGGTCATGTGATTCATCGATAGCTATAGGGTGGTGTGTACCCGATATGACTCATTTTTTAAATTATTTTGCATATTCATCGGAGTGGGACGGATGACAAAAATAAGTAGTAAATCACATTATGCTCTATTTATTCATTTGGCAGACGCTCTTATCCAAATTGACTTACAAGAAGTGCATTCAGTAGGGTTAGTCAATTAGCCATACGGATACTGAATCAATAGTGTCCTTCTTGAAATGTGCCATTGTAGGAAACATGAACACAATGGGAATAAGTGTGGTCACAGGGCACAAGTGCTGTCAGTACATACGTACATATGGCCTGCACAATGAATATTGCCAGTCTTTTAAACAATCAAAAAAAAAATCATTTTTTATTAAAAGTTCTGGCACCACTAATGAGTTACTCATTTTTTACTTTTCTTTTTTTTGCCTTTCTTCCCTTTCTTTTTCGACTCTGGCCAAGCAAAACCTCTGAATTCCAGACAATCCACTGCATTGTGGGAAATGTAGTAGACATTCTCCATGGCAGCTGGGCTGAAAATGTCCACCTCCCTCTTTGCAGATTTGGCACTTGAGGACCTTTTGGATGACCTCTTCCTTTTGCCCTTTTTCACTGGTCTGGCACTGTGAGACCTAGATTTCTGAGGCTTTAGAAAGAAAAGAGACGTGACAATATAATGTGCAGAATTGTATGGAAATGGCCAATGCAGACCTGATCGATATTCCTTTCTGAACCAATTTCAGCTCTGTTCTGAACTCTTCAACTGAAGTCTGATGAGAAGTATAAAACGATGCCTTGTTACATTAAAAAGAAACATGCACCTATAAAACCAAGTTTTGGCAGTGACAAAGTTTTTGGATCAAGAACTGACACATTTTAAATAACAATAAACGTGACTGTAACACAAATAAGAGATAGAGATTATCAAGAAAAGATATCCACATGCTGATCCTGAAGTTCCAGTAAATTGGATTTTCAAATTTCAACTTGACTGGCTGCCTCCATTGTCTTATTACTTATACCAAGGACGTTTATGTGTAATCCTTGCATATGCAGGTGACAAAGACCACAAACTGGCTGTTTACCTAGTTCACTAAATAAGCCTCTTTGTGGGAGTTACAGATCAGTGTATGAGTATCTTGTCTCTTTTGTGTAAGCATCCTGCCCCATTTTCCTTCATCTGAAAAAAATATGTCCATACATTTTTCCTAAACGTAACAATACTGTACCATTGTAAGTATCCGTTTTGTTACACAGTTGAATGACTTCGTTCAGTCCTCATAGTCTAAGAAGAAAAGACATATCCAAAGACAATTTCGTTACAAATTAAGAATATATTGCCTACCAGCGGTTATGCATAGCGTACAATGTAATAATGTGCTCAACAAGAGGCCCTTATTTGGGGGAAAATTGCAAATGAAGTATATTTTATATTTGGAAAAACAAGATGTGCCTGACAGTGAAATTAAACATGTACTGAGATTTGTAATCTAGCTAGTCCAGGTCATCAATTATTAAACCAGTATAACTGCAGAATATCACTGAACATTTAAAGCGGGGAGGAATTCAGTCGCTATAGGAAACAAACCCTCCGGTGTAACATTCTGAATCGCCCGTTTTACGGCGACATCGTCAAAGATGAAAATAGGTTCTGAGCGTTCAGAAACATTAACAGTGTTAAGTTCAAAAAATTAACATAATATCGACATTTTCTTACTTTTATGTCCCCTTACTTGAGTGATTTGAGTGATCGCTGGGTGAGGTCCTCTTTGTTGATGTAAGGTTGTCGTAGAGACGAGCGTTGGGAGCTCAGCTTCTATTGGATTCACTTGCGAGCTAGTGTATTCAGCTGTTGTGGTAGTTGCTGTCTCGTATATCCCTGTTTTGGGCCCCCCCCGCAAAGTAGCCGAACTGACGTCCGTTGACAGTAGCTGAAGTTAAGCTGCTGTTTTATCACTGCCTATCAATTTATAATGAACCCTTAACAAATTCGAAACCCCTTATCCAAATACAAGTTCCAAATTTGTCGCCTACTCCAACTTAGTGATAATATCCCGCACATCTGGTTGAAAACGAGGCATTGTTGTCATTCCCATCAAAAGCAAAATATAGCGCCTGCTTCTCCAACAGATAAAACATTTAGGCATCCATTCATAAGAATCATTTTAGTCTCTCAGATAATTTAATAATCGACCAAGTACAATGGCACACAAGCGAAAAAAAAAAGAATTTGAAATTGGAAATAGCCTATCATAGCACCTATCAAGTAGAACATTTGCTGCGTGGTTTTAAATGACAATTTGAATAATAGTTGTCATGGCAAGAAAAAAGCTTTTCCGCCCATGGAAAATGCGACTTCCTTGACTCTTGTATATGAAAGGTAGCAAAGAAACAACGAAGGCTACAAAATCAGTGTATCTTAAACCGGCAACTCTTTATTAATACGAGTTCTCTGAAAGAACAAAATTACAACTTTTATTTCATTATTCAATATCATTCTGTCTAAATTTATGATTGCACATTACCCTGAAAACAGATAACTACACAGACACAGTAATTCCAAGTTGCATATTGTATCCTTACAATAGACACGCACACCCGACAATAAATCCACAATGCAGGAGCCTCAAAGATAACTTTATATGTGTATACACCATACATAACACATCACATAACTGTACAATTACAGGTTTCAAACATTGTAAAACACCCTGTTATTGTTTCTACGTGAATCCTGAATAAGGCAGTCATTTGTAGCCCATGGGTTGAATAGAAAAAAATACTGTTTGGCATTTTGGCACTATAAAAGAAAAAAAAAAAATCCCATAGATTTGAAATCATTATTAAGACACAAGCGAAAATCAACATACAGCACCAGATATATCCAAGTCTCACCTAATAATTTGAATGTTCAGCCATTTACTGATCAATGCTAAATTCTGTCACCAGCATGTATTACATTTTTTGAGATAGGGTGTGAAGAAATTAAATTAATAACTCAATGAGATGCTAAGGTGCCTAGAGCATTAGGGTAGTTTATTAGCAGTGACACATGGGCTTTCAAAAAGATGAAAATACCTGTCATCCAGAATGTTTCCTTCTTGGCTGGTTGAAGGACTGTGGTCCTGAACACATTTGATCATGACTTTATTGCATATACAATGTTAAAAGCCTTTCAAAAATATTGCCTTTTTAAAAAATGGAGTGAGGCAATGGCAGCCATCATTAAAAACACATTTCCCGAGTAGTTCTGTGCTTTGTATTTCAGCTAATGCACACATTCAGCAAAGAACAAGCAAACAACTCATAACCCTGCTTTATAAATTCTTCTTTGAGAAAGTGTATGGCAGCTTCATCCAACACACTGCTAATATTGCAGTACATGTAATTTATCGTTTTATGACTGAGGATTTTCTGTTCCTGTTTTGCAGGGGTAGTAGCTTTGTGGAGGGACATCCATTTTAAATCACATTTGCAATGATATAATAGTTTATCAAATAAAATTGATAGTTTGATGGCACATAAAGGCTTGAACATTTTCCCGTCTTTATTAAGTATTGAGATTCTGATATTCTACGTTCTTTTGGCTATGTTGCCATTTCTTTGACAGAAACCAGAAATTGGATGTCCTTTCCTTCTTGCAAAGAGGATGCCCGGGGCAATTTTTCATATGATAAAAGTACAGACGTTGTATATCAACAGTGTGCTACCCTACAAAGTATAGACTGCATAGCTTTTAGTTTTGACTTAAAGCATTGAACACGCAGCCCAGTAAGAAGGCTAAACTCTGAGGTTCTTCTTCTTGGGGTAACATTACAATAGTACTGCACCTGTGATTTTTTCTTTATCTAAAATGCAACCTTGCTGCCTCAGGCTTCTTACAGGAGGAAAGCATCCAATCACTAGAGTTAACAAAGACATTATTAAAACCTATTCAGCAGTTCTGAACAGCTGAAAAAGACAACAACTCATCATGGCTGCTTGATATTATCCTGTATATTCAACACTCATAAACAGATATGGCATGGCAGGAGAATGCCCCTCATCTCAATACACTATTCATAGCCTGAACATACTTATCTCTCATTTCAAAACAGGTTTTCCTCCCATTGAAACAATTACTACATAAATCACTTGATAGAAAAGATCATCAATCTGATCATCAAGCTTGCCATTTAACAAACTACAACTGGGAGAGGAACCAAAGTTCCCAAAAGGCCACAGGGTCTGCTGGTTTGTCCCAGTTCCTCAGCACTTAACAGGTTCATTTAAAATCAATAATTGGATGCAGAGTCAGAAGCAGTTTGGAAGGTAGCTCAGACTTTGCATCTGCTTTGAATGTGGACAGGTGACTGTGCTCCATTAATGATTTAATGTTGCACCAAGACACAAGATAAACCAGCAGACCTCCCATCCCTCAACAGACATGGGACACCTTCCACTAAAGCTCAACAGGAACAATAACATTTCATGTGCAACAGGCATAATCTATCCATTTACTAAAAGCAACCTGTATGGAAAGAGCTCATACAAAACATTTACAATAGCTTCCACACAAATCACTGATTTAGTAGTGTCTGAATAGTTCAACATTTCTTGTTTTACAAAAAGTATTTGTAACAATAGAAAGGTGTCTCTGAACTTAGAGGACACCTATGACTGTTCTCCCAAAGTCATATTATTAGTTGTTCAACTATCAGTTCACATGCATTACTATGATGAGCTTTTAGCTACCTTTCAGCTTTGTGGAAAAATAAATAATATTTGAAACTCAATTACCAGTAAAGTGACGAGGGAAGATGTACCAAGCACATAGCACGTCAATGGGAAATCTTGGTGCATCCAACCAAACACTTTTCCTGGGTCTAATTTTTCATAAAACTACCCTGGGTGCCTTTTGACCACAGCCATGCACAGTCGTACAGTCAATACTAAGGTTTATGATATAACAGATCAGTCAGAGCTGTACATGATAAGCTTACATAATCACTATTCAGTGGGAAGTTAATATGAAGGGAGACATCTGATCCGCAAGCTTAAGTCCCTCGGATCAAACAATGAAAAAAATGTGCACTTGAAAAAAATACCAAGGTAACATCTGTGTCCGTGTCACAGGAGAATGTTCTCTGACATAACACTTGCTGGATTCAAACGTACAACCTTGCTTTTCGACCTGTTTTTCACGGAATCATAGTCATTTCTATGACAAACAAGCAATTAAAAAAAAAAAAAAAAGCACCGCAGTGGGCCTGAATAAGCTGTATTCAGGAGGGCGACATTATTCACCAAGGACACTTACACCTAGAGTCCAGTGCTCGGTTTTTGTGCTATTCTTCTCTCAGATGTGCTGTAGTCAGAGCTGTGGGCTCAGACACTGAATTGCAGACCTTGGGATAGAGACTGTGAGACATAAAGCTCTCCTGAGTGCACTGCCACTCTTGTTTTTGATTTTCTTTAATGATCAGAGGGACCGAGGCCCTAACTTCCATCATCACAGTAAGTAAAAGCCGAGAACAGGCACTACACAGCAGGCCCCTGTAGCCCTGGCAGGGAGGCCCCCCTTGCTCCATTCTCTCAGGGCAGTCTTATGCGGGGCTCGATGCCTGCTGTCTTTGCTCTTGGTAGGAGCACCGCAGAGTATATTTGGCAGCCAAGAATGATTCATTTAATTGATTTGATAATAATACACTATCTTGCAGATGCTCCAATTGTACCCCAAAACAATGAATGTGTGTGATTACTGTCATGAATTTTGTATTCAAAACATACAATAAAAAGGGTGGGTAATTTTGTTCACAATTACAAACTGTCAAAAGTTTAAAGTTGCATTTCCAATTCTTAATTTATAATGCATGACATGTGCTGTGTCACTATTAAAATGATACAAATATACCTGATGGTTGCTACCTGAAAATGTCACTGTAATATATTACTATTGCAATGAAATTAATGACACCAATTTAGTGAGTGTTTGAATCCAGTGACTGACTGACTTGTTTTCCATAGCAAATTCCATTATTATAGTCAATAGACACTATGCGTCGTTATTGACACTAAAGCACAGTGATTGTACAAGTTTCAAATAAATACATATATTAAATCGAAAATAACCAGTAACAATTATTTAAATTTACAACTATATACATAAACCTTTTGAAAATGAATAGAAGTATTTTGTAACAGGACTAATGCTGGTGGAATAACACACTTCTTTTCATTTAAAGACCAGGAACAACAAAAATGGTGATAGTACCTACCTTTCTATCAAAAAAAAAAAAACAGTTGGCAATAGCTGCTGGCTTAAATACTTTAAACCTCTGATCTTATGTCCACCATTCTCTGTGAGATTATAGATTATTGTCAAATCAATGACAATAATTTATATGCAAAAACATCACAACAATGATGGAGAAAGGAAAGTATTAAATAACAGAAATGTAAGTGTTGTAAACCTAATTATGTATTCTGGCATTGGACAAATGATGCAAAGGATGCAGGCAGCCTATAAAGATGAATATAAATCGAAGCTCTTTCACCATGAGAGGGAACATACTGTAAAATCATGATGTAAATCTACTTACACTGGATTGCCCTTTTACTTTCAGCACTCTATATTGAGAAATATGGTACAGAAGAAGAACATTTTTTAAAGTAATGTAAATATCTGTATATGCAAGAGAGGAGATGAGTAGTAGGCACATGTTGGGTGGTGTATGTGGGCTGACTGTCAACCCACAAGGTGACTCGAGGTGTGGGTGCAGCTTGCTCTTGACACATGAATTGTACCTACTGTAGGGAGGGGGTTTAAGCCCCGCCCCCTCACTGGGCCTGCAGAAGCTCCTCCCACTGGATGGGCTGAGAGAAGACCTCCCTCTCCAGCCACATCTCGTAGCTGTAGTGGAAGTCCTCCGGGAGCTCCACCCGCTGTCCCAGCACGCTCTGCAGGCAGTTGTCCACGGGGACGAAGTCGCCGTTCTGGTTCTTGTCGTAGCGGCGGCTGTTGAACTTCTCGATGCTCTCCCTCAAGGCGCACTCCTCGGCCTGGAAGTCCCAGGGCCGCGCGTCGATGTCTGGGGGAGGGGCGGGAGCAGACGACACTTTTAGTCGGAGCTGCCGGAGTGTCACGCCTCCCCCTGGCGGAGGACAATACCTGACATGGATGGCCTATCAGGGAGGCGCCGCAGCTGTTCCGAACGCGGCTGCCGCAGCAGGGGCCAACGGGGAGAGATGACAGGCTCCTCAGAGCCTCTCCCCTTTCAGTTCCCATGCGAATGAGGACTGACAGACATGTTGTGTCACTTCACTTTTCCGGCTCAAAGGAGAACAAAAGCTTCCACTTGACACGCGGTTTAGCAGAAATAGCAGAAGCACAATTATTTGAAAAAGTTGACAAAAAACTTTGTGGCACTGAGTACACAAAGTGGGTGACCTACTGATTAATTTAGGCTTTCTGAACAAGGACTGGTGTGTGTGTGTCGGAGTGGGTGTTGCTCCATGCTGTGCCAACTGCAAGACTAAAATATATCTCCCGCTGTTCTTCAGCTTTTTGGTAGCTCTATATGGGCATGATGGTGAGACGCTGAATTAACACGGCTGCAGTCTTACCATTTCCGTAGGCCCAGTCGTCGTTGAGCCGGTGCCGCACCTTCTGGTAGATGGCGGACATGGTCTTCATGTTGCTCTTCCTCCACTGCCGTCCCAGATACTTGGTCTGGATCTTGAGCAGCTTGAGGACATAGAGCTGCATCATGGCCTGCTTTACCTTCAGCGCCCTCTTCAGGATGGGAGCAGACTTGAAGACCACCAGCATCTAAAGAGGAAGTGACTCTGAGAAACAGCTCCACCACTGCCCAGTTCCACTGGGATAAACCTCCAACCATTTTATAGATTCATCACTTAACAACCGTAACACCCTTCTCACTGCAACAGTATCAGTGGAGCTTCCAGATACCAGCACAGGGTCATCATGCTTGATTACATGGCGATTTGCTGTATGAGTGAGTTTTACTACGACTCCACCCTCACCATGGTTCTGGAGTGCTTCCATTTGGTCAGTTTGTTGAGAATCCTCAGCAGATTAATACAGGAGAACAGGTTCCGCCAGCAGAACTGGTTGCTGTCGCCAGCTTCCTGTTCAGATAGAGATAAAGCCGAATACAGGGTCAGGGAATTGTACCAGAAACACAAACACACATACACATATATCTCATTCCTGAGTAGGTTGAGAGAAGTGGTTGAAATCTTGTTGTGTGCAGACATAGATTTCAGACATAATTTACAGTGCCCGTGTGCCTTATTTGTGACTGATGTTCAAGTTAGAGAGTGTAGACTCACCAGGCTCTCAGCTGTGAGTTCAGGCATCTCGTGAACCACACAATGAGGGAAGTCCAGTACACAGATACTGCAGTGAAAACCCAAGGAGGTATACAGATTAGAAAATTAAACCAAATGTCCAATTATTCAAACATTCAACCAAGAGATTACTGACCAATTAGAAAATGAGCCCAAATATTCAATTATTTAAATATTTACCCAAGAGATTATTGACCAATTACTTGGATCAGCACTTGAATGATTGCCCATTGCAAACAAAAATTAAAATGACAATCTAGATTTTTAACCTTTTTCACTGTTCATGGAGGAGAGCCTGTGGGGCTTGCATAAAGTATCACACAATGCATTGATGCTGATACATTTCCTGCCAGAAAATGACTGAGCTGAGTAAGTGAGCAGCTTAACAACAATTATTATTCACAGATAGAAGGAAGTGGAGCTTCATACAGTGCTTGCTAGGGTGCTAGGGGACAGAGCAGAGATACACTGTATTTGACCTTGGGAACTGCAGAATGACAAAATACAGAATGATTCCAAATGCACATGGCTTATACAGGCTATTCCCCACACAATGCTGTGAACATGCTGGGCACCGTATTGGCGCAACCTCCTCTCCCTCCACTGGGGATGGGGCTGACTGTCGTCACTGTGAAAAATCGTTTTGTAATTCACACCTGAGATCCCGGCTTCCCCACTGCCTCAGAAAAAGCCACCTGGTTTTTGCTGAGTGCGAGCGCAAAGTGTGATTCGTGAGAGACAGCACCCAACACCCCGACGTAGACGCACTTCCTTCGGCGCGTGCGCGACCGCCACTGAGAGGCACTTCCCTTTGATTTCAGCCCTACCTGTTTTTGGCACTGATGTAGGACATAATGTTCTGGTTGAAGAACTTGAGGATGAGGGGTATGCAGTTGGCGAACACCAGATGCTGAGAGACGAACTCGAACTGCGGGGAGAGAGGGAAACAGACAGACAGGCGTCTTAAGAGCCACGCTCCGTTCGCACAGCAGCAGAGGAGCTGTGCCTTTAAACTGTGAGAGAACCCTCATATGATACGGTTGAGATTTATTCCCATATCAAAGTCTCTCCATACTTTATAGAATGAAAACAAAAAGCTGCAGGGAAAATGGTTTCCCCACAGCTTCCTTCTAACTGGAGATGCTAGAGATATGAATGACTAGCTGAATCACCCACAATTGTTGTACACTACATAAACACCGTCTCTCAGTGTAAACGTGTGTGCCACCTCCCTTCTGTAACCCAGTGAGGTGACATGAGGGGAATGCTGGAGAGAGGGAGGCTTCTAATCAGCCAGAGCCATGGAGGGAACGATGGCTCCGCTAAGAGGATTTAGCCAATCGGTTGATCCCAGAGGTGCGCCGCGCACCGCTGCCGGGCCTGCTGGGAGCTCCTGCGGATCAATGAGTTAACCCTTTCACGAGCTCTACTGAGGAGAGAAATCAGAGCTGCAGCCCTAAACAGCTATCTGAACAGCTAGATTTAAAAAAAAAACAAAAAAAAAAAAAAAACAGTTCATACGCCTATCTCTCAATGTGCCGCGGTGTGTTTGTTCCTTTTCTCGACAGCAGATGGCGCCGCTCCATTGCCTGCACTAGGGCTCTTTAAACACCATTTATTCTGGATGTGTAGCTGTTTTGATGCGGGAATGGGTATGCTGATATACCCCTGGCTATTTATTATACATTCTAAAATTTTCCACTACACTGTTTTATTTACAAGCTCCCCTCACAATGCAAGTGGAGTGCCAGAGCGATTACAGCACAACCCTGTATTGCTGCACTGAGGGGTATTGATGTGCACGCTAGCTGCAGCCTTGCCAGTTGAAGCAACTAGCAGCATGGGGATAACAGGCAAAATAAGCTCCTTTAGACTGAACCCAAATCCCTCTTTTTTCCATTTGAATGAAAAGAGCATTTCGGGAAAGCTGCTCCTTTATGATTCCTGGCCCTGCCTGATGCCTGCTCCTTCCAGGTCCCCCTTTTCTGTCGGCCAGGAGATGAGTGGTGCATTGACCGCGCTCCTATCTGCAGGACATGATGGGTAGAGCTGCCGCTCCCACCTGGTAGATGTGGTTGAGCTTGAAGTGCTTCAGCAGGAGTAGCAGCAGAGCGGAGATGGCCTTTACGATAATCTCCTTGTGTCTGTTCACATCGATCCCCAGCTTCATGCTCTGGAGGACTGTGACCCTGGATTTCAAACAGAGATAGAAGCAGCTCTTTGTAAAAAGCGGTTGGTGAAATAAAAGCACTATTCTTTGCTGTATATTATCAAAGCTGGTGCAAAAGCTGGTGCATTTATTTCACTTGATTTGGGAACAATGGGAAAATAGCCTGCTGGTCAGGTGAATTTACACAGTTTAATCAGTCAGTCTGGTTTGAAAATGGAAAGGTATCACCACCCAGTGTGCTCACAGTAACCCATGCTGTAAGTGTGTTAGAGGAGCTTTCTCTTTCACAGTGACCCACGGAGGAACCCCAAGGTAAGCAGCTCACTTACGGCATCTCCTCTGGCAAGACGTCTGCCAGGATGTTAATGGAGTCCGTCTTGGCTTTGGAGGTAGGAGCTGCAGCCAGCAACAGCTTCAGCAGAGCTATCTGAAAAAGGCACAAATACTTCCATCGTGGTGGCAATGATCATGGTAGGTACTGTATCCATCACTTTGGCAGCCGACTTCAAAACCATACAGAGATATGTGTGCAGAGTCCAGTACATATTTCAAATACAACTGTTGCTAATGTATAAAGACACATGCTGATGGATGCTGGTGGACGCTGAGAGAGAGGATCTGTGTGGTCGTCACGAAAAAAAAAAAAACAGGACCGAGACACTCACCACATACTGGGAGAGGTTGGGCAGCATCCCCAAGTACAGGGTCTCTGTGGGCGTGTCTTCCACCTCCTCCTCTCCCTGACCAATCAACATCAAGGCTCAGATGGAGGCCAGTAAACCAATGAAAACAACACGTGTCCTTTCACACTGACACACGGTGAAGTGGGTAAAATGCTATTACCAACCATAGTCATGGGGCATTGCTGCAGCTCCTCCTCTCTCTTGATCTGCACCTCTGCCAAGGAGATGTATTTGTGCTGGAGAAAGCAAGCAGTTTACCAATTTACTGAGCCACTGTCAATGTGTCACAGCAAGCATCGAATGAACACATCTAATACAACGGGAAAGCAGCTAGATGTCTGGGAATTAGCAAGCGCTGACAGATGTTAATTAAAGTCAACAGACAGAGGGAAAGGGCACTCTTTCAGTGAATAAGTGTGTTTGTGTCTCCCTTTGTCTGTGTAATTGATTCCCAATGTGCCAGTGCAAAGGTGACTTGATCCTCTCTCAGATAAAGTACATTTGACCTGCTGCCCTTCAGTTTGTGACTTTAAACACAACCTGCTGCAATATTCTCAGGGGAAACTTCAGGTCCATACACAGCAAGTGAGCATCACTTTGCAGAACATCTCTCTGAGAGATGTGATTTCACTTAGGTGTCTCTCTCTTGGAGAGGGAACCTCATTTAGGAGTCTCTCTCTGACAGAAGGAACCTCATTTAGGAATCTCTCTGTGGGAGAAGGAACCTCATTTAGGAGTCTCTCTCTAGGAGAAGGAAGCTCATTTAGGAGTCTCTCTGTTGGAGGAGACACTTCACTTAGGAGTCTCTCTCTCTGACAAGCAGCGTAACCTGTCTCTGTCACTCTGATTCAGATCCCTGGGTCTCACCTGTTTAAGGGTCTTCACGCTCTCATGGATGGGCCTTGGCAGACCAACCAAGGTTTCTGTGTCACTGCAAGAATCATCAAAGAAAAACATCTGTCAAGTAAGCAATGCAGAAAGCTAGAAGCCAGACATCTGAAGCATTATCTCAGCCTGTTCTGGTGGCAACGTCATGTGAGTGCAGTTTTGAGCATGATCTTATCACATCAGTGGTCCTCAGATAAAGAAAATTACAATATATCTGACAGATGCAATAGGACTGAAAAATAGATTCTCTCTTCTGTTTTGGCAAGTGCCACAAAACACTTAAAGCTTTTTTTGAGAAATCCCAAAAGCATTCCCCAGCACAGAAAGAAAATAAAACCTCATTCTGTTGTTGTTTGTGAAAAACAAGCCCCTAGGGATAAGAATCTGTCTGCCCACAGACCGCCCTGCTGGCTGTAAAGCAGATCAATTCACGAGTCAAGCAGACTTATTCAATACACTAAACTCTCTGATTCCTGTCTGGAAAATTACCCTCATCCCACACAAAACTATCTGGAGGTCTCTCATAAGGGGACAAGCTGCGGGGTGTCAGCAGTGCCAGAGCGGATGCCCAGAGTGGAGTAATGGCGTATTGATGGCGGCTGACAGTGCCAGGCACAGAGGACGCTCATTGGCATGCAGTCTGCCATGTCTGTGACAGCTGGGGAGACCATGGTCAGCGTAATGCCCCCCCCCCCCCCCCCCCCCCCACCCCCCAAAATCCTGCACGGCTCCGCCTCACTACAGCTGTGTTGATGTCTTCTCTTACCGAGTGCTTTTTGAATTTCTCTGTAAAATTCCTCAGCATGATATTATGCATTGACCTTATGTGTGATGATACGGCTTCTTCATTACCTTCATGATCCTCATCACTGACTGACTGCGCACAAAATGGACAGGAGATTACTTGCAGTTTACTTGCATTATGATTCCCTGCTGAGGCACTGCTGCTGTATCCTTGGACAAGGTACTTAACCCAGAATTACCTCAGTAAATATCCAGCTGTAAAAATGCATAACATGTAAAAAAAACTGTAACCCATGTAAGTCGCTCTGGGTAAGAGCGCCTGGCAAATGACAATAATGTAATGTTATGAATAGCTCACCCTGTGGAGGTCTGAGGTGACCTTATGACAGTTCAAACACAGGGAGATACTCACTTTCCAAGGGTAAAGCCGATGAATTTGTTTCTGCTGGTCTCTAGGAAGTGCTCAATGTCCTTCTCTCTGTGTGAAAAACAGAGTCCGTTAGAGCAGGGAAGTTTCTTGTCACACGGTCGTGCTGTCTGTGCACAGATAAGCATCTCTCTCGTGCCGCCGGCTGATAGCGCCACCAGAGCAAATTTCACGGAGCCGCACAGAAATGCGCCCGGCGATCTAAGCACATGCATTACTGCGAGCCCTGAAGCCCCATCAGTCACGCCCCCACGCTCAGCCTCCTCTGTGCTGTGAGTTTGGGATTTAATCTCCACACGTTTGCTTAGTGAACGCTGCACTCCAGCTCGGGGATAAAGCAGCCGACTCAGGCCGTGCCGGTAAATAATGCATACGTTTAAAGGAAATGAGGAGGGGTTAATCTGCCCCGAGATTTCATCTCCCACTCTCCACTCTTCCTGTCTGTGGGGATGCATTATTCATGGGCCAGGTGCTGCTGACACAGGGAAGGCACGGCACTTTCCAAACTGGCCGCGGCTGACATCTTGCTGAGGGAGAATGCGTCCGGGAGAGTTACTGTGTCGCGGTGAACGGGGCGCGTGGGAACGGGGGGCGGCCATGTCTCCCAGGCCTTCGTCCTCAGCCCGGTGATGGGTGCCATCTCATCGCTGTGACAGGGGGCCGTTGAGCGCTCGCTGAGAGGGACCTGAGATGTCACTCTGGTCCCCTCTGTTATTACGGGCTCCTATTTTCCATTACCGTAAAGAGTCTGTCGAACGCGAGACGGAAACCCTCGCGAATAAACAGCTATTGAGAGCGTCCAGATGGCTGTATGAGGCTTAATTTAGGTTCTCTGTGCAGTGGGTCTCCCGTCACAATCCAGAATTAAGTGCATTACATCCAAGAATAGGATGAGGATGTAGAGAGAATCTCTGCAATGATCACAGATGGAATGGCATGAGCACCACAGTATTACTATCGCTGCCAACAAACCATGAATGCTGTTGTATTTTTACTCAAATATTTGAGTTAATTGCATTGAATTATTATTTGAGGTAAAGAACGATGCCGAAAGGAACAACTGTCGCGCCCTAGATGGAATTCCAACTAATGACCCTCTGAGTGAGGAGCTCAAACCTTGTACTGACACCCTCCAGCAGCTGTATGAATGCAAAATAAGAACACATCCAGTATTTGTAAGGGTAAAAAAATTAAAGTCATTCCTTTATTTTATCGATTTTTTTTGCTGTGAATTGAAGAAGCAGCCTGAGAAAACAAAGTGTGTGTGTGTGTGTGTGTGTGTGTGTGTGTGTGTGTGTGTGTGTGCGCGCGTGTGCCTGTCAATCATTTATTCAGTCAGTAGTTAGTCACTCCATCACTCACTGCCTCTCCATCTCTGATTGATGTTCCCTTACTTCCTTCACTTGGCATTCGTCCTCACTACATGAGCTGGAAGTAGAATCGGGCTCATTTAATAGGCAGTCTAGAGAGGGGAGCTTCATCAGCCTTGGCTGTTTCTTTCTCTGTTAAACAGCGCACCTCACCTGAAGAGGGATTGTTTCTGGTATCACAAGTCATTGCAAATTGAAATGAGTGGAACGGCATCCTTTAACTCCGTGATGGATTGGAAATCTGTGGTAAATTTGTTTATCACAAAAGTGTAAGTGCTGTAATGACAAGAGGCTGGCTTGCTAGCAATTTCCCTGATACACTTCTAACTAGATTAGGGACATAAATCAATTTTATAATGTGATTGGCATTATCACTTGGGATCATCTACCACATATTGTGGTGGCTGCTGCCTTGCCTTTTGCCATTTTTACATATAATTGGGATCCTCACATTATTCTATTCAAATCTAGCCCTGAAATGGACTGAAAACGTCTTCCTTCCTTCATGGCACTGTCCTCCACTTACAACCATCAATCATTAAACTCTACACCTCTTTAAATATTTGGTGCACATGCTAAATTGAGAAGCCTGACTTCAGTTAACTTTATCATATTAATCTTAATCCAATTCCTTGAAACAAAATTAACGAGCTAACAGAGGACTGGCTATCCCAAACCAGAAAACCTGATCTGATCCTGACCTGCTTAATCCTGCTTTGTTAATTAACCCCCGGGTCTCCTCTGGTAAATAGACAGCCAATGAGATCCCGGTTTCTCTTCTAAACTGAGATCTGTGGGGCTTGGGTCTCTGGGCACATGTTCAGGCCGCAGGTCTTCCGGGACGTCAGCCGTCCTACCTGACTTTGGGGGCCCAGGGCAGGCCCTTGGGGAAGGACAGCCGCTCAGTTGGAGGACGCAGCAGCGGGAGAGGGGGCGGGGGCTGGATGATCACGTCCCGGTCCAGCGGGTCCACCTCGCCCTCGATGCCGCTGTCGGCCTCGTCGCTGTCCTCCTCCTCGTCGCGCGCGTCGTCGTTCTTGAAGGGGTCGCGCTCATTGTAGGTGTCCAGGCTGTCCTGCTTCACCAGGGGCTGGAAGGGAGGGAGCGAGGGAGGGGAGACAGTTAAGCACCACGGATTTGAATTGGTCCCACGCTCCTGCCACAGGCTGCCTGGGCCTCTGTGTGCACCCTGATCTATACCCGGGGGGAAAAACACAAGGGAAGATTCGTTTCAGTGAATCTTTTCCATGAGCCTTCTGTAAATGATTAAGGACTTTCACTAGACGAAACAAAACACTTGTGAAATTTCCGTGACTGTCCATGCTACTTTTGTTAGTATTCCCACTTTGAATAAAATCAGCAAATATTATTAACACTACAAATTACAGTAATAGCAATAATAATGACAATAAAATGAAATGTAATTATAAGGCACTTTTCACTCAACTCAAAGCAAATCAAATATAAGGAGTCAATTTCATTAGTCAGTTTTTTAAATCATATATTGAAAATCTGTGAAAAAAGGAGTGAACCAGAATACAGGGCAGTCAAGGTGCATACAAACATGGAAGACCCACTGGTTCATACAAAACAGGGAGTATGAAGAATCAGTCAACTTCTGCAGGGCGATCACCTGTAGAAGGCCAAATCAAAATGCTACATCTTCAGGCCACGTTTGAATGTGGCAACACGTTTTGGCCTCTCTGCCGTGTTGTGTACTTGGGTTCCACAGTGCGGCTAAAAGCTTTTGGTTTTGGGAGGCAAGTGATGACAGGAAGGTGATTCTTATTCTTTTTACTGCTTGTAGATATGTATAAACTGCCCTGTGATGACCCATCCCCCACCCTGACCCCCCCAAACATCTGTTCTTCACCACCTCATTCACATTCATCATCACATACCATTCACCAATCAGCATTCAAAGACCGGGGAGTGCTGACATCGCCCCTTCGCGAAATCTATTAAAAGAGCTTTCAGTTTCACTTACAGGCAATGCTTATCAGGCAATAATTAAAAAGTCCATCCGACTTACCATAAGATTTGACTCCAATATAAGTGGAACAGAAACCCTTCAAAATCTCCAAGGCAATTTGGGGCCAATATTACTCCAACTCCAGGGAGGAGACACACTTCACAGGGTTACACATTCCAATTACAGTTAACTAATCAAACCAATACTCCAATTTCAATTGAAACCATCGGCACAGGGAAATTAAACGGCAACAACAGAAAAAAAAAAAAGGAAACGTGTGAACGTAAAACAATAATGCAGGCATCAGGCATGGGTTGCGTTAATTCAGCGTTATATAACATGGTGTGGTTTGAGGAGTGAAAAAAAGAGCGGTGATGACACATGGCTCCGGTTCCATGAAACAGTCATTCTGCTAGTGGAAGCAGGTGGCCAGTGCACTCTTGCCAAACCTGAAGGAGATGGAAAGCTACAGTGATGGCTGGAGTATCTGCTCCAACAGTGGGAAAGCAGCCTGCATGACACAATCAGCCAGCCCTGTCCGTCAGTCCCCTCCGTACTGTCCAAACTGCCGTGGAGGTAGGGGTGCAAGACCAGCCCAAGACAAAGAGAAACGCGCAAAGAAAAAAGGGAATGAGGGTAAAGACCTGCTTCCTGGCAAAGGGACTGTCTCCTTCCAAGCTATCAACAAAGGCCGTCTGTAGGAATACAAGGAAGAAGGGTTGAGCACCAGGGAAGAGACGATTATGCAGACAAAGCCCTAGACTGCTGGTTGAGTGGAGCGTTGATGGGGTAGGGTAGGGACTAGAGTGGAGTTATCTGCAGTTCACACACGGATTGGCTTTCTAGTCAGGCAGTGCTGTTACAGAAAGTCACAGGGCTGGGTTCCCTGAGACGGAGTGGTCTGCGTGTGTGTGTCCGCGTTGTCTGCGGTGTTAGTAGGGGCCCTACGGCTGTCGGGGGGGGGGGGGGGGGGGGGGGGCAGTGAGGCGTGCTTGGGGGGGGGGGGGGGCGTGCGGGTGGGAGCGAGGGGGGTTGGGGGGAGAGGGGCGGGGCGTTACCCTGCGGCTGCGGCGGCCCCTCTTCTGCTGCTGCTGCTGCTCGATCAGCTCCATGGCGGAGGCGGGGGGCGAGGCCGCCCTCATGCTGCGCACCACCTTGATGCTGTCCTCCGGGAGGGGGGGCAGGTTGAGCCGCTCGCGCCGACGGACCTTCATCTCCTGCAGGTCCTCGAAGCCACCGAGGGTGAACTGAAAACACACACGCAGGCACACACATGCACACGCACACAGAACGACTTACATTATTGACTTTTAGTAGACACTGTTATCCAGAGCAACTTACATAGGTTAATATTTTCTACGTGTTCTCCATTTATATAGCTGGATATTTACTGAGGCAATTCTGGGTTAGGTACCTTGCCCAAGGGTACAGCAGCAGTGCCCCAGCAGGGAACCGGCAACCTTTCGGTTATGAGTACTGCTCCTTACCACTACACTACACTGCTGCCACACACACACACACACACGCGCACGCACACAAATGCACAAGCACAGAATGGTGAAAATGCAACCTTTCTCCCACTGAAAAAATTACTCATAAGAACATTCAGATTGGATGTAGCCGGGCGACCGTAAACATCGGCTAAACCCATCCCCCGTCTTAGCGTGATGCTCCTCACACACGTTTCCAACTGCTCGAAAAGCCTACAGAACAGGAGGAGCCAACCGCGTCCAACAGCAGAACAAATGGCCCGAGCGGAGACAGCAGACTGATGGTGGGACGCACCAGAATGGTCTTCCAGAGCAGAAGCAGCACTTTCTTCATGGGGAAGTGGGGCGCGTTCATGCTGCAGAACTTGTTGACCATGGTGAAGAGCAGCAGAGCGAAGGGCTCTCCGTTGTACAGAGGGGACCCTGCCGGGAGGGGGGTGACAGTGTGAGGGCGGGGCAGGCAGGGAGCGATGGGACATCTCGCTATCGGTGGCGATGCCATATGCTGAAGCAATCAAAGGACTCTACTCTTGACTGGAAGACACTTTCCTGTGGCACTTCACATTCCCATGGAAACTGATGATCTCTGAAGTTCTGCAGAGCTTCCTAAAAGCCACATTCAACAAAGTACAGTATCTACCAATTACCATGTAAGACAATACATCATTCTTCTTCCTAGGTAGAAACCATCTGTGTGTTCCTTCCTCCAGTTTCTTCCTTCATAGTTGCCATGTTATATGTTTATATTTCATATCTCATGTGATTTTCTATCCCTCCTGACACTGCCACATTTACCAGAGCTACTGGGCCTCTGTAAGGTTATGTTGTTAGAGGTTGTTTTAGAGCACAGATCAGCCTCAGATCATTATTCATGCAATCTCCAACTCCACCTCACAGAGCGTAGCGTCCGGCCCCTCTCACCAAGCTCTGTCTTGAAGGTCTCTCTAGCGGTCTTCCACTCCGGCCGGTCGTCCTCCGTCTCCACGCGAATCGTCTCCACCATCAGGTACATGATGCTGAGGAGGACCCTGCAGAAACACAAGACACGGCAGACGAGACTGAAGCCAAGTGCCTCCAGGATCACGTTCTCCGCCAGAGACCTCAGGACTCTGAAAGCTCTCGCAGTGCCATATGGGGCCAGTGGTCTCTCATGATGCAGAGGGCAATTAGAGAAAATTTTAGTTACACAGCCTACATTAGAGGCTCCTTTTAAATGGAGTACTATGGGCTCCCTTTTCGCTCAGTAATTAATGAAGGTTTGTGGAAAAGTGCTGACTTTCATAGCCTTGTGTTAAGCTGCTTGGAAAAAAAAAGCGCTGGCTCAACTTCTAGGTGAGAGACATGTCGCTGCACAGACGAGAACACACAAGATGTCAAAACAGGTCAGAGCGCATTTGCGTGCAATTATTTCTTCACCTGAACCGGGGAGTGAATCACTCTCTCCTTCTGCAGCGTTCAGGTGTTTGGGATGTGTGAGGTGAATGCTGGGAGAGAGCGTGACGGGGCTGCCAGAAGAGGCTGGCCCGGGCCCCTGGGGGTAACCAGCGTCTGCGAGTCCTCACCTGAGTTCGGTGCTGTCGGCGAGTGAGATGGCTGGCTTCCTCACCGCACTGCTGCAAGCCTGGTTATTACTACAAAGCACAGAGAGTCTGTTAAACACCGAACAACCAAGGAGATAAGGTACAGGCAGAAAGGGCACCCTACTTGGTACTGTTCCATCTCAGAATTGCGCAAGTCTTTTCAATATAAACGCCCTTAGTTCTCAGGTCCTTACTGACAGAGCAGGTGTGTTAAAGTATGGAAAGGCAGCGTGGACCAGGAGAGTGCTGTAGTCAAAGGAGGGAAGTGTGCAGAACAAAGGCCCGAATTAAAGCCTGACGGGAAGTCGATGAGGCCTGCACCACACTGCTCCCTGCGAGTGTTTGAAGTGGGGATTAGACACTTCCTGTGCTTTTCCTGCCCATGTCAAGAGGGAGCAGAGCTGCTGCTTCATAGCCGGAGCTGAGGGAAAGGGCCGGGGGGGGGGGGGGGGGGGGGGGCAAGTGGCAACGGGAATTGCCAGTCCCCAACATCGCATACATCTGCTGGTAGCAGAATAATCAGGAAGTCCAGCTCCCGCGAATGAAGTATGTATAATTCATCTGTGGAGACACATTGGCACTAAGGTGCCACTCCAGCGCTAGGTAAGAATTAGCCCTGGCAAAGCTCTCTTATTAAACAGGACCGCAGGGGAGCTCTACAATATTCACCGTGAAGCTGTTCCCTAAAATGAGCAATGATGTCACCGTTTCCAAGCGGCCCCTTGGGGGGGGGGGGCTACTATAAATAGCCTCAGAGTTGCCGCCTCACTCTACAAAGAGCACCTCCCGGGGTGAGGTTCACTCCTGCCCTCACTCACAGCTGCTCTCATTCGTAGTGACCTCACCTTCCCAGTGCGGGAGGACAACAACTCTCAGGAAATAAACTGCACAGAGCCTTCCCAGCACAGGGTGCTGAGGGCCGGACACATTTACCTTACGAGTGAACATGTTTCAGACGGAGATATCCTGTAGAATTGTAATTTCGTGATACGAGATGGTAAATTAGAGCTCAGAGACTGATCAAAGTGCTGGGTTTGCCTCCGGGAGTGGGGTAACCTCACGCAAACAGCTGACGAGCAGTGACACAGAAAAAATGACTGTAATAAAACTTGCATTAATTGATTTTCTGGGCACCCTCAGGGATGTGGAGAGGAGGGGGTGGGGGCTGGGGGGGGAGATCTGGCTAATAGACCATCACACTATCCATGTATTTTCTGGTGTTTTCCTGTATTTTTCATCTCTAACAGGGAGGAGCTACTAACAGACTTCTGCACAAGAGTTTGGGGAATCACATGACATTTCACTCATTTAGCAGACACTTATCCAGAGTGACTTCCAGAACAAAAGAACAGAAGTATATCCATTCAAGGTGAATGAGTGACAGTGTCAGACCTGGCTAACAACACTCCCAGACCAGTGAGTGTGAGCTCAGCACTATTCAAGCCCTACCACTTGTGCAACCCGACTAGACCAGGGAAGCCAAGTATACTACCATACATCATAGTCACTAGATCGGGGCAGTACAAAAAAAGGAGCTACGGGAAACCTTGGGCACTGCGCTGTAACATGTTTTGTGTGTTTGTAGGGGAGCAGGCATCTGGAACTCACTCAATCTCCATGCTGAGCAACTCCAGCAGGGCAGTGAAGGTTCCCATGTCATACAGCAGGAAGATGTTGTGCCGGGACCAATGGAGCACGTCCACCTCTGTGTCGCACTCATCGAATACCCCTGAGAAACAGCAAGGGAAACAGGAAAAGGTCCCGTTCTCAACGTCTGGGATGTGATCACCATCACCGTGTCCAACAGGAGGCTTCTCAGTGGCTCAGAAGCGCTGAGCAGCGCCCTAGCCATGGTGGGGTGCTGCTCCACATTTACATTTACATTTATCCATTTGGCAGACGCTTTAATCCAAAGTGACTATCCAAAGTGAGGCAGAGAACAACACAAGCAAAAAGCCACATAGGAGTCAACAATGTTAGAAGTGCTGCATGACCAAGTGTCAGTTGGCCAGACAGGGGTACAAGCTAGCTAGTAGAGACAGGAGTGCATTAAACCATAAAAATAAATTAATACCCCACCACCAAAACCTCATTACCTTGAGCCAGGTAGAGCACAGCACGGGCCACCTTCAGCCTCTTCTCCCGATTGGTCACCTCCAGCGTGTCCAGCAGCCTCATCACGTAGGCCTTCTGCTCAGGGAGGCCCAGCTCGACCCACTTCTTCCCCTTCACTGGAAGAGATGGGGGGGGGGGGGGGGGGGGCTGAGGTCATGTGACTGTGAGAGTGCCTCTGAGGGCCTGGCCGAGGCTCTTTTTTTTTTTTTACACGCGAGGAGGATTTCCCAGGCTCAGCCTCCCTCATTAAAACACACTCACTGCAGCCAAAATAAACACTGCGGGGCATTTACAGCTTAGCTGAGATGCACAAGGATGTGGATCCTTTTAACTGTTCGTGGTTTTACAAAACATGTATCAAGTTTAACAAACAAAACAGGACTCACAGGCTACACTGGTGAAGAGAACAGTGTCTGAAATGGCACAACAGAGTGAACCCTACTCCTCATCACGCATTACCTTACATTGCATGATCAGAAAATATCAAAAATAACCATTGTTTTCCATGTAAACCATGTGCATCTGCAAAATCTGACACTATTGACGTATGCAACACTATTGGTGTTACATTTCATTATCAATATTCAGCAGATACTCATATCCAGAGCACTTACATAGGTTACAGTTTTGACCTGTTATCCATTTACACAACCACATTTACTGAGGCAACTCGGGGTTAAGCACCTTGATTAAGGCTACAGCAGCAGCAGCTCCAGCATGGAATTGAACCAGCAACCTTCTGGTTACAAGCGCTGCTCCTTATCACTATGCTACACTGCTGCTCGATATGCAACAATAATGCAACGCTGCCATAACACATCCAGCCTGTGACTGCCACTTCTCCAGACAAGAACATTACACCTGAGAACCTCAATTAAACTACTAATCTGCTACTTAGCAAATGCCAAAGACCTCATTTAGCGATGCCTCATTGTTCCTATGACAAACACAGATCGTTTACTCCAGGAAAAATAAATCATTTCTCCCTAAATGAAAAACAACACTAAAATTAGAAGCAATTATTTTAGATAGACATCAGAGGATGCAAAAGTGATTTGGCATTGATGAACTGTGGCACACAGGAGAAAAAAAAAAAAAAAAACGAAATAAATGGGGACGCTCTCAGTACTGCAGCACATTGAGATGCAAACGCATGCTGACAGCTCATTGTGCAAAGACTTTATGCAGCGGTTGGCAGGTGGGAGCCGTTGCGCTGATGCATTTCATCAAAGCCATCAGGTTTAAGGGAAAGTGAAGATGCGCTGTCTCGGGAAGACTGATGCGGCGAGCGAACGGAAGAGACACCTGGCTTCTCTCCAGCACTGAGTCCTGCTGTGGTCAGACTGTGGTCAGTTCACTGCCTGTATGTGCAGATGAAGCGGCGGTGTAGCACAGTGGTAAGGAGCAGGGCTTGTAACCGAACGTTTGCCAGCTCAATTCCCTGCCGGGGCACAGCTGCTATACCCTTGGGCAAGGTACTTAACCCAGAACTGCCTCAGTAAATATCCACCTGTATAAATGGATAACATGGAAAAATTGCAGCCTGCGTAAGTCGCTGTAGATAAGAGCGTCTGCAAAATGCCAATAATGAAATGTATGTGGACACTGGATCTGAAGGTTGTGCCAGCTCAATGAACACACACACCCACTAACACCTGGAGTCCGTCCCGAGGAGAGCACTGAAGCTGTGGCACACTATTGACGTGGTCTCCGTTGACGCTGCCAACTGTAAAGAGTTATTGGCATCTGCACGACTCTTCTCGGGTCTTTTATACAGTCACAGTGCTCAATGTCACAGCTTTGACTAATTCCCCAAGAGGCACATGCCAATACGTGGTGCTAAGGGGCATGAACTCCAAGCTACTTAAAATGGCTGAACTACAAAGATGAAGTTTCCTGTACTCTGCGCCCCCCACCGCCCAGGAATCGACTTTCACAGTGTCACTCCCCACCAGTGGCTACATTAATATAAGCACTGAATCTATTTTTTTCTTGTTTTGCACAGTTAATGAGCAACCCAATTTAAATGAGGGTCACCCATCAGATCAGGATTCTGTGTTGCTTAATTGTGTCTGATATGGTAGCATTACCTCTGCTCACTGCAGATTAAATCATGTCAGTTACGACAAAAATAAATGGTAGTCAAAAAGAGGTTGGATCATTTTTAAAATGATTTTATGTATCCCAATCTCTGTTGTACTACAAATTAGAATTAGAAAATGTCTTACAGGGAGGTGCAAAAAGTTAACACTACCACGTTAGACACAAAAGTTTAATGTGGTAGTAAAAGTTAACACTACCACAGCAGACATTAAAGTTTAGTGATGCTGAAGGATGACTCTTACTAAAACTAGAAAGATCGTTAATCTTGAAAAGCGGATTCAGGACCATTATCGGTTTATTTCGCTACTTTATTTATTTGTGTATTTTGCTGCTCGCCAGCCATCGCTGTTCCACACGGCTTAGAGCCATCTCTAACAGAGGGAAATGTGAAATGTAGAGTCACTCTTGTCTCCAGAGATCTCAGCTCAGACAGGCTCACAGGCCTCTCACACTTCTCCATCTGCAGCCACGGCAGCTGAGAGGAAGTTTGGGAAAACAGAAACGAATAAACACGCACTGCAAGCGTTTTATATCTCGCTATCAACACGGCACCAGAGTGTTTACAGGTGAAATGTCAAACTGAGGTCATCGCTTGCAGGCGTTGGATCAATCTAGAAAAAGAGAGACAGAAAACAATGCCGACGTTGTACAGCATCTATTTAGGAGCGATTTGCATGCAGCTACAGTATATGGAGAGATAAACACTGACAGTTTCTACAGTTTTCCCAGTCAAGGAAACAATTTCATCTGGTTAAGCCCGAACAAGCTCTACCAGCTTGTGTAACTATTCAATCTCAACGAGCTCCAACTGTTTTGAGAATTCATAAAACAAGAGCTGTCACAATGTATAAATTCTACTTAACTGGAGAAAAGTGTGCCTGAAGCTTATTTTTGGCTGTGTGCGGCTAGGCATACAATGTAGATAAACAAACCATTACAATTCTACACCGGACTCTTTATGTCCCCAAAGTCAATTTGATAATAACTGTGAAATTAATGGCTGAAACCGACGACTGAATGCGAGAGTAGGAGTGAAAGGCCATGCAATAAAAATCCCGATATTACCGCACATATGTCTAACGAGCAGCGGGCTCCAGGCCCGGCGGAGAGATGCTTCTGTTTTCCTCAGATAACCGCTCCATTTCCTCTGGGCATGTGGTCTGTGTGAAGATCCTGCTGCTACAGCCAAGCCATAGCTCTATACACCAGACACACATCATATGGTTTTGGAGATGACAGCTTTGGCCTGGCTGTCAACATGGCGGCTTTGCCCCTGATGTAAAAGGAATCTTTTAATGCCTTTATCGAACCTCCCCCCCACCCTTCTCAATATCCTTGATCGTTGCGCTATGCCCTTGTCGAGTTAGCACTTCTCAAAGGGAGTCTTCCACACTACAGTGCTGGCTCCCTCCTGGACGTCCTATTGACAGAACTGTAACGAAGATCTCCTTGATGCCTCCGAGTCTTGAGAAAGGGATCAGCGCGCTGCGAAGGATTTCAGTCTGATCACTAAAATCCCTGTTATTAACAGTTCATATCCCTGCTTCAAACAACTAGCTTTCTCTGCTTGGACTAACATTCCTTCCACTCCAAGAGATTAACCTTAATATGCTGGCGAATGGCAACAACCAGAGCTCTGCAACCGCTCACACAGAAAAGGAGACATTTTATTCATAACAGTGTCTATTATATTACTGCAATGCAGACTCTGAGACTCTCGAGAGACACTCTGACACTCAGGATTTTGAGTTGTAACAGGTCACGGACAAAAGATAAAAGCTGAAATGACAAAACATGTTGTCTAATAATACAAAATGTCACAGACCAGTCAACAATACACAGGGCAGCTCTGTTTTACTGTTGAAGATTTAAGAAATTCAGCACTTAAGACCTCAAATCTAAATCCTGCCTTATAAGCGATAGCGTCTTTGATCTCTTACATCTATAGGCTCTGAAGCCAAGGCTCAGCATGGGGTTTCTCGATCAGGAGGGTGCATACGCCGTCTGATTTAAGATCTCACGGCCACAGCTCTCGCCAAGTCAGGGCGGCGGAAAGACAGACGGATCAGAATGTGTTTCTTTTATGTGTATATACCTTCACCAGGTGTGCACTTCAAACACTGGTAACATTTGACACAGACAATAAATGATTCAGTGTTAAAGGGAGAGCAGGAAATATCAATTCATGTATGTGTTTTTGTTCATTTTGAGACAATTACTTATGCTGAAATACCCACAAATATGTGTGATTGGTTCAACTGTCCAGTCAGAATTCCCCAGATGCCATACAGAAGCACCCATTTCTAGCATGGCACAAGAACAAACAGACCTTTCTTTTGATGTATTTAATAATAATAATAATACATTTTATTTCAGAGCGCCTTTCAAGTCACCCAAGGACACTGCACAATAAAACCAATATTTGTAGTGGCACCTTCAAAAAAAGGCAAACCAAAGTCATTTAATGTGCTTAAGACGTGAATGTAACACGCACCATGCAGGCTCTCACCCTCTCTCACACACACAATCACACACCTAGTTTATTTGACAGTCGACTGAAGAATACAGATGCGACAGCACATAAGTGGCAGACGCTTTTCCTACAACTCAGTAAGCAAACGAACACCACCATTCGCTGAGTGAAAACCATCTGCATTAAATGCTATGGCATGCTTGCTGACTGTTCACACATGTTAACACCTACTGTTGTTCACCCAGCAGGCAGTTGTGGTCCCTGAGCAATTATATGATTCAGCCGCACTGATGCCAAGCAGACAGCCCCGGTCCTGCCACAACTCAACAAATTGTGCAAGGTAATAAGGTAAGGCTGCAACCAAACCTTACAGTATACACAATAAACAGTTCTGGCTGCATTTCTGGTGTTTACACCTGACCACCATTCTAAAAATAAACATGCAAAATTTTTCCACTGGAAACAGTAGGCCTACACTGAAACTAGAGCACAATGGATTTCAATGGGATCAATAATTCTGAAGGCGAACACAAGGTGTGGATGCAGCCTGCTGCTCGAGGAACTAATGGTTGTGAAACGGAGCCTGCGTTCTCCTGCTGGGCTGGTAGAATTACTGTTGCCATGTCAGACATGCCCCGGTGTGACAGAGAAGTGAATGAATCTCACTGGAACTGAACCAGGTACAGCCCTTGCCCCCGTGGAGACCGCATTCTACAGCAGAAAGCTACAGGAAGGATTTGACTGAAATACGCTGTTTTCCTTACAGAACACAGGTGATATGGTTTCTCCTTATTCATACACAGAAGTGCTATGATTTCTTATTCACACATACACAATCAGGAGCCATTAGTTTCTCCTTATTCACACATACACACACACACACACAGGTGCCATGGTTTCTCCTTATTCTCACACACAGATGCCATGGTTTCTCCTTATTCGCACACAGGTGCTGTGGTTTCTCCTTATTCTCACACAGGTGCCGTGATTTCTCCTTATTCTCACACACAGGTGCCATTGTTTCTTCTATTCACACACACAGGTGCCATGGTTTCTCCTTATTCATGCACATAGACACCATGGTTTCTAGCAGTCTCATGGTGCTTTCTACTCTGTACAGATGCTGCTCTCTCACCGTGTATCACAGCTGCAGCTGCAAATATGGCCTGTTTATAGAGCCAAGCAGCCAGAAACACTGGCAAACATTGGCAAAGCGTCCCTTGAGAGGCTAATCTCCATTCGCCAGAGAAATCATTCAGTAAGCCCTGGGCATGTGCACTAAACACACAGCTAGTACTGACCAGGGACCTATGTACACACACACACACACACACACACACACACAGCTCTGCAGCGCACTGCTGACTGTTCGCTTTTTGCTCTTCCGAGCTGCAGACAAGTGGAGATGTTACACCTGGGAGCATTCAGTTAATCAGCTCCTTTAGTCCCTCTCCCAGGGATCACACAGAGGCATGTGAGCAGACCGAATACACCTGTCCCTCCTTTCCTCAGAGGCACGTGAGCAGACCCCTCACACCTCTCCCTCCTTTCCTCACACAGAATCACATGACTGTATCCCTCACACGTCTCTATTTGCCATTCTTACAGGGTTGTGAGGATCTTGACTAACAGTGGTAGAAAGGCACCTCGAAGAAAAAAAGGCTAAATGAGTTTAGGCTGACTGGGTAACATTTCCACTGCCACAAGAGTTAAAATACAAAACAGAAAACCAACACTGGTACCAGAAGGAGCAGCAGTGTCTCAAAATCCCGGAGCATTGGTGGTCAACAGGTTCTGCTCTGTGGACAAATGCGGATTGTTCCCCTGAAAGATAATACCGCCTGACCCAGTGTACCTTGACTTCTGAAATCCTCTTCAAAGCAATCCCTGTTGAGGCCAAACTCCGGCTCCTCTGTGTAACTGTAGAGCTCTGTGAGAGACAGAGACAGAGACAGAGAGAGAGAGAGAGAGAGAGAGAGAGAGAGAGAGAGAGAGAGAGAGAGAGAGAGAGATGACATGACATCAGAGAGGCGTCCAAGGTGGCTGCACCTTGAACTTGCCAGCTGTCCCAGGCAAGCGCCCTGCTTAGTCCTTTCCTGTGTTAGACTATGACAAAATAATAACAGTAATAGTCTCCTGGACAGGGGGAAACTAATCCAGTCAGTTCAAAATCAACTTATCACACTGCTATATCTAGGAGCATTAGGTTAGTCTGTGCTTGAACTCTTCACATTTGGAATATGCTTTTTCACAAATAACAGCGACCACTGTTATTCAGGTAAGGACGCTCGTAGAAATTGGTACTGCTGAGCTTACCGGAGAGTTCCGCCGTCAGGCTGTCAGTGTCCCCATACTCGAACTCCAGGTTGGGCGACTCCACCGAGCCCTGAAACAACAAGGCCCAGAGCGGTGACACGCGTCCGGGGGACTCCCACTGCACTGCAGCTGCACGGACGTCACCTTCCGCCACAAAACCCTCTCACGCGAACGCACGCTTTAGGAGCGTTTTCTCGTCGTCTGAGCGCGCGAGCGTGGAAAAGCGACCCCTTTTTTTCCGGGGCGGAAAAGATGAACAAGAGGGCGCAGGAATCAACGTGCCCCACTTTCCCGAGTGGATTAACCGCAGCTAACCAAAAAGCGCTCGCGTCGTGACATTAACTTCGCCTCATGGTTAGTCGGTGCCCTTGGGGGCCTAAGATACGTCTGCGTTCCTGGGCGCTGCCTGGCACAGACGGCACGGAACGAGCTCCACTGAAGCCGGCAGTGTGTTTCATATACACTGTGCCCAAAAGCTGAAACCTGAGCTCTCAGAATCAGAAGGATACGGGGCACACAGTCCACTATTATTAGTACTTGGGGTGATTTTTAATGAGAGGAAGCCAGATTTCCCTGTACTCCTTTAATCATCTACAATTACAAATAACACCACTCTAGATATGCTAAATTGCTACTGCACTCCAGATATCTCTCTCGCATTCTGTATCATTAGACAGGACAATCTGTTCCATATTTCAAATTCTGAACACATTAATTACAGCTAATTAAAGCCACAGTCCAAAATTGGAGGTTACACAATCAAATTTGTCTTTGACTCGTACATTATGTCGCATTGTTGCAGACAACAATGCAGCACGTCATTTCGCCCACTAACATCTAAGACCAGAAGAACACGCAGTCACCGGTGCCATACCGATGTACCAATCTTGTGGCCCACTCATCTTTGGTTTTGACAAAATTTCAGAAATGACAGCCAGTCATTTTTAACCATTTTCCTAAACCTGTCCGCATCTTAAAAGTAAAATAGTTAAAAATAGAGAATAAAAATAAAAAAAAGAGTACCCTGCACTAATTTTAAATGCAACCATCATGTGCAGCACTTCCTTATGCATTTAATAACAACAGCATTCAAAAATAGTTGTCTGAAGCCTCAAACTCACATTCACTGTAATAGGGTATTTGTTAGAATTTATTACCTCCACCGGTCATCACCCACGCTGAAGCTGAACTTTGTGACCTATGGAGGAGCTTCAATTTTGTTGAAAAATTAGGTCTGTACAATAATCAAGTAAAACATGTTTGGTATCCACAAGTGATCATTCAATTGAATGGTGAAAATACATCACAGGATTGCCAGGGTACATTTTGGTGAGATTCATTTTCTTGGCAATTTTTGTCACTTTGCATGGTCTTTGAATGCACAAAGGTTCAGGAACTTGGCTGTATGGTATGTTAAATATAACATTTGAAACAAACAACAGCTGGTGCACTTGGCATGTTATGGCCCTACCCTACTGGTTTGGCTGGTTTTCTGTGTGTATAACTTGGCTGAGATATATCATCACATGGCTCTCCATAAACTGCATGTTCTGATAATGCAAAACATCCTATTTGCAAAGAGCACTGAGTCACCAGAGCCCTTGTGATGAGATTTGTGCAAAGACGACAGCACTTTCTGAAGAAAACATTCTTCTGAAACATGAACTCCCCTTCACAGATTAAGTTATGATTTTTAAAGAAACTATGAACCACACACAAATTACCATGTATTGTACTGCAGGGTAAAGTGTTGGTGGTTTAAAAAAAGATTAAGATTAAAACCCCTGGTTCAAATTCAGTTCTGGTAGTTAACTACCTAACTGTAGTTACAAAATTGCACTTTAAAATCAGGGAACCTTAGAGCATGAGCTTTGCACACAGCAGCAGTAGCAGTAACCATGAAATACCAGAAACCATGCATCAGCCTGTGAAAATGTTGCCAAGGGTAAGTCTAGAGCTGCATGCTGAGAGCAAAGGGTAAAGTACTCACTGAGAGTATGATGACCTAGATGAGAACTCAATCAGAAGAGCAGCCACAACAAACCTTCTTCACAGCAAAACAGCATGCTGAGCTCTGATCAATACATTCTCATTTTCCTTTTCTTTTTTTTTTCCACAGAACCTGCTTCAGCGTGATACCTGTTGCATCTGGTATCAACTGTCTACATTATCAGGAATACCTGGAAACAGGTTCCCGCATCATCCAAGAGCGAAGAGCATGCCCTCTTGCACAGTGACTCCATCTTGCTTCCTCCATCCAGAAAAACAGCTGCTGGGCTTCGCTCTCAAAAACACACAATCACTCTGTCTGCAAGGACAGATGGTGGAGAACGCAGAGCACTCAAATTAGACACACTGGAACAAGCACAACATGAGGGGTTCCCCCCTGTAACTGGGGAGGCGACGCTTGCACCCCCGCAATTTCTCGAAACATTCAAGAGAAGATTCTCTCAGCTTTATAGGGTATGACGGCCGGAGAGAAAAAAAAAAGGCCAGACTAGTAGAGGACCAAAAGAGTGTCAATTAGCGAAAGAATTCAGGGAAGGCAATCTGGCAGCTTCTACAACTGCTTGGCCCTGATAAGTCATTAATGTTTCAGTAACTGTGCTTAACATTTGTGCTATGAATACTTTAAATACTAATGCTTTTGTTAGAAAGGGCAGCAGGTCAGCAAAGCTCAGTTATACACAAAGTGATAACTCCTGGACAGCCACACAGGGGAACATTAGGAAGAGGTGACACTATTGTGACAATTCTGCAAGGCATTTTTTTTTACTTCCAGATATGCTGAATCCCATCAATTCAAAGTTAACTACGCCAAGCCATTCCAGTCCCCTGTACAAATTATATAGCTTGTCAATTTCAGAAAAAAAAGCTTCATTATATTTTGTCTGTGGCGAACCTAGTTTTCAATTAAAATCACAAAGCGACCAACTCCATGTCAAAAAGCAAGAGAAAATATGGAGTGTTGAAGGAGAAATACACAGTTGTACTCGACAGCTCTTCAAAGCTGCGATCTATAAAGGAAAGCATTTTGATACTGATCCAGCATGGCCACCCTTGGGCATCAGCAGGCTTCTCTGGCCCAGTCAACTGCAAGATTACTGCTAATAATAATGCAACTGGCAGTGCAAAAAGCAAAGCTGGATTCAGTACAGAAATGTAATGCACCATGTCAGAGAGGAAAACCAGTGGGGCATTTGCCCAATGTGAGTCGTAAATAGCATGTGCCCATCAATACAAAATTTCAGTTTGAACATGCATCACAGAGAAGGTATCTCCAAGACAACTAAGGTAAACCTACTTGGATTACACTGGCTGTTTCAGACCTGTAACAGCTAAAAAAGGGACCAGGGCATGTGATTAAGAGGCCAGTTGTTCGAGCATGCTGGAAAGACCCCTATAAACACAAAGGTGTGTCTTTAGATTCCACCTGTCTGCAACAGAGTCAAGTGTTTCTCCACAGCACCTAACATTAAAAGCATGTCTGCAATTGGTTATTTGTCATAGCGGTGAATCTCTTCATTGCCCTAGAATACTAAGGCTGGAGAGACCAAGGTGCACCAATTCTTTATCAAAAAACAAATAAATAAGTAAAAATTCTGTGCTCATCATACATGAACGAGAAGTCAAGTTGAACGATTTCAAAAGGCACTAGGTTTTTCTGAAAAGATATAACTGGGCTGCATATCCAAGGGGTGAATTAAAGATGCATTTCCTTCCATTCTCAGTGTCAGAATGAATTATCAGTTGACATTTCAAAAGCTTAACAGAAGCACGTTGAAGCAAAACATGGGGATTTCCAACAATAAATTCTAAGGTAAATAGGCAAAAGAAATATGTTTAAATGCATGTGGTGCAATGCACATTTTTATTTTTTTTTTATTTAATTTTTTTTAACATCAGTGTCTGAACAAATAGGTCATAATTACAATTATGGACTGCTATTCACATTTCTGTAAAATGTATAGCATAATTATTCAACTTATGAGATTGCATGTTAAGGTAGCCGCGACCGGTCACTCTCCCATATATTTGTACCACAAATTCTAATATAAGATACTCCCTGTGTTATCAATTGCGGCGTGAATGATGATCATATAGCATTTTCCTCCCTCCAAGATCATCTGCACTGATGTGTCCATGTAAACAATAACAAACAACAACGACTACGACGACGGCGACAGCGACAACGCCAACGACGGACTGCGTTTTTATCAAAATTACAGAATGTTAATTGTGAAATTCGCTTCAAAAGTCATCGGCTCGGCGTTCAGCATTAACCGAAGCCATGGATCACGACCACGAAGAACGTCGCAGACGGTGCCCCGTAACACTGAGTGATCTCAGGTTCATACATATATTTTTGGCAGTAGCCTGCACTGTCACTAAATATCAACTCTGATTAAGCATGCTTTCTAAAGAGGTGGTTGACACGGGCGTTTAATGCTCCGGCACCAACCCCTCCTCCTCCCGATTACACTGCTGCCGGCGTGAATACAAACTGGACACGGGTTCTTCGGATTTACCTCCGAATCCTTTCGCTGATTCTTGAACAGTTCTTTCACTTTGGGAAGAGGCTTCTGTTTGTTGCTGTTATTAATATTATTAATAGGTACCTCCATTTCGTCCGCCTGCATCTGCCAAATCCTGGTCACTTTTCACCGCAGCGAGGGCATTAGAATACACTGCTAGAAAACTGTCACATTGACGCCAGTTGAGGATTCCAAGTTGGTACAGCCGTCCCTGCCGATCTGATTGGATTACTGGGAAACATACAGGGCGTGGTTTTGGGAGGACACGGCACGGCGATTGGTCGAGAGTCTTGTCCATAATGTAAAACCAATGCTGGGGCGGGGCATAATTTTTGGAGTGACATTGGACTGTTAATGTGCACATGCCTTGAGGCGCCAGCAGTTGAAAATGGGACAATATGTCAATTGCTGTGGATGAAATGATTGAACCAAGCGTCGTGGTATAAAAATCATGTTTTGCTGATTATTTAAATTTGTTCTGCTAACAAACCCAATTTATTTGGTTGACATCAGGGAATGACAAACAGCAGTGAAGGCAACTACAGGCATGGGCACACAGGACACCAGGGCTGTATTGTACCATGTACAGCATATCATTGCCTTTAAACCATGTAGCAGCATCATTATCATTAAGCTACACATTCATTTTAGATTTAAAAATAAAATCATACATAATGATAGATACATTTGCAATGAGAGGGTTCATTTAGATATAACATGTTACATTCCACGTAATTACAGACCCAAGTGGGAAAGTGGTAGCCATTATCTGTTAAAATCACACCACCCCACATCTAAATAAACCCCGTTAGAATGTGCAGCATCCACTGAATAATTTGTTCACCGTGGGGGAGAAAAATCATTGCGGTCATATGCTCATATCACATGTTTCAAAGTAATAGGAGTACGTATGACTGATCCATTCATATGTTGGGCCTTTGCTGCCCTCTCAGATTTTACATGTAAGACTTATTACCGTTAATACCGAACTAAGTTGCCAAACAAGCGGTGATTTTAAGAGGAGGGTCTCCCTCGTGCACGGCTCTGGGTAATCTGTGCTGCATGAGCAGAGGTGAGCAGAGATGAGCGCTCGCGCCGAGACACTTCAGCCCACACAGAAAAGCAGGATTAGACCTCAGCGTGTCAATGGGATTTCAGCAGAATTTAACTGCCTGATTGGACTGTCTCTAGGTTAGTTTTATTCTGCGTCTCTGAACCCGAGAGCCTCCCTTAAGACATATTTGTACGCTCTATTGATTTCCTGTAATGTTTGTTTTCACACAGATTGCGAGTACAGTAGATTACTATCAATCTTTGTACAGTTGTTTTCTAAAATGCAAATGTCCCCAGAGGATTAAAAAAAAAAAAACAAAAAACAAATGACTTGTGGTTAAAACTCAAGCTCATGAAGCCAGACTATAGTCACACTGCTAAATTATATTGAAGTTAATCACTAGACCGTGAGTGATAGAGCCACAAATGATTCCGGGTGCTCTCCTGCCTAAAAGGAGGAGGAATTAATGAATGCAGCCTCAGACGGGCTCCTTCGCATGCATCAGATATTCCTCGGACCCCTGGGTCTCCCGGGAGCATTGTGCTGGGGCTGAGTGCTGAGGGGGGGACCCTCCTGTTGGTCACTTTCATCAGGGATCAGTGACTGATTGAATTATTGATTTTGTACAGCAGGGGGGGTACTTAAAGAAGATTGCTTCATAACGCCCCCCGTTCCTCAAAAGCCCCTGTGAGAGCACTTTATGTGATATGATTAGAGTCTACAGTTTAATGAATCCGTGAAAGAGGTCATCTCCCAGTGAGTGAACTTGCCACATGAGGGCTTTAACCACGTATGGGGGTGGGGGGCTTTGGGACGAATGTCTCTCCATTGGTAAATCTCAACGTCTGACCCAGTGCACCTGAGCTGCTACTGTGTTTTGTAGAGGCGAGGCAGCATCATAGGAGAGTAAAGTTCTGTGCTTAATAAAACCGTAGCAAACTTTTGTTACTGGAGTTGAAAGTGAAACAGTTCATAAAGATACAGAGCCAGGCCATAGATTTGATTTGATTTGATTTGTTTTGTAATAAAGCGGTTCTACAACCTGACCCGATGAGTCATGTGTCCTGGCATCACAATTACAGCAGGTCCCTCTGACCCTCTTCTGACATGCTGTGCGGACTCGAGCAAGGATTTTATGCAGAATTCCATGCTTAAACACGACTCAGCCAGTCTCGACTATGTAAAATCCTGCATCATGTACATACGCCCATCAACCTTACGACCAGCTTCCAAATGGCAGTTCTGAGGACAGTTTCACACTGAATAAATTTTGAGAGAATGCTCCACTTTATCTTCAAAAAACCTTTGTACTCACAGTGACAGTGACAGTTCCAACACCTCTTCAACATAATGGGACCTAATATCCCTGGGACACATTTCAGCTAATAGGTACAGTGAGCTGCGTTTATCAACAAAGTATAACCCTGTTGTGCTTTTTACAAAATGCAGGTACAATAATGTTGAGAACACATATGAGTTAACATGACATACAAGTGCTATTGCCTCTGCAGAGCGTGAGGCACAAACCGAAAGAGTATAAATCACGGTAAGAGTATAAATCCTATCAGACGCAAGATCCACAGGCACCTGGCCTGGTGACATTCCACGCGTGTGTGGTAACCGCGGGGGGGGGGGGAGAGAGGCTGTCCCTGGCCTTCAGTTTGTCAGCGCCAGGGCGAAGGGGATCGGGTCACTGTCAACTGGCAGCAGCAGCTGCACCACCTCCCTTCCCCCCCCCAACCCCCCCACCCCCCCTCTCTGTCACAGCTTCCGTACTCCCACACATTCCCATCAAGTCTCCACGAGCCTCTCTCGTATGCCCACTTTCATTATTAATGCAGCCTGTCGCAGGCCATCCCTCACTCCTGCTCCCTCGGTTCCTCTCACGATTTCAGGGCAGAAAATTCAGGCGTGACACTGACACTGCAAATGACAGTAATAATAAGCTAGAATGTAGGCAGCGAGGCCCACTTCTTGATCCTCACTCCTGAAGCTCCATTTGTGTTCAGTGCCATCCTATAACCTCTCAGCTGTCTTAGGGGGCCATACAGCTCTGTGTTGCAATTTATATAACAAAAATAATTATCTGATAACATTATAAATGCTGTAAGTGATACTTGAACTGTATTATGTTCGGTAAAGGAAATACACTACCACTCACATTGGACGAATCCCAAAAGGGGTGTTCTAATCAATCATTTGGTCCACATGACCTTCACGAGATAGTGTAGGCAGAAACACAAAGGCACAAGCCTTTGCGGATGAGAAAGTAGTGGTCCTGAAATAAATATTTACAGAGAAGTCAGGTGGGAGTAGAAGTCCTGTTTTATGGATTTTGTCCCAGCACATTGCAAACATACCAAAGAGATCTTACTGGCAAGTGCCTGGCACAACATAAAAAGCAGTGTAGTGCTAACCACTCTGAGAAACCCGTACCTCCTGCTCTTTAGGGGGAGGGGTAGAAGTCCAGCACTGTACTTCTTTCTGGAACCGGACTGAAAATGCAACTACCATCTGTCTCAATGGGTCCCTTCAGCCTGCTCAGAGACTGGGGGTGGGGGGTTTGGGATGGGGGGAGAGGGGGCGAAAGAGATGCCCCGATGAATCTGGAGCACTAATGCGACAGGCACAGAGCGGCGCTCCGCGGCGTCAACAAGCGCAAGGCTAGCCTTGCATCCGCTGTGCACAAAACGCGAAAACGAGCAGACCAAACTACAAGACGCTTTCAAAAGCCGAACATTCATTAATTGTGTACGTCATTTATCACACTGTATGCCACATCTGGTTTCTAGTGAAGAAGAATCCAGATAAAATCAGCCTATGTACCGCCAATGCAAATAACTCTGATTGCATACTAGTGATAAGGTTCTGTACAGTGCATGAATTATTCAACATCTTCAACTTCAGCATCTCGGGTTGAAAAACAATGAAGGAAGCTACTAGAAATAGAACAAGTTTTGAAGAAAACATTTCAATTGTGCATTTTATCAGTCCTGTTCCGCATGGAAAAGATGCCTCATCTTACCTCTGGTTAAAGGACCCCTGTCATCCTTTGAGCTTAAACTGCTGTAGTGAGAAGGCACCATACACATATAAATTACTTAAAATAGCTGCGGCCATTGCCCTTCGCCAGGCAGTGTTTCATATCGCTCGCCGTTTCATTTGATTTCTCTTTCTTCTGATCCTGTCACGAGCCGCTATTGATTTTCCTCTTCATTTGTGCTTCCAGCGGACCACTTTCCTGAGAGCCATTACACTGTTACCTCATAGATGTCTGTGGAGAGCTGTTTTTTTAAGGCACGGAGAGACATTGCAGTAAATTATCTGCCATATACAGGAATGTGTCATTTTCTTCACACCTCTGATTGACTCTAGATAAATCGCTACAGTCGGTAAGGGTGTATTTCAGCAAATATTGGCACAACAGAAAAGCCTCTTCCATATTTTGGATGTCAAAATGTCAGCAGAAAAAAAGACAGCCCAACATCATACCTTTGACAGAAATGATTGATACAAATGTATTTGTTTTCATTTTATTTTTATTTATTTTTTTAAGATTACAGATTTATTATTGCTCATCTACTATAATCACTTGCAATATTTAAAACATTGTTTAGACAACTTAAATCTTGAGAATTTGTGGTTTGCACTTAAGATTTACAACGATAAATACAGCTGATTTGATTTAGTTCCTCTCTTTAGAGTTTATCATCAACGTGAGATGCTGGTGTCACCCTCCTCCCATGTGATGTTACCACTGAACAACGCTGACAAGTCCACCATAACACACAGGCTGTGAACTTGAGACAACCGCAGCAAAACAAAACGAAAATCCTGGAAACACATAGGAGCGAATGACAAAAGAAACGTACGAATAAGAAACCTTAAGACAATGGGTATAATCCTGCAAACAGATAAACATCAACTGCATAAAGGATGATTTTTAAAAACAGCACAAGTAAAATTAGCGAATAAAAGTAAAAATACAGGTATGGATAACTCACACAAACTGGATGATGTCGTGCTCGGGCAGGAACACAAATGATGGAGACGCAATGTACTTTAGGCTGACAAAATGACTCGGTGGAAGGTGTCACAGTTTATGGGCTCGTACGAAGGGGCACAAAGGGATGAAAGTGCGTGTGTAAGGAGCTCAGTCACAGATAAAGCTAGTGGCTCACTGCAGCTTCCAGTTGGGATCAGAGATGACGGGCTGGAAGGTCTGAGGCACCGCTGCAGTGCACATCCCATGACAGTACCTCAGAAATGAACCCAACAAAACCGCTGGGAACAGCTTACATTTGTTGGAATGGACCAGAACAAGTTGCTGGTCGTTACGGAGCAAGTCAGTACGACACTAATCCAGAAATGCAACACATAGTCTATATTCCCTTTATTTAAATAAAAGTTCAACTGAAAAGATCCTTATTCTAACAAGGTAAATTTGTCTGCATTCGTTATATAAGTTGTGAAACAAGGTCCCAAATTGTTATGTGTACATGCCAACCATGAACAAGGATTCATGAATTCTTGCCTTACCAAACTGAAACCCTCAGCTGCACCAATTTGGGTCCAACTGGTTTAGCCTTTGTTATAATCAATGAATTACAGCTGGTATATACTGGGCATTATACAATTTCACAATGTCAGAATGGGGCCAGTAACATCAGTACCAGACTGGCCAAACATCTGTTTCCTCTCCATAATAGTATCATCTTCACATTATATAAAACAGGGGCTTCAGCACAATGAATTTTACAAGTAGTACATCTTATAACATTTAACCTCTAATCATAATAATGACATATTGGTAATGATCTTTTCAAAGGAAGGGAACGTTAATGGTGGGTGAAACATACACAAAAAAATTTCTCTATAAAAATCTACATATATATATACCCCTTGTGATGATATAATTGCCTGCCATGCCCACATTCACTGTAGACTGAAAAAGCAAAATATAAACAACATGAATTCTGATAACTCCTGGCCAAATACTTTCTCGTTTTCAACACTGGCATCATTTGACTGGTTAGAAACTTTGACATACTGCACTACAGAGCAACTGAACATCAGAAAAGAGGAAATTAAGACGGACTGAGAGAGAAATGTGGGCCCCACAGTTTGGTATAGTGTTTGAGAGACGGGGACAGAATTCGGCCCCGCCAAAATGACTGTCACCGTTCAGTTTACTTCAGCTAACTTTATTCTGAAGCAGGGGAAGAGAACCAAAGATTCCGAGACGCAAAAAATATCTCATGGTCAGCGCTACAAAAGAAAAAGACGATATGACTGGAACCCACCCGCCCCCCGGACATCCCCACTCCTACGACCAGGCCGGCAAAAAGAAATTCTGGGTCAAAAACAAACACGGTAAGACTGGAACATGTGCATCGTTTTGTCAGGAGCCACTACAGACTCCCTTTCTTACGGTTTTCTTTGTATAATCTCTAGTGTTAATTTCAGGGCGCCGTCTCCTGATGGATTACGGGGGATTGACAGTATGAGGGGAAGGAGAATGAGAGGATGTAGGTAAGCCCCAGGAGACAGTCCCTGGGTTGGCGGCGGCAGGGGCGGCTCACAGAGGTTAGAGTACAGTAATCGTAGCTTTAATAAATAAATCTGCCATCGCGCGGGGGCCTCCACGCCCCACACTCCAGCTGTGCGCGTCTCCCCCCTCTCCGCAGCAGGTGAGACACGCCTCCGCTCCCCCCCCCTCCTCGTGTATTGGTCGGTACGGTTGTGCAGTCTGGTATCTCTTTAGGTCGAGTCGCCTTTTCCAAGCTGGTTAATACCTTAAAACGAAGGGAAAGGCACTGGCGTTAAAGCAGGACACTGCGCGGAAGGGACATTATTTAATGATCTCCCCCGAGGTCAGAACTGATTAACTTGCTAAACTTTCATCACAAATGGCCCAGATTATACACCGCGTGACAACCTGTAATTGCTTAAATTGTTTAATGAAAATGAACGTGTGTGATAAGGTATGACATTGTACATTTTAAAAATCATGCAGCACTGAAATGAAGGCCATGTGTGGATGTTGTCAGCAGCATGTACACTGCTAACCTTAGCCTCCTGCTGTCTGACAAACGTGATTAATGAACTCCACTATAAGCTCTTCACGGTCATCTTTATACTTGAATCCAGCCTTGAGACGGTGCAGAAGTGCAGTGCTGCACTGCAAGAACTCGGGGACAGGACCAGGGCTGCCTGAAGGTAAGACTGTGAATGTTTCATGAACACAGTGGAGAAAAGGCACTGAACTAAAGCCTCTCTCTGGGGGGCTGTTTCTGGAGGCTTGGACAGTATGTTTATTTTTATTCAGCATATGACCTATTAATTTAAACCACCTGTCTGTTTTGACATGGGGCAGTCTGCTTACCTGTAGTAATTTGGCTTAAATGGCCCGTTTTTGTTCAAACCCAGGTACTTTGCTTGCTCGTCGGTCAATTCAGTTAGATGTGCATCAAACGTTGGAAGGTGAAGGCTTGCTACATACTCATCTGGATCAACAACAACAACAAAAAAAAATCACATATAAACCTAACACAGTTTTCAGGCATCATTCCTTGATAAAAACAAGGACCACAACGCATTCACAATCAAAATGACAAAATGTGTAAATGACATAACACATTTACCAGCCGCATTTTACCAAGCTAGAGAGAGACCAGCTGGGCTGCAAACATGTCAGCAAATGCATTTCATCAACACGGCCTGTTCTGTGCCCTCCTTCCATGTGCCAGACACACACAAAGAAGACACTGATCTCTAATTAATGAGCGAGGAATGCATTATTCCCCATTATAAAGACTTCATCATGTGGTGACTGTATTCTTAATGAACGTTTTAAACGGGCATGAGGTTTGGCTGGATTTCGTCTTGTTTGGGCCGGTCTCGGCAAAGCAGAGGCGATATCCCCCGCAAAAAGGGCGTGTTGCTTTTCAAGCCTGACTGGGTTGAGTTTTCGCGGCGCTGAGCGAGCGCTCTCGGGTGATATTGCAGTATGCAGGATGCGTCTGACAGCTTGACCTATATTCTCCGCGCTCTCCGCCAGCCTACTGCGGGAAAACAATGCGCAGCAGACAGGGAAAGCACAGAGCCCTGGCTCCGCCCGCAGACATACTGTCCCCGATCCCTCCGTAAGGTGCGCTCGACTGTGAAGCATTCGCAGCGCAGTCTGAGGAGAGGGAGCTCGCGGAGGGCAGCTGAACCCAACCCCAGCGCTGTGGTGTAGACCCACTCTGAGCTGAACACCGTGTGTTCAGTAAAATGTGAAACGAGGCACTTGGTGTTACACTAAGGAGAAGGGGAATGTGGATGCCAACACATAGATATGCGCATTTTTAGTAAAAACAGGGAATGTAAGGCAATGTGCACATTTTATGAAGCAAATATGTTGCATTATTGAAAATTAATAATATAATAAAGCAGCTCTTGTAAACTCCATTACACGTTTGTCCAAATTTTGCAGAAAATGCTGCAATCAGTGGAGGACTGTATACATCAAGTTCCTTCTTCTTAAGTCTTTGAATTGGTCTGTCAAACAGTGGAGTAAAAGCAGGTCACTTAATCCCCAGAGGCACGCTGAAATGCCTGTACACTCGTCTGACTGCAGGAGTGCGTGCTTGGTGGGCGGAAGGCCTTACCCATTTTCTTGGGCAACAAGTAGACGTCTTGTTTGTAGCGACCTTCAGGAGCGTTGTACAGCTCTATTAGAGCCAGAGCCTGCAGGACAGAGAGGAGCAAGGAGACGACACAACAGTCTCCATCACTATGGCAATGTCAGTGACTCACATGCTGCCCGAGGTCACTCCCCAGCCATGCATCAATGAGGTCTAGACAGTATCAGTCTCTCGCCCATTACTACAACCTTCCCACAATGCCTTGCACATGCACTGTCAAACAGCCTGAGCAAAGCACAGTTACCATCTCAACCAAACCCACCATTGCCTTGCACCCTGTCCTCTACCCGAATCTAACACACTGCCAAGCACAGTGTCACCCACCTCCCCCTCATATCATACACTGACAGCAATCCCAACCAAACAGTCACAGTAAACAACTCTGTCACATGCCTCATTCTGGTTCACTGCACCACATACTGTGCTGTGTACAGTAAATCTCTCAATCTCATATACAGTGACCTGCCTGAACTTCATCCACTGAATCTCACACACAGTAACATAGCTAAAACATAGGCATTGATATTCTGCTACATGCATGCGCCCTGCACATTTAACCTCAGGCACAGCTCTCACTTCCTCACCCAGCATTACTTTTTCTTTATGTGACGTACCTGGGTGGTGGCAGTGATGGACAGCACAAAGGTGGGTACTGTGGAACAGCTCAGGTTGAGGAGACGACCCTGTGGATGATCCAATACAGGCAGTCATTTGTGAGCGCACTATTCTAATCCTCTGCAGTGGCAGTATATCAAAACAGCGTAGCTCTGCTGCTAGTGATACCCTCTCTACTAGGGTAGCACAATGTCAGAATCCACACACAGCCATAGCGGGAGTAAAGGGTAGCTGGTGTACTCTACTACTCCTTATCTGCCCTACACTGCTCTGTTAATCTTGAGACCAACTGAATACAAGCCATTTTTTCAAAAAGGAAATTTTTCAAAGTGTTGTATGGCAGCTTATACCCATTCCACAGAGCCCATCAGGCTAACAGTGCACGCATGTGCATAAATTCCACAGAGGTAATGGCCTTTCAGCCCATTAAGGAAACCCTATCTTCATCTCTCAATCTGAGTAATGAAGGGCCTTATATGTCGCTCTGGGAAGTTCAGCATCCTCAGCGCCTTTCATTGCGCATCAGCTGCAGGCAGGTGCTGAGGAGCAGAACCTCCCGAGTGCGCTTTCTGAGCTCAGATCTGAAACTCCTTCAGCTCGTATCGAGTGATGCCATCAAAGAACAAAAAACAAAAGAGCAGAGAGAGATGTCTGATGATTAAAACCCGCGGGACTGAAAAAGCCCGGTGAGCCGAGCCCGTGAGTCTGCCTCGTCGCGGTCTCATTCTGTCACAGTTTACAACACACGCTTAGAGAGGTGCTTTACCGCTCCTTATCTGAACCTGCTGCATCTGTGGCTTGCCATGTGTTGTTTTTTTTTTGAACGCTTTAGAGAGGTGCTTTATCGCTTAAACTTTGATTCAAATGTCAGAGTGTTACACTATTGTAACTGATGTTGTGGTATTGTGAGGACAGTGTGCTGTATCAGAGGTCTGGAACATTGTAACTAAAATAACAAGAGCAACTTGTCGTACCGCTGTAACTGATAAAATGAGGACAGTGTCCTGTCCCGCTGTAACTGATACAGTGAGTGCACTGCTGTATTAAAGCGCTGTAACATTGTACTTGATACAGTGATGACACAGTCCTGTTTCTGAGCGCCATATTACTGTAACTGAAACAGTGACAAAGTGAGAACAGGGTGCTAAGTGTAGTCTCTCACCTCAGCCAGCAGCACTATTCTCTTGCCGTCGGGCCAAATGACGTGGTCCACCTGTGACCTCACACGCTCCCAGGTGAGCTCAGGAGTCCGCAGGCTGGCCTAAGGAGGGAGACATGACACCTGTCAGTCACTCAGACGGACACGTTATAGAGCAAGTGTCTCACTTTCAGAGACAAGACAAACACACACAAACCTACAGGTGAGTATATATCCCAGGGCTACATACCAATAGACAGGTGTACACATAGAAACCCGAACACCCGTATCTTTGAAAGAAGTGCTCCTTCGGGCAACCTCTCTGAAAAGATCAATCCTGCAGTCCAGGACAGTTGCACGCTGCCTCAGTGAATGCGAGGGGTCCCCGGCTGCATCAGCAGGGCTTACCACATCAATTTCTGTGTTGGAGTGCCCCATGTTGCACACAATACAGCCGTTCTTCATCCGGTCCAGGTATTCTCTGACTACCACGTTCTTATTGCCTGAAACAAGCATGTCATGAACAAATCAGGCTTTGGAATCTCTGTACAGCTACAATTTTTGTCAGCGGAAACACAGAAAAAAGTTCTCAGTGGGAAGGTGTCACTGAATGTTTGCTGCCGACAGAAAAAGGAGGGGACCATACTAGCCCCAACAGAAGGTTGTCATGATTATATACGGTGATCCCTCCCCCTTTTTTCCAAAAAAGAATTTTAAAAAATGATAAAATGCACACATATGGAAATTTCTCCACCAGTTGTAAATAAAAGTCCTGTGACCCTAATCAAAATGTCTTCTACATGGTGCTGTTTTATTTGTGGTGACACTGTATTTACTTACTTATTATTTTTGTGGCACAACTGTTGTCTGTCATTTCCTCTTCACTAACTACCATGTTAAAATTGGCATTTGTAATCCCTTTGATACCTGCTCAGATTTTATTCCACTTTTTTCAACATGGTCTCTGTACACAGGCTTATCCATTTTCATTCAGCTATGCTCGCTACTACTGCTGAACGAACACTCTATCCACAGGCGTCCTATGTGTGTATGTGTGTATGGATGTGCGTGTGTGTATGCACATGCAAATTTTGGGTAACTGCAAGCTAAGCCTATCCATTAATTATATATTCATTCTTCTCTCCAGTCTGATTGCTGCTTGAGATCTGCTTGTCAATGGGAAAAATTAACTCGGGATGAGATGAGTCTCTTTGGTAATTAATGCTTCACAGATTAATCCAATGTGAAACACTGTACAAATGACTCCCTTGCCTTCTGTGGTTTAGAAGTGACAATACGGATCCTGAGTTACCACTTTTATGAGTCAATACCCAGTCTAACTCCTTTCACATTTTACCCTTCTATAGTAAGCTTCCACTGAGCAAGAAGTTAGACCCATCACATGGTCAGGTGTTCTGCACTGTAATTTTACCCTTTTAACACTTGATATTCAAATTTGAGGGCAATATACGGTACATTGCACGCTAACAGTTATCCAGCAACAGACACTCTACCTGTGCAGGTTATAACAATGTCCACTTGCCGGATGACTTCATTCAGCTTCACCAGTCTGAAGCCATCCATGCTGAATGAGGGCAACAAAACAGATGTGTACCTCACTATCACACAATGTGGATGAAATACGTCTATCTGAATTAAAAAAAAAAAAAAAAAAAAAAAAAACACTGACAGGCATTAGAAGAGGCACCTTAATCTTAAACCACCGTGTTTTCCCCAGGGGGCTTCTCTCTCATCTCTTCCTATCCCACTCACAATGTCTCCGCCCCCACATCCACCCCCACCCCACTCCCAAAGCCTGTGGGCCACAGCCCCGCCCCCTCTGTGAGGCCCTGCCACTCTGAGCATGGCTGCTGACGTACCAGGCCTGCAGGGCGCAGATGGGGTCGATCTCAGTGACATACACTATGGAGCCCATGGCCTTCAGGGCAGCGCAGCAGCCTTTTCCAACCTGTGCTCACACACATACAAACACACACACACACAAACACACACACACACACACACACGCACACACACACACACACACACACACACACACACACACACACACGCACGCACAAACACACGCACACACAAACACACATATAATTCAGGGACATTCCAACACTGGTCAGCAACACACAAAATGCTTCCACTTCATTGGTGGGCTAGACTGACTGGCATTCAGGGAGTGACAGCTTTCATGTCTTGAATTCTTTTTTAACAGAGTGCCCTCTAGTGTTTGAAACAGAAACAACACACTTGGGGAGAAAGAACATGGAAGGACGCATGCATGAGTGCTCAGCTTAGGGAACATGTATAGTGTTTTTGTGGGCTACAATATCAGCTGTGAGGCCTAAGATTTGTTTGTGTTCACTAATGCCAGATTTATATGCAGTTACTACAGACTTGGCAAAGCCTTTAAATCTGGTACAAATTTCCAGCATCACTTGAAGAGGCCAAAATCTCTAATTACCTCTCCATATCCGCACACCACTACCTGTTTCCCTCCAAACATCACGTCTGTGGTCCTTTTCAGACTGCAGAGGGAAAAATGGAAAAAGTCAATGTTGCAAGTATGATGTGTATGGAATGAACTATTGAGACTCTTGAGCTTTCAGCCACTGGTCGCTCCCTTTGAGATAAAAATGGTGTACGTGCTTCACATTGCCAATGGTCCACCTACCCATCCAGAATGGATTCTCTGCAGCAGTAGAGATTGTCAAACTTCTGCTTGGTCACAGAGTCGTTGACGTTCATGGCAGGGACACACAACTTGCCAGCCTTGGACAGCTGGTACAACCTGAGCAGAGAGGGTCATGGGACAGGATCAGTACCACATAAAGCTGCACCTGGGTGAAGGTGAACACTGGTGAACGCCTGTTTGAGTCCCCTCAACCCCTTCAGTAATCCTGTGCATGCTTCCTCTCTAACTCACACTGGCCTCTGTGGATGTGATAGCACACACTCACTGTTCCTCTGAACTCAACACCACTCAGAGTTCCTCAGGATACCTCTCTCTCTCTCTCTCACACACACACACACACACACACACACACACACACACACACACACACACACACACACGTACATGCACTCACACACCTCTTTCTCAGGTGATCCTCACGGCCTGTACAAGTGCGCTGGTGGTAATGGGATCTAATGTTAAACCCCAAAACTACTTAACATTATCCTACCGAACTTCTCACGCTAAAACTCTCCATTGGCTTCAACAGACCAGCTTAACTTAAAAAAAGAACTGAATTCACCAGAGAGAAACTTAGACTTCACTTAAGGGTCAAGAAACAGAATATAATGCAGTTAATGCAATCACTTTGTTCACAAGTTCAGCTCATTCTGAAAGTTAAAACCTATGTTGAAGACTACTTTTGTTCCAACTGCAGTCTGAAAAAAAAAGACTACAGTAAGTGTGCTGGTCTTAGAGAATCAGTACTTTTTGGATTTGTAAAAATGTCACAGAAAAAGAGATAACATTCTTACAATAGATGAACATTTCCATTTCAAAGAGAAATGCAAGACATTTCATTTTTACAGGTCAAAAGTTCTCACACAGTAGCTGCAATGGCCTGAGCCACCACTAGATGGAGCTATGTCCATTAATCTTCAAGTCATCTTTTTACCAGGCAGAAACGTGGTGACAACATCTTTGAGACGTGTGTCCCACCTGTGAACCCCAGTAACACTCTCCTCCACGATTCCCTTGATCTTCTTGAACATGTTGGGGTATTTCTTATAGATCCAGTGGGTCAGGTCTCCCCCATCATCCAGAATCTGCAGGGGACCATAGAGGTCAAATCACATGACTTTTCAGTGCAGATTTAAGGATAAATGCTCCTTTGCAAGACACACTTTCAACGAGTTATTTCCAATAATACTCCCACAAAATTGGATACTTTCAAGATGGAACTGTGCATACGTGTGGTGGTACTCATTGAGATGCACTGCTTAATAAGTATTTTGCGCCTGTGTGGATGCAATAGATGCTTTTGGCAGAGAATGCCAGTCTCCTAGCAGCTCTGGTAGTAGGTTTAATGTACAAGCAATTTCACCTTGACAATTTGTTGGAATTATCAACCCACTGTTAGCCTTCACTATCAAAAACATATATCTAATGAATTAGAGTTGAACACATTCTGCACTCCATTAAAGTCAAAGACTATATATTTTTGATTTGGGCAATTATTCCTTGCCTTTAAAACCCTGTGGGATTTTGGACCATGTTCTGAGAGAAAGGTATTCTAAGTTTTACACAAAGTGACCTATGGATCTGATGCTAGCGGTCTGAAACATCAACTGAGCCAGGTCCTTTTACCATTGCAGGATGAGAACATATGGAACACCTTCACAGCTAAGCCACAGGAAAAAGCATTCTCCCTGTGGAGGAGTGACTCTGAGCTGCAGGCAGGGGGAGGCGGATGTACCATGTTGGGCTGCCAGCCCTCCAGATTAACGCAGCGATCGATGCACCACCAGAAGTCATCCTCCGACTCCCCTTTCCAGGCGAACACGGAGAAGCCTGTGGGAGGGGGAGAGGACACAGGGGAGGCGTGAGTGGAGGGAACCAGCTGCTCTTTGAGGACGGAGGGAGGGGTGGGAAGGACGCACTCACCTCCCTCGGCCAGGGCGGCGGCCACCTCGTTCTGGGTGGAGTAGATGTTACAGGCGGCCCACCGGCACTGAGCTCCCAGGGCGGACAGCGTCTCCATCAGCACCTGAGTCAGCACATTTAAGGCTGTGTTTAGATAATGATGTCACAGACACGCCTAGCCTTTCAGATCCACGACGAAGGTTGCAGTAGGTACTCCTACGACGATGGCTACTATGCAGGTGCTTTTAAGTAAATTTTAAGGGGTGGCAATGTAACACAGTGGTAAGGAGCTGGACTCGTAGCCGAAACTGATTATCCACTAGGGAAATGCTGCTGTACCCTTGGGCAAGATACTTAACCCAGAATAGCCTCAGTAAATATCCAGTTGTATAAAAAGGTAATATGTAAAAAAAAAAAAAAAAAAGAAACTGTAACCTATGTAAGTCGCACTGAATAAGAGCGTTTGCAAAATGCCAATAATGTACTGTATTGTAACGCAAATATTTCTATGAAGTGGAGTATGTTTGTAACAGCATGCGTATAGGTCAGTGTCTGTAAGTGACTGGGCAAGTCAGAATGTGTAGAGGCATGCAGATCATTACAAGCATGTATTTCTGGGTAAGTCAGCTCATACAGATGCGCTGTGCATACTCACAGCAGTCTGGGCAGTGATGTGGGTGCAGCCCACCACCTTGGCTCCAGCCAGAGGCTTCTCACCCTGGGCTCTCTTCCTCAGGGCCATCAGCGCAGGCATCTCTGCAGGTGCACACACAAACACACACACACACACAGGTATCAAGAAAATCTCCTTACTATAGTGCCAGTGCAACCCCACACTGCCCAAATCCCTCCAAACTACAACGTGGCACAAATGTTCAGCCACACTGCCATGTAAGCACAACTATCCTTTTTATGATTTTTCCCTCCTCTTTAGGAATCATCAATAAGGCTTGTGTCATGGCGACTACCTCTGCACTAACAGGAGTGCTCAAACAAGACACATGCAATCCTTCAACACACTTGCATGCAACAAAGTGCTATTTTTCACACTTCCAAGTTGTACGGTGCACCACAGTGAAGCTGGGGCCAACTAGAGGATAAATGCTACTCCTCTACCATCATCTGTGCCAACACAGATGAGTTGCAGCGTGCCGGAGAGCGGTGTAAGGAGGATACGCTGGGCGCCAACTTCAACCCCTAGCCCAGAAGAATGAAGCCAATTTGACCTGCCGCTTTGGCCTCGGGTCACTGCTGGCTGATGATATGGCCAAGATCGAGCCCCTGGCATAGGGCTCAGCCTGAACTAAAGACGAGCACTTTGCTGCATGAGCTCCCTTGGATCCCCTATGCTTTCTCTTGAAATGACACCTGTGTTGGCAAAGGCTCATTTGTCTGAAGAAAGCCTAGCTGCTTTTTAGGAACAGGCAGACTTGGCTTTAAAACAGGTCATGGCCTAGTAGTCTACTATAAGCGAATGTAAAATAACCAGCTCAGTACCACTTTAGAGATAACTAAAACGTAGGGTACGACTGGCATAATCATGAGTAGAGCTTCTTTGACTGATGAAAAGAAGCACCATGTGTACTTAGGGAGAAGAGGTGGGAAAAAAAACAAGCAATAAACTGTGACTCACTCACTAAAAAAGAACACACACGTTTGTTCAATTACCATAAATACAGCACACAGATGAGCAATCAGCACTTTTCCTCAGTGAGAGAGAGAGAGATCATCTGAGTTCAGCTCTCAGGGGAGTGGATGTTGAATCAGTGCTTGACTGGCTGGATATTAGCAGGTGAAGCAGGCGAGTCCCTGTGGCCGTGAACAGACGGCCCCTCAGCAGCCAGGGCAGAGCTCGTTGGCGCTAGCATTAGTGCCCATACCTTGCTCGGCGATCTCGATCTCCCTGCGCCCGAAGTCGGCCTGCTTTATGTTCTTGATGCAGAAGTCGCCGTTGCCCTTGGAGTTCTTCTGCTGCTTGTCCCGGGGGGAGGTCTCGTCATCGGAGCTGTCCGTGTAGGAGGCGGCTGGAAGAGGTGGGGTTGTGGGATGAGTGCGGAAGAGACACGTGTGACTGTCCCTGGCACACAAAGGGACACCCACACACATATTGGGTGGGGGGTGGTGGCAGTGTATCAAAGTGGTAAGGAGCAGGGCTCGCAACCGAAAGGTTGCTGGCTCAATTCCCTGCAGGGGCACTGCTGTTGCACCTGCTGTTAACCCAGAATTGCCTCAGTAAATACCCAGCTGTTTAAATGGATAATATGTAAAAACTGTAACCCATGTAAGTTGCTCTGGATAAGAGCATCTGCTAAATTACATTAATGTAATGTAATATTGGCACACCAACTCACTGGGAGGCACACCCAGCAAAGAATACATCTCAGAGTACAGCCCACCAGGGTACTGTAACCCCCTCTTCAACAAAGAGTGTGAAGCTCATTCAAGGGCAGGCTGCAGACAGTCTTTATACATTACTCACCAGACTTTATGTTATGCTAGATTTAAGAGCACTTCACACAGCATTTTAACACCTTTTGTGTCCCTCTCCTGTGTTGGAAAATGTTACGACACAGTGTGTAAGGTCTCACACCTGCTGACTTCAGCATGAGCTTTTGTTCATTCTTTTAGCCTCTTTTCTGATTGTTCAGCAAGTTTCAGAGAGTTTAATAAGTAGCCAAAGTAGCTCTTTTTGTCTCCAGGTGAAACTGTTTCCTGTAAAGCACAACGACAAAGATCAATAGATTTTAGAAATACTAACAACAGGGATTAAAGCGAAATTTTAATTAAGTAATACTTTTAAGAATTTCCTTTTAATTAAAAATTAGCAGAGGTAAATCCTTTAATCCCATTGCCCTGCAATACTGTGTGCCACTCATTGTGGAGGCTGCAGGGCCACTAAACCAGGGCAGGGTAGAGTAAGACCCCAGTAAGACCCCAGTGCTCTGCAAGTACATCAGGCCTTGCTGTTCTCCACCTGCTGCTACTGCAGCACAGAGGTCTGAACCTCATTAGAGGAGTCTAATGCCCATCACTCAGCCCCGCTGTACTGTGAACACACGGCGCTTCACCAAGTCGATGGGTTAACTCCCATCCGCTCAGGTGCAGCCACGGATCGAGCTGGCGAAAGGTCAACACATCACTGGCCCTTCTTTTGATCCGAAACATTGGAACATCTAATTGCTTATATGTAATGCAAATAACTGAGGGGATTAGAGTCGGGGATCAGAAGTGCATGACATGTCGTGATGAGCTGGGGTATGGAAGTGGAACTTTGAGCTGCAGTCCTGCCAGAGGCTCAGATTCACTTTGTCTCTTCCTTTAAGGCCTTCCTGCCTGACAGCATGGTTAGGGAAAGGAGCTGCTATTAAGAACACGTTTAATACCAAAACCCATCCTTCTTAAACCTTAGTTTCAAAGGCTGAGACTATTGCAAGGAAGGACATCTCACAGACAAGCAGCTCTAGTGAGCAGGTCTTCTCCAAACCTGTGTGTATCAGGATAGCATCTCTCAGTCTCCTCTGACTGTGCCCAACTGTTGTGTCTATCCTGCCTGTGTCAGGCTGTGCCCAACTACTGTGTCTCTCCTGCCTGGATGAGACTGTGTTGACCTTCTGTATCCCTTCAGCTTCTATGAATCCTCTGCTTGTGTGAAACTGTGCTATAAATCTCTCATGTCCAATCCTGGCTGATTGACGTACATGTGGGAAAACACCTCTGCAATTTTGTTTGCTTTTCGATACAGAGCTCACTGAAGATGCTTACATAATCCTCTTATAAGGGATTGCAAGCAGCCATGCTGACCATGAACTTTCACAGCAAACTTTAAGAGTGTAACTTTGACATTGGCAATACTGGCCTCAACCTCACACTGAGCTACCTTTTCATAGCTTGAGTCATGTACCTTCACCATCAGGGCAGTCTACAGAGAAGGCATGTGCACACAGACATTCAAACCAGGTAATTCAGGAGAGCAGACAACAGGAGCAGTAGAGATTAAGCAGGAGTGTGTAGAAGTGTGTTTATCTGTGTACTGTACTTCTGTATGTCCCTGTGCATGTGTGTGTCTGCGTACTGTACCTGTGTGTGAGTCTGTGTCTCTGTATGCGTGCCTGTGTGTATGGTAATGGGTCGAGGGTAGGGTGTGTGCGGTACCTGAGCTATAGCTGTCTGTGGAGGACTGGGAGATGGAGCGGGACAGCGAGCGGCGGCCGATCTTTGTGGGTCGCTTATTAAACTCCTGTTTCTGGTCAGCAAACTGGATTTGCTGTGGAAGAAAAAAAAAAAAACAGAAACACCAGCTATTAAACACAAGGTTTGAGCTGCAGGATTAGCCTAGTTCACACCACAAAACTGAGCCAATGGGCAATGTCTTGGATCCGAATTGAGCCAACCGAAATAAACGGATCACTTCACTCATAAGCTGCACTGAAATGCGCTTACAGCTGAAATGCACTGATTGGAAAGGTGTATAACCTGGCACAACGGACAACGGTGCACTGTATCAACACAAGACTGAGGTCATTAAACTGAGCATGGACAAAAATAAATACAAATAAATCTCTTGCCTTTTATTTTGCAATCTTAAGCGTTATTCAGTAATTTCCAGGACATATTTTTAAAATAACATAGGAGTGGGTACAGCTTGGTTCAACACACTCGCCTTAGCTGTATGTATACTCCTAATCCAGGAACATCTTCAGAGCTGAATTTCTCTGGTACTGACTAAACCCAACTGCGCTGCCTTTGTTTGCACATAAATGAGAAAGATGGCACTGCAAATTTGTGCAGCTGCTTGCTAGCTTCTGGATGAGGGGAAAAAAGCTGTGGCGTATGCTTGTGTTATTGCTTCTTTGGAGAGAGGCCGCAAGAGGATGACAGTGCTGAATGATGCTAATTATAAGCAGATGCAGTACACGGTTCGAGAGGTTAGCCAAAAGGTTTTTATTTCACGCTGATGAGGATGAGTCACTGACAATATGTGATTATCACTTCCCCTTCTCGTCAGCTGACCTGGACTCTGACCCAAGCCATCATATCTGTGGTTGGCTACTGTCAGCCTGTGCAAATTCGCTGTAAATATACCTCAAGTGCATCTGACTGACAACTGAGGGCTGTCAGTCAGGATGCTCAGACTGCTATGTTGAAAAGAAATAAAGGACGGATGCTTTTTTTAATCAGATAAAGACAAACTGTGTGGCCTTTGAGTAGTATTCTGAGGTCCGAAAAGGAATAAGCAAACCTGAGAAAACACTGGCAATCATCCAACGAATCAATTTACTGTGCGCAAGAGTGTGTGGCGTATCAGGAACAAAACAAACAGAATACAGGCAGCATATTCACAAATCAATAGCGGACATTAGCAGAGTCAACTTGAATCAATTTCACAAAATTGCACCCAGTAGCTGCTGTTCATCTCTGATGCTCTGTGACACATTTGTGAGCTTAACTATTGAGCGAATAGTTAGCAGATATTATTGAGCATCTACTAAAAAAAAAAAAAAAAAGAAAAAGAGACAAAGGTGTTACTTCTCTGACTTATGTACGTAAATGTTTCTATTTTTTTTTTTACTAATTACTCTGAGTGCATATTTGCCTTGTAACGGTTAAGCATGGTAGTTAGCCAGCCTACTTGGCAGGCAACACCATTGGACCTAACCTCGCATGTAGAGCGTGCAGTAGTGGTTATTTGTAGCTTTTGATGAAAAGCATGACTCTGTAAATAAACAAATAAACTACACCACCAGCCTCCCTGCAGTCTGTCTCCTGAAAAAGACAGTCTACTCCCAACAGAATAGCAGGTTAGTAAGTCTGACCATTTAGTAAGAACATGTTTTCGGTTGTCACCAGGTTTTCATTTTGCATGCCAATGGAGACAAGAAGCATCCTGACAACACCTCTTTCACACACAGCTCATGAACTGTCCTGATTTTACAGGGATGCCTGGTCACCCCCGGGTCAGTGCAACTGTGTCTTCCGTCTCTGTGACCTCATAATCCAGCAATCAGCATATCTATCCATTTCTGTGAAATCATTTCGAGTCAACAGAAAATCTGGGTTATGACTTCATTCCTCAATAATCAGAACGATAAAGAGAATCATTTCTGGGAACATAACACTGTGTACATTTGAAGCAACTAAATCCAATATTCAGCCTGAAAGCCACAGCCTATGAGATGTGGTAATAAAACATCCACTTCAAGCAGTTAAATGCAGCCATGTACGCAGATCGCTCTGAGTCATTTCCAAGGCTATTATGACCTCATTTGCTTCTCCCGGACCCCTGGTGAACAGCTTGACACTCTATAGCCAGTTAAACAGTGTAAAATATAGACTACACACTAGCACACATGATATATGCTGCCGCAATGAGACACACAGCTCACGCTGCTACTGCAACACACTGACACACACACCTCATATGCTATCACTATGAGCATCAACTCACACTGGTACAGAAACACCCTGACACACACAACACAGGCTGCCACTATGAGGCCCACAACTCACACTGCTAAAAACTGACATACACAACACACACTACCACAGTAGCACAATGACATGCAACACACACTGCCAATATGACACACTAATACTCCCATCAAACACTTAAACACCCTGATACACACACAACACACTGCACCTATGAGATGCACAGCTCACGTCGCTACAATAACACCCTGGCACACAAAACACACTGTTACTATGATACACCAATGCTCTCAGCACACACTGACACACACAATGTACAGTGCCATGGTAACACATTACATGTCTCCACAACTGGATACTCTCACCTGCAAGCTAAAGGGAAACTGGTCATTTCAAGCCCAGCTCAGACACATTTACAGCAGGAGAGACAGACTCTAAATCCCATTTAAAGCCCATTCTGTTTTTAAATCCGTTGTGTTGTATCTGAAAACAGCCAGCACCTTGAGCCTGGCTAAGGTAAGTGCAGGCTTTGAAATCTACCTGAGCCAGCCTGTCAGAGATGGCTCTCCCCCTCTCTCTCTCCCTCTCTCTATCCCTCTCCCTGCTCTCACCTTCTTCATCACAGGCTCACTACTCTCCCCTTCCTTCTTCTTCTTCAGCATGGTGAACGGATCCGTACGCGGTGGGAGTGGCAGCCTGCCGTTCGGGCCCTGCTCATTTATACTGTCTTTATTCCATCCAGCCCAGACTGGTCAGGGTGTTCTTTTAACACAATGCTTGATTGTTTCTTTAATTTTTTTCTTTTTTTTTGCCCGGCTCGCCTAATTGTCAATTGTTTACCGCTGGGAACAATGTTTATTGGAGCAGCCAGTGCTGCCTTGGCTGCGAGCGCCTGGCGTGCTCACGAGGCCGCCGGCGGAAGCTGCGGATGGGGGGCCCGGGGCTTTGGGAGGTGATTACCTGCGCGCGGTGGACACCGCTGGGGCTGACACAATGGCCTCTTTATGCACGCCGGTCACCCTGGGATTACCAGCAGAGCCTCTACAGGGTTCACTCCTTCACCTTCGCGCATACAGACGCAAGGTGAGATGCTGGCACGCTGGCTCGCTTGACGTTTGTTTAGCACCACCGTTTAGCCAATATTCAAAAGCATCCTGTCTGCGATCTATGTTTGATTTATCAGGGAGTAGACAATGCGCAGACCCAGAAGTGTAATTATAAAGACTGTACAAGCTGAGACAGCACTGGGAACTGGAGGGAGCGGCTAAGCCGTTAGGGCTAATGATTGAAGAGAAAAGGCTTGCGCTGAAGCTCGGAGATTTACAAGGTTATTTAGACGTGATTTCAGCATCAGTTAACTCAAATGACAAAATAATTGCCTTAATCGCGACAGGACCGGTCACGACCCTCGTCTGAGGACGGTGGAAAAGGCTTGGACCGCGTGTTCCACTCTCTCACGTGGCGGGCCTTCTTGTGCCAGCTCATCTGTCTGCGTGACTGAGTCGGCCCGGCCGCGCGCGTTCCGACCTTGCGGCCCCTGCTGTGAGCTGCGCAGTCGTGCGCAGATGCGGTCTCCTCCGCGGGGGCTGAGGAGCAGATGGTTCGGAGCGGTGCTCCGTCCCGCTGTGCGGATCCGCGCTCCAATCGCAGGCCGGCCTGAGAGCAAGGCTGGCTGTCCCCGGCTCCGCCAGGATCCGGACGCGTCTCCAGGAAGCGGGGAGACGCAGTTAGAGGTGGCGCGGCTCCAGCTTTAACGCAGTCAGAGGACATGTGCTGTGGCACTCCAGCTACAGAGACAGACCTGCATGACTGCTTCCTCCAGCCTACTCCAGCTGCACGAAAGCTAGTGACTGTTCTTACACACCAATACTAACAAAGGCCTACGATTCAAAAAGGAAGCTCAAACAACAGGATGTTAAAATTTCAAATCAACATTAGACAGGGGTGTGAGCTGCAGTGTGTACCTGCCAGCCGCTCCCCTCTCTCTCCCAGCCTGCTCTTGTGCTGTCCCTGCTCTGACAGCGAACGCAGACAGCTCCACTTCACCCACAGTGTCAACAACAGACAGGGGCAAATTAGCCCTGGAGCTCACAAACCCCTATTAAATACTTCTCCAACCCCCATACAGTATAAAAATTACATAGTGGCAAATTAGCCTTGGAACACGCAAACCCTCCACTTAACATTACACTAACTGCCAGTGACCAAAATACATAGGGGGAGGGGGGGGAAGTCAGCCTCCAAAACATCCAGTCAACATTGCTCAGAGTATAGGGAGCCAGCACTAAACTTACTGACTAAACCCTCGACTGCACTGCAGAACTCTCAGTCATTAGTGTCTGAGAGAGCTGCTGGCGGGGTCTGTCAGCGCTTCCCTGCTACAGAGGAGGCTGAGTGAGAACAGCAAGGAGAAATGGAAGGCGGCTCGCGGAGAGAAAGCCCCTGGACTGGGATGAGAGGAGCCCTGCACAACAGGGCCTCTGTTAGAGCAGGCTATGAGGAGCCGGCGGGGCGAGACTGCGGTCGTTACGCAGGTGACCGTCAGGGAGGCTTTCTTCCTAGGCGCAGGCTCTTAAAAATGTCTCCCTGGAGACACCCGAGACGCAAAGCATTCTAAGCAAAATTGCTACAATTAATCATGCATCTTGATTAGGATCAGGAATCAAAGCTGGAGTCAACCAGCTGAATAATCGCTGTTGGTATCAGCACCTCTTCCGATTTGAGGTCTGGTTTATTGTTACGGCTGTCTGAAAAAGACGGGTCTGTTCTGTGTTTTCATCTTGCATTCATCGATGCCACTGAAAAGTGCACAAAAGCGAGCTGGGGACATCTCCAGGAGAGACAATGAGACAGAACAGTGCTCTTCAGGCATGCATGAGCAGCATTCAAGAAAGGAAGACAGACTGCCCACGGCCTGCAGCGTCTCCAGTTTCTGACGAGGCTCACAGGTGCGAAACATGCACTGCATTCTGAATGCTAACAAACTTTTCACGCTCCAAGGACAAACACCTTTGAGAGTTATGAACAAACAATTATGGCATGTGGAATTTTTTAAACCACTTTCAGCTGCGTACCATTGGCATCTTAACCATGCTTAGGACATGGAGCAGCAGTTTAAAAAAAGCTCCCTTCTCAGAATGGCAGCGACACCATATGCTGTGGGCTGTTAAGTTTGATGTAACACTGCACACAAATGTTTGTGACCAAGCACTAAATCCCAGAAAAATAACTGCTTACGCAACAAAACACAGTTCAAGCAGATGTCACTGGAATTACATCAGTTACAGTATGGGCAGAAAAAACCTATTTCCTGCACACAGAAAGCTTGTTCCCATAAACCAAAGGAACAAACAAAACAGAGCATACACCTTACCGAGCATGACATTTGTTTAATGCGAACCAATAGTACGACATTCCAAAGCCTATTAGATTAGCTGTGGTTGAAAGGAATAGTGATGAGTTCTCACTCTCCCCGATAGTAAAATCATTGCTGCCTGAAGACGGACAGTGGGTGTAGCTGGCTGAGGCAGGGGGGTCTGGGCTGCTCTTTTGCCTCCTGTCTGTGGTGCGAGCTAGGCCCGGGCACTCACCATCCACTGGGGCAGCTGGAAGGCTGGGCTGGTGCTGCTCGACTCCCACTTGGCCATGGCTGCTCTCGATCCTCTCTGCCTGCTCAGGGGACTCCCCACTTTAAAAAGCCCCTGCACCCCCCCCCCCCCCCCCCACCCCACACCCCCCCCACGGCTCTCTTCCCATGACAACCCTCTGTGCTCAAACTCATAATCCCGCTCAGTCAGCCATTAGAGCCGTAGCTGGCAGCTCCTAATAGGATTTGCTGACTCAGGCCCCCACAAATATGAATTCTTGACCCTTGGCTGTGGAGTGGCATGGTTTGACTTCCAGCTGAACGGGGGTCTGTTACCGGGAGGGAAGACTGTCCATTTGGGGCACAGCAGCACTGTGTGAGGCGAACACAGGAGAGCTTGCTGATGTGACTGCATTGAACAGCGACGTGGTGACCGGAGACACGGGCCAGCGCTTCCGCTCGGAGGGAGTCAGCTGTCTTGCTGAACTCTTCTGAGAGGCCTTTGAATGTGAGGACATACACAGGAAGAGGCAGCACATTGCGTTTCACTGATGTACCTTCACCCAAGTGGAAAATCTACACTGATGGGCTTTCTCTTGAAACTCCTCCACACGCACACAACAGGCCTACTGTCTTAGGCTTGTGATATAAAATCAGAACATAAGTCAAAATCAGAGCAAAAGCCACCTGTAGATTTATTTAGGCTTAAATCTTTCCAAAAGCTCATTTTCCACTTCAACAATTCATCCATTTACATTTACACAATAAAACCTTATTTGCATTCTCTACACAAATAAGACAACATACGGTATGTCACTCAAACACAATCTGTATTATCATCATTGCTGATAAAACAGGTCTGTACAATGAATACGTGAGCCATTCTCAAGCAAATGGAGCAATCCGATTTCATCAATCAGCAGGGAACATTCATACAGCTGAAACAGCCTAACTCTGGTTGCTCCTTATCTTCATTTGAAGTGGGTTTGATGTATTTATGTGATGTTCTCATGATAGGAGGATGACTAAGAGTGTGGATGTTTTCACTGCTGTCCGACATGTGCATGGAGATCAGGACATAAGAACGTGCCCTTGGTGTACGTATTTACTGATACAACTGCAGTACGAGACTCTCCTTAAGTTGTACTGATGATATCCCTGATCTGTTGCATATTTGGACATACTGATCCAGTGCCATACAACAACACAGTACTCACACGCGGAAGCAGAGTTACAGTGCTCTGCCCAGGACATATTAAATACCATGAAAGGAAAGGATATTAGGGCAACATATACGAATACAATCAAATAATATGTACTTGTAGTAATACAGACTGGAAAGTGATTATGAAATGATTACATAACACAGGACAATCATGTAGAGTGTTCGCAGAAATCCATTAACAAAATGCAATATGTTATTTCCAAGACACACCAACATCCTGAAAACTCAAGTAACAGCATGATTACAGCAAATTATATTCATGCTATGGAATTAAATTATGACATAATACAGCACTTAGCTGATCACAGATACTGAATCACACTCATACTCATAAGTGTGGACAGCGACATTTTTTTTAATTTACTAATTTCACCAACAGTCTTTAAAAAGGTGTTAAAATAGTAATACTTAGGCCTAACTGAAGATTAAAGCCCATATCTCTGCTCGCAAAGCTACCTGTCTGATACCTCTCTGACACAGGCAGTCAGCAAGGGTGAGGTATATACACTGTATGTGTTCGAATTTCACGCCACAGAATCTCTCCAGGACTGATGCTGTCAATGTGCCAGGCGACCTGCTATTAATCCAGACCTCAAACGGTCTCCTGTCCACACTCTGAGCGGACAGAGAACAGCGGCAAGGGGCAAATGTAATTCACCCGTCAGTGGTTAGTGTCATTATCAGGCATTTTGTTTAGCCTGAGCGTGAAAGCTGCAGCCGCCTGTTCCCAGAGCAGCTTGTTTGTTGTGCTAACGCTCCGTTTCCATCGAAGGGGCAGAGACGGGCTGTACCGGGTCCCGCAGTGAGGGACGGGGCAGGAAGAGCCTCCAGCAGAAGCTCTCCCCGGTGAGCCGGAGAGTACAGAGCGGGAACTATCACAACAAACAGTCTTTACAAGCCAGGCTCCGTGGTCCGGACCCCAAACAGTGAACCTGACTCAGCCTTCCTCTCCTTCTGTGGAAACCGTAAATATCCTGTTGCATCCAGCATGGAGGCGCAGCAACAGTGCGGCTAATGAGCTGTGGAGGATGGAGGAAATGTTCTCGCTCCGAACAGAGACGGGGGCAGGCTGGGACCCCCCGAGGCGGCGCACGCATAGCGCGGGGTGGCGCGACAGCGGGGAGTTAGCGCGGGCGGCGCGCCACGCGCTCCTCCTCAGCCGGCGCGGCCTGCAGTGGCAGCCTGATGGCACCGGAGGGCAGTGCGATCGCAGAGAGGGCCGGAGAGCTCAGCGCCTGGCTGCGCTGAACAGCGTTCTGCACTTGCGCCCTGCGAGGTCACGGAGTCATTCCTCCCTCGGTTAACCTTTTACACTAACTTTTCAGACCAATTAGAGCGCGCCCAATCTGCGTCATCAGTCAGGGAAACGGCTATGTGTCCTGTGCCTTTCTAGGCCAGATTTAGCCGTCGTAATCGGGCAGAAAAGGACTGTGGGAAAGTGTGTGCCTCTCTCCGCAGATAAGAATCTGCTATTGTGCCCCTCTCAGTCCGAGCTGCTGTAACCTGCACATGCTGGAATCCCTGCAGGATGATCTGCTGCGGGAGATAACGCGCAGGCCGCCCCTCGGAGGCCCTAATCAACGGAATCAGCAATAACAGGTCTTCAAAGGCACACGCTGGGTCCAGAAACAATAAATAAGACCAGATGTTATGGAAATCTGATGCAATGCAATGCTGTGGAATAACTCTGGAGCTCTAGTTAATAAAAACCACCAGCGTGAGCACGCCAGGGCCCAGCGGCACGTGGGGCCCGCGCGAAGGTTTCAGGCGGAGCTGCATTCACGCTCCCGGGGACCGGGGAGGCTACGGCTCTGTGCGGTTACACACTGCATTCAGAGCAGCGTGAGCTCGGCAGGGGCATGTAGGCCGCAGAGGGGGTGCTGCACTCCACTGATCTGGGGTGAGGCCTCTCGAGTAGACACTGCTCACTGGGTTTGAATATATATAGAAAATGGGTTATGCATGATGTTGCAATGAGTATATATGGTGCATGGTCCTGGGTCTGTCACACTGATGATCCTGAGTCTGATTAAAAGCTGGCCTCTCTCTAGGCCCCCCATTATCTTAATATAGCCAGCAGGAGTGCAGCACCCAAGACCACACCCCCCAAGTATTTAAGCATACAACACCTCCTTCATGTTATTGATAACATGGAATCAACTCAATTCTGTGGATTAATCACAGGTGAATCGTGGCCTAGTTACATTTACATTTATTCATTTAGCAGGTGCTTTTATGCAAAGTGACTTTCAAGTGAGGCAGAGTACAACACAAAAAGCAAAAAGCCATATTAGGAGTCAATAATATTAGAAGTGCTGCATGACCAAGTTTTAATAGTTGGCCAGGCAAGGTACAAGCTAGCTGGTAGAGATACGAGTGCATGAAACAAACTGTTGTCTTAAAATCTATTCAAGACATAAGAAGTTGCTTTAGGTGGTAGAGTTTCAGGTGCTTAGATGAATGCGGAAGAGCTGCGAGCTAGTTAGTATACAGAGTCAGTGTTACTCTGCATAATACCTATAACATCTATACATGTCACGATTTGCTATGTAAAGTAAAACGTTGAAGCAAGGGACAACAATGAGGCTAGGCAAGACACCGTGCCCGGGAAAATGAGACGATAATATGATACAGTCTACACGGTGAAAAGAACGCTCCAGCCTAAATGCTGCTTTTGTCTCTCTTGACCTCCAGACGTCCCAAAAAATGGCCCCGCTTGGTTTAATGAAATCTAAGTCTAGAGGACTCAGCTGGTGTGATTGATTTCAGCAGAATATATCACATGAAATCTACAGTCATGGGTATGAGGGTCACAGCTCTGACCTGGCAGGCAGGAAGCAGCACTGAGGCCATTTGTTTCACAAGTAAGGTTTCCTCACAATCAAATACCATTCTCCCAAAGAAGTTTCCCTTTAACAAGAGACAGGACTAAGCTGGTTCCCTCAAAAACATTTCAATCCGAGAGCGCGGAACTCTGATGTGAGAGTACCCAGAGGACCATTAAATTGCCACGTTTAGGTCAAGAAAATCTTTCCAGCCGTTTGTAAATAAACCGCTCCTTTTATGAGTTCTTTTCATTTCCTTAACCCAAATGTATGGTTACATTTGGTAGAGCAACTTCTGAATTTTTCCCCCTCTGAAAAACATCTGTTTTCCAATTCCCAAAATGCTCCCACACTGGCACTGCTGTACAGGCAAGCTGCATTCGGCTTGGCTGTACCACTCTATCACGCTCCTCAAGCTACATGACATTGAACAGAATCACAAGTCAAGGAGAACATGGCTGCAACCGTGAAACAAAGCCAGAAGGCCAGACAGCGCTAGTCTGAATGGTAAATGGTCACGCTCTTCTGCCATGTACACACAGTTCATTAACGCGCTGTTGTACCTGTATGTGTAAGAACTGCACCGCCTCTCTCCGCTCCCTCATCCTGGCCATGTTCATCAAGTTGTACACCTTCTTCATGGCGTCTGACCCAAGCTGCACTGACCGCGCTCGGAGGAGGCTCTCGCGAAAAACAGAACGGCAGACCAATGCATCACGGGCGCCACGCCTATCACGCCAAACAGCGCACATGACATGTGAAACAATGAATTGTGCTCCAGAAGAATGGAGCTCCGGTAAGGTGACACCTGTTGAAACACAAGGTTTTTCGCACATTTATGCAATGGGAACGAGGCTGAAAGAGGGAGTGTAAGCAACACCAGAGCTCATCTGAGGGCTCAACGACACTGTTACTGTAATCAAACGGACGGTCCCTGGGCTACGAGACTGAGCAGAACGTCCCAGCTCATAAGGCTGTGGTATATGTGAGTGACAATCAGGACTGTGAGGAGACAGCCTGGACCACATCTCTCTATAGGGCTTTGGAAGGCCAGCAGGCAGACAGTGGGGAGAAGGTGGCATATAAATGAAAGACCAGAGGACAGACATTGAAATCCTGTGGAAGAACAGTGAATGATCTGAATGATCACTGGAGTACTGCTGGTAGAAGAACGCACTGAAGGACCAGTGGGGTCCTGTGGGGACCCCCCAACTAAAACAATAAAAAAGAACAGGGCTGTAAGACTGAAGGTGGATAACACCTACTTACTTTAGCATGTCTATACTGACTCTATTCCTGTTCACCAACTCCCTCCCTGTCCAAGCACTGCCCCCTAAAACTGACTGCTCCAAACAGTTTAACTAGCTAGATGACCAGTCTTACATGTTGCATTATAAAAGGTAATTGGATACAAATAAACTAAACATAGTCTCGCTCGGGAGTGAGAAGCAGATGGTATAATGATATAAGGTAGCTAGTAGCAATAATAGCATCATGTCACTGGTGTTTAAAGTTCAAGCAACACCATTTATACCCCATACAAAACCTTGCAATCCCCCACACATACCTTGGAACATTTGGAAAGTTCCTGTCGGGGCAGACATTAATTTTAGCATGTGAGACATGATATGTACCTGCCACTAAACCATTATGGGAAAACAGGATTCAGTTCACCACGATCTGGTTTAGGACGGGGGCTCCAGGAACACCATTTGTTATTCAATATTAAGCATTACCTGTGAGCCAGCAATTAACAAGTAACTGAGTAGCAGGATACCAGCTATTCAAACTGGCTTTATTTTGAGCATTAACAAAACTGCATCACGGGATCAATGCACACATTTACACACCAGAGAACACATACAACTGAACTCTGAACCCCCAACACAATTAGAATACCATTTTTATGGCACATTAAGTCAGACTAAAGACAGGAGATTGATCTTTCGGACAATAAAAATAAAGCTCACCAGAGAAGAAGAAAGTGAACTTTGATGTGGTTTAAAGGTTCAAAGATATAAAGATAATGGCATTTCACACTCTGTCGATTTGTCAGCCAAGGGGAACATTAAAGTGTTTGTAAACAGGACGCAGTCCAAAGGATCAGCGTGGAAAGTCACTGGGCTCTTTGATGGCTGAACACTCAGTCGCAAGTGTTTGCAAAGGTGCGGTGAGGGAGAGGGGAGACTGCTCATTCATCAAGAGGGAACAGGGAGTTTCTGCAGACTGGAGAGGGTATTGACTCATTGTCTCGAGCACAATCCCAGCGTTGGAGGGAGGAGGAGGAGCCTAACCTGAAAGCTGATCCTGCCCAGCGAGAGCACCGCTCTGACCCACAGAGACGTCCCCAGCGCTCCCGCTGCTCAGAGATGCGGCCTGGCAGGGACTGTGTGTGCTCAGCTGGGGCGGGACAGGGCGAATAGGATACCTTTGGGGAGAACATCCCCTTCACCACGAAGAAAAGAATCTTCTACTTTCTGGCGAAAACATATCTCTATGCGTGTTTGCAATGGCTTCGGCTGCGCTTTGAACTTACAGCACAACAACCTCTATCTGGCCCAGCACATTGCTCATTCTGCAACCCACTGCTGACAAATAGGCGAGCTCAGAATATACATCTGGAGGACACCCCCTTTCAGCTCTACAGGGACACCTGGGCCTGCAAGCACCCTGAATCACAGAGCAGCAGGATTACTGCGGAGCTCAGGACCAGAGGGTGAATGAAAGAGGAATGATTAACGAGTGAGGACACAGACACATTTACTCCCCTGGGTGAAGAATTTCTCGGGTAGGCTGAGGACACTCTGGCATGCGCTCGCTTTCAAAACATCTGCCTTCGACAGTCCGAGATTCCCCCCCTGCTGTCCGCGTTTCTTCACCGTAATCCTTACAACACACTCCGTCCGTTTAACTTCTGCAACAATGGCACTGACGTGCCCTGCAGCGTAGCGTTGCGGTATGGCTAAAGAACTGCGTCTGTAAAGCAAAGGTCACGGGCTGGTTTCTTGCGTAAGCATCTCATAGCTAATGTTTGATAAATACATAAGCTTCTGTGTCACTGTCCAATCTTAATGAGAGATGTCCTTGTGCGTATTAATGATTTAAACAAGAAGGCCCAGAGACGGAAGAACGTCTTCCACAAGGCCATTTAGGGGTGTCCCAAGGCTCTCCCTGATCTTTTCTCAGAAAGCAGTGCTATCAAAGGACAAACCCAACTAATATGTCACCACTTGTGTCTGACCTGTGTGTGCAATCACACGCAGGTGAGATTTACGGTGGAGCCTGCGAGCGGCTGATCAAGAAATCAAACCGCACACAACAATCATCAACGAAGGCTGCCAGAACGCGAGACCATCCAGCCGCTTCCGGAACATTCTCAGAAAGGCCTGTCACTCAAAAACATCTAAAGGGCTGTAAACACTGATTTCTCCCACTGTATCAAAGAGCATCAAAGTAATTCCACTGAGCCAGCTGAAGCCCACGTGCAGCAGATATTCCCTTCTGTCGATTCATGTGGGAAATTTTTGCAGGCCTACACTCCCAGCCATCAATGTGGGCTCCTGATCTATAATAGTGCACTATTTCAAAATAATAGCCTTTTTGTTGCAGGTCTGAATGGGGAGAGATGTAACCGGAAGCAACCCACACATTGTTGCGGAGAAAAAGAAATCAAAAATCGAAAACACAGAGGCTCTCTGCATGTCCCTGAACAAAAGAACGTCTCTTCACAAGGCTGCTGGAGACATCATGGCCCGGTTTATTCATACAAATATGTTAGATTCATTGCAAACAAAGTAAGGCAAAATTCCACAGTCAAGAGACAGCCGTGCTGCCGCACACTGATGACACATTATGGTTTAATCAGCCTGTTCTCTAGTACCTTAGAATGTGTACCTGTTTCACTGCTCTGAATCACTGCCTGTGTTATCTGCTCTGTATGGGAACCTTGTCCTGATGTCAGGCTCTCTGCAGATAAGCTTGGAGCCCCTCCACCCTTTGCTCAGATCATGCTGGAAGAGAACTGTATTTCTTCATTAGTAAGAAATCATACTACTTGTTAGAGATATACAGATTCAAACATGAGGGTGAGGAGTCCAATGACTGCTGTAGAAATGGCCACATGGAGAAAATGTGTGATGCAATGTATGGTTTGTTTTTTTGTTTTACTGGAAAAAGACATGTTCCTGTCTTATGTAAAGACATGAGTTAACTCGATATGCATGCTAAGTGGGTGATAGTTGGTTGGTTGGTTCAGCTCTTGGTGGGCCTTAGAACAGTACAACAGATAAGCCAAAAGACTTGGTAGGGGTTTTAGTCCCTCCAGGAACTTTAAATCCCAGAAGCCCTGATCCAAACTTCATGGTTTAATTGCCAAGTAGAACTGCAACTCCTGATGGAAATAATTTTTCATGGTTTTTCATGCAGCCTTTGGGTTATGAGCTCTACTTCTTACCATGATGCTATATTGCCACCCCAGTAAAGAGTCAAATTGTCATTCAGATAAGGATTAGTTGATAGGGAACTTAATCATAGTTGCTAGGGAAAGTGTGAGGGGTGATACAATGTCTGTGGTCCAGGTTTTGAAAAGCCACTGGCCTAACTGGCATGCTGGTCCTTTGTTTTTGAGAACAAGACGGTAACAAATATTGTTAATTACCCCTGAGAAATCTCCCTAGTGGCACTAACTTGTGATTGGAAGGAAAAAGACAAATGGTGAAATTAAAAACAAACGGAGATCTTTGGAGGCCACTGCACTGAAAAATGAGACTGTCATTGTCGTTGAGACTTTGCCTAAAACAAACTAGATAAAAATAGATAAAGCTGGAGTGAGGTGTACACACTGCTGAAGAACTGGTCGCTGACACATTCCTCAACTGTTGCAGGTGAGGCAGACCTACATTACTCTTCAGAGGTCGGCCAGGTTAAGGTCAGAGTAAACACTGGACTGTTGAATGTGCTCTACAGCCTGACTACAGTCACCGGTGATCGAACGTGGCCTCTCGTCTCCAGAGAGGAGAGAAAAGCTCTTCCCATGGACCCTTTCAGTTCTGGGAAGAGGCTGACCAGTGTGGCGTTTATGAGTTACTGAGATACATATTAGCAGGTCATTTTTCAGCCCTGCACAGCCAGCCCTGCTATGCTTTCAGCGAGCTATTAAAGAGCTCTGTCCCCACTTATATTTATCCTACTCCAAAACTAACGGCTTCAATTAGCTGGCGTAATCAGAACACTGCTCGCCATCTACAAACAGAAGAGAGATACAGACTGGTAGCGTTTATCGGTGTTGGGGTTAAACACTTGTTGTTCCTTACAACAAAATAAAGTGTTTGTTGTTCCTTACAGTGCTGTAGACACAGTAAACATCTCCAAATGTTAACTCTGTGTGTGTGTGTGTGTGTGTGTGTGTGTGTGTGTGTGTGTGTGTGTGGTGCATAAAAAATGATGACGCAACGTTCCAGACGTGACCCTTTATTATGGATGGGAAACTGTGGGACACTAAACAGAACAGAGGGAGCAGCAGGAACGCTCTCGGTGAGACTGAAAGGGAGAGCCCGTGGCTCCACCGCGTGCCGTTCCACGGGAGGACCTCTGTCACAGCCGCTTCTAGAGGAAAGGGGGCGCTATTTGGGATGGCCACCATATGCGATGACATGTGGCTCAATGACATAGCGGGGTGAGTTTTATCCGGGACCAGCTGGTCAGAGCGCGGCGGGAGGAGGCCCTCCCTACAGCGCACCTGCTCCCCGCGCCTCTGTGATGTTTAACTCCAGCGCCGCGCTCCCTCTCACCGCCGAGCGGGGAACGTTATTATCTCCGCGTGCTCTCTCTGAATAAGTTACCTAATGCTGAACTCACTTACCAGCTGAATTGCTGATGACTGTGCTTTGCCGGTGCCTACGGCACCAATGACTCCCATCCGCCCGGGCTCTCACTCTCTGGCACGGGGGAGTTGGTGGGGGGGGAGAGAGAGTACCATTCGATTTCATTGAACTCCTTCACAGAGGAGCTATTTATATGGACTGGACTGAACAGGAGGATGGATGATATCTTGCAGAACAGAACACGCTGTGACTGGGAGGGGAGTGGAAAGCACAACAATGAGGAAATGAGCCAAAGGGGCTCTATAGCTCTGAGGCCCACTTGAATATTCTGCAGCTGATTTAGTGTACAGTGCGAAGCTTAAAATCCATTTTGCATTGTAAAATCGTTCATCTTAATGATGGGAAAGTATCTGGTACCCTGACGTTTTGCCAGACTAATCCTTCAAGGCTTGGAATGACCTGGCTAACCAATGAGAGTTTGGACGACCCTTCAATGCACTTGTGAATGAATCTACGACATCTCTAAAAATGGAAAGAAACAAGTTGAGCGTGACACTTGAGCTTCAACCGAGCCAGAAACAGAGCTGAAACTGTGATAGAAGGTCAGCTTGTGGTTTTTTCCAAGACCTCCGGTGCAATATTGCTGCAGGTGGTGCATCTGCCTCAAACACAACCGACCCACTAACACTTGGCTGTGATCTTAATATCCTCAAAGGCAACACAAAGAGTAATTTTTCCAAAACCAATCGAAATGAGGTTTTTTAAAACTGAGTAACGTGGAAGCCAAAGCCTTTTGCACAAGGGGGGGGCAGAAATATGCAGCTAGGGTTTCCTCTTTCCTGGTGAGCTGAATGGCACCAACAGGCTACGTATGGCATTTCAAACTGGCAGCTGGCCTTGTTTCTAAGTCTCATCAGCATGTCCGATACCCAATCGTTTTTATCTCTATGAACTGGGTAAAAATAGACCACCACTCAGCTGCCAGGGTGAGGATAGAATTACCCCCCAATTTCTTACTCATAAGCAGGACAACACAGCTCTGCATTTCTGTGGACTGGATAAGCCTCATATTCACCATGCCCTCAAATAAAGCCCATGCTCCACTTCTGAAGCCCTGTGCGGTGGCAACTCAGCACTTTCACAAACACAGCGACAGTGATGTAAAGTCCTTGCCTCAAAGATACTTAGGACCAATGCAGTTCCTTACACAACTCATCCCATGGTTTCTCAACCTCATCTCTATAAATGATACTGCATTGCTTGTGTGAAAGCAACTGCAACCCCCTCCTCCACTGACTAACAATGATTTATGAAGCTGGGCTCCTCAGTGCCTGAGTGGCAAAGCTTGTGCTGCTTTGATTACAGGCATCGCAGGATCTAGTCCACAGCCCCCCCTCCCCCCCGTACGCATAGGCTGTAACGCGCTCAATGAGCACACGCGCAGACCTTGTCTGTGACGCATGAGAGCAGGCGGCGATGGCGGGGTGGGAATCGACATCACTGCTGACATCAACGGGAGCTCAGCTGCGCGCTGCTCGCCCGACCGCTCTCCGGCGCGGCGGACGCTCAGCAGCCAATCGCAGCGCTGCCTCCAGGGATGTGACACCACACAGAAAAGGCATATCCTACTGATTTCACACACGGGCAGGGATTCCTGTAAATAAGGTCACTCACACTCACAGATAGGACACACGCTCAGGTAACACCACAGCACATTAAGGTCATTTGCTGTCTTTTCTCCAAAAGCAGCGAGGTGATGGACATATGAACCCTGACTGACAAAAAAAGAGCAGGTCAGTTAAAGATAAGGGATTTGAAAGCCATGAGAAAAGTACAGCAGCTGGGTAGCCTGTTATCATTGTCCTGCCGGGCGCAAACAGGTTAGGAGATTCCCACAATGCACTGCATTATTTTTCCTGGGGAGGCCCCACAGTCACACTGACATCAAACTTCTGCATAGCAACAGACCCACAATGCACACGAACGCTGAGGGACTGACTTAAGTTGCATCCTCTAATTGCCTTTGCCTTGAAGATTAGAAAATTCAAGCCCATGCATGTCTGATTGTAAGAGGGTAATCGGTAAGCCATAAATCTGCAAATTCTTAGCCTATTATATCTATAGGAAGCAAAGAAACAAGAGCAAGAGTCCAGTTGCTAACTGGATGACACTGCAATCAGTATCTGACAGCTACCAGTCTGAGAGAGAATGCACATAAAGCCCCTCCCTGGTACAAGCTGTTCATTCATCTCTATAACCACTCATGACTTTCATTCAGTTTTATTATCTTTCAAAAGTGGTTAAAGAAACACACCATTATGTGAGGGCTGTTTACACGCATGGCACACGCTAAAGAAAAAACACAGAGCACAACCATGCACTGATGATCATTCACCACCAGAGCCCTCATGGGGAAAAGCACAGAGGAGTGACAGAGTCAGCATGGTCTGTCATGGAGGGGATAATCTCCATTATCAAAGCTCATTTTAAACCCAGCCGGGCATGAATGCAGAGGCGCACAATCGATCCCTCCCAATTAGTCCTCAGTGCTGCCATTAATGCTTACTGTACCATGCCCTACAATCACTTGCACTGGTTCTGCGGCTTACCCGGCAGGTCGTTTAAGTGCACAAGTTAAAGCCCCGCGTGCACAGTGAAGCTGTGTCCGTCGTGTGCACCAGTCAGCAGCCACAGCGAAGTGTGGCCTCATTGTGCCACACAGCTGAGGGTAAGTGGGGTTTGGCTTGGTTAGCGCTCGGATGGGTAACCTCCTGGGAAAGGCAGGCCGCTGCTGGAGGTGTGATGTTAGTGTTGGTAGCAGGAGGAACTCTGGACCAATTCAATCCGTTAGCGGAGAGGAGCGCTGGGCTGTAGACAGTGCCATACAACAGATGAAAAGGAAAGCCAATGTCCTGATTTGCAGTGGTCATTGAGTCTCTTGTGGTGCTTGTTGAGAACAGGGGTGTTAACCTCGCTGTCCTGGTCAAATTCCCAACCTGTTTCTATACTGATTGGCTATCTTTACCCCTTGCATCCCCTACCTACCTTAGATCCCCAGATCATTATAAAAGAGAACTCAGTTCTCAGGTGAGAAAGTAAAAATCAAATAAAACGTGGAAGGGTGTAGTTATACGTACCTTACAGCCTCAAAACAACTCATCCAAGGTTACCAAACCAGCACCTGGGAGGGTTCCTGTGCACAGACATAAAGACGTCTCTGCTTTCCTTTGGCTTCTCTCTCTGACACAACTCAGGGTTTCTGGGCTGCCTGATGACACTGCTCCACTCTCTCCAGTTCTCCCGTTAAAGGATTGGAGTGGACAAGCAGCTATAAATACTTACAAACTGAAACAAGGTAACTACAAAAGCCAAGTCTGTAGTTATTTATCAGAACCGACAGGAGCGTTTGAGAACTGCTGTCTACAAGATGGCACACTGTAACTATGTCTGGAAAAGAGAGGGGAAAAAAATGAACTAAGCCTGCAATTAAAAGCACATTTTCCACTACATCACAGCCAAGGGGAGATTAAGTTATTGTGAAATTATAGGTTTGTGGGGGCAATATTCTGAAAATACCTTTTTCTTTTTCCTGAGGGGTATAATTACACACAAGGCAGGCTCAGCCTTATTTTAGAGCCATTGTATTTTTAGTTTTTTGTCTAGCATATGAGGGGACAGGTCTGTCAGTGCAGACAGAAGCGTAATTGTGCCTGTTCGCTTGTCTGTCTGCTATGCTCTACACACAAGTTCTAAGCTGACAAACAACAACACCGAAAGCGTTCTGCACTCATTAAATGATAAAAAAGCCCCGAGTGTAAGACAGACTGTTATTTGGGTAATTACGATGCTGAGTGCCAGAGGTTAGATGGCTGTCATTACAGCAGGACCGGAGGCAGGACTCTTTCCCGCACCTCTCGGCCTCCGGTCCTGCTGGGCCTGTCGCTGGCCGGGTCCCTCTGCGGCGGACAGGAAACAGTGCAGACGGACTGACGCTTTCTGCGACGGCCTTTGTGATACGGGGTTTTCGCCACAATGGCCCCCCCTTCGTCGCACCCAGCGTCGGGGTCCGACCCCCCGCCCTCCAAGTGTGAACACTGTGCAAGCGGCACGTAGCACCAGCACAGCACCGCCCCGGGGCACAGCTCTGAGGTAAAGCCGGCCATCGGTGATAAATGACTGATAAATGCCTCTTTACAGAGCACTACTACTGCTGCTGCTGGGAGCAGATCTGCATGACTGACTCCCAAGACAATCGGGGTTGGGGTTTTTGTTTTGGTTTTGGTTAAAGCTTAACTAGTGGTTTAACCTGCACAGGGCAGGAATGCTCCTTTGCCTTGCCGTAATGTGCACACACTTGGATTCCTGGAAGCAAGCATGCAGGCCTCGTCTTTCATCGTCTCAAGGCTGTTGGTATGAGGCAGGCAGTTTCGCAGGAAAGAAGAGCTTCTCTGAATGCTATAACACATAGAGTAATAAACTGCGCAGCATTCAGGAAGGGATGAGGTAGTTCACAGGACGACAGGGAGGGGCGGTTTTGACTTTTGTAACTGGAACCATACACACAGACACAGCCCTTTCTGGGCCTGACTGCGGAGTGTGTTATTTCTGGGAGGTGTCCTGCACCCAGGCTGATGACATCCTGTCTGGTGCTTCTCAGAGACAGCTGTGCTGAGTGCTCTGCCCCAGCGGCCTGGGTGTATACAAGAGGTGGCAGCCGGACTATCGGGAGTGGACCCTGAGCGTGTCCACTTTATTCCCAGTGCCCTCAAAGGCAACCGTGTCAAATCGAAGCTGAACTGATCATAGCCTTCCACTTCCGCAATGGCTCTGAGCAATTTCCAATCAGATCAGCTGAACTGCGGTCAAGCGTGGCTGCTTTATGGACATGAACCCGATGTGGAATTTCACTCGCGCTCAGTAAAACGCTCACTAAAGTTGCCGCCCACACTGCTGCTCATTGTTTTGCATTGAGATTGCTATCACTTCCGTGGGATTACTGCGAAAGAGCAGCCAAATGCGCTTGGCTAGGCGCGCGTCTCTGTGAAACAATTAAAGGCCGCGGCGGGTTTGGAGCTGCTACCGCGCTCCGCCGATTGTCACGCGACCGCACAGGAAGGGGAAAGCGCGTTCACACCTCCAGCATACACAATGAGTCTCCAGACACCCACAGGAACTGAAACAAGTGGAGCCAGTGGATGGTCAGTGTTTGCACCCACAGCAGTAACCTACCCAGCAGAGTAAAGGCAGCTGAATTCATAAACCGCTCCGCCGGGTGACCGGAGGTGAGGGCCACCTGCGTTTTGCATTTATAAGACCCGGGCGGTACGATGGGACACGCAGTTCCCAGAAATGATAAAAAAGAACCTGGTTAAATCGGCCTGTTTTTTTTTCCAGCGATGAAAGCTTCCGGGACGGACCGCTCCGCTGCTGAGAAATCCGCGGCTGGGGGGGATGGGGTCGCTGACCCGCGGGGAGAGAGAGAGCGGCACAGACAGAGCGCGTGCGTCTCGCTGAGCACGGAGCGCTGAGCTGCGCGTCTCGCGGTCAGTCGCGCTCTTCCGGAGCGCTCACACAGAGACCGCTCCGACTCGGGGCGCGGGTACGGGCGACGGCGACACCCGCTCCCTAACGAGCCCTGCGTGGCGAGGGCTGTTCCCCCTCAGCGGCCCGGCAGAGCGCACTGGGCGTCACTGGGACGGCTTGACGTGTGCAGAAGGAAGCACTCGCAGCTCTGATTCAGCGCTCCCGAGAAGAACAAGAATAAATTATATTTAAAAGGGGGGGCTCGTTCACCAAGCCCAAAGAATAGCGCCTACAGAGCTGCATGCAGGCACGCAGGTCTTCTTCCATGGCTATGCTGTAAACAACCCCATTAAATGACATCACATCCCTTTGATGTGATTCCACACCAACGGGCAATTTTCACTGGGTTTGAAAAAAATAGTCACATTCCATTATGCTCTATGATGTCTTGTATATCACCACTGATGGCATCACGTGATCTTCTCCCTTCTGCACGAATGCCCAGTTTGGTAAGATTAGTACACACGATACAACAACTGCGACTATAATGACATAGCTATAAAGTGGTCTGGAAGACTATCTTTGGCTTGGAAGCCCTATTACAGACACTGGTGGTACAAGCAGGCCTCTGAGATCGGAGGCTGTTGCCCTCAAGCTCCTGCGGGGCACTTGCAGTGTCGCTATATGGCTCCGGGGAGGAGCGTGCGATAGCCGGGGGGGGGTCTCTTTCACCAAGAGGACAGAGGCGAGGGGAAAAACGTGGCCGTCGCCGTGGAGACCCGGGGCGCGAGGCCCCTGCTGGTGGCAGATAAACAGCCCAGGAGCAGGAAGCAGGAGGAATCGTTTCTCACCCACATTCCAGAAGGGCCCGTGCAGCCTGCCAACTTCACGCCATGGTGACAAATACTGCCTGTCCACAGAGCCCGGCCTCTCCAAGCCGCGGGAGAGGCTCCGGACCTCAGAGAAATACCACAGGTCTCACCTGCAGAGGCAGCCGATTCAGAGGCAGCTCTGTGTGCAAACTGACCTTGCTTCTGGATAATTCACGCGGCTTCTCCTGAGAGAAATGAATGGGGGGGGGAAAGCGGCAAATTAATTTTACATTCTTGAACAACAATATCCTGCTTGTGTAAGCCACACTGTACAGATGCCAAAACCCCCATTATTGTCATTTTCAAAATGCTTTATACTTATCCTCTCCACTGACAAAATATAGACAGCTTGCAGGGAATGCAGAAAAGCATTCTTGGGGTGCTTTCTCGTGTAACTATGGTACACAAAAAGAATACACCAAATGCAAAATATTGTAATTTCACAACACTTCATACTTATCCTCTCCGGTGACAGTGACTTTTCAAGGAGTGAAGAATAGCACTCTCAGGGAGCTCTCTCATATAACCGGGATTCACAAAATGGGTCGCATTAAAGCAGGAAACCCAGGCCCTTGTGTTTTAAAGCTTCAGGCTGCTGTGAACGCCGGCTCGCTATTGTTTTCTTCATCATCATAAGCGCAGAACATCACCGCGACTCGCTCGATTCTCTGCTGCCAGACAGCCTGGCTCCACACCCTGACCTGAGTCATGGAGCACTTTCTTCAGCTCTAGTATGAGGGTGGATCTTTTGCTCAAAAAGCGCTTTTGATCTGCTCAGACATACGGTACGCAGAGAATCAGGGACAGCACACAGTCGCCAGAAAAAGCTGCTCAAGGATAACTTAGCAGGACACAATATCGGCTCCTATCACAACTCCCCGTGTTATTAGCAAACCTGAATATGACGTGCACACAGCTGTACTAGCCTCACTTAAAGACGCTTTGAACTGGCAGAAACAATCAAAAAGCCCTTTGAAAATAAGAATACAAATTAAGTACATTACGTACCTGCAAAACTATCTAACTGATCAAAATCAAGGAGGCGGAAATTTTCTTTTCCATACAAATCGGCATGTAGTTTGTGCGTTGGGCTGTAATGTTCTAAAGCTAGAAATGTGATGTATCAAAGTTTTTTTTTATTTTGACAAATTTTCACAGGAGAGAATGAAAGTTTAGAAATCTGAAAAAATACATCTTTTCTTACATTAATAAAAAAAACACATTTTCATGAAAATGGAAACAGCAGAACCTAACATCCAGGTTAAATTAATACTCGTGATGGAGGCTTTATTCTCAACAAATTCATTGCAGGAACTATAAGCCTGTTGGAAGGTTTGTTTTAAACATTCGCTTGTTAATTTAGATGTCCCTGCACTGAAAGGGCTTTGGACAGGCGTTGCGGTGAGCATGCCCAGTAACTAAGGCAGGTGAGCGTGGACTGTCGGCGGGAGGGAGCTGGTGGTGTCACAGTGCCACTGACTCATGGGATACTGCAGCACTGCCGATGACCGCATACTTGGACTGAGTCACAGGAGCTTGACACATTGCTCCGTGAGAAGAGAGAAGAGCGTGTTCCGTTTCGCCATGACAACATGCACGACTGAACAGTCTTTCATCACAGGACGACCACTGCGTGCTCATGGAGCTGGGAGACTGGGGGAGACTGCAGAAGCATGCAGCAGTGGAGCACAGTGGTAAGGTGCAGGGCTTGTAACCCAAAGGCTGCTGGTTCAATTCCCCAGTGGGAGACTGCTATAGTACCCTTGGGCAAGGTACTTAACCCACAATTGCCTCACTAAATATCAAGCTGTATAGATGGATAACACATACAAGTTGTAACCTATGCAAGCTGCTCTGGACAGGAGCATCTGCTAAATGAAAGTAATGTAATGTGCGTCCACTGTGAACACTATAGCTCATGGGGCTGGGAGACTGGTGGAGACTGCAAGGGACTGGGGACTCATTCCCCACAAGATGGTGGCTCTTCTTCTCCAAACCAATACAGTACATGTTTTCTGTCAGCAACCAGAGCCAGACATACACACACAACCAGCCTGGGGTCAAAAGCGTGTACATACAGCGCCTGCCATGTGATGAGTGACAGCGTTCTGCATGACATAAGGAGTCGATGGCTTTGAGATTCAAAGGAAACGGGCCGGATCAACAAACAATGGTGGACAAGTGGCGTTACGCAACACACAATAAAGGATTCTCAGCATCCCTGAGCAGATAACCGACGAGCAAGCCATTAGCAGAGTAGAGGAATTAGAGTGCTAAATACCAGGGTACACAATGAACCAACCACGGCTTCTCAATGAAAAACATGTCAACGCAAGTGCACTGCGCTTCCCAAGATTTACATTCAAGTCTACGGCTGCATGTAACAACCTCCCAGGTCCTTTGTGTCCTTCGCGCTCAGCCAGGCAGCAGTGCTGAGAAGACCGGATCAATGACGCAAGCTTTAAGATGAAAGCAAGCGGCACGGCCCAAGTGTTGCGCAGTCCGTATCAGCTGGCGCTGCGCGGGCCCCCCGCGGGACTGCTGGCGGGAAGCCTCCGCGTTCGCCAGCAGCGGCCCTGCCCGGCGGCATGCGGGAGCAGGAGGGTGTAAACACGAATCCATTAACGCCTGGCCGGGGGAGGCGCGTCACGGCCCCGCTCCGCTAATCCTTTTTCCAGCCGTGTAAATTTCAGCCGAGCCCCCTGTACCCCAGCAAGGTTACAACCGCTCACAGCATCCAGAACCAACATCTGTCTGCTCGTGTAAAGCAAGAAGATTAAATCCTGACTGGGCACAGTAAAAGCGGAGATTAAAAACCTCCACGTAATTCACAAATTATTTTCTATATGAGCGGCCAGCAGAACAGACACCTCATGAGCAAAGATTAAAGATGTACATTGTGCTTTGTGTCCCAAGCAATGTGATCCATCTCTGGTCAGTCTCTGAAAGCTGGGGCATTATTATGCATGCATAAAAAACACAACCATGTGCCATTTATTCTTTATTTTTTATTCATATAGTAGAACTTTATGTTTTCAAAATGCATTCCTACGAAACTTCATCCGCCAGATCTTCCAGATAGTTCCTGATTCCAGATGCTGTGCACAGTAGGTCCAAACCCTCCTGCAGTTTGGGCTTGATCTCTGCACTTTTGCAAGGGCATATGGACCATCTGCTTCATTACAGTTAGCTTTTGCGCATGCTTATGACTGGAATTTTCCTGGCTCCTCTGCACAACGCTGCTTTCAAATCCTTGCAGAGAGAACAGCGTGATGGTTCTTCTTGACTTGCGGCAAGGACCTGATGTCACCTCTGTTGTGGGATCGGCAATGCTGGTGGGGTGTTTGGCTTGAGTATGAAGTCCATCAGATCTGTCTTGCCGAACTGAACCAAGCATATCTGTTCTGAATCTTATACAGAGCTAATTTCATTGCCCTGGATGGCCTTCATACAACTGATTGCCCAGTGTGGCTTTACAATAAAAAAGAAAATGTTTCTGCTAACACAGATTTGGGGTGTGCTGCTGAATGCCTAAACAGATACAGATATGAATATTATGTAAACAATGATGCTTGGCCGAGATCACAGAGATCCCAGCTGAAAGTGGCTCCTTGAGTTTCCGCATTAGCTTATCTCAAAGCACACCTGCAAAGTTATCAGATGGTGGCTCTGCTGTTGCTGCTGTTCAGAGCTACTTTAAACAAACAGCACTGTAAACAAAATAAGGGGACTCTTCCTTCTGTATTTACAACCAGTGTCCAGCTAAAGCTTCTACAACCCATTTGTCACTAAAACGACAGTTTACCTCTTATTAACAGGTTTGTCAGGCAAATAAAAATGTCTACTTCTTTAACTATTTTGTATCTAAAATTTCTGTGGAAATTTACCATTTATATTGGTTGAATTAATTGGTACATTAACTGAATCTGTTTTGTTTTTATTTGTTGCACTAGAATATGTTCCTGCACATTTGGACGTTTAAACCCGCTGGCATTTGATTCCATTAAGAACAAAATCCTGACAACGTCTAAAAATTCATTACACAGATAAAGTACAACTTTATCCATGAACTGACAGAAATAAACACGCTCTGTTGTGACATTCACTGACTCCTTTCTAAAAATGTCTCCTATTGTTTTTATTACATCTCTGCCGCTGTCCACAAACCAAAAATAAATCTTCCCTTTATCTCTGAATAATTACACTGCACATTTTCTGCTTTTCAGAGACATTTCTCACTCCTCTCCCTAACCACCAGGCAAAGAATGTCTATGCATAACCGACAGAATAGCATTAAAAATTGTACTAAACCTAAGCCATGGTAGCTAACGGCCTCTAACAATTTACAAATGTTTATTTTACCCTGACAAAACCACTCATATCTTTAAAAAGTGAATGTTACTTAGGCAGACAGTGGCTGCCCAGGCAAACTCACACCCCAAGCTATTTGAGTAGGCCTTCACTTGAGGATTGGGTTTTGAACATATGCACGCAAGTCTCAGTCTCTGTGATAGTTTTACCATCACTGAATCTTCCCTTAAGCTTATCCCAGCCATCTTCACAGTCTCTCACTGTGGAACACATGCCTGGGTGGCCACCGTCAGCCCAGAGGTGCCAGTTTTTGAAGACAACAGTGCTTTTGTTGCAGTTAAATATAATGGAAAGGGGGGGGGTGCTGCGTGCTGGAGGCTATCCAGAGCACACTGGAGGTAAAAGTGAGCTTCTGCCATGCTGCTGGGCCAGTTCTCTCATTCTCACATCCCAGCTTTGTTTTGTGTGACAGGGAGGTTTTACTATACTGTATAAAGAGGACATGAGTTAGGTTTCCCACATGTTGTCAATTAGGACTGGAACAAGAGTTCTCAGAGACCCGCTAAAAGTAATTGTAATCATCTCTATTTAATCTACTTGCTGTCAATATGCATGAAAAAGTGTTCTTGACTATAATATGGGCAACAATCTAAGACCAGCTCCAATTGTGAAATGTATTGGGTTCATAAAAGAGTCTGTAGAGTTTCATACCAAAACTGTGACAAAATAAAATGTGGAACTACAATCATATTTGACAAGACTATGAATGTGTATTGTGTTGAACAAAAAACAATTTCACAAGCTAGTGAGAAAAGCCTGCTTCAATGAACCATATCTCATGCATTTTTAACAATATGAAACAGAAATTCTGGCTATGTTTAAATCTCCACATGACCACAAGCATTAATGTTCAGGTGAAATACGGGACACTCGTTCCAAGGTCAGGTCCACTTGAACCAAGATGTAGCAAAAATAACTTTTTATTAATGTGTGTTGTCTACCACTCATTCTCTGTGATTCATATACTTACACTGTGATGGAAACTTTAACCACCTCATGCCTTCCTTATATCTGTGTGAACATTTGTTTTCCATGCATACTGACTGCATGACAAACTCCAGTTAACTGCACTAATACACAGCATGGCATCTGCCCAATTCCCTATCTACTACACTTCAAGTTTGTTCTACAGTTTGTACTCAAGGATTTACTTAGGGTGTGTTTAACACAGAACGTATTAAGACAGCATGTGGGTGAAAGTGTGTAAAATCTCCTGAAAACCAGCCCACAAATGACTGGAGAAATTATGACAATATGCAGCTGCCCTCAATAAGAGGACACTATATTTAATTCATCACTGTCGACATTCTTTTAAGGATGACTGAAAATCAGATGTCATTAATGACATTTTCAAATATAATTTCGACATGACTTCTGCTCACGTTTAATGTCATTGTTTTACTTTCGTGATCCACTTGTTGTCCTGGTCTTATAGTGTGTTATCGAGCAAACCTGCAGTTTTCTTAGGGACAGGGCAGCAATGGGGTAGAATACATCAGCAGCAATTTTTAACAGAATATGGCAAGTACTTTAAATAAGGCATGGATGTCAACTTTTAGGGTCCACTCCTTCGTAAGTACATCGCATTTTCCGTTCCCACAGATAAAACGTGTAACTACCTAACATCGCATCCACAAGACAGAGGAGTGAACTTGCATTAACAGAAGCCGGTTCTCATACGGGTTACATCCAGCACACCATGCAGCTAGACAAAATGGGCTCTTCGTGTGGCTTAATGATTTGACTGTTAGCTTAAGTGATCAATGTTGAGTACAGTTTGGGAGAAAACATATAATTGACACACCTCCACAACAGGGCAAACGATGCTGTCGTGACCATCGTCCTCAGTCATTGACGAACTAAGCTAACGTTAGCCGGCTGGAACGGTGACTCAGAAGCATGTGTCGCAGTTTGATTAAGCAGTCAGCTGGCGTTAGCACAAACTGTTCTATCTAGCTAGGTGGCTAACTGCGAGTTTCACACATACACACATACACACACACGCAGCGCCACGACAGCGCACTGCGGTCAAAAATACGAAGACATCAATTGCTAACTAACGTATTGGCAGAGCAGTGTAAAAATCTCATTGACGTTGGTCAACAGCCACTTTTCAATGCCCCACGCTTCGCCATTTCTCCACACTTAGCTATCCCAGTTAAGCGAAGTGTTCTTCGATAAACGCATTGATTTTGTTAGCCATTAACTTGCCAGCTAGCTGGCTAACTTGCTCCAGACCACAACACGTAGAAGAAACCGACCACTATGCTAGCGAGCCATTTAGCTATTACAGACAGCTGACGGGCTGAATACCCAGCTAACAACATGCTGATTTGTAGCTCACCCATGTTTTCATGTTTAAAATAAATGTAGTTCGCTAGCTAGTTAGCTAGCAACAGCTTCACAAGAGACAGACCTACACAGCTATCTATCTGCACAGCAATCTCAAATCAATGACAGTGAACCGGACCGGCCAGCTAGCGAACTAAAGCAGGTAGTTATCCAGTCGTTCTGAACATTTTCCCCCACTAACCTTTTTCATCCGCGGGGCTTCGGCCACCGTACCATCGCTGTTCACGAAAGCTTCGCCGTTTTGTTGCGGGTCCGTTCGCTTCATAGCGGACGCCTGCGGCATCTTCGCGGGGTTCGGGCAGGGGGTTGATGTCGGGCTGGGGTCCCCTCTCACAGCCTCCGCCACAGGAGCCGCCGCGGACGAAGTAGCGGCGGCGGCGGCATTCGCCTCGTTTTTAGTCACCCCCTTGTCCTCGGCCCTCGGTGTCACCGGGGATACAGGTGGCAACTCTTTGCTGGGGATGTCTTTCAGTTCGACCTCGGCCATTTTCGCTGCCACAACCTGGACTGACATCGTTACAATTTCACAAGTCCTTTTTTTCAAACACAAACGGATACGGGTTCACGAGGACGGCGCAGACGCAAAGGATTGTGGTATATGTGGTTTCTTCAGCAGTCGCTTCAAACAAAGCCGGCAGGGCTCTTGCGGGTTTCTTGCCCCGGATTGTGGTACTGTATTCCGTATTGTTTTCATATAAAATTTGATTTACCAACAGTTTATTTAAAATACGTTTGGAAATCCTGTCGCGCACCTCTTCTAAAGTAAGTTTATTATGAATTTAGAGGACACAGAGAGACGGAGCATATCTCTTAGATACACCGTCTTTGGACCAGTTTAAGTTGTATTTATTGAAATTAATATTTTAACGATTATTAACTGGGAAAGCGAAGTATTAGTGAAATGTATGATGTAATATGTCATCAATTGCTTCTCACAATCAGTTTTATATTAGTTTTTTTATTTATTTTTTTAATTTTGAAATAGAATTAATTGATACCATAACAAATTTCATGACTACACCAACCTTTAAGCAGCGAGGTTGTTTACATTATAACTATGAGCTTATGTGTCACTTCCATACGTATCCCCGTAATGTTAAATAAAGGTAATGAGACTTATCGTCATAAGTGTTTAACCTCCTGTTTGAAGATGGCGATACCGATATGATCACTCCTATGAACTTTAAGAGCACTGCATGTAATCAATCGCTTTCCCACCACAAGTTACACAACTTAACTAAAATAGAACAAATGTCAGTGTATTGCATAAACACAACTGAAAAAGTAAATGGTTTACAGAGTAACATGTTTGCTGACCATTTTCAAATAAGTTTTATCCAATTTCTTGTTGGTTTCTTTGTCTCAATTGGAGGATCTATAACCGAAACAGGTGCTGGATTTGCAAAACAGGTATTGTTGAATACTTGAAGCAAATTCAAAATGTGTTTAGTCATGGTGCTTATATTAATATTGGCTTATGTAACTGTTCATAGCAATCATTTTTAATTTTTGAGCTACGGTCACATTTTCGTCTCTTCTTTTCGAAACAATTCAAGGTCAATATATGTACTGCATTTGTAAGTGCAGGAATGGCCACAAAATCCTGCATAATAGGTGTTGTTCATATTATGCTAAAATTAATATTTTTTTCAGTTTCTATACTTTGGCTGATGGAGACATATTCATAGTTAGATGCAGAAAGTCAGATTATGATATTCAGGAGGTCAAAACAAACCCATCATGGTACAAAAATAACTTGCCTAAAAAAGTACCAATTTGTCTGTGCATTCTAAATGGGTCCACTTTAATTCCCCAAAACAATAATTACAATAACCACACACCCATTGAATACACAGAATATGACCTCAAATTAGTGATAAAAAAATGAAGTAGACAACTCCATGAACTATATGCACCTGACACTGTGACCTCACAGATTGCTACTCATTGGTGCCATTTTACTTTTATTTTACCTTTAGCATGTGGTTCCACAGGTGCTAATATTTATGACCCACTACGGATGAACACAGCTTAGTTCTTTTAGAAATTACATACCAGCAATTCATGATCTGGTTCTATTTTGCTAGATCAACAAAGTTACTAATTATTACTCTTAACCGAATGGTCAGATTTTACATATTTTACATACTCATAAAAGTATATAATTTGACAAAATGGGAATTAAGGCAATAAATAAATAAATGGATACACAAAAAACCTAAAACCCACAGTGTGGGAGAGGAGCTACTTCAGATGCTTTTCAGCACAAAATGCCTACTGCCACCCAGTGGGTGATTCCGATAGCACCGCTTCATTTTATTAACACATACCAGAATACCTGTTCCTTCATAGCCACAAATAAAATCTTGCAATAAAATCCTTAACATTAATTCGTCAGTTTCGCCAACTGTTAGCAGCTGACATTCATCTCCAAAAAAGAACCAAAGATTTCCAAAAAAAAGCTTTGTAACTAATCCAAAGACGCATGTCCATTTGCTGTACCAAGGAACATTTCAATGCATTCCCGAAACACCTCCGCAACTCTTACAGCTGATTCATACAAGCATGTTTATTTCAACATCACCACACACTGAAATTCATACAGTTTAAAAATGTACAACTTTACATTCTGCAAAATGTTTTGTAAATGGCAAACAAGTGAAAATTGTACATCTCATTTCAGGGCACTTCCTCTAACTCCTGCCGATAAGATCAGAGCAGTGCTTATGAGAAGTTGTCATTACTGTCTCACAACACTGAGTGACAAGTATCCCAACCACTGTACAAATGAGAATCTGCCTTATGACTCGATTTCTACAAAAGCTATACATAAAAATGTTTTTATAATAACAAAAATTCACATCAAACCTTTCCATGGAGATAAATTTACAAAAAATAAGAGTCAGTAATAAAAATAGGCTTAAACATGAAAAACATGGAAAGGAGTGTGGAAGTCCATGCATTTGACAGTACTGTCTCAAGACATAAAGGCTCCTTAACACAAATACTTTTCAGCAGGGGAAGACTTTGGCACTGAATGAGCATAAAACAAAATTTGACAATCGTAACATGTTGCAGGACATAGAACAATCTTTAAACCAGTATAAAAACTGAAATCCACATGCAAGAATATTTAGCTTTTTCAATTTCAAATTGATTTTCATCTTCATAAATAATGTTTATGCTTTCTTTACAGACTCCATTGTACCCTTAGAAAAAAAGGATATTTTAAAATATTCGGTAAGAACTACATAACAATATAATATTTATAAAGGCTTATGCTAACCAACAGTCACATCATCTCCATCCATGTCACAGGTGACATTACCATGACATTATGATTCTTTACATCAACGTAATGCCACTTATGATATGGAGGGTGACATTATGATGGTCTGTGTTAATTGGCATCAGCATTCATGAATCTTAATACCCTGCTTATGAAGACATTATGTAGTACTTCAGAAGGTCCTATGCAGTTCATATGCAGGACCCTTCAATAAACAATAGACAATAAACATACCTCTGAAGATTATATGTTAATGTGTGTTGGTTCTAAAGGATACACCTTACACTGTGATTTCTTCAGAAGAGTGTATTGTCAAAAAGGAACTGTATTATCAATGGTTTTTTGAAAAGATACTTGTGAGAAATTGATTTTTGAAAGAACAGTCCAGTTCTACATTGCTCAGCTGTGAGGTCTCTTCATCTCATCTTCAAAAGCAGTGTACATCAGTCTTCAAATATCCACAGAATGTTGACTCCAGATAGGCCCAGATTCACCCTCCTGTGTGAGGAAAAGAAACAACAGTTAAGGTGTTATTCTGTGTTGTACGCTTATTTTATTATGCGTACTCAAATGTGGCCTTAGGGCCAACAGAATTTATCACAAATAAAACCTTTCAAAACTTCTATGCCACTGAACAAGTCAATTTCATAGGGGGATAATCACATCACTAGACCTCTAATAACGTTCTTAAATGCAATTCTCAAAAATAAACACTTAGCGATAATTTTCCTTTCTCAGTCTAATGAATGTACTGATGAAATGAGATCCCTCACCCCAGCATTCCGGACTCCTTTGTCTTTATGATGAACAGAAACATGAGAACGGTGTGGAAAAGGTTGTTTCTACCCTGTGAATAAACCACAGCATCAGTAAAACAAAGTTAGCTTTTGATTTTCAGCTGCGGATGCAAATTATCCGGATACTTAAACACTGCACAAAGGATATGGTTGCCTCAACAGACATAAGAGAACCTTCCATATGACATTTCAAACAGACCACAAGTAAAAACAACTTTAGAGAAATGATGTCCATCCTGAATAAAATTAACCAAATAATTGATTCCTGTGGAAAAAGATTATTTTCATTATGATCAGAAAAGGCCCTGAATTCCTTTTAGTGGAGTGACTGTCTGGAGTGTTAAATCCACCTCACTTTAAGGCCATGGCAGTCTGGGATAAAGTTGGGGTGATAGTAGAAGGCACAGTGCCACAGCTGTTCATGAACCCTGGGCAAGTGGTGTGCAGGCAATGCCACTGCAATGAGCCTGGGGCCTGTTCCATGCTTTGATACTGTGGGTAGAGATTTGCACAAGTGCAGTCAAGGAGAATGTCAGTTCATAGGAATGCATTATACTCTAAGTCACGAGTGAGTGTTTAAGCATGTATTGGACCCAGGGCACTGCATACAAACATGTACTGTGTTCAGTTCACTCTAATCCTCTTACGTAATTGTTTCATTTAATCACCACTTTCCCGTCAGCATTATGTGTACAGTGTGATTAATATTTGATTGTACTAATGTATATTAAATTGAGATCCTTTCAATTTGTCATATTTAATAGTCCAGGCTCCTGTGTTACAGTATAAGATAATAGGGTCTATGGTTCAATAACAAATCTGACAGGCCATAATTATCCTCAAGGAAAATCAAATTCTTCCCTCACATCAATAAACATGCAGACCACAAACATTAAATCATGATGCTGCTGACTGTGTCTACATAATCACATGTGCATACACAACTTTTCATACCCACGTATGTCAGACAATGCAAAAAAAAAAAAAATCTCTCTCACACTCTCACACACACACACACACACACACACACAGACAGACACACAGACAGACACACAGACACAGACACCACACAAAGACAAAATCACACAAATGCACAGAACATGCTTCAGGGTCACCCCCTGTAAAATGTCACCCATTTTGGTCTCATATTTCCTTCAAAAGAATTACATATAGGGCAGAGTTTTTTGGCATTTCATGACTTTGTCCTTAAAGATATGAACTTTTGATATGCACTAAATTACAAAAAAAATACAGCTTCACTTAATCGTATCTGAAAAATGATTTACAAAAATGCTCATGCCCAATTATGCTCATACAAACACGCTATGCTCATGTGTCCACATGACAACCACAAGAACACCTGAGAGGGTCACGCCCTCAAAGATACACTGGGAGGACCCAGGGCGACTGTCCTAACAGCACGCGTGTTCGCCTGCCAATCAGTCTGAATGAATATCAGACTGCTGTCTGAGGAAACACATGATCTGATTGACACCACAGAGAAAAGCAACATCCCAAACAGAAAACAGAAGAAAACACACACAGAAGCAGAGTGGAGTGTTTACAGTCAATCTGCCGGGTGTGTTTAGCACACACGTGCCCTTACCTTGGGGAGGCTGTAGACGTGGCCCTGGTATACGAGCTGGTAGTGCGGAGGGTTGGTGCTGCTCTGGTGGATGCAGAAGAGGTTCTCGTTCGACACGTCTGTTTGGGAGACACATGGGAAAGGCCACTGCGAGAGGGCTACAGGCAAGAGCCGCTTTATACAGCTGGATATTTACTGAAACAATTGTGGATTAAGTATGTTACCCAAGGGTACAGCAGCAGTGCCCCAGTGGGGAACTGAATCAGCAACCTTTTGGTTACAAGTCCTGCTCCTTAACCATTACGCCACACTGCTGCCCAGCTCTTACATGGTGCGGCCCGTGCATCTGCCTTACCTGGTTTGTCCGGTGTTTGGATGAAGTGCTGAGAGGTGAAGGTCTTTCCATCGGGGTACTTGGGGTGAGGAGGGAGCCGGGAGTCCAGGTATGTGCACACCACATGCATCAGGATCTGCAGGAGGGAATCAAAGCCTTGACCACCTGGTTACCTCCGTCCCCGTTTCACAGCATTGGAATTGTCACACTTATGTAGGGGAACTTCAGCGCTGCCATGCTGTGATATGAGAGGACACTGCCACTGTCACATTGTGGTGTTGGGATATCTGGATTATCAAACTGATGTAGGCGGTTATATGCATGGGGTGATCTGAATCCTCAAACTGAAATGTATGGGGGTATCAACTGTGATGTAGAGGGATAATAGGATTGTTAGACGGTCATGCTGGATTATATTAAATATCACATTGTGATGTGTAGGGGCACTCAGGTTGTCACACTGTTATGGAGGTGGTTACTAACAGCAGGCGTCCACTGAGATAAGAGGGTGCAGCAGAGGGGGGACTCACAGCGGAATCGGTCGGCAGGTCGGTGTCCCACTTCCTGCCCTTCCAGTCGCCACCCCCGTTCCAGCGGAAGGAGCTCATGCAGCCACTGTGGGCCAGCTCTGATGGGGACAAGCAGCAGCACGTTAGTGACACCCACACATGTTGCTCATTGCCTGACTGTCACCTGACTGGCTAGAGCTCTGGACAAATCAGATCTCCACAAAAGCTCTATCGAGCCCACTACGCAACAAATGCGTGACAGCCAGGGGGGACCTATTCCCACCATGCTATATGCACCTGAGGCAGGATTTAAGCCAAGCTCTCCCTTCACCTTTTATTCGCTCAACAAGGTACTCCTGGTTAGGCGTGATGTCCAGGTACTGCACTATAGCGTTGAGAGTGGGTATCGAGGAGGCCTTGACAACAGCTGCCTGCTTCAGACTGCTTATGCTGGCCTCTGTGATGGAAGAAAGAGGAACGAGAGAGGGGTGTCAAGATGGCTGTGAAACACCTGGCTAAACAGCAACTCCAACACTCCCCCCTCTAAAGAGCTGTTACCTCCAGTCTGCAGCTCAGGACAACCCATTCTCCTCAACTGGGAGTTCACAGAATCAAGCTCTTTCACCAGAGGTACCAGGATTGTGTCATTAATCCACTGCAGGAAGAGGAAAAAAGCCTTGCTTCACACAGTTCTGACATCTGCCATCTGCTGCAGAAATAAACCTATGACTGCAGTATTTGGTATTCAGAGCAGCACTACGCTTCAGCTACAAATTACTAAGTTACATAATGCCTTCATGCAATTACACAGTGCTTGTTTTTTTTTTTTGCTGGTAGTTGGATATGTAAACTGCGGTAATATCTAGGTTATGAAGAAATAGTCCCCAACCATAAAGAATCAATGACTTCCAAATTATTCATAAAGGACTTCTCACTTGTTTTATTATGCAACAAAAACCACTGGCAATTTGTCAAAATGACCTTTGCCAAGATGTCTCAATTGCGTGAGAAAACTGAGAGAAGGCCTACGTTTACACAGTCAGAACACAGGATGAACGCTCTCTCACGTTTCTCAGCTTGGCGGTCCAGCTGTCTATGCGGTCCACCGCCAGGTGTCCGGTTGTGATGCGGGCCCACACCTGGAAAACAGCAGAGAGGAGGCGATCTCTCATTAGGGTCAACCTCGGCTTGAATGTTTCCATTTCTCATCTGCATGAATGACAGACACCAGTGGCTGTGAACCACAGTGAGAGGAAAAACCTCCACTCAACACACAAGTGGCTGACAGCTGCTCATTTAAAAGAGAAGCTGCCCTCCTCTCGCCTCACCTCCTCCGCAGCCTGTTTGGAGCCCAGGTCCGTCTCGTCCTTGTGTGCAGAGGGGGCCTGCGAGCGACAGGCCAGCTGGTACTGGAACTTCCTCAGGCTCTGGGCGTAGTCACCCATCGAGCGGCTGTAGTTCCAGAACGTGGGACTGTGGGAAGGTGACGCGAACTCTGGGCTTCCTGAACGAGGGGGTGTTATAAAGGCATACAAATACTCAGACACACACATAAACCTTGGATGAAATAATGAACTCACCTCCAAGCTAATGTTACTTTCACAGTATATTCACCTTTCTAAGCAAGGTCTTTTAAAATCCCCCCTTCACCTGAGCTTACCCAGTTGACTGCGCTGGCTCTTCTCCTCTTCGGAGCGGAGAAATCGCTCCAGTGTCTTGAGGTCGGCCATATAATCGTCCTTGCCGCCAGGGGAGCTGAAGATGGAGGGGGAGGTGCGGTACCGTGCCCGCAGGCTCGACCCCTCCATAGGCCCGATGCTGCTGGGGTAGGGGGAGGAACTAGGAGAGGGGCTGTAGTTCAACACCTGAAACCAACGCACACCTGTCAATGACGCAATGCCACAGTGGAGTGGCACACTCCTTTTCTGTTCAGTACTGCAATTAAACAGCTATACACCTTTAATTTTTTGTGTGCTGAGCAAAAGCCACGGAAAAATGACCCCTAGGTGGAAAAATGTGGGCATGGATAAAGCCATCTGATATAAAACAAAATATGTCATGCATCAAATAATCAACAATAATCCATAATTCCAGTTGTAATATTATACATCAACTGACATATTATACTAATAATGTAGGATTATACTCCTTATATGGCTTTTTGCTTGTGTTTTACTCACTTGTAAGGTGCTTTTGGATAAAAGTGTCTGCCAAATGAATAAATGTAATAATAAAATGTAAAGTTAATACATCATGTTTCCCCTTTCTTGTACATCAAATCTTCAAGCCACTGCTTAGATCCAAATATTCACATGTAGTTATATCTGTTATTTAACGGACCTTGGACAATGCACTAAAGAAACTCATACTGCCCAAACTGTACGGAAACAACAAGATCAGTGCACTTCCACCAAATGAAAGTTATGAAGCACCTTCAGAACACTAGAGGGCAGAAGCCTGCCGGGCAGAGCAGGCTTACCTTGCCAAAGCTGCCGGGTGTGGAGTAAGTTACGGGGGAGGAGAAGGAGCCCCCGCTACCCGGGGGGGAGGGGCTCTGCAGAGGCGGGGTGTAGCCCGTCACACAGCTGGGGGAGAATTTGGGGCTGGTGCTGGGGGGCCAGGAGGGGCTGTAACTGAGCACGCTCTGTCCCTGCAGCGGGGAGGACTGGGCAGGGGCGGGCATCTCCTTCTTTTCTGGCTTCTGAGGGGGGGTAGCCTGGATACCTAAAGGTCAACAAGGCAGACAAAGGTGAAATGTTCGTATCCAGATAATCCCTTCATGGAAGAATACAGAAGTGCAACCCATTCCTTGGCAAGGGTCATCACCCAAAAGACCATGGGGCATTTTTGGTTGCAGTGACTGACTCACCAGAATCCCTGAGGCCAAGTAGACGGTGCTGCTCAGGGGTGAGCACAATGCTGGAGGGGGCCATGGTGTATTTGAAGTATCTCCAAAAATCAAACAGGGCATTGAGGCTGAACAGACAGGCGAGAGCAAGCTCTGTGAAGAGACAGGGGTAAATGTCGACAAGTCCATTAAAAAAGCAGTTCACCAATACATTAACAGAAGAGAACATTTTGTTATAATTTCCATTCTATTTTCTGACATGCACTTTTATTTTCTCAAGGTCCTGCAGTCCCTCCTGATACAATTTCTGCCAAACATGCTTGAAAATTCTAGTTGTTCCAAAGCTTTCTCTTTCACACAACATGACTAAATGACAATACATCTTTTATTTAAAAGTAATCTCACCTATATACCAGAGGGGCCAATAGGAAATGTTATAGTATCGGCTCAGCAGTTTCCCCGTCCTGTGATGGAAGGCGACAGAAACGTTATGTAACGCCATATAAGGTGGTCATAAATAACATGGTTTGGTTATTTCAATACCTATGTCTTCAAAAAAAATAATAAATACAAATTAGCAGACTTAAGTAATGTATAGCCGACAACATACATTTCTGTGTAGATCATGCCGGCGAGAGAAACGTTGAGTACCGCCCAAGCGAGCACTACTTTCCGCGCCTGTTCCTCTCTCCTCATCCTCATCGTCCTGTCGATGAGAGAGGGCATGCCCTCCTTCACTGGCGTCATTCCTGCACGAAAAACATATTTTAATTTAAAATGGTTGCTACCAAACAATACAACAGCACTGTTATTGTTCAAAAGCGTAGTTTCAAAGTTTCTTCAAAAGTGTAACCGGTAGCTATGGATCTATATAGCATCAGCAACTCGGGAACCAGAGAACTGTATACAGCAACGAAGTGCAGTTACATTTAGTCATATTATTTAACTAACAACATAGCATGAAATGGTAATTGCGTGTACACTTAAGCCGTCTAGGTAACTACAGCTATACAGTGATTTGAACTAGTAGGGTAACTTGTGTATCTAGTTAGCTAGCTAACTCTGGAGATCTTAACACATCAGCACCTGAACGCTATACCAATACCGCTAACATTCTAACGCCAAAGAAAGCGTTGCCAGTGCTAATGCATGCAATTTTTGAAACTTGAAGAGGATGATCACAGCTAGCTAGTGAAGTATCAGTCTGTGATGTTTCACTTTTAACGTTATCTTAAAATATCTGGCGCTTCGACTGTGAGCATGCTGTCTGATCTTCCTCCTAGCTAGCCAATCATGCAAAACCAACAGCAAGTAACTTCAACTGGCCAATTAGACATATGGCCACTACACTGAAAACTCAATTCGGCTAGCGAGCTAACATGGTAGCTAACGTCACCTACCTAGTTCAACCTGAAGTCTTCTTGATTCACTGTCAGGCTATATACCTTACTATATGTGTGTCATCATATTATAAACAAACACTCCTGTAATTGTGCATTTCACGTGGAAATATAAGGTTATACTCAATATTAAGTTAACTAGCCACCTTTCCCGCTCCAACCACCACTCCGTTCAGCACTACAGAACAGCACCTTAACCCCGGAAACAATGCTTATGACAGATATATATTCTTCCGGTTTGCATGAAATTCCCTTTACCCATGGACGATTAAAATAGAAATAATCCTGCCCTGTCTCACCTGCGTCAACGCGTATGTATTAACCCATAGAAAATGCGATGATTTATGGAGGATTTAAAGGGAGTGTACTCTTTCACATGACTCTTTGCTTGGAACACAACTCTTGCTTTACTTTCTTAAAACACAAGGTCGCTGCTTTCTTTTTGGAACCACACTTTGAAGATTGTCCCTATGCAATGACGCAACGGCTCATTGCGCAGTCCCTCTACAGCAGCTGTTACCGATAGCGCAGTCAGGAGGCGCTATTTGCAGGTACAGATACCTTGTGGAAAAAAAAATTCCATCTATCTCTCGGTCTGTCTGTCTGCGTGCATGTCCTTTTATATTGTTATCTAAGTCATGTTTAAAATAAATTGTGTCATGCTTTTAATCCTCTATCATTTCATTAATAAATGAAACTGTAACACATGCTTTGTCTTGAATATGAAAAAAAAACATCTCATACTTTCCACCTACATAAAACTTACAAACAATTACAGTAACATTTTTATAACATAATTATTTTCTTTCTTGCACCTTGTAGTACATCTATAGAACCGGGTCCAAACAATGCTCCTTGGGTGCTATATTTCATGTAATGGAGAGCACCCTCCGCAAAATGTGCGCTGTTCATTGGAGGGCTATCTTCTGTAGCCTACTTCTTGGATGGCTGGTATAATCTCCGTGGACATTCCCCACATCCTTTTGATCTCAGTTTCAAGATCCTTGTACTTAGATAGTTTCGTTCTGATAGTACAGCTACAACAATCAATATACACTTCCTTTCACTGTTATAATGATAATAATAATAATAATAATAATAATAATAATAATAATAATAATGCTCTTAGTGTATGTATGTATATATGTTCAATGACAAGTACATGCAATTTGATGAAATTCTTGAATTCACAGCATGTGAACAGCAGTCTACGTGTCTGAAAGCGCGTGAAACATTATTAATTCGCCACCTGGTAACTACTGATCAGTCATAAGGCACTGCCCCGACATTTCGTGTTCTCTCCAAAAATAACATTTCTATGTTGACTCAAAGTGGAAAAACATACATGTGTACCATATCAGAACTGATTGTGATTTGACAGTGCCTTGGGAATTTAGCACATGTTATCATCTGTATAAAGACAGTAGCCTCCCTAGTATTAACACATTTCCGAAGACCGTGCTCACGATACGCCACAGAATGAGGGGAGTTTTGTTCTTTTTTGCCCTACTTGTGGCAGGTCACTGCCAAACCCTCTTCATCGGGTAAGTCTACTTATAAAACTATACATGAAAAGCATACATGTAAATTCGTTGTTCGGAGGTCACACATCGGAAAAAACTACAAAACTGAAGCACTACAATCAAGCAGAGTGCAATGGGCTGTTGTACAGAATTTCACAATACAATTGGTTATCATTATGAAAGATACATTATTGGGTGCATTGCACTACATTGGAAAAGCACATCAGCTACACGAATTATTCACTAAAAACTCATTACAAATTGTTTAAACATATTATTTTTTTAATTGGTTTTAGGAAAAAAATCCAGAGAACTTTCAACATAACAAGCGGTATTTGTATTAATGCCATTAAGGCATTATTTTATGAGTAATAATAATAATATCAATAATAATAAAATGCGAAAAAATGCAGAAGCTATTTGTTTCATTTTTAAGAAACAATCTAATTGTTTCTTTTTGCAGGGTGAATCATCACAAACATACTTTCGGGTATATTTCTAGAATGGCAGGTTATGTTCTATTAACACAAAAGCATTAATCAAACAGACCACTGGGTGGAGATATAACTGCACGTGTGACGATACCATCAAGCCCCTTGAAAAACAAATTACAGAAATGGGATATTCTTTGGCTGACTACGCAAATCTGTTCAATACATTTGTACACCTAATTTAGATTGAAATTAGTAGGCCCACATTCAATTATAAAGAAGTACAATTACATTGTGAAATTCCCAAGGGGCTGATTAATTTAAGAGGAACATGATCAATTTTTAAGAAACATGCACACCGACGGATGATAATGATTTTAGTGCATCTTAATGCTTAAGATGCATCAGTTCATTAGAAGTAATTCCTTTTTCTAGTATCTGGAAATCTGAAATGTGAAAATGTGGCATTCAAAAGTCTGTATCTTTACAGATAAACATACAGCTGCAATGCCATAAATGAAATCATTTTTTGTTTCAGAGACCAGGTACTCAGGATCACAGTGAAATCACAGGAGCAACTTGGCCTTTTGCAGTCTCTGGAGGAAGAGCAGGATTTAGAGGTAGAGAAGCCGTGCTGGGATGCATATCTTCTTTCAGCTTAACGAAAGCAAGTGGCGCACAAGAAACAAAACTTCTACATCCTTATTTTCAGGGGAAACATTACATTGCACAATAATATGCTGAGATCACATTGTGAGATAAAAAAAATATGAAGCACATTCAACAAAGCGGAGTGGGTGTTTGTGGTAATTGTGTCATCTTTTTACTGGTTGTTAATTCTCAGTTACCGTAAGCATTGCTGATTCTCTGTTTAACTGTTTCCAGTGTACTGCAATACATTATACACACACACACACACACACACAAACACACACACACACACATCTATCTATCAATTCTTATATGTGACATAAAAATATTATGCAATAATATTACTGCACTATATAGAGACAAAAACAGTTTGTGAAGGACAATGAAACATTGAGTGGCTGAATAAAAAGCATGTCTGTTTTGTTGGAAGAAGAGTAAACCTCACTGATATTACATTCATCCATTCAAGATTCTGAAAAGAAGATAAAAAAATAAGTTAATCCAAGTCACTGCCCAGCACTCAATGGCTTTAACGGAAGTGGCGTCTCTTCTGATCTTCTCCCAGCTCGACTTCTGGCTTCACCCCGTCTCCTCTGATCTGCCTGTAGACATCCGAGTGCCTTTTGCCAGCCTGCAAACTGTCAAAGTTTTCCTGGAATCAAACGACATCCCATACTCTGTTATGATCAAAGACGTACAGGTAAGTTAGACACAGAGCCACGTCCTATTGTCATCTAAAAGGGAAACATTTTTATTTTCAACATTTTTACAACTTCTGTCTGTTCTGACACCACTCAACAAAACACAGCACATTGATGGGAATAAAGTGAAATGAAAAGTCTGAAGATGAGAGACTGAGCTGCTCACCGGATGTGTTTCAGGAAGTTTTGGATAAGGAACAGAGTGACATGGAGGCGAACACCATGAGAGAACGCAGTTCAAAGAGTTTCAACTTCGGAGCCTATCACACACTGGAGACGGTGAATCCATGCCCTGATACCCTTGTTCAAGTCATAAAACACACACACACACACACACATACATGCAAGCACCTGCATGCACATGTTCACTCTCATGTACATGCACACATACACACATAAGGATGTGTACATTCATTAATACCACTCAAATGCATGCACCATTACATGCCCTGAAGTCTAAACAGAGCGGTTCAAAGGAGTAAAATGAATTTTCTTTCTTCCCCAGATTTACAACTGGATGGACACCCTAGTTGCTGACCACCCCAGCTTGGTGTCCAAAGTGAACATTGGATCTTCTTATGAAAACCGTCCCATGTATGCCCTTAAGGTATGAAAGTATTCATTCACGTTGAAATGAAGTTGTACAGTTTGATCTCCTTTGGAAAATGAGGTCAGTATTTGTGACCACACTCAATTAATCACAATATGAATTGTGTTTTCAACTAAAGAAACATTATTTTGAACATTCCCTCTCCCATTCTGACCATTAAACTGTGTGTGAGGTGCTTGTTGTGTCTCAGACTGGTTCCTAGAATGCACCATGGGTTGGTGTATGAGTGTGCACACACATGCGAGTGAGTGTGTGCGTGTGGTTAAATGTGCTGGCAAATCGGTAGTAACAGTGTTCCTGCTCTGTTTCAGTTCAGCACCGGGGGCGACAAGCGTCCAGCCATCTGGATTGATGCTGGGATCCACTCCAGAGAGTGGGTGTCTCAGGCCACAGCAGTGTGGACTGCCAACAAGGTGAGCATTCACTGACCCACTGTCAACTGTCCTTTGGCCTTAGTGGCCACACTTGCTGAATGTGGATATAGACCCTTGATATCCTTCTCAGACATAAAGCTGCAGAATGTGCAGAGGATTACAAGAGCCAGATACAATTGATAAGACATACTTAGACAATGAATAATGCAGTTTTGCGTTGTATCAGTATCTTAGGAATTAATAAATATCCGATCATCATGTTCAAAACATATTGATAGAGTATGGTGATGATTTTTTTTCTGTTTTGGAATCATGCATCCAATTATTGTAATTAACACAATCATCTTTTGTTGTATTTGTTCAGATCGCGACTGACTATGGCCGTGATGCCTCCCTCACATCTCTCCTGAACAACATGGACATCTACCTGATGATTGTGACCAATCCCGACGGCTATGTGTTCACTCACACTGGCGTAGGTGCCACGTCCGGATCTTTATAGACTATGAAGCTGATGTTGTGGGAAATGTCTTAATGTCAAATTAAGAAGTGAGACATGTGTGCCCCAGTAGCTGTCACACAGGGGCTTACATCAGAACACATACAGACAGTCCGTAAGTTACTTAAGGGTTACAGTCAGGAGGTATTTACATAACTAGAACTTAATGTTGCTAAGATTTACTCTTGAGCCATATTTTCGTAAAAGTATCCCCTACCAACATTATTGTAGTGCACGGTATGTTCACACCACAGTGTTATCTCATAAATAGTTCTTCTGTACATACTATGCATACAGATTTTTAAATATATTTTTATATATAATATTTTCAGTGGACTTATACAAAGTCAAATATGGAATGATTTGTATCCAGAGACTGCCGGTATAACTGTTTGTCCTGTTGTTTCAGAACCGTATGTGGCGCAAGACTCGCTCCAGGATCTCTGGCTCTAGCTGCCGGGGGGTTGACCCCAACAGGAACTGGGATGCCGGCTTTGGTGGTAAACATCAATTCCATTTACTCAACATTCTTAGCTAACTCTGGAAAGTAAGGTACCAGGTAAGCATAGATACAGTTCACCCATTCTGGAAGTGTAACAGACTTCACGATGACATACCGTCTACCCAAAGGGCTGCCCATTCGCTCAAATTTACTCACTGAACGTTTTCAAGAAAAGAGCTCAGGTGCCTCGATTTTGTAATCTCCTCTCACTCTGTCCACATGTCTAGTGTGTCTCTTCCTGTGGCATTGACCCAGATGAGAGGGTGACAGGTGGAGGTGTCTTTAGCTGGTTGTAGTCACTGCTGACCACACGTGTGTGCTGTGTGCAGGTCCCGGAGCCAGTAGGAACCCCTGCTCCGACTCTTACCACGGCCCTTCTGCACACTCCGAGGTGGAGGTCCAGAACGTGGTGGACCTCATCAAGAGCCACGGCAACTTCAAGGCCTTTATCTCCATCCACGCCTACTCTCAGCTCCTCATGTACCCCTATGGTTACTCCTGCAATGACGTCCCTGATGCCCCCGAGCTGGTATGCCCCCACCCCCCGCCCCTCCACACCCCTGTCTGGCGGCCTCCTCCTGCCTGCTTCTCACTGATTCTCTCACTTGCTGCCCTTGTTAGGACTCTGTGGGTAGATCGGCGGTAAAGGCCCTGGGGTCCCTGTATGGAACCAGATACCAAGTGGGCAGCATCTGCAAGATCATCTGTGAGTAGCACCCCATCCTGGGGAGATCTGACCCTTGTCCCTCCGTGGACCATTCCCCCTCTCCCTCCACACTCTGACACTTTCAATTTCTATATGATAATCTAACATCCGTGACAACTGCTATCAACTAAAGGCAGTGGATTAGCATTTGAGTGTAAATTACAGGGTGAAAAGGTAAAAAAGTTAAGTATAGTGGGTAGGTGTATGGTAACATCATTGATTATGCAGGCACCTATTTTTGTTATGACATCTGTCAGTAGATTCTCACAGAATTCCACTGCCCCAAACAACAGCATACCATTCATTTGTGGAAGGCACATTTTTAAGTTATCAATCCTTTTGAGTGAAGTGCATCCCTGAAGCATGAACCTTGCACGCAAACAAGAGCCCTATTCTGTCCAGCAGACGGCCGCACCCTGTGCCTGGTTGACCCCTGACGTCTGTGAGCAGTGAGACAGACAGGGATCTTGACAGTCTGTGTTTAGCCTGAATACCAGCCAGCCTCCCTCAGCCCAGACACTGAACAGTGTTCAGGCTTGATTAACCACTTATTTCAGCCTCTCAGACAGAAAATTGTTGGGAGAAATCACTAATGAAGAACTTTCACATTTGAATTCCTAAGTGTTTTCAAGATGACTTGATTTTTAGGCACCTATTTGGAGCTCTTAGTGATATTCTAGAGAAGTATACGTCCAACCTCTTCTATTTCCCTTGGAACTTAAAACGACTGAGATAAATAAACGAATCAGTCTACATTTGATAAGAATTATACGCTTTTTGCTTGATCTCTGAAATGGATTTTTTTCATGTCGTTATTCAGATCAAGCAAGTGGGGGCAGTATTGATTGGTCCTACAACAATGGCATCAAGTACTCCTTCGCTTTTGAGCTGCGTGACACAGGTCGCTATGGTTTCCTGTTGCCAGCCAATCAGATAATTCCTACCGCCTCAGAGACCTGGCTGGCTCTGAAGAATATTATGGAATATGTTCGAGACCACCCTTACTAAGGGTTGCCACAACCCCTAAAATCTGGACATGAACATGCCTTACACTTCCCTCAATAAAGTGTTGAAAATGACATGGTTTTTGTATTTCCTTGAAACTGAAAGAGTGTTTGAGAGATGAATAAGAGATTTTAGGATATAGGACAATATGGGAAATATTAACAACATATTATATGTTGTTAATATTTCCCATCTCAATTGCATCAATTGCATTTTTTACTGCATCTCAATAATATGTAGAAACATATTATTGAGATGCAATAAAAACATTCATTACAATGTTATCACTAATATAACAATACATGGGTACCACTGAGGACAATAGTTGGCATATTGTTTGCCACATGGGTTTTACAGACATTTCACCACAAAGTGTAATTACAGAGTTTATCAATTTGTACATCTATCTGTCTATCTACAGCTGTATTTATCTCTGAGCGCCTTACGTGTCTAAGAAGGAGAACCACCCTAGAACATATCAGTCATGAGAATTCCTGTATCAGCTGATCTGATGAGTCAGGAAAATGTTATTTTTAGATGTTTTCACCACGCTGGCAGAGATTAAGTAATTTTGGCCACTTATATTATGGCATACTTCACTTATTTATACTCTCACACTCTTTGCCATATAATTACAACATAGGACAATCCATGCATTAAGTATTTTGATAGCAAGACACCTCATCAGTTACAATGAATAATACTCAAAAGTAAACTGAACGCCTTCCGTCTAGAAAGTATGAATTAAGCAATTGCACAGAAGTGTCTTGTCTTGTATATGTGGTAGAGCTTTGATAGATTGGTATGATAGGGAAGTATGTCAAAGCTTTTGAATCTTAAATTCCAAAATATATCTGATAACATTACAGTTTTCTTTGAGGAATTTCTGTATATATTTTCCAAAGAGGACGTGTGATATGCATCAAAGGCAGAAAACTCAAAGGGAACCCATGAAATATTCCACCTGCTCTCTTCATACCTGTGTGTGTGTATGTGTGTGTAGTGTATATGTGTGTATAGTACTGCTCTGTTGAGATGATAAAAATAAATGGCTGCACAAAGAGTTGACATTTTTTATAACCAAATGTTACATTATTAAAATGAAATAATTACATGGAAATATAGAAATAGCCTAATCTACACTATATTCCAAAGTAAAGCTGGTATAAGGAGCTGGCGAAGCCACTTCCCTTTGCACTCAGTTCCAGAGACAGAAAGAGGAAATAGGCTTTGCTTTATATTTAGGCCCCCTCAGCTGAAAATGCTGATGGCCAGTGATACTTCAGACTACAGTCCTGGTCCATGATGTCTGCTGTCATTCAGATCTCAGGTAACACACTTACTCATTTATCAGCACACATGAACACTAATGCCATGGCATTGCCATTGATTCACTTATGTATCAATGGACACAAATATTAATTGAGAAATGTTTGTCTGGTATAAAGGGCTTAATATATAGCAAGTATTATATTTATACTTATTTGATAACACTTATTTATAACATTTTAGGTTGAAATAACTTACTAAGATAATCCCTCAAAGCATTTTGCATTGGATTGTATATACTACTGCAAAGGTCACCAACTGCTAAATTTAATGTATTGATTGAGGGGTGCATTTCAGTATTTTTTGTTTCAAAACAGAACAGCAAAAGTAATTCAAATGCCTGTGTTGTATTCAGTATGATTGTCGACGATGACCCCTCAGAAGTGACCACAATTGTAAACAATCTCAATAATAGATTCTCAATTATAGAATCTCAATTACAGTTCCGTAAACATTTTACTTAAAATTTATTGTTGAACAGAAACCGTTTTTTGCAACGTTCTAGTGGTATAGCAAAGTACGATTTCGTGTTTTGTAGGAGGTTATAATCATCATCATCTACAGGATAATAATGCCATTGAAAAATGTCATTGATTGACTGTTAATTATATTATGTACAGTACCGCTGTTTCACTGCTCATCTCGCTGCTCATCGTCTGGGCACAGATAATGCCGGCTTGGAAGTTTAATTAGAATTCTAAAAACAGACACTATTCATTTGGCAAGAAGGTAATGTTAAATGTGTGAGCTGTCGAACTGACTGACAGTGTTTCTATACAGTTCTGACCATTAAATTTACTTTAACCCACTGCTACCAGCATGTAGTGACATCACCAGTACGGAATAATGTAGTTGTATACTGGTAAGAATCTGACACTAAATTAACAGGCTGCTGTTGTAAATTCTGACTTACATATACTCTATATATACACTCAGTTGATTGCCCTGCTAATATCGATGATAAAACTCACTCACAGTACAGAGTGAACAATTGTGTCTGAACGATTCAGTTACAAATCTCCACGAGTCTCCGAAACTTTACCTCATTTCGAGGGCATTTACAGCATCCTGGACAGCAAAGATAATTTGTTGCTACATCCTGTAGTATTCTGGCCAAAGAGCAGCAGTGTCCAGTGGCTTGATCAGTAATAGTACGGGTATTTGGGCAAGGGGCATGGTGAGATACAGCTATGCAGTCTTTACGATGTTACGTAGTGCCGGAGCAGATTGTTTTTGTTTCTGTTGACTTCCTCTGACCATGACACAGCAGGAAAGCCCTCCACGGCTCTTTTTAGGGACACTTCCCCTTTCTGAATGTCACCAGATATTTTGCTTTATAATTTCAGGAAACTCCATTGGACTTACAGCTGCTTGCAAAACTGTCACGGGTTTTCGTGCCGTCCCGTGTGTGTGTTTAGAAAGGAAACGTTTGTGTTTGCGCACGTTGTAGCTCTACGAGGAGCGTAAGGTGGAGAGTGGCGTGGCCGCAGCGGGCACATGAGAAACTGAGTCACGATGGGTATGACTAAACAAAAACAGCACAACGTGAACTCTAAAATGTGTGATGTTTCACATCAGTGAATGGTCTCAGAAGGATGCAATAAAGCAGAAGTTGCGTGAAGTTATGCCAACAGAAGCCACAACAATCAGTGTCAATGCTGCCTGTTTCCCCATTTCAGTGCTTTCAGGAATGCCCTGGGCTGCTGGGAATTAAAGAACAGAATTAACAGCTGTAGGAAAGAGGGTAGTGTCCAGCAGACTATGAGGGAGGTGTGCATTAGGAGGATTGTCTGTATTAGGGTTTATGAGAGAAATGTGCACTAGGAGGAAGGGAGGTGTGCAGTGGGCTGCATGAGGAAGGTGTGCAGTAGGAGGAAGGGAGGTGTGTAGTAGGCTGTTTGAGGGAGGTGTGCAGTGGGAGGAAAGGAGGTGTGTAGTAGGCTGTTTGAGGGAGGTGTGCAGTACGAGGAAGGGAGGTGTGTAGTGGGTTGTAGGGGATTGTATGCAGCTTGAGTAAGGGAGGTGTGTGGAGGGAGGGAGGGAGGTGTGCACTAGCCTATATGAGTGTGGTGTGCAATAGGAGAGAGGGACGTATGAAGAAAGAGGAAGGAAAGTATGTAGTGGGAGGGAGGTGAGTAGTAGACTATATGAGGGAGGTGTGGAGTGGGAGAGAGGGAGGTATGTAGTGGGCTGTAGGGGATGATGTGCAGTTTGAGTAAGGGAGGTGTGCAGTGGGAGAGAGAGGTGTGCAGTATGCTATATGAGAGAGGTGAGCAGTGGGAGAGAGGGAGGTGTGCAGTATGCTATTTGAGAGAGGTGTGCAGTGGGAGAGAGAGATGTGCAGTATGCTATATGAGAGAGGTGTGCAGTGGGAGAGAGGGAGGTGTGCAGTATGCTATTTGAGAGAGGTGTGCAGTGGGAGAGAGAGATGTGCAGTATGCTATATGAGAGAGGTGTGCAGTGGGAGAGAGGGAGGTGTGCAGTATGCTATATGAGAGAGGTGTGCAGTGGGAGAGAGGGAGGTGTGCAGTGGGAGAGAGAGGTGTGCAGTATGCTATATGAGAGAGGTGTGCAGTGGGAGAGAGGGAGGTGTGCAGTATGCTATATGAGAGAGGTGTGCAGTGGGAGAGAGGGAGGTGTACACAAGGCCTGTTCAGTTGTTTTATTTATATAGGGTATCGATTCTCAATTTCTTTCATTGTTAACTCTAAGCTAGAAACATTCCTCATTTCAAAACAGGAACAACTAAACTAGTCAAGCATGGCTAGTCAGAGAGTGGGAGTTAGCTTTTTTTTGTCAGCTGTGACAAAAGTGACCACAGATCATGTTCCCCCTATGAGTCAGAGGGCATGTCTGCGGGAAATTTTTCACCACAATGATGAAGCAGAAATGTCAGTGCTGATAGTTACATTTGCTGACTTTGACATGGCTATCTAATGCTATTACATTACATACATCATCACATGACCACCCAGGCAGAGACCTGCTGTACTGGAAATCAAGGATGGACAATTCTGGTCTGGTAGGACCACAAGCTTATCTGCCTCAGCACGTGAGCTGTTTAATCAAAGCGGCTGATTCTCTTCCAGGGAATGGACAGGCTAAACTGGCTGTGGATTTGCTGAAAGTTAAAACATGGTTTCCTGTCCCTGCTGTGGATTTATGAGCTTGATGTCTCTCTAGAATATGCAATAAGCATGTCACTGTATAGCCTGCCATATGAAATAAAATTAATCAGGTATTTAAAGAGCTTGACAATGGCGTTAAAAATATGTTTGAATGAATCTACCTCTGAAGGTTATCTGCAAATTTGGAATGCAATCAGTTAATGCACACCCATTTTGTGCATGCATTTACATTAGAAACATGTTGGTAATGTATTTATTAGTGACATATTTATTAGAGACATATTTATTAGAATTTAGTCTGGTGTATGATATTTGGAAAGGTTTATAGGATCACAACTAAAAAAAAATGTTGTGTAATGGCGACCTCTAGTGAAAATTTTAGAGAAACAAACATCTGTGTAGCAAAATGCTGTGCAGTGGATGATATGCATGCAACAGTAGCTCATGGTACATCTTAGTGTAGCTTGTTACACATGAGGCTTTAGATCATGGTACATGTGCCAGGATTATGATCTGACAACAACAGTGAATAATTCATCTTACTTATAACACCTCATCAAATGAGAGACAGTTTGGGATAAAAGCTATACTACTTGTTCAGTATGTAGGCGACTACCTGCTGTGTAATGATCTAATTTAGTGCAGCACCTGCTCCTGGTTTTATATTAAAGACAGCTGGGGTCAGTGATAAGGTCTTTTGCTCTGCACTCAGCTAAGCTGTAATAAGTGTAGTCAGAAAGAGAGACTAGCAGAAACCACGCTGTCCCCCTCTCTAATTTAGAGGATAGGTAAGCACTGGCATGCAAATCCACCATGAAAAAAAATACAGGACACAAGTGATAGATGGAGAGCCCTTGTGATGCCCTTCTGGTGAACGATGGAGAGAAGGAGTGCTTTGACAGCTCTTCAGAAATATATGCTCTTCATATTAGTGGCGGGTTTACAGGAAGCGGCCCGATCCTTCGGGCAGATAAATATTTGTTAATGATCCTTCTGGAGCTGGATTGTGGGGGCCTCTCAGTGCATGGAGCTCGCAGACAATCTGACATTGTTCGCCCGGTTCCCTAATCAGAGCGGACTCCGGAACACCTCCACAGCAACACGCCCATCATCTGTCTTTCGAGGTAGAATGAGTGATGCTTTTTGACTTGTCGAGCTGCGGGAAGAAATAGTTGAAAGGCAGACGTGCCTTCACAACAAACCACAAACTAACTGCAAGCACCAGAGGGGTGAGAGGTCACAGAGGGGATGACACAAGAGAACAAAAGCAAACTTGTCTTGCCCTTTCGCTGGGGGGGAGAGACCCATTAGCCAAGCCTTACCACTTAGTGAGCGGTCTGTAGTCTTCTCCTGCTCTTTCTGTGCTCCCAGTGCCTTTGCCATGCGAGCTAGCTAGTTTCCCCTCAATTTATGTCAGCTATTTTAGGTACTTACAGTAGTACAAGCAATGGGCGAATCTCACGCAACAGCTGTCTCACGCAGCAGCTTCCTGAAAGCGCATCTGAGCAGGATTTCAGATGTCTGAGGAGAGCTGCATACAGATTCATGCTGGAAATTTAGAGGTCAGAGGAAAGGGAGAGAGGCATGCTAATTCCTGTACCGTACGACACTATATTGTGCGTATTTTGCATTCGATTTCTTCACAACTTTACCTACCTCTATGATGTCTTTACATCTGTGTCCCCTTCTGAATAATGGCTGATCAAGAAAAAGTACTCATGATGTGATTAGGGCCTATTTGTAATAGTGGCAAGTATTCAGTGCTAGAAATAGGAAACAGAACAAAAATAAAAAACACAAAATGGAAAAAACATTAAAAGGATGACCTAAGGACTGAATTTAATACATTGATTCCTACATCGAAACCCATTCTCTGAGAGAAGAAAAACAAACATGCCATAAATTATTCAGAATGAACCGAGCCTGCTCGACATACAGAGAGCTCACTGCGCAAAATCGCATCTAAACGAAATGACCGAACACTATGCTTTCCAATAAACGCGATCACACAATGTATATGACTGCGGAGTGGCAGCTTTGGGGGGGGGGGGGGGGGGGGGGGGGGGGGGGGGGGCAGTTAATGTTGCAGGAAACTGTGAAGGGTAAAAGAACGTGCCGGCCAGCGACGGGGACGGAGGCAATCGCGCAGAGTCCGTCTGCCGCTGTGTCGTCTCCTCATTATCCCTGCTCTCTGATTCACGTCCTGGGCAGAGAAAGGCTTTCAGGGCCATCAAGCTGAGAGCTTCACAGGAGGCACAAAGGACAAAGAGAGAATTAGTGGTGAAAAGAGCAAATAAATAGGTGCTTTTACTTGAAAGGCCGGTGACAAAGCCTGACAGGCCGCTGAAAGACAGAGAGAGAAACACTGTTTGCTTTTGTCACCAGTGCATGATCAAAACAAGGCCTCCAAATGAGCTGGAGGTACGGAGCGCCACACAGAGAATTGTCCCTGGGAAGGTTTTAATGAGGAGAGGGGGGTCACCAGACTGTGACACAGCCGCTTGGAGATCCTTCCAGAACAACACACGCTTCCTGTTGGCAGGACAGGGGGAGGACGGTCTTCACAGATGCGAGCAGGACTTCTGAAGCGCCTTTTACAGGACGGTGGCTCCTTCTCCTCGTCCGCCGAGTATTCGGCGGCCCGTCCGGCGGGAAGACGCGTTTCGGTGGCTCGGCTGGGGGAAAGCAGGGGGTTGGTTTCCTTTTTTCCTTGAAAAGGTGGAAGAGCCCTTGTAGCTGCCACTTTGAATCTTTCAAAGAGTGCTTATTGCCCACAGTAAGCCTTAGTGTAGGTGGTTGTCTCTAAAGCCCTCAAAGCTCTTGAGATATAAATACCTTGACAGCCTCCTCTTGTCTTCAGGATCACTCTATAGTGTATCAGACAAAAACAGCCATGGCAAATCAAACACGGCTCTGTTCTAGAATCAATACTCGCTGCATGCTCCACTGTTCCACAGCTTCACCCCTACATGTAAGCTCCCATCTGAAACTTGCAGCTTTTACTCAAAACGCTTAACTTTCCACATCTAGGTGGTCTAATTTAATTTCTAATCAAGTTTCAGGCTTTCAAAAGAACAGCTGTATATAAACAGAGTAACTGCTATTGAGCATTTGCAACAAGTTTTGCTGAAAATTTGAGCTAATTCTACACTAACTTGAACTAATCGTGCTCCATGTGAAATAATCCTGAAAGAGACACCAAGACTCATTACTAATGTCTTGGACAATTTGTTTGATCCAAACACAGTATATTATTGCTGGGCAAAGATCACTGCTATTTGATTATCTGTGTTTTTGATTGATTTCCCAAGTGCTTATCAGCAACGTAACTGTCCAAAACAGTTTAGTACTGGAGACTCAGTAAGCCCAGGCGCTGGCCATTGTTCTAACACAAGCGTCTTCTCCCGGAATGCAGATAAGAGGGCATAGCCCCTGTTTCTCTATTTGTTCCTCACATTGGAAACAGTCTCTAATAAGGGCAATTATTCAACTGCGTTGGGCAGCGCTGCAGGCGGAGAGAGAGGGAGACGTTGAGGAAGCTCGTGTCGCGCTGCGTGCAGCGGCGAGACAGGCAGAACAAGGCCTGCCAATTACCCCGCGTCAGAAGGCGCCGAGCGCACTCACAAGCAGGCTCTTCCGCGTCGTACCCTCACCTTATTAGAGAGCACGCTTCTGTTTGCCCTGTTTATTGTTCAGAGCGGCATCTCCGCCCCCCCCCCCACACACACACAATCCCCCGGCCTTGCCGTCCAATGGGGAATACCGATGAGCCATGACCGCTCTCGCTCCAGACGGACCCGCACGAGTAAGGGGAACGGCAACAGGTTGAGTCCCGCCGTTCCCACATGGGAACTCGCCCTTTCTGTTGAGTACTCTGTGGTGAGGTCTAATCCCCTTTCAATGGTGCCCATGCCCTGGCTCTCCCCTTCTCCCGCTCTCCCTTCGTAATTTACGGGGGCCCCCTCACTCCCGGTGCCTAATCGGCCACTTTTGCTGTCCGGCCAGCGGCATTGTCATTCTCATGTTCATTATCCCCACCTCCTCTTATCCGAGGGAGTCCGTGTGTGTCACTCATTAAACACGGCTCTGAAAAGGCATCTCTTAGACAGCCAATTAGCTACAGGACACGGCTTCTGAGAGCAGTGTGACATCATCCTTTGTCGTTCATGCAACAGTTGCCAGTACAAAGTGAAGCCGGGCATCATGGGCCCCCATTGAGCAGACTCCAGTGTGGAGATTAATAACCTGGTGGTCACCTCACAGGTCCGCGCAGCCCTTGAATGATGGAAAATGCGACGTTTGTGCATTTCCCTGCCAATCCCAGCTGTGCACCGCTGCTTCTGTGGATTAACTCTGATGCGGACACACTTAGACAGTTGGTGTAGTGAGTATTCTTCACTTCATACGGTTAACAAGATGAATAATGTTCAAGTTTAAAAAAAAGTAAATTAACTCAAGTAATTTGGCTTCTGTGATTTTAACAATGCAGGATGTGAATTGTCTATTATCGAATGTCGTGTTAACAAGTTGTGTACAAGGAAATTACTTAACCTCATTACGCACAGAGATCAGAGATATAGAACAGACATTAAACATGCTTAATTTTCGATGGGCACATCTCTACGAAGCTTTGATTAAATGATATAGAAATGAACCTATGCATAGACACACATACAGAGGGAGCCATGCAGACTACATACTGTATCTCGGAGGTTTACTGATGGGATTTGAGACCCCTGAAAAGCACTGGTCCAGTATTTAAGCTCATCAGTGTTACTGATTGCTTCTGATGCTGATTTCACATTACCTGTCTGGGTATTACAAGGACATACAGTATGCAAAACAGGCTGAATTCATATTTTTACAGTAAGTGTTTAACATATTAACTTGCAATATGCTACTTTATGCAGTACATAAACATGTAACATGTGAACCTACAATCATATTTAGAAATGGCCATTCTGCAAATGCCATTTTCATGGACTTCCTGGTGAGTTCAACAGGGGTTCCACCTCTGTTACCCCATAAATTCTGTAGTTCTGACTTCACACACAATTTTACTACTTTGACTTGCTGTTTCAATGGGTTAGGAAAGAGCCATTTCTGTAATGAACTGATCAGATTTGAACTTGTATCACTACTAAAACGAGTTAGCGCTGACTGACCATGCAGTATTGCTGCACTGAAGCATATGACTGCAAATTTTCCCAAGATATTGTTAGTCATTATAGAGTGAATAGTTTTCATTATTTGTAAATGATAACATTTTCTGTCAACAGAAGCATTTTTTTGCCCCTCTAAATTGCACTCATTCAGTTTACATATGAACTGGTTCTGCCTAACACAGTAATTGAAATGGTTTATGGACGACATGCTGCTTGTTGTTACTATCGCTACATTTTAATTATATCTCAGCAGATTTCCGCAGAATGCAAAGAAGAAATGTGATCATCTGAATGAGGTCCCATCAAAAGAAAAAATACTTCTAATGTGGTGTGAGGGGCTCAACAAATAAGCCTTTTAGTCAACGGCTATATTTCAACCAGCGAAACACTGCCTTACAAAAAAGGGTAATTTCATTTAAAATGAGATTACAAAGGTGTATCCGCCCACGTGTAATAATTGAAATCAAAGCCGCTGTGTGCCACAGCAGTGATCATGTTGTGACGTTCTGCTGGACACGCAGAAGGCCGCTTCCAGATGGTTATCAGATCGTGACCCCGTATGTGTTTGTGTCTGTGCAGTCTGACAGAGGGGGGCCCGCAGGAGGGACGATGTTCCAGCCCCAGTCAGGCCTGCACACGCAGCTGGGGAGGAGGCAGGCGGAGGAGCAGGATTACTGGGGCCCGCGGCCGCGCCTCTCCCCCTGGCACCAGCCGTACCCCCACGCCGCCGTCGCGGGGGGCTTCTACAGACAGCGCACTCCAGCCTGGCAGCAGGCGCAGCCAATGCGGAAGGTACAGTGTATCTGCCTGCCTGAGTCTCTCTGAGGTTCTCCTTACAAATGTAACCTGCTGCTCTTGCCAGTCAGACCTATAAAGACTCCATTGGACACATAGAATTTACATATCAGATGACGTGACAACTAAAGTTCAATTATTCATACTAAGCCAGTCTATCTATCTCTTGACTAATCTGTCTATCTATTTAATATCTATGTATTGTTTAGTATATCATAGTATCAATTTTACATCTATACCAGCTATAATTAATATATATTTGATTGATTTGTTTGTCACTGTTTATTTAATTTATTTACTGATTTATTTATTAGCAGACAGCTTTAATCGCAGCAGTGCAGTAAACATTTATGATTTTGTTGCTCCACTTTTGGGGCTGCAAGAGGTAATTGCAGTGATTACTTTGCTGAAGGATACGACTGAAATGTTGAACATTTTGTCAATACTTTCTGGATTAAATTAGATTTATCATATCAAACAGACTTCTGAGAGGTAGTAGCTGAGGAGTTCACTTGAAATAACTCTTGGCTTTAGGCTGCTTATACTTAACCTTTTAATGTGATTAACAAACATACCGATGTCCAAGCATTTGGGTCAATACCACCCACAAGGCCTTTTGTGTTTTAGGAGTCATTACTTAAAAATCCCTCCCCCTCAGCTTTTGATACATTGTCTGGAGTAATTCCCGACAAAGCGCTGACAAACCAGTAAGCCTCTTTATAAACACGGTCCCTTGCCACTGTGATCATTTCACTCTGATATTCATGCGCTGCGTGTGTTTATTTATATGTGAATATGACCCCCAGGCCTGAAGCAGAAGCTAAATCTGCTTCCTTTCTTTCTTCCTGCTCTGTGACTTAGTACGACTGATTGAAATAGTTTAACCTGCTATATCTGGAGCCGCTGTGCGGAGATGAAACAGAATGCTGCCTGCTCTGTTGCTGGAGTGCTCTCCGGCTTTCGCAGGAAATGACTCAGACGTTCAGAGGGAAGGAGCAGCTGCTGTAGAAGGGCTAAATCAGAGAATTCTGCTTGCGCTCCTCCTCTCTGCTTCTTTCTTGGAGGGAGAGAGAGAGAGAGAGAGAGAGAGAGAGAGAGAGAGAGAGAGAGAGAGAGAGAGAAAGAGAGAGTGAGAGAGAGTCAGAGTCTGGACTAGAATTTTGGCATTTAGTGAAACCTTGTGGGCTCTGTCCAAGGCAAGGGTTCGGGGTTCATCTCTGGTGAGGTGAACACTGCCAGCAAGGATGAGGACTCAGCAGAGGGTGATAGGACTCAGCGCACAGAGCTGAGCCGGCAACACAGACCCCAGCAAGGCTGGGTGTCCTCACAGCAGAGGCTGCCAGAGCTCGCCGTTGATTGGCAGGGACCACCCATCTTGGCAGGCTCAGTGCTCTCCCTGACACTGCAGGTGCTTCATTGTGCTGTGGACTGCAAAGCTCGGTCCTGCGGCCCACAGTACAACAGTGGGGGAGCTGCAGATAGGTTTTCCCAGGATGCCTCACACAGCTGGTTTCCAGCTGCCCGTAGTGAAAATTTGTCTGAGGTGTGTGGGTGCAATCTGCTTTGCTCCTGTTCAATGATGAATCTGGGACTAGGAGTGCAGGAGCACTGGAGGATTTAAAAAGGACAATGCCCAATCTGGGGTTGTAAAGAAGTAATAAATTTTTTCCTGTAAAGTATAGTTTCTTTGGATATGAGCAGTAGCTCTCAAACATTTTTTGGTTGTGACTCCTATGATTCTTTTATACTGATGTGGACACCAATCCACCGCCCATAGGTAAAAAATCTGCAAATACTAATGACTACATTTAGTGTATCTCGTACATGAAACAAGTAAGGGCACAACTTGCAACAATTCAGATGCAATTTCTCAGGCAGCAGAAGTCTCTGTGTTAATATTGTTTATTGTTAACAGCGTCAAAAATGCAAAACTTCTGCACCTGATTAGCCAATCCAGTTCTTTACTGAAGATCTGTGGGATAAAATGATTTAAACAGAAAGATCTTACATCTCTGATTTGTCTGCAACACAGACAGCAACTATACCGTGCAACAAATCTGTCCCCACATATCATGAGCTAGTCCTTAAAAACATTTTCAGTGAGACCCCCTGTTGTGAGCCCCCTGGGGGCCAATATCCCCAGTTTGAGATCCTCACATATGATATCAGGTATGTGACCTAGAGGTTATTACTTTTGCATGATCTATAATTGTATTGATTTTCAATTTTGGGGGGTTTGGAGAGCTTTTGCAGTGCATTAACGGTTTGGCAGCATCAACAATTCCATACTGTGCAGTAGTTTCAATTTGTCGGATCTGCTTTGTGATAGGGTTCAGATGAGGACGAAAAAAATGTGAGAGAAGGATCTCATGGATTTGAGGCATAACTTTGTTAACTTGCACTGGCCTTAGATGAACTGTGATTGAGGTGGAGGAGGCTCGGTTTCTACATAGATTGTCCCTTGTGAGGTCATGTTTTTCATCGGAAAGAGTAAGGTCTTATACAGTGCAAGCTCCCTTCAAAACATCCCGTAACCGAGAGGAAACTGGACATTAGTAGACATTACTGGCAGTAATCATGACAAACAGTCCATCACAGCTCTGGATGAGCGTGACTGTTCTTTTCAGGCGGAAAGTTCTAATTCATAACCTCACAGCCAGATGTCATCGTGTTAGCAGAATTTTCATTGCATACTGCCCCGATTACATGAAATGAAATTTGCTTTAAATGAATGATAATAAAAAGGGTTCAATAAGATGGTTCTGTTCACTAGTGTATTTGAAAAATGGCATCTGTGTAATTTTTAATAAATACATAGGCTGCCTCATTTATCGCATCAATATGTAAATTTTATTATATTTTCCTATTATTTCAGGCCCATTGTAACACATTTTATTGTAGACTATACTCACTCTCTTTGATCTAGCTGTTGGTAGTTTAAACATGGCAGACTTTCTTGATGGTAATGCTTCACCCCGTGTCCCCTTGTATTGGCCGCTGACACCATTCAGTACCACATCACCACTTTCATGCTAATAAAAAGGGTTTTACACACTAGGTCATGCTGCCAACGGAAGGACATGAAAAGGCCATTTGTTCCTATTAAGTCTATTGAAGACCATTTTATTTTTACATACTGTTTCAATTGGTCTCTCATTTTCAAGCTCTATTGCATATGTCAAGAACAACATCCATTTGCTTCTTAGAGGAAGTGTGTTGATTTGCCTTGATGCAAAAAGTAGTTTACCATTTTATTGCTGCCCCTCCCCCCACATGCCATCAGCTATATAAACGATTCAGAAGCAGTAAAATCCACTTCAGTAGATTTTGCAATGCATATAACGGATAAATAGAGGGTCTGTCATTGTAGTGATTGGCTTTACACTCTTCTTCCTGAGCTTGAGTACCCTTTTCCTTTTTATCTTCTGGAGTCTGGCCAGATTTCAGGGAGGCTGCGGCCACTAAAGGAATGCTGAATAGGATGACACCACTTCAACAGATTCGATGTGTAAGGGGTAGCTTTTCTGTGAGTTTTGAGCGCAAGGAGAGACACAATCAGCCATGCCAGCTGAGGACCAAGACCCTGCTATGAAGGGAACTCGGACTCTTGTTCTGGCCCTATAGGGTAGTAACCTCACTTTCAGTAGTGGACTTTTACGTACTGTCTTGAAGACACTGAGGTCTGCAATCTCACCCGTCGTAAGAAAGAGTGCATGTAATGGAAGTAATTAAGCCTGTGTTTACCCAAAAGACCAAGACTATGTATCAGACTAGTATTACTGATTTCTGTTCAGTACGCATGGTTTTTGTAAATCATCCATGCCTTTGTGTGAAATTGCACACGTCTTCAAAATATCAACAAGACTAAATCGGTGAAGTATTATAAATAATAAGACTGGCTGCAGAGGCAAACTATGAGAGTGACATTACATGTTTGGTCTGCAGATCTGATCTGTTTACTGGCAGGCTGACATGGCAGCTGGAATCTTACGCTTAGTTAGCCATAATCAGTAAATGTGTACATATCGAATTAATTAAGCAATCATCCAATGAGCGTAATTCCTTGATGAAAACATATGTTCTGATACGGAATCGTGAAATTACGGCAATGAACTCCTTAGGGCCGCTGCGCATGGAAGAGGGTACCTTAGTTCCTGTGTTCCGCGGAGCAATTCGGGCACTTACAGAGAGCTGAATGGGTTTTCTGAAAGAGGGCCACACAGCGCATTCTGAGGGTGGTAAAGCTCGCCCTGCAGCCCTCCCCCCATACACTATCCTGTGCTCACAGATGTCCCTCTCCCGGATGCCGTGTTTGCCGCCGTGCCAGCCGGGGACAGAGGCCGCTCTCATTTCAGACGCTTGTTCGGCTCTGAAACACACAGCCCCTGGAATCAACGCTCCATTAACAAGGCTACATACTAGACTTTATGAGATTAATGCAGTGCATGCAGCAGGTGTCTGCCAAAATTCCATTCCTATTTAAACCTCCCAGTCCATACCAACGGTTAATCCTATTAGGGCTAATTGAGTGAAGTCGGCAGTCTTTTTCAGTTAAACCAAGTTCAGGCACTAATAGGATTCAAAAGAAAGGTACAATGCACGGAATACCCAGTAGTGTCGAGCTGTAGCATGGAGCCCCATTTCAGTGTGGGGGTCTGTGCTGAAAGAAGTGAGGGTTGTTTGTCAGCTTGATGTGTAGAGGAGGGGGCTTTATTCTGGATTGCTCTTTACTCAGTTAGCACACACAAACACTTAAAAACAAAAAAATAGTTGTAAAAAAGTCACTTGATTAATCAGATATTTTACATTTAGATACACTAGCATATTTAGACATAGGCCTACAGACATTACAAAAGATGCCCCCCCCTTTGTTCACAATGTGCTAACAGGGTTGATGGTTGCAACTAGCTGGTTAGCTAGCATAGCGTTCACAATATTGAACACATTCTTTATCTATATGCTGTTTCTTGGCTAGATATTTTATGTCCTTTTAACCTGTGTAACTGGCTAGCTGTGTAGTTAGTCTTTGCTACTTATGAAAGGTATACTGTGCATTTAGCCTGATAATTTTAGATAGGTAGCCACTCACGTCCTTTATTGTAACAAAAAGCTGGTTGAGGAGGTTGTCCCTAAAGTGTTCAAAGTTCACAGACTCATCCCTTGTGGTGGAACATGTGCAGACCTATCAAATGTAGTTTTCTGCAGAGGGTTTGATACACTCCAGAAATAATCAGGATCTTACTCTTTCTTACAAACAGCACACATCTACTGTACAGGCCATTTAACCAAGGTCCCATGCCTTTTTTCCCCCCAAAAAACACACAAATAAACACGCAGGAGATGTCAGTAAGGGGAGAGGTGCAATGAGAGACACACGGAGCATAACCAGGGATGGATGAACATATTCTGGCTTTGTGCATACACATGACATCACAATATTTAACTTGTTCTTGGAAGCTCATCAATTTGAAGTATTAGTTATCAAGTAAGGCTTTAGTTAATTATTTGGCATGATTGGTAGAATTTGGTACGACTGGTACTCAAATGATGGCTACAGCCCTAATATACATGCATTCACGCTCATTAAATGTGCATCAAACATATCAAAATATTGGTGCACCAGAACAGCACTGCATGTAAATGTCAGAAGCACACCTCAATGAACATGTGTTTCTTTCTTTGATTGGATTAAATTGCCTAATCTTTAACCCTTTGAATCATGTGAATGGTAAATGGTACTTCCAATGGGTTAAATTTCCCAGATTCCAAATAGTTAAGGCTACTTTGAACTTTTCCTTTAGATCCAAGTAGCTTACAGCAAAAATAGCACCGATAACTGAGCTAATTTTAAGCCCTGAAAGGTTTACATTTGTTCCTAAAGACCAGAATTACAGAATTACCGCGCACAGCTCTCACACAACTCAACACACTCATGAATAAACATAAAGGAACTATAAAATGACAATAACTGTAATTGTGTTTTGTGAATGTGTTAGATGATATGAATCAATAATAATACATATTTGCATCATATAGGGCTGTTGTATGTCTCATTGGGGTTTAACGACAGAGAGGCCTTGTACTCTGAGGGATCACCTCAGCTAACCCTATCAAGAGGCAGGACTCTGCCACCACAAACAGCACCATTATCTGTGGGGCAGGAAATAAATGACATTTAGACAACATTTCACTTATTTGATAACAAGATTAAGGTGGAACCACAAAACGATGGATGCGTGGATGAGAAATGTCATTCAATTAGTTACTCTTTTATGCATAAAAACCTCCCCCATTGCCCTGCTCTAAATAAAAGCTTATTTAACAAGTGTTCTAACTTACTGAGTGTATTTGTAAGCTGAAAATATTGATTTTTTTCTACTTCCCCTCAGTGGGAAGTTCATCTGATAATAACTCTCTTCTCTATTATTACAAAATAATATTTCTTTTGTTTTCTGTCTCATAAGAAGCTCTCTAGGGCTCTGCATCTTGTCCGCAGTCTCAGAAGGCTTCCTTATTGGGCCACCATGCTCCATTATCCAGCTGATATGACACTCAGTGGAAATGAAATCTTATGTTGGTGGATGTTGTAAATGTCACTTGGATACACAGCAGTAGTTGTAAATATAAGACTGAATTCATGACGCTAATTGGTTTAAATTAAATATGTAGCAATTCTTTCAGAAGAAATTTGAAGAGAGAACATCACCCAAACAGTCCCATCATATACAGACACACTATGGTTATGAGTTGATTTTTAGCACTGTAATAGGGATTGCAAGCATGGTAAAACACATAGCAGCCTGGATGGCAGTGCTCCTCCTGTCAATATAATACTATAAAATGATGAAATCAAAAATAAGACTGCATTATTAAGATTTAGCTACAACAACAACAGCATAACCAACTGCATTTGTATACAGCATGTATACATAACTTCATGTATGGTCAAGAGCGAGACCAAGCATTTTTTTGACAAAAGTAAAAAACCAAAAGCAGGACAATGTTTCAAAGCCAAGACTAAGACTACAACTACTGTATATAGATGATTTGCTCACAGCCAGAAAAGGGGCCAGTCCTCTATCCTCCTAGTTCCTCTCCTACAAATTCAAATAGAGCACCCAGACAACATGGAACAGTAACAATCAGTAATGACATGTCTTATATCATCAGGCAATCAAGTCCCCATTCTAAAGTGAAGCAAACATATCATTGTAGCTCAGGAAAGGTATATATGGATTGGTCAGTACAGCATGACAACCTGAACAGAGAAAACGCGGATATATCTTGTCCCAGCTCAAAATCACAATATTAAACATAGTGTCCTACATTGTGTCCTGCGTTAGGTAACTGCACCAAATTTCAGCACACTTTAAACATGGCTCCTAGTATTTACAGTCCATCTCTGTCAAGGGTTGGTGGGCCGTTTTAATGGCTCAAACTGACATAAAGTTTAAGTTTGCGGTTGGCGCAGTGCAGTGGTCAAGGTGTAGTGCTGCTGTCAGGGAAAGCTGAAGCTAGTGTTCAGGGGCTGAGGGGAAGAGCAGGGCTCTCTGGAGGAGATCTGCAGGTGATGAGGGGCAGAGGTGCTGTGTATTGGAAGCCTGCAGGGTTTATCTGTCCATCTCAGTTCATCTGAAGCCACTAGCGTCCTGTGGGGCGGAATAATAACACCCCCCCCCCCCCCTCAGGGGAAGACAAACGTGGCAGCTCTTACACAGCTCGGAGCGCCCTGATGAAAACATCAGAGCCGGAGATTATGAAACATAAAGAGAGTGGGAGGCTGGACAAAAAAATGCCAAGAATTGGATTAATTGGCATAATGCAAGGTGGCTGGGCACAGCCAGGGAGAGTGTCAGTGTTAGGAGAATCCCCACCAAGTTAGGCCGTCTGCACAATTAGCCATCCGACCTCTGACCCCGCCAGAATAATTAATGAATAACACAAGGGATCAAGACAAAGGCACAGAGTGATTTGGTGAGTGCTGGCGAGTAATACATCAAAGAATGTTGGTAATTGGCCCTGTGGCTTTCATTCTTTGCCCTATTTCTTTCAATTCATTGACTCAAAATAATAGGTTCAGGTTCATTATCAACAGGTCTAAGCTCTGAGAGGGCAACACTTCAACAAGACTGCAATTGTGGCAGAGCTGATGGTGGAGTGGAAGTTGTAGACCTTCAGACACACCAGTCTGGAGAGGGAAAGTTGTTTTGTGTTTTGAGAGTGCAAGGGGCAGTAAACTTTTTGTTGGCGAATTCAGAACAATCATCTCCTCATAATGCTGGAATATAACTGGTATGGACAGGTAAGTTAATCTGATATGCCTATTAAAGGAGAGTGGGAAGTAAGGGGAATTAGTCTTTGAGCAGGAATTATTGGGAGCAATAATCCATTAATGTTCAGTCCTGTATATTTTGCCGATTGGATTAAATCCTTGAATGTTGTCAAAATGCAGTGTTCATGGGTCTAGATCAGGAACATAAGAGAGGTTTATCTATAAGAATGGCTTATATGTAGTCCTAGTAATGATATTTATTGTTTTGCTGGTTGATACATGCTTGTTAGTACTCTTCATTGCTGCTATGACGTAATGTTAGTCAGGGCTTCGGCATGCAATTTTATAATGAATGTTCAGAAATATGTAAGAATGACATGCATACTGGTGATCAGTGCTCTCCAAATGTGGATACAAAAAAGAGAGTTCTAGACATAATTTTGGGGTATAAATTATAAATGTAAAAACTATATGTGGATTTTTCATGACGCAATATTTTCCAAAGATGAAAATGGCTTTAAAAAAAGCATTTAAATCTTAGACATGAATTTCCAGTACATTGGCCTGCTGAATATTGATGGCTCAAGGCAGATTGTCAGATGACAGATTAATTTGACTTTTTGTTCTAAAGAGAAAGAGGCACAGAGGCTGTGGAAAAAGTATTGGATCATTTTGGGACTTTTCTCAGTTCTCTCCGTGTTGACACCAATATTGCACTTTTCTCACAGCCACTGACCAAGTGGAAGTGCCTTCCTGCACAAACCCTCCTGTTTTTGTGCACGCACTGCAATGTCAGCACTAGTTGTGCACTGACATTTCCTCATGCAGCTCTGGTATGGCTGGCCCCATGTGCAGCGGCTTCAGGGACTGGTCCCGCTACGCTCTTGTAGGTTAGCTGGGTCAGCAGGAGCTGCGTCCGGCAGAGGCCAGTTCACCCTGGCTGTGGGGAGGCTGCAGTGGTCAAGTTCAAAGTCACCCCTGTGAGCCTGATATGAAACATGGGATGGGGGCAGATTGTGTAGCCTAGCAACCATCTGAGCTGGATACACACTCCAACTGATTAAGGGGGCAATAACAAGAGGAGTGATGACTTTTGATTATCATTTTTTAAAAAAATTTTCATTACCACAACTTTTTTTTTTTTTTTTTTTTTATAAATATTTCTATTGTATTGTATTTTATGGTCAACTGAAAGACTATTGTGGAAACTGAAAATGAAAATGTCAGCTTTGACATTATATTGTGACCTGACCATAACGGTGGGCATCTAAACTGTTTTATATGATATCCACATAAAATGAAGAGGTCCCCTCATAAGGAAAAATGCAAACTTAAACATACGTTAAAACCCACATATCTAGTCAGCATATGCAAAGAAAAGTATTAACTAAGTTACAGGAACAAAAATGCAGCTTCTATTCTGGTAGTGAATGGCTCTGAAAGAGCAAGTGTGCAGTGTTACATTCCACACAGGAACACTGAAAACTATTCACCTTCGCCCGTCTACATTTCAAATCGCTTACCGAATTTACAGATGCCTGCCACGTCAAAGGGCACGATTCAGGACCCGAAACATTAAATCACGTGTAATTTTATCTAATTACGCAAACATCGACAAAGGGCTTAATTCAATTGCCGCTATGACACAATAAGAGGAAAAAAACCTGACTGTTTAGGCAAGGGAGCATGCTCAGAAGTGAAGCAGGAACATTCCGCTCGAGCACAGCCTTGCCATAACTGCGAAATCTGCTACATGAAAATTTGCAGAAAGAATAAATTCGTATGAATGTTCTGATTGTAACTGCAAACTCAAAATAACACACCTATCAGCTCGTCAAACACCTCAGAAGTTCAAACAAACTTTGAAGAGTTTTTTTTCTCTCTCCCTTTAAAGATTTCCCATACCTGGGAATGCCATTTCAAGCAATTAATACCCTAATGAGTCTTAAGTCTTTCTTTTGGTCTAAAGGGCTGCCTGCTGTGATGAAAGGAGACCTGTCCTCTTCCGTTAGCTTCACGCCGGTTCTTTCTTCTGCAGATCAGATCATGATAAGGTTGTAGCGGCCTGAAAAAAAGTTTACAACTGAAAACATCTCAGGAATGCGAAGTTACATGCTCTCTGAAGCTACCATCGAAATACCCAATGTGCTGTAATGACCAGTGATTTCACTGTTGTATCATTAACAACACACATTTTGTTAGAGGCATTGTGTAAAAAAAAAGCAAGTCAAGAAACTTTTGTCACAGAAAATAATGAATCATACATAGCGTTTTTGTTCAGTTACCGCATTCTTGTACTGTGAGGAGAATGACACATTCACTGATGACATTCCTGCCCAATGTTTCACCCATGAACACAAACAGTGCTAAAGAAAAGAAGTACAGTTAAAAAGAAAAAAAAACATTTCCAGTTATCTCATGGTAGTATATGTAATTAACTCAAATTAGTATATTCATGTTCATGGCATTCCTAAGATCTGCTGTGAACAACCATTGCAAATGACACAAATTGGAACAAACGACATTTTTTTTGGGTCTCTGTGCAGTTTTCCTGTGAGCCGTGAGCAGATAAGTGCCAGTGCACCTGCCTCAGCTCATGGCAGGCACTTTGTGAAATACACTTTCACTCAGTTCGCCTCAGATCAACCTGTGGAAGTCTAGAGATGCGAAACCTGAAAAAAAAAGTCTGTCTGCATGCCCCTCTGAACGAATAATGGAACAGCATAAAAATCAGCTTATCTGATGTCTTACAAGCCAGCTGTGATTTTCTCCGTGACTATCTGGGCCTTCAATCCCGGCTGCAGACAGTAACATTAAAACAAAAGCCCTGCGAGAGACAAGGCCACTCTTTGACTGCAGTGCATGACCTGCCAGTACAGTACATACTTTGTGCCCACCTCAGATTCTCCTCTGTAATAGCCAGCTAGTTAAACTCGGGCCCGGTTGATTAATTAAATTTTGGGAATTATATTGATCAAATTTACAGTAAATTGGACAATTAGAGTTGTAATCTTTAAAGAAATTCTTAAATATTAAGATTTCTATTATTAACTTATAAAAATAAAGTTACCACATCTGAAAGCCAGCACAGTCTAGAGAAAGTTCATGCTTCCGACTGTTATCAGCAGACAAAGGATTTGCTTGGCTCACAAAAGTGCTTTTGTTTGAAGGTATTTATAGCACAGTAGTAGTGTATGAATGAACCCAACATAATGTACTGATTAAGGACTACAGATGGTTACAGTGAGCGCTCTCTCAGTGCACCTCATCGGTCAGATGAAAGTTTTTATCGGCTAAAATCGTCTTATGCCAAGAGCCATCTTTTTGTTCATGATTTTTATTAGTAAGAACATGTCTCTGAAAGGTGTTTTGCTGTCATTACTTATCAGTAACATTTTCATTAGGGTTAAATTCCACACAGCTCCATGTGTGAATCTGTGAAGGCACGGGACCGCCTTGACCTTTGCCCTTAATTTGGAATTTGACTCGGGGGCTTCATATCCCCTGGGTGCATGTTTTTTAATCCGAGTTTGTACCGCAGTCTTGCTGCTGAACTCAAAGAAGAAGGTCACTGTACAGACTTGGCACATCAGGCAAATCGTCCTTGAGTTTGGAACAGAGTGACCTGACTGCTGTACTGTTCTCACCTTGGTTTGTGCGCTGAGATGTACAAGGGCTGTGGCTGAGTAGCTAATCAGTCACAACATCCACATTCAAATGGCATGTCTTAGAGATACACATCACAAACGCTCCTTTGTACATGTTCTAAGCCACTTATTATTAGTTCGAGTAAGGTCAAAGTTGATCTAATTTTCTGCTTAGTTCTCATTAAACAGCTATTGCATTATTTAATTTTCTCCAATCGAATTAGGGATGTAATGAATATCCAGCGAAAGCTTTTGAACAGTGGTTGGCAAAATTTAGCCTGCAAATGCACTTTTTGTGCACTTGAAAAAAAAGTTAAATATATTTTACTCTACCGAAAACCAAAAGTTGTGGAATGCTACTGCCTTAATTATGTCTGGTGCTTACAAGTTAGAACTCAGCTGCATTTGAATCCACCAGCACAAATGCTAGGATATTTACTACATGATGCCACTCCAAACAAGTCCACACCACTCATGATATACAGATATATGAGTCTGCATTACTCTGAATGAGCCCACACCACACATGATACAGCTCTGAATGAGTACTCCCTATAGTGACTGCCGTAACCAATTTCAGCTTAGATGATAACATTTAATAACAAAAAGCACAAAGCCTTATTTCACATCTGTTTCACATGTGTACCACTTTGTAATTATACAGTAACATCTTTTCATTACATTAAATTTGTAACTACTAACAGTACTGTAAGTAGTAACTGTGGTTTTGTGTTACTATTATAGCAGTAGCATGTATTATTATTACACTACCTGTAAAAATGCTAAAATACAATTTAACGCTTTGGCCTATGAGGACACACTGGTGTGTGCATAGTTGAAGTGTCTCTGGTAGAAAGTATGGACACAGGTGTGACTGGAATTTTCACTACTCTGGGTTCTGTAAAAGCTGCCAATGATATTCCTTGTTGCTTTTGTCTTTCGTGATTTTTTTTAACAGCAAGAAAATAATGCAAGACCATGTACAAAGTCTTCATGAACACTACACAAAAACAGAAAAAAACTTTAATTTTGTGAATTACATTTCACAAACAAATTCATATCATTCAAACATTGCTAGTGAAATTGTAAATATGGAGCAAACTTAGCTAGCAAGAACTTAATGGTGATGCATAATTAGCTGACTAGCTATCTATATCGGAGGCTCATTCAGTTGTCCAAGTAGGATTAGTGTGTGTGGGTGTGCCTGTTTGGCAGCTAGCTAGGAAACAAACACATACGAATTGCAAGACAATTTTTTTCTACGAAACATACATAGCATCTAAGCCTGCTACAGTGGGCTGGCCCATATTCCTTGTATTCCTGGGAGTGGCTAATCTGAAAATATAAAGGTCAGCTTCACAGGACCGTTTCAGACTGATGTCATTACCCTGAATAACTGGCTTTTTAGTCAAGACATCATAGTGTCAGCATTATTGTGGGCAAGTAAAATGTAAAGAAGTGTTAAGTTTGCCATTTAAAGACAGCTGGCTCCATAATTTGTGTAGTACAAATCTGTAACACTTGCCTTGATTGTGGAAGGCGCTGGGAAACAACAGACAACTGAGCTAACTCCTGAGCTAACTTACATAACTAGCTACTTAACTAAACAAGTACAGAAAACAGACATGGCTTGCTGGACGAAGAGAGCTCCTCAATTTAAACAATCCTAAAGACAAATACTAATACCCTCTCTCCCACAGTCCCAGTTCTGTTGTTATGAACATACACATCAAAGGGATGAGTAGTTACAGTGCAATTTTGTGTTGTTAGTATAATATGTATACACATAATAGTGTGATGCTTTGGTCGTCACACTTCAAGTTGGCTTTATGTCTACAGCGATTACATGTATTGGTATTACACTATCCATGTAATGCCTGCAAATTTACAGATTCCTACTGATAATTTTGCATTGAACATGAGCTAAATTACTCTCAAACAGAAACACATTCTTCACTTAATTATAGTCTTGCTAAAAAAATCTATTTTTTTATTTTGTCATTTGTCTACAGGCAATTTCACTTCCTCTCAGTTTTCTCTTTTCTGTAATTAAAACCACACTGAACACATACATTTCTTTATCATGAATTAAGGTCCATGAGTGAATTCTCATAGCCCTTCTTTGTCATCAATAGAAATTCAGATAAGATTGTGTTGGAACACAAAATATTCTGAGATCACCTAAAGAAGGAAGAGTTAACTTAAAGTTTACCTAAAGGTGGACATTTCTGGAAATCATGGTTTTCCACAAATCTGTCATTAGCCTTGGGTAGATAAAGAATCCCTTTCAAAATATTTCAACGGCAAACTTTTTTCCCATGAGCCCTTGGTCCATGGTGCTTTGTATGATGATTTTGTGAAACTGAAGTAGGCGAAGCAATCAGGTGAGGCTAGCGGCAATTAGTGAAAAACAGTTAAGTATTGCAATTGGAAAATAATAAATGACGAATTTAGCAGGTTCAGCTTTTCTCTGAGTTAAAATCAAACCTTCCAGTGGATTCTGTTGAAGCCACAAACTGTACTCATCCATGTAATTTCATAACAAAGTGAACATTCCTAAGCAGAGAGTGCTGCAACAAAAATGTACCGTGGTCAGTTGCTGATGTCTGTGAATGACTCTGCTCCCTACTAGAACACTGGCAAGCTTATGTTGGATTTACAATTAAAGCTATCTGCATGCTAATTGAATGGTTGGGAACTGAAGAAATGGACCTTGAAGCGCTCAGGTGTCCTGGTGAACAGATGCTTTGTGATCCCTGTCAGGGAATTCATAATTGATTTAAAGGGAAAATCATATTAGTTTATTTCTTCTAATTGCATCTCTTCTGAAATGACTGGGATGAATGTCTTTTATTCATCTTTCTGTCAGTGTACAAACCTATTAGTGTGTTTGAAATGGTTTACGGAAAAATTGCTGCTAGTTATATTTGCGATTCTTTTTGCTTGTAAGCATTCCTTGGGCTGGGGCAGGTGGCTACAAAGGCCGTGATTGATACATCCAAACCAGTTACTGACCAGCTGTGACAGGAATACTTCATCTGAAGCATTTGTGGGAATTATCAGAGATGAATTTAACCAATTTATGCAATTTTTTAGTTTTACTAGTCATGACGATGAAAGATGGAATCTTTCAATGCCATCTGAAACATTGCATTTATTCTGCATATATTGAAGCATAATGCAATGTAAATACATAAAATGTAATTACTCATTATTCATTGGCATTCTATTGGCCACAGGGAGTGGTCTTAAATATTTGCAATCAGAAAACAAGCAACACGTGGCTTGTCTACATTACACAAGTTTGAATGGTGAATATTTGGATCTAAATAGAACACACTAGAAGCTGATACTTATAAAGTAAAAGTGGATTTCTAAATTTAAATTAATATTTACTGTGTATAGTTTTTTTTTTTTTTTGATGTTGTACAACTAAAGATTCCAGTCATTTCCTGTCAGTGTATTGAATCCATTTGAGCACCTAGGTAACACTTTGGCACACACATAATGTGGCTAAAATTGCTGTAATCTTTAATTTATATATAAATCATTAAAGTGTGGCAGCTATCATGCATTCCTTTTCTACTTGGATAAAACAGTTCTTAGATGTGGAAGCTGCACTTTGAAGTCTTGTCTCAGAAGCAGCCCAGCTCTTACAGGAAGTCCCTCATGTTTTATACATATTGTATGTGGAACTAACAAAAGGTGAGCATTCTGTCTGTGGTCTCAGATGAGAGGAAAATGGCCAACGTTGACTTTCACCAGGAGTAAACAAGCACCAAAACTGCCTCTCAGGTAAAGGGCCCTACAGAGGAGATGCTGACTCTCAAATTCCCAACTTGCTCTTATTTTGTCTTAAACCATTTGCTGTGCACATCAAAAAAAGCACGCAAGCAACCTGAATGACATTAGACTGCTTAATGGCTGAAATAACGGTGGGAAAAAAAGATTTTCACACGTTACTGTGCCCCCTGGAGCTCCACTCAATTTCATGAGAGTGATAAAAATGTCACGTACACAAATAAAAATATTTTTTGTTTTATGTCAAAGACATTCAGTGCCCTGTGAATATTGTTTGTGCTGCTATAGCCAGTAAATGAAATTTGTCTCAAGCATTTCCTGCAGTAAAAAAAAAAAACAGAACAAAAAAAATAAACAACAGAAAGAAGTTCCCCTGGTGTCTGAGGATATGGGCAATTACAATGTCACAGTCATAAAACACATGACATGTTGCGTTACTGTAAGTTAAAAGAGATGTGAGTTGATTGCTAGCTAAACGGAGTGTTAAAACACACTGTTACTGCCTTGTTGAGACTGCATGTTTACTGACACATTTAAAATTCAATCACCATAATGTCCCATAGATTGCATTAACTGTACATGTAATCAGTTCTGATAGGTTTAGTTAAGTGTGTCAAAAGCAATTCAACTGTCCATCATCTGTGGTATTGATAATCTGTAATGGGGTAGACTACTGTGACCTATATGTCTAGTCCTGCACCCCTACATATCTTGATAATCAGATGTACTATGTATGTTCAGGTACAGAATTTGAAACAAAAAAAAAATCAAATCTCAAAGTGAGTGTTTCATGACATGGGTGTAAGGCCCCGTTTAAACTTGGTTTTAAAATGTGTCTCGGGCGATCGGATCAGAAGTGGACAGTGCTAAATACAAGTGTAAACGACCACCAAGACGCATTGTGATCCGATCACTCAAACCACTTGCTGAGGTGGTCTGGGACATATCTTTCGTAGTGTAAACGCTAATGCGTCCTTAATGTGTCCCCGACAAGGATGTAACAGGAAAATACGTCATCAATGCAGGATGTGGTGGTTGTTTTGGTGACAGAGCGCCAACGCTCGAAAAAATGCTTTTCTAACATTCTTCCTTTTTCGTCTTGTCCTGCGCTCTTTTGCAAGTCGCAAATGACTTTGTCCTGCTAATCTCAACAGTTGGAATAGCTGTACATGTATATTACTTCTTGAAACATGTTTGTTTTCTTAGCTAGCCCGTGCTAAACAAATCTGGCAACAGAGACTGACATAGGCAGGGTGACGTAGGCAGTAACGAAATCTGAACACAAGTGGTCAGCTGGGCCCCTTGGAAACACATGTTAGACACAGGTGTAAACGGCGATGTGTCTCAGCTCTCCACTTGTGATCCGATCGCCCAAGACGCATTTTAAAACCAAGTATAAACAGGGCCTAAGAGACCCAACAGCAGGTTTCCAAAAGTCTTGACACCTGATTAACTTCTTATTTTTTCCTCAGCTGGCCATTGGTTGGCTTTCGTTTATCAAATGATTTTTGCGATTTTCAGTAAGCGTACGAGTCTTCCGAGAAAGACACCAGTGAGCACCCCGGCCCCCGGGTGACCTCTCCCACTACATTGTTCAGGGCTGATTGGATGTGCTATGTGATTTCAGATCCAGTGGAGACCTTGTTTGTAGTTGAGTGCTGAAGGAAGTGGCTGTCAGTGAGATACCCTGGGTTCGAGGAAGGGGAATGTGCTGAGCTAGACAGTATGGAGAGGCAAAGGGAAGAAGCGTTAGGACAAGGGGCAGGAACACATTCGACCCCCCTGTCTGAACTTCTGCCTTCGTCAGGGCTTTGGCTGTGTGGCTCTGGGCCTGCTTTGCGGTGTCCTGCAAACACACTCATAGGAAGCGGTTTTTCCCCAAACTTGCTGTGTCATTTCTTTTGGTGTAGGTCTTTTCGCACTGCTCAGGAAACACATCCTTCAGCACCTACTTCTCCTTTCTACCCCCTGGCCCCCCAGGCATCTGCTCCAGCCCCACATCCATAGTCACAGTCACGGCTGCCTAGCTGTGTCTCCCGGTACTCTCTCCTTTAGCCTCTGTCGTTTTTCTCTTCTGCGCTCCCTCTCTCTCGTAGCCAACATACGTGAGCCATGAGTCGCTGCTGTGTTGTCAAAGTGATCTCGCTGACAGAAGTCCAGCTGATGCCGGTAGGTAACACCACTTTGCAGGGATGGCTCTGGGCAGGATTATCAAAGAGCTATGGTCCTGCTTTATCTCAGATCCGGGACTAAGGAGTAGGTGCTGCTGAGTGGGGGGCGTGCTGGTTGTGATGGTGTGCGCTGTGTCTGTAAGCTTCAGCAGAAAACATGATTTCTTTATTGAGGCTATTACCCGCAGCATGAAGGTACAGCTCCACATAGACTATATTAACTTTAACGCTAGCTTTACTTTCTTACCATGCGCCCATGAGAAACTGTGAAGAGGACCAGTGTTTCAGTGGAGACTAACTGGATATATAAAATGAATTTTGGTTGCATAGTGTGATATAGTTACAATATTCAGTCAAGGATGATGCTCTTTGTTGGAAATGTAAAACATGGCAAGTAGGCTGCAACCAATGCATTCTAAGAAAACATGAACATGCAGAGAGGAATGAAAGTATTGCAACAGTGGTGCTTGATTGCAGTGGAGGAAACTACAGCTGGTAATGGTCACCATAATTTTGTGAATATGTGGATCAGCAGTCTGTAGCGCTAAGTCATCCCTTCCCCTTTGAGGAATTGTGCCATGTGGTTACACGCAAACCTGTTTGATTTGCAGACTTTGCAATGATAGTGGAAGCTCTGTCTGCAAAATCCACACACTATCAGTTTCGAAGTGCAACCTTTAAAAGCATTGCCTCTGAGCGCCATTATTTTTCAAAATACATATGGGGGCTAAATAGCTTTTAACACATCTTGGAAGTGCAAGAGTGTGATGAGAGATGGGAGGAGGGGGCCATTAAAGTTTTATTTTATTATGACTTACATATTTCAAAATGACTAACTCCACTGTTTCACAACTGAGAATTTTTTTGAAGTGAAACTAGATATGTAATAGGCTAATAGTGAAACATAGTTAAGCAATCACTTTCTAGATTCCCCTACTCTCAACAGTTCCTCAAGGACCATTGAAATGTATGGCAGCACTCAGAAACTTTGAGGATTCACCTAAATTTAGGAGAGGTCTCTGTAAGGTAATTTAAATATTATGCTCTATTATTGGCATCATATCAATATCCACCTAATTAATTTTATGGTTTTGATGCAGGTTTGCTTTTTAAGCTTTTCTTAAGGAACTATTTTGCATTTCAACTGGCTACTGGATTATAATACAGTATAAGACAGTTACAAGTTAAAAGAGAAATAATGAAGTTTTGCTTCTAAACTTGCTTTCATCAATGGTTAAAGGTAGATGACACCAGTATTCAAAATTGAAATAAATATAGGATCAGATTCGATATATTCATATTGAATATTTGAATTTTGTAACATTCATGTAACATTGTTTGTAACATTCATGCACATGGATGATTCATTCAAAAAAAGTGCTGAGCATTTTATTGTACCCAACACATACAAATTTGTCACAGAGAACTGTACTATTTGTAGATCACATGAAATATTTTCATAATTATAATGTATTGTGTTACTGCTGTGCATGCAACCTTTTGTAAAATACTGCACAGACTCCAATGACTTTAGAAGCCAGGTTATTTCTGTACTTGTAGTGTACAGTGCTTTCACAAAATGATTAACAATTATAACGTGTTTTACTTAGTAGACCTGCAATTTGTCTTTGTGTATGATCTGTGAAATAATTCATGGTATTCATAACAAGAAGTGAAACGACTTCCTATCTCGCTGGCAAGGTTTAAGCAATTAACACATTTACAGAAATGAGAAGTGTGAGATTTCTGAAGCAGGACAGCATAAAAATAACTTCCATTACTGAGATTTAAACATCTCAGTTTTTTAAATGGATTGTAGTGGTGTACAGTATATTTTTATATTTGTGCAAACACCAACAGTAATCCTTAACATTATTATATTGTTGTCTATCTATTTGACAGACACCTTTAATAAACCTTACTACTACTGTAAGGTGATTTAGAGTTAAAGTAGACATAAATTGGTCATAGTAAAGGAAGTATTGGATTGGGGCTGAAGCAATTATCATTTAATCTGATGCCATCATCTCTTGTAATGCATCCAACTGACAAAAGCAACATCCCACTCTACCTTTTCCTTTTAGAAAGGGCTCAGAATGTCACAATCTTAATTTCCCTAAACAGAAGTGGACTACTTCTTCATCATCTTTTGCAGTATTATTGCTTATTGCTGGGGAATCATTTTGCAGAATTGACTGTTGTGTTTGATTTCACCTACTGGGAAGTATCTGTTGGACTGCTGACCAAGCATGACCACAGGATCTTAAAGCAACCTTCAGAGAGTAATGATAATTCCATAAGTAACATAAATAATGCATAAAATAAAATAAAGACATAAAATAGTTTGCTAAATTTAGCTTGATATCGCTGTTCAACTGTTTTCCAGTGTGCTTTTTTGTAAATGAAGGAGTAAATATATATACACTCACTTGATAAAACACATTAAACAAAACAACAATAATTTGTCTATGTTTGACTAAAATGCAGTAAAATTTAGAAGTAGTGAATAGCAGAATGCATAACTGCTAATTGAAAAACTTCCATGACAGAACTGTTCACACCCTTTGTTTAAATTGTGACAGGTTTTCTTTCCCAAATAACCTTTTGAAATTAATAAAGCGCGGCCGATGTGTATTTAACAACAACAGCTACACGCAATTAAAAAACAAGAATGTAAAAGGGGCCAATTAAGCAGTATTTCACAGGCCCGGGTTCCTCTGTGTATTCCCGTAATTTGCAGGTGTTAATCCCAATAAACCACACACGTGTCAAACACACACACACACACACACACACAGAGGTATTCTGCATATTCTCCAGCACAAAGCCTGCGAGGCAGTCAGGATTCTTTAACTGTTGCCTCTGTGAATTCAAAAGAAAAATCAATTTCAGTTCTTTGATTCATTGTTGCAAAATTGTAAAACTGTGAAATATGTTTTTTCAATGTGCAGTGTAAGACACACCGATAGCAATTTGATTGACGGTGCATGAAGTGCATGGTAAAAAAAAATTCCACAAAAAACAGACATCACGTTACAGACATGAATAAATAAAGTAAAATATAGAGAAACACATTCAGCACTTTCATACAGCCTTGGACAAAATGCATCATACCAGAGGCAGTGGGAGGAGCCGGGGGCAGGGGTAACCTGTCTGTCATTATGGCCGACGGGATGACAGAGGGGAAATAGCTGAGAGAACTCGTTTTTTCTGTGTTGACAATCCTCTAAGTAATTTACGTAGCAGTATGTCAAACTCTCAGACATATTCTGCTACTGTTGTTGATACAACTCTTATGTGTTTTCATACACAGGCTTGCTTTTGTCAAGGTTGCATTACTCATTGAAGAAGTATTAGTTAGTTAAATGAGTCCCTTAACTGCTTAATAAGCATGTCTCCTGCATTTACAGTTGACAGAAAAGTAATTCAAGGACACACTTCACATACATAACAAGCAGAGTGTAATATCTTGGCATCGTTCTGTTACACGCGGGAGAATTTGTGCTGTTGAATTCAAATTTGCATAGAGGATGAGGCATTGAATGCCATCTATATTCTTGCACACCTGATTGTTACAGTGCAGAGATTTAGGACATATGTGAGTTTGGCTGTACAATTATAGAGAAAGAAACAGTATCACAACTGCTGTGCAAAGCAACTTGAATCTTGCAGTGATTACATAATCATCAGTCCTTCAGTTACTTTTCTGTTGTAAATAAAACTGACATACACATGTCTTGTATGGATGATACTTCCTTTCAGTACTGACATGTGTAAGCATATAAGCAAAATTAGCCAAATACAAAAGCAGCAATTCAGCATTTTCCAAATGTTCATTAAATTTGACCTTCCCATAAATTACTAAGAGAAAACTCAAAAACTCAAATTCATTTGCCGGCAGCAATGTCTGTGGGTCAGACAGTGACATACAGTATCTACAAGCCGCCATTACTTGGAGATTACTTTGTTCTCCAAAGCAGTCAACATAATACTTTTTACTCTGAGCATGTGGGATGCCACTGTTATTTTTGTGAAACTTCTAAAAATATGAAATAAGTTAACCATTAATAACTCATTGTTATCGGTGAGTCATAGTTATCTACTTTGTGAAAGTAGAAGATTACACAATGATGAACTGGAACACAAAAGAAAACAGTTTTCTCTATATATAGGCTGAAGACATAAAGCTGACTGAAATCAGATTGGTGGACTCATTTCAGTTATTCTTTGGCAGTGCACACAAGACAATGAGCTACACATGCACCATGATAAAAACGGCAATAGTGTTATTTAAAAACCACAGAGAACAAGCTGTTTTTATGTTTGACCCCCCCCCCCCCCCCCCCCCCAAGGAAGAGTGAACAAAAGGCAAGTTTGTGATTGGCTGCTTCTTACAAACAGAAATGGGCGGTTCCAGTGAATTAGTGATATATACAAAGTTTAGATATCCTGTTGTGATCAAACCAAAGTAATCTACCGAGTTTCTGTTTGAAGTACTTATCATGCCATACAATGAATGGATAGCCTTGCTTTCACTAATTAGCCTTGCCTTAACTAATTAGGTCATTGAGTGTGCCCTGTTAGTTTATAAAGTCCCTGCTGAGATTCTGATCTGGCAGTCACTAAGGACAGGCTCAAGAAGACAGCCATTCTGTGGGATCCTACAAAAGTTTTTACTTAAACACGAACTGAAGACGTTTCCTTTGAGAATGCCACACTTAACCGACTGTAGTTACTACAAGATGCGAGACGGAGCCAGAGTTTCGAATGTAAGGACTTTAAAAATATGCTGAATTCAGACAAATTTTAATAACTGTCTTGGTTTGCAGGACTCTGTATCCAGCATGTTTGGTCAACCTGTTATTGATGAGAATGTGAACTTAATAGTTTTAGGATTGTCATTTTTCGGTTTGCGTGTAGCAGTACCACAGTAAATAAGGTGATTGTCAAGATCATATAAAGTGTGCAATAAGTGTTTTCTCTGTAAGGAATTTGCTTTTTAAAGTCGTGAAGATGATTAAATACGAAGATCTGATAATCTGAATTAAACCATCAAGCAAACACTGAATGTTTTGAAAAGTAAAAAATGTGAAAAACGTTGTTAAGCAACCTAAATATATTGGTACTTTGGGACTTTGGGAAGCTCTTGTGCCTGGAGCTCAGACTCTTACTATGATCAGACCATCTTGAAGTTGTGAGGACGATTCTTGCTTTCAACAGGGAGCCATACTTGCCGGAGCAAATACCTGATTTCTTACAGTGCTATTTGTAACCCCGAGTACCAGGGATCTGAGTGGTGACTCTTGACTGTGTTGTCCCTGTGCGCTCTGAGTGAACGGCTCTCTGTTTGGAAACAGGTCCAGAGCCACCTGGAGAACTCCAAATTCCACCTCCACCAAGCCCAAGCCCAGCAAGTGAAGCAGTACCTGACCCTGGGCTCCAAGCTCGCCGGCCAGGGCCACGCTGTGCCCCACTCCCACCCCGGGCAGCCCCTGGGCTCTGTGCCCGTGATGCGGAATGGGCACCTGCCCCCCGTGAGCGACAGCAGCACTCCCAACAGCCCCGTCACGCTGCTCACGTTGGCTGCCAGTCACGACAGCGAGGTGGGTCCACCGCCACACACCTCCCCCCTGGTCACCTCGCCCCTGCTCATCAATAACTTCAAACATTCAATCACGGCAAACCTCAGGGGAAACTAGTTTGATGGCAAGCGTTTCGAATTCGTCTCCTTTTCTGGCACGGCGGCAAAGAAATACTTGCTATTGGATTAGGTTTCCAATATCCCTCATCCTGTGCTGTCCATCATATTTCCACATGAATAATATAATTTAAACATGATGCACAAACAATTTTTAAGCATAAAGTTCAGAGACTGTTAACGATGCACAAGTAGACTGTAATTATTTTTCTTTTAGTTTCCAATGGATGAAGTTATTGATGACTTAATTAGCCTTGAATCCGGTTTCAAAGATGAGGGCTTGGGATGTATGGAGCCTAACATCATAATGCAAAACAATGTAAGTATTGAAACAAATTAACCATTTCTGCTGCTGTGTATGTGTGAGACTCATTGCAATATCTCACTGACCCAGTTAGCCCAAGCCTACCTAAAGTATTATTTTAGTTCAGTGTTAGATAAGAACTGACAATGGTACTTTGGTGGGATATGTTGGGTAGCTCATATAAACAAATTAAATGGATGTATACTGTGGTTGCATTCCATGTTGTTAATGAGAAATGAGAACCCTGTTCAGATCCTTAATATAGTCAGCATTAGCAGATGTGGAGATGAGTATTGAATTGGCCATGTGTAATATGATGTATTCAGTAAAATCTTATGAGTTTGCTCAGATGCGACAAAACCGCACATAGACACACTTGACAACCAGAACTCTGTGTGTATGTGTGTGTGTGATTTGCTGATCAAACCCAGAGTAAGGGAAAGGTGTAAATGACATGCTTGGTGGTCCATCATAAGCAATCTCAGTCTGTGTCTGAGGTAAAACAGCTTTGTAATTTCAGATCTCTTGAAAAGTGGTGCTTTAGGTTTGACATTACAGGGAGCGCTGTGGTTAATTACACTGCAATATTAAATTATAAAAACAGAAATAAAACCCTAAATAGATGTTACATAATTATTTTGCATTTATACCTAAATTAAACAATGCAGGAATCAATTCAGATTTAAAGGGGCAGATTTAATCTAATAGAAAGAAATATATTGGAAATGAAATGTTGCTTGACTTGAAAGAGGGCTTGACTTGTAGAGGCATTGACTTCATTGCAGTTATTGGATCAATCAGGAGATGCAATCTTTTAGCCAGCTGATTTTTGTTTTTCTTTTAAACCACAGACCTTTTCTTTTCCAGCTTTTATTTATTGTCTAGTTTATTGTAAATGTAATAAATTGTTATTTAATTTGGCTACTCAGAGAAAGTGAGTGATGACAGCTTTGAAATCATGTGCTGTCACTATTCTGTAACATGAATGAGTGAGAAAATACCTTCAGAGAGTGTCCTGTGAAATTTTGACATTCACCCACCTTTGGTGGGTTCAGCAAGTACAAAGATGAATGAAAACAAATTATATTTATATTTGAAAAGATAATTTATATATATTTTAAAGTTAAGGACACATGTTGAATTAAATTCTTGGGGAAAAAGCCTGAGTTTAGGGGTTGCAAATATAACCTTCTTCACAGAGAGTTTTTATTACAAGATATACTTAAATTCAATTTACAGCATCAATAATGGGGTCATATGTGATACAAATTTGGTTGCTGTGTGACAATAAATGCATATGGTGGTTGAATCATTAGGAATAGCACTGTTTTAGATTATTAATATTGTTTTGTAATGAGTAATAACCTTCCTATTGTGCATTTTCTTGCTAATTCGTGTCAGCGTCTGAATTTCAACATAACGGAACTTTGACAGGCATCGTGATAGGAGAGGATGAATCGAAATCAAACAAGTGCCCCATGCCCACTGACATCTGTGTCAGAACAAAGGGCTGTTTGATCCAGGTGTTAATTTATCTCCAGGTGTGAGGCTACTTGACAACTGGAACACTTAGGAACACTCCTTGTCCATGTCAGTAACTTTTTTTTTTTACAGACTGTCTTTGTAGCACATAGTGACATTTCCAAAGACCATATCATAACAGTATTAAACCTACAATAAGTGACTTTACCTGTTATTTTGCAGGACAATGACTAAAACCGATCATGTGATTGCTTCCAGACAGATGTAAAACTACTTGCACCTAAGACATGAGCTTTGTTAACCCACTGGTTATGCGATATGAAGCAAATTAAGTCTAAGCAGGGAACACATGGCATTTATGACATATATGGCTTGATAATCCTGGCGAATACCTGTATCTTGATCATAAGCAGTAGCAAGTTCTTTCAGTTCTGCATGTGAGCTGAACAGAGGACTGAGTGTATGAGGGTGCTGAGGGAGATTCTGACAAGCAAAGAGAGGGAAACAGAGGGGCTGGGCCATGGGACTGATGAGAGCTGGGCTCTGAATGGTGCTGTATACCCTCTGTGGTTTTTCTCACATGACACTATGCCCAGATGGCCCTGTTTCCTCCAGTCAGACATACAGTACAAGGCATCACATGGTTTGGCCCATGTCAATGTGCCCGAGAGCACAAATGGTGAAAGATTGAAGTGATTACTGTGCCAGCAATTAGAGGACATGACACAAGCTTTTATTTATACTGAAATATTGGAGGAATGAATAGACAACCACACACTAACAACATAATCTGTTGTACCCATTTTTGGGCTCTTACAAGACTTGAACACCATATTACCCTTCATGATAGCTTGCTTAATCTGGATTGATGCCTGTCTTCACAAACAAGACAACATTAGACAGAAGGGTAAGAAGGACATTGTGGGATTCTCTGAGATACAGACTTGTGCTAAATCTGATTTTGACTAAATCCTCCTCTGCTGAGCTCTCTATCCTAAAAGTCAGGCATCCTCATTCCTCCGGAATCACTGGAAAGAAAGGTCATATTCACGTACCAAACATCAGTGCGTGTGGTGGAGGAGCAACAAAGTGATGTGAGACCTCCAAGCCAATCTCCAATCCATCCAAAGAGAAAACCCTTTCATTGCAGATGCTATTTTAATCAGAAGGCCACCGCTTGGTCACAGTTCTTTTAAATCTTGCATTGCTTATAATGGCCCAATTAGCAACGGCAATGCAGGGGCCTCTGTAGCCCAGGCTAAACTGTGGTCAGAGTTGCTGTGAGGGACACATCAAGCATTGCCCATGTCTGCCTATCACTAATAAGCCCTGGGGCAGAAAGGATTGGCACCAATGATAAGAGGAGACACTTCTGACATCTGTGGCCTCTTGACTTCAAAGGGTTTTATCAGCTCAGAAAACAAGCTATTGTTGTATTTTTTAATGGAAAAACATGCAGAGCTAAATAACTGTTTTTAAGGATTTTTTTTTATTCTGAAGCTCATAGAAATATGAGAGTCCTTGCTCTTCTGACAGATGAGTGTCCTTTGGCAATGGGACTGTGTTGTAAGGCTGTGCTCAGTTCCCCAATGTCACGGTGTGTGTGGATGTGAATGTGTTACCTCTAAGGCCCGACCACGTGGCTTGCTGTCTTTGTCTTTGTCTGTGCTTTCCCGCCATCCTCACTCACGCCCTCCCTCTCCTCTCCTGTCAAGGTGTCCCTCAACAGCAGCATGCTGGATGTGTACGGCGGTGACCAAGGTATGACTGCCACTAATGGTGGAATGACACCCGGTTCATGTCCCACAAACCTCACTGTAAAACGTGAAGCGACAGGTACGAAACACAGCGCAGGCTGTTCCAGCGGACGCTGGCACTCTCGAATAAGACCTTACCTCCAGGGAGAAGACTTATGAGAACGAGATCTTATTGCACACTTACATCTGAAACTCTAATGAAATAGCATTTAGGACATGAAAAAGAGGAAGCAAACATGGGGGGGGGTTTAACACGCTGATAACTGTTGCCTGCCTACGTCGTGATATAGCTTTTGTTTAAGTGCTTAAGCCTGGGACGTGCATTTTATGGCGCACCCTCTTAAACAGTAATCACGATGACAGTAAAAAACAAGACCCATCAGTCTTGCGAGCACTATGAAAGATAAACCTGCTGCAAGCGACCGAAATGAAGACGAAATGCATTACACGCATGTAGCCTTTCAGCAGTCATAAATCAAGGGATGTGATTAAAACTCTCAGCGTGATAATGTATTTGCCGTCTGCCAACCGGTGGGTGGGGCACGGTCGCACGAGCTCGTGCCCCCCCCCCCCCCCCCCCCCGCCCTGCGGAGGGATCGGCAGTCAGCACACGTGCTCAGGAGCGCCGGCTGGCGCACGGAGCTTGACTGATTATCAACAGGGGAATCCCTCTCATTTGCTCGCCATAGTCCATTACCTCCATGGCAGGACACCATCATTGATCTCAAACTTTACTTTCATCACAAATGATTATGCCTGTACAGTTGGAGCCGAGTAAGCCGGTTACTGTTAGTTTTTTCTTTTTTTTTTTTTTTCCCCGGCGTGTGTCTCCATCCATACAGTTTTTAATCTGAGGAGCTATCTGACAGCCTGGAAATGGCACATGCTTAACTGTGGAAGTACGAGATCTGAAATGAATTCTGTTCTCAGCTATTTATATAGCAACTATACATGTTACCCATTAATACAGCTGGGTATTTACTGAAGCAAATTTGGTGAGGCACCTGGCTTCCCTTGCTTAAGGATAAAATGACAGTGCATCAGGAGCCTTCTGGTTATAAACTGGGTTATAACAATTACAGCATGCAATTTTAATGACTTGGTTGGTATTGACTGTACAAACTGGTGTTGAAACGGTCAAGTACACTTCTGTAAAGCAGAACAAATAGAATGGGACCGCGGTTGTGGGTGCACTTAAATGACACATGGACTGCAATAACAAGTAGAATTGTAAACCACAAAGAAACTTAAAGCACACACTGGCTGCTTCCAAGAGGAAATAAGAATGAGAACAATATGAAAATGAATAAGATTAAAAAAGATCTTGAGTGGTTTATGACATCTAAAATGACCATACCCAACATGTGTATTAAACAAAATAGCTGGGTTTGGAAAATTTAATAAAATGAGGAGACATTTCAATGTGACAGTGTGAGATAAAATGCATGTCCTGTCAGTTAAGGCTTCATGTAAAAGTTGGCAGTGTTTGGCTTTCAGCTGTGTTCTCCATACCTTAATTATCAATGGTCCAGGTCATAGTGTGGAGATGCATGTATCCCTTGTCTGTTGGCGTGGACACAAAGCACACTTTGTGCCTTTTTTATGAATGTCATGCATCAAGTAAACCTAATTGATTTAGGAAATAGAAAAGATGCCTCCAGATCTTTTCACTCCAGTGAGAATATAAGTAAATTACTATCTTTTTCATATAAGTGTGCAGGCGGACAATGGGTTGTTACACAGAGTTTAAGTGACCTTATTTAATCAACAAAAGTGAATTGAGAAATCCAATCAAAGGCCCCAATTACATAATTTGGAAGTATGTGAATTTGAATGCTTGAGGGTATTTTCCCCTTTTGGTGCATCAGCGAATTTGGAGGCTGAGATAATTTTGGGCAAGAGTGGTTTCAATGTTACCAAATTTCTATGGCCTTAGTAAAAAAACAGGGCATACAGCCTCTACATTGAGCCAGTGGAAAATCTCTGCAGCTTCTGGAGCAGGACAAATCTCTCTCCATATTGGAGTGGAGAGGTCCAGGTCAAAATGCTGTTGTACAAACATGTTGCTTGTAAGGTATATTGTGATGTGTGTGCTTTTTAAAATAAGCTATTAATGTCCGATCCCTGTTTTTCTTGTTTTACAGAACATGACACAAGAGTTCTAGCCAAAGAAAGGCAGAAGAAAGACAACCACAACTTAAGTAAGATTCCTTTTGCAGAAATCAAAAGGTTCATTATTACCATTTTAGAATTAAACGTGTTATATACTTCTGCACAGATTTCCTTTTATTTTGAAATATTAAGTCAGCATGACCCCTAGAATCATAGCCGTGTAAACTAGCTAGCTATGTATTTTTGAATGAAACAATTAACAATGAACTGGTTAACCACAGCTGTCATGCCATAACTACACACACTCTCTTTGTTAAAGAGGCAAAGACTGATCATTTTTCCTTAAAAAAAAAAAAAGACACCAGGTGTGCATTGCTGCCACCTAGTGCTGTACTATGACAGTGCAATGTACATCTTCTACAGACCTTTGGTGAAGCACAGCCTTGGACTTTGATATGCTATACACAATGCTACTGAACGTTAAGAACATCTTCAGTGGTTAGACATATTATGAGCTATTATTAAGAGCTACGTGATAGGAACTGTGATAGGAAGTTCAGAAGGTAATAAGCAAGCTTCCATATAACATTAAAGGGTTAATTTGGCAGGCACAGTATGAGGGTATGGCAATGTTCTTTGAAGAAGATGACATTAAAGAGGTGGGGAAATGTGGTCGATGGGGGGGACATTAATCCGATTCATCTCTAATCAGTTGGTCAAGACCAACATGGGACTGGCATTGTCCAAATGCATCTGAATGGTTCTGGACTCGGAGATTATCATGAGATCTAATCAAAGCGGGTGGCATTCAGTCAAATCAAAGCTGTATACATTGCCTTCTGTGGCATCCCCTAATTGATAAAAGAGGGCTTCCTCGTCACAAGACTGCCATGTGAGGGACTTGATTAGGGATGCCAGGACGTGACATACAGTGGCACCCCGGGCCTGGCAGTACACTTAATTGCACCGAGGGTCAGCATGTACAGACAGCGGTTCACGGGTCACGGGTCATGCACTCAGCCTGTTTCACACATGCCCACTTTTTCAGTGGGCTTGTGATGTAATTAACCAAAGTAACCCCCTCCAAATGTCTATTCTCTCACCAGTCGAAAGAAGAAGAAGGTACAACATTAACTACAGGATCAAGGAGCTCGGAACACTGATACCAAAGTCAAATGATCCGTAAGTGTGGCGAATATATTTGGAAAAAATAAATATCTCGTTCTCTAACAGGATGACTACTTGATCCTACATACCCTAATTCCTGCACTAGTGTTTTTTTTTTTGTTTTAAGTATATGATAAATTACATACTATAGTACAATATTGTTTGTGTAGCGACAGTATTGCAACAGTTCCATCTTAATGTCAGTGCCAATGTCAGCACACCTCAGCTGATGGGGGGAGGAAAAGGGAGGAAAATAAACGGCTTTGAACGAAATCATTTTTATTCATTTCTGTTCATGTATTCATTGCATTCAGTGAACCCTTCAATTGAATCTATCGCATATTAGTCGTATTGCACACACAGTGGTATTGTACTGTAGTCTATGTGCTGTCCAAGTGCCGTACCTTATCTAGCTAATGCGCACTGTGGTTGCAATGTTCAAAGCCTGCCGAAAGATGAAAAAGTTAAATAATGAAGTTAAATAAAAGAGTCAACTATCTGAATAAAAGTTTATGCACAAAGGCCCTGACGGATGGAACACGGATCCAAGCCTGAAACCGGTCCTCCGCAGCAATTGAACTTTCTGATAGAAATTAGAGAGCAGGTTACCAATTCCGTCATGCCATTAGGACATGATAATGGAGATTATTAGCTGCGATCAGACAAACGTCTTACTCCGAAGAAAGGGACAATTTTACAACCGCCCCTTTCTTTAAAAAGTAATGGTATCAGAAATACCCTGTACATCGCTTCCCTCCCAAAGTCACATTTTTTTTTTTACGTCTCCTGACACCAATTTTCACTCTGGGATTAATTTTACCATACAAGGGCTTGAGAATTGACTTTCTGCAGATATACTTAACTATTCTATTATAATTCCCATTCAGGAGCGGTAATGCCTGCGAATGAATAATGGTCATGTAAATCATCGTTTCTTATTAATATAAAAGGCCTTTGGAAGTTTTTTTTTTTTTTTTGGAAAAAATTCTGCTGATGCGCACATTTGTGAAAAGGTTATCTTTGCATCCTGCAGTGATATGCGCTGGAACAAAGGGACTATTTTAAAGGCGTCAGTGGAGTACATTAAGTGGCTTCAGAAGGAGCAGCAGCATGCCCGGGAGCTGGAGAACAGGCAGAAGAAGCTGGAGCAGGCCAACAGGAGGCTGCTGCTGAGAATCCAGGTCCGTGGACCCCGCCCCCCCCACCCCCCCCCCCCCCCTTTCCAAGCCCCGCCCTGCCCCAATCCCCCCCCACACCGCGCCCGTCACAGAACCGCCCTGCTCCTATTGATGTTTGCGACCGCACTTCCCGCCCCGCTTTGAACTGCGCCCAGCTTCAGTAATTACCTGATTAATAAATACCAAGCTACAGCTCCGTCAGGAGAGGAATTAGGCCGAAATTAGATTACGCTGCCTAATAATGTCAGAGAGTAATGCCTCTCCCTCTATGAAATTATGCATTAAATGTAGCAGCTATTGACATACTTGTAGAGGAGGCATTACGGAGCTCCTTACCCACTGAGACGTCCCAATTATGCACAAAATTAATTACTCCGCACATCGCCCAGGCATTCCAAGCCACCACTCCAGCATCTCCGCTGCTTCGACTTATCAGCATTCGCGACACAATGCCAACTCGGGCTGTGCGACGCTTCCGTGGTCGCATGAAGCAAAGGCCCTGACACCGTGAAAAGACTCCTTTCGTGTTAATTTCGAACCCTGTTGTTCGCCGCACTTGAAACAGACAAGTTTGCTCCTGTTTAGTTTACAATGACAATATATTCTGTTTAAGAGCTGTCTGAGGTGTCTGAGGCTGGATTATCCTCATGAGTTTCCATTACCTGCTGTGTCAGCTCTCATTAAACATTCATAATTAGAACAGCCTGCAAGTCAAGATTTAATAGACACAAACTCTTCACTGAGTTAGAGTAAATGTCACAGCAGTGAGAAAAGAGGGAGAGGCTATGAGGTGCTGGAGGGTACATTGTACAGCAATACACTGTTCTTAAAACTCTCATAGCTGCCAGTTGTGTGAAGCTCTCAGTGGTGTTTTTTCCTGTCACCGTTCTGTTTTAAATGGTTCAGTCCAGCAAAGTCAAGCGACGTTAAGGTTAATAATTGTCTTGGGAGTTTTAAGGAACGACACTGTACATTTTTAAACAGGGCGCCCGAGCTGTCACGCAACAATAGTCAACATGGTGTCTCAGGGCTTTCCAGCTGACAAGGACTTGCAAGCCATGATGTTGACCTGCGGTTCTTTGATTAATGATTGTCTCCGATTCACTCTTCCGTGTCGTGTTTATCTTACGCCCCCCCCGGGGTGTGTTCGGTCTTGAGTGACACTCCGGAGGCGTGCTTGCGGAGGACTTGATGGCCGTGAGTTGCGATATGAGTAAACTAATCTGCGTGCTTGCCATGCCTTCCAGGAGCTGGAGATCCAGGCCCGCGCTCACGGCCTCCCCAGCATGGCCTCCTCTCTGGGGGCAGTGGAGCTGTCCTCACACCTGCTCAAGCAGCAGCACCAGCAACAACAGCAGCAGCAGCAGCAGCAGCAGCAACAGCAGCAACAACAGCAGCCGCAGCCGCTGTACCAGGAGGACGTGAACGGCGAGTACATGCAGCGGGCGGCGCTGACGCAGATGGCGGCGGCTGCCGAGCACGGCGGCGACAGTGCCACCACCTTCTCCGACCCGCTCTCGCACTTCACGGACTTTTTCAGCGCCACGCTCAAGGAGGAGCACCGCCTGGACGAGATCCTGATGGACGACCCGCTCTCGCCCTTCGGCGCCGACCCGCTGCTGTCCGCCGCCTCGCCCGACGCCTCCAAAGGGAGCAGCCGGAGGAGCAGCTTCAGCACGGACGACGGCGACGACCTCTAATCTCTCCCCCCCGCCCGCCAACCCGCCGTTAACCCCGTACGTGCCCTCCGCTCCCACGTCCTGCGTCAGGCTCCTCTGCTGACGCCTATTTCCCAGTTCCCTTCACGGCCCTCCCATCATGCTGTTGGTTAAGAGACAGTATATCGCCATCTCTTGGACTGCGCCAACGAAAGAGACAGTAACAGAAAAGGGAGATAGCTTCAGCATTGTGGTGCATGTATACTCTCAGCACACGGACTTCATTTGTAAATACAGTGTAAAGCAACAATAAACAGCACAGGACCGGAGGTAAAATGTCTAAAAATGCAGACGTCAACCAGAAAACTGGAAACACTGGTTGTCTCTCTGCTACTGTCACTCTGACAGGTCCTTATTTAAAGCTGTTCAAGTTATTTTATGTCCAAAGACTTACCGCACTGCAAATGTAACAATTGTACTAGCCAAAAAAAAAAAGAAAAGAAAAACTAAACAAGGCCTTCTAAACATGGTTTGTCTTTTTAATTTTTTAAGAGTATATGTTTATGTATTTATACTTGTTTTAATCCATCTATTCTAAACTGTTTCTTACAATATCTACTGTAACCTTTTTATTTTTTATTATGTGTGGGGTTGGGGAAAAACAATAAACCCCTTTTTTCATAAACTGAATTTGCATGCCTTTCATGTCAGTGATCTGTTACATTGGATTTTTCTGTGAAAGCAAGTTAAACCCTTTGATATTCAAACATATGCAATATAAAACCCTCACAAAGCACAAAGTCTACTATTTAAGACTATTGAAAATTTGAAGGACAGTTTCAGCCAAAAAACACTTGTTTTTTAAATGAAATAGAAAAGAACAACAGAAATGAACAATAGAAAAGCTATATATTATATATATGGGCAAACTGCAATCAAACCAAAAAAGACTGTTGCCATTTATACATATCTTACCTATGAAAAATCAGTAGCCAAATGTAAATTACAGCATCTCCAAAGACAGCTCTTGGCTAAAATAGAGCATCATAGCAAAATTTAACGACACTTTCACCTTCTTCATTATAACATAACTTCATATGTCACTTCAGGAAATTCAAACATTCTTTACTGCCTCTAAGCAGTGATTTTTTTGATATATTATGCACTTTGTGAATGAATAGATGATTTATTTTGTGCAACATTTCAACATCTAATATTGCAATCACATTCAATAAACAGCATATGCTTAAGATCACAAAACAAATTTAACAACACATGAGATTAAGAACCAAATACAAATGAACCATGAATTACTTTAATTAAGGAATGCCAAAAACTCGGCAATGAATCATGCATTATTCAGCAACAACAAAAACATCTAAAGCAGAAACAGAGCTGGAGCCTCTGTGTATTGTTTTATTAAAAGAAAAAAAAAGTGTCAAATATGCTTAAAGTTAATAAGATTTTTATTTATATCAATGCAGCAAAAATAATGGCGTAGGTCTTCTTTATTGAATTACACAACCACAAATTGAGTCTATTTCCTAACCTCTTTGTTTTCAAGAAGAAGAAAAGGAAAAAAGAAAAAAAAAAGACTATATCTGACTGTCCATATCATCAACCTTTAATGGACACACTGACATCATGGCATAATTAATATCAACAAATGAATTATGTAAATTAAGTAATGAAAACTACACCTCTATAGAAATGAATACGTTAACAGAAATAGTATATCCTGATAAGACAAAGCAAATCATGGTGAAACAGATTTGGCCATGTGCATATGGCTCATAGCTCATAGGAAATAATAGACAGTAGTTAGGATTTCTTGGCAAGGAACTAGTAGAGATATAGAATGATAAATACTCACAATCAATCAGTTGGTAACCATTATAAATATTAAGACATACATGTGTATATGTGTATATATGAGTATGTTTGTGTATATAGACATAACTACAGCTTAGTAGCAACAGCTTACTGAGGATCAAGAAAATAAATTGAAATATGATAGAAACAGAAATTCAGTCTAGTATTTTTGATACAGTAAATGTCACAGTAATGGTTGGTAACTGTAAAATCATGCACAAGGACATTTATACATAAAAATCATTCAGAAAATATTCATGTTTAAACAGAAAGACAAAAAAAACCTCAATTTTCAACTTTAAGACAGTTTTTTTCTGTCTCTGGCAAACCATTAAAACTTTGAGTTGGGACTTTTTTTTTTTGGTTAGGAGTCTTTTTCAAAAACATATTTCACAAGCACCCTTTTTGTGCCCAAGTTAAAATAATGCATTAATAATACAACAAACAGCCTAGACTAAAAACATGTTAATGCAATTCAGAAGATACCCTGCAATTCTCATCAAAGCCTCACTCAATTAATGTTTTACAATGTTATTAGCTTGTGTGTTTTTGAAAATAAATTGAAAGATTCAGCTTGCATCTTTCCTTACTGAAGAAATAAAATTGAACCACACAATCATTATCAGATATAGACAAGCAAACTACAAAGAGGTGAAGAGATGTATACGGCTAGTGGACTAGTGTAATTAGAGAAAGTAAATATGGATTTTCATTACTGATTCTCAAACCAACACACACACACACACACACACACTTCAACTTGGTAACTACCAAAAGGAAGCAACATATATTCAGATAGGAGTCTCTGTTGAGGGGGGTCACCTAAAGGTTTTTCAAGTATATTAGCTAACATGTCAAGTGCTTTACTCCTTATCTTAAATGTATATTTATGGGTCACTCTATGTAGTTAATGCATAGAGAACCTTATAAAAGCCTCATAACTTAAAAAAATGATTTTCATGAACATAGATGAAAAGTTTTGACCAGTGGTTTCATCTAATCTGAGATTGTAGAGCAGGAGACTCACTGTCTTAGAACTGCAGATTCTGTCCAATTAGCTTTGACAATATGTTCAAACCCTTGATGTTTTGATTTATCCTTATCATAGGCAGCAATCGTTCCCACAAATATTTTTCCACTTAGCAATCCAACAAACAAATGTCTTAAGAAACTGCACTGAAATAATGAAAAAGTATGTGACTTTATTCGGAATATCACAGCTAGTAAAACTGAGGCTTGAATGAAAGTCAAGTATTGTGTGACTAAAGATCGGAGACTGGTTTACCACTCAAACCCTTTGATGTCTACAATAATGTCTGGCATCAAGAAAAATGTCCTTACAAGATGTCATGTCTGTGTATCAAATGGAATACAACACAATACATACATTTGTAACCAAGGTTAATAATTACATTTTTACAGAGGAGCTATACACTAACTGGTTCAATATCCACTCACTCTACATCCAAATCCATTTTATATTTTTTAAACCCTTCCTTGCTATGTCTCACAGGTTTTCTAATCTTGTTGATTATTACTTTAGCTGTTATAGCAAAGCCGTACTGTTTACTAAAATTAAACATGAAGCCAATTACATTTAATCAACATTATATACAACCTATAAAATCCTTTGTGATTGATTTTGAAGTTGATTTTGAATATCATTATACTCCACTCCAGGTGTGCAATGTACTCCCCGAACAGTAGGCGGCAGCGTTATGCAGGTTGTATAGTTGTGAAAATAGTTAAAATAAATCACTTCCAGCTGGTTAAAGACAAAGAATGAGCAAGGTTTCTTTTCTCAGCAAGTGCATTTTAAATGGGGTGTACAATGCGTTTGAAACATGAGTTGACTTTCCTCCCCCTCGGCTCCCCCTATGAGAATGATGAGAACAAAAGTCTCCAGTTACAAGAGATCAATCAACACAATGAAGATACTCCTTGCACCATATTTCATTTGCCTGTGCTTTTGTGGATTTTATTTGGTTATATGCCACATTCACACAGACACAGCGTGTAATAAGTCTACATTTACTGTCACAAACCTCAGAAGGCTTCATGAATCAATCTATCGCCACGACAACCTCTCCTGTTTCCTGAGAACGGAGGTGAAAACTTGTCACCTGAGGTGAACGTCACAGCTGCCTCCGTGATGCTGTCACCAGGTGAGCCTGTCATTAACAGCTTATAATCATTTCTCTTTGCCTTGTCTTGGAATACAATACATGCACGCACAGCAACACCCCACAGCACGTCACATTATCTGAAATATAATAATGATTTTAAAATAGTTATTGGCATCTGGACTGGGAACTGTTGTGAGAACTAAATAAATATGGCACTTAAAAAAAAACCCTCTTTATTAATTCTGTTACTTCACTCGTTCGATTAACGGAAACAATAGTGAACATTTCCACAATAAATCTCCAGCCTCACTGCCACAAACGTACTTGTACTTTACAACGAATAAATCAGATTAAATGAATCATTAAATCAATTAATTGAATCATGCCCCATTTCTCAAACATTAAATGTTTGGGTCTGTGAGTTCATTGATATGGGCCACACCCAACGCATATTTTGGAGACCTTGGCTTGGTGCCCAAAACCAGAGCATGAACAATGGTATATAAAGCTATTAAAACATCCAGCTGTGTTGAATCCTATAACATTAATGTGATTTATTGGATTGAACCAGATGCTAAAATATAACTTCAAACAAATTGAGTGCCAATTACTTGAACAGATTCCTTCAAATGGACACCAGATGGGAGAGCAGACCCAAAGGTGTCTCCACAGAGCTCTGTTTTATTCCACAATAAAGAGTTATCACCATTAAATGTATTTTTAAAGCACTTGACCGTGCCATAAGGTTGGCGGATAGACATTAATAGATAAAAAAGACATCATTAGAGATAATCTTCAATGTTGGTTTATTATTGCGCATATTGTAGTAAAGCTAATGTACAGAACATTTGTGCTGGAAGCAACAATTTACAGAGGCATCTTTTTTATAGATATGGTGTCAAAGAATATTACACATTTAAAAACAACATAGATTTTCCACATGTAAAAATGCACCGTGTTACACTTTTCCCTATATCTTCTATACCCTTACTCATTAATTTGGCAAATAATGTGTGTCCATGCATTTGCATATGCACAGATGTATGTGCATATCAATCTATTTGTGTGCGTACATGTATATATATTTTCGTGTGTGTGTGTTTGTGTATGTACATGCATGTCTGCATGTGTTTGTATGTGTGTGCGTGTATGTCTGTGTGTGTGTGTGTGTGTGTCTGCATTTGTGTGTGCATGCATGTTTGTATATGTGTGTATGTGTGTTTGTGTGTGTACATGTGTGCATGTGTGTCTGCGTGTGTGTGCGTGTATGTGTGTGTATGTGTGTATGTGTGTGTGTACATGTGTGCATGTATGTCTGCGTGCATGTGCGTGTGTGTGAGCATGTGCATATGCCTGTGCAGTGCGCTGAGAGGAAGCCGGCACTAATGAAGAAAGGCAGTGGAGAGCACCCCGGCCCTGGACTAACTGTGTGGATCTGCTCCGTCTCCTCTGCGGGGCTTGGCGCTGATCCCATTATAGCCTGTGCACTTGTGCCTGAGGGAAGCGTAATGGCAGGGTTATTATAACTCTGCCCAGGGAGAGCAGCCTGGAGAGGCGGCGGACGAGCGGGGTTGACACTTAATAGATTTAGCTCTGGTGGTATTTTTCTGATCTGAGGGGCCAAAGATCCAATCCCTTCCTTAATATTTCAGGGGCTGTATTCAAATGGGGCAGAAAAACAGGCCATTTTGCAGGCGCCTACCTCTGTTTAATTTAAGTGTCTCTGAAAACTATGCTAATCCCCTCCTGGCCCCGGACTTCCTCCCCGTAACCTTTTGTAAATCGCGCGACCTTGGCGAGTTGGCCGCGGCGGAGAGGCGGCGATTGATTTGTAATTCAAAATGGGAGCAACAGGTCCGGGAGTGATCGGCGCCTCAACACTCAATACCCTAAAACACTCGAGGACGTGGGCAAATACAAAGTTTAATATATGGGCCTTGGATCCCATCTCCCCCCCTCCACAACCCGATCTCTTCCCTCTCCACGCAGGGTGTCTGAGTAAATGTCATGTTTGGGATGACTATTAGCGCTCTGAGATAATTGGCACTGCGTGGGCCTGCAGTCTGAGCTCTCTGATAGGCATCTCGTTTGCATTATTCATTCTGTCTCCACCCAACCGCTCGCCCAGCCTTTGGAGATACACTCATTCATAATTAATGGATAATTGTTTATTAAATGCAGAGACCTGACCCTATTATGCCCAACTCTCTGCTGAGTATGTCTGATTTTTTTTTAATATATTATTATTTTTTTTTGTTCTGATTTTAAAGATTCAAAATCCCCTGCCAATGTTATAAGTCTTAGTGGTAGGAGGAAAGGAGGAAAAAAAAACACTTTAAAATTTAATTTCCTCATACCTGTGCATGAACACACAGACCGGGATGTCCTAATGAGCTTCAAAACTCAGGAAAAGACGGATACATATTTATGATCTGTACGTTCCGGGATTCGTCAGTTAATGCTTCTCCCTGAGGGTCATTTTTCAAATGACAGTAGGCTCCGCTGTCCTGACTGAGCCACCAGGCTCCAGAAAGAGGAGCACTGCAGCCACTCACCTCTACAGTTGGGGGAAAAAGGCAACATGAGGATAAACTGTTGGGAAATGACTTGTTGAGGTAGATGCCAATAGCTTGCTCCACTGTACCAAGCTGCACGAATCCAAATAATTCTCTGCTTGTTTTCTCCATACAAGTTGTGGAAACACTAGCCTAAACACCTGGCTTTACAAACATCTCCAGATTCCAAAAAGGGCACCAGCACTTCCTCCTAAATGAGAAAAGAATCTCTGAACTGCAACGTACTCTGATACCGTCTCTGTGTACTTCTTTGGATTTTGATGCGCTGACCAAGACCGAGAATATGATTAACCACTAGAGGTCAGTGTTGACACAAAATTAAAGCATGATTTCTCTGATTGGGAGAAAAACGTGTAACTACAGGATTTCCAAACATTAAAAATGAGGAAATGATGATGAATACAGGTACTGGAATGAATTTAAATGAAGTGATTAAGTACAGTAAATTACACTATAGCTTATCAAAATCAGTTTAATTCTAATCAAAATCATTTCAGCAACAGCTCAAGACATTGCTTCAAAGAATGTTTGTCTAACATTTATCCAAAACATGAGGTTATATGCCAGAGTTTTGTTTACACAGCGTAACTGTACAACCCAATTTCACACAATATACAATTTCACAGCATATACATCATGCTAACACAAAGAACCTTACCATTATGACTAATTTATGTGGGTGGAAACAAAATCAACAACTATATACAAAATAGCTCAATTAAAATGAGTCATCAAGGTGTTTTCTTGCTATTGTCAAGCTTGCTCAAAAGAAAGAGAAAAAGGCTTTCTCTAGATTGGTTCATTTGAATAATGCTTCCATATCTAATAATGTAAAATCTCCATTTTGGCATCTTCAACAACACATTTGAAAAAAAAAATGGGGGTGTTGTGATGAACATGAAATTTGTGATGAAATTTCATTACCCTTGTCATGTTGAGAGCGATTAAGATGAAGTGTTAATTAGAAGGTCACAGAGAGTGGGTGTATAGCTAACAGCACATTTTGTAAGAGATTTGCTGAACGCAAACAGAGCAGAGTCCATTGGTTCTTTTTGACAACTTCAATTGTAACTAAAAAAAATAAGGACAGCCTAAAAACATCAAGAAATAATATAAATTAAAAAAAAAAAAATTCACAAATTGTGATTTTTTAACCCAAAACAAAGTACACTAGAAATATTTGCCAGTGAGGCTGGTCATGCTAGTGTAGTTACACACTTTTGTTTTCTGTGAAAACCTAGACATAGCCACCTGCCCTTAGCTGCAGCAGAGAAAAAGATGAGCCTACTCTCTTTCAGATAAGTGCATTTCAACATCCAGGATGCCTGTCTGGGCCAGTGCAGACAACGCTTTATTTGTCCCTTCTGGCAATTTGTAATACTTTACATTTCTGACAATTTGGTTGCTTTTTGCAAAGCAGCTTTATTGCATAAATGCCTGCAAGTGATTAAACTCGGAGAGGGCTTTTAATAGCATTCAAATTAAGAAATAGATCATTTAAATGAGCCTGTCTGTGAATAATACCTCGGCAGTCATTGTGAGTTGAAACATGTCTGCATGTCTAATGCCATGTTAGGATTAGCTGCGCAGACCGGAATATTGTTCGTCATGCACCGGATGCCATGCCAAGCCAAAACTGTTTACAGGATACTCCTGAACGCTGGGAATGTAACAAATAAAATACAATTAAGGATTAGAAGGCGGCACAAATGCAAATGCCCCTCTGTTGCTCCCCTTGCCTGCTAATACCCACAGAGTGAAATACCTTTTTTCCACATTATGGAATTTGTCATGTTAAGTTGGAGCTGTCATATTTAAAACTGTGTGCACTAATGTGTGTAATCTGCTTTGCAACACATCAATTATGATGGATATTCTTCCACCGAGAGGTTTTATTGCAGCCTTCATGGTAATCACTCTTCCCTTGTTAGAAATCCTGTTTAGTAAATAATAGGAGGCTTCTGAGGATGCAGCCTGGAAATCATACACGCCGCAACGCAAACAGCCAGACGCCCCGCGGATTAGAAAATATTAATTTCTTAATGAAATTCATCACCCTGGGCTCCCGGTCCCTCTCTCCCCCGGCTCTCCCCTCTCTCAGAGGTGACATCGGCCATTTCAAAGAAGCTGCCGGAACAAAAGAGCACGGGGAGAGGGTGCCTTTTAGACAGAGCTCGGCGCGCACAATGGTAAATCACATGTGTGACAGCCCATTTCATTCAAATTGCTGCATAAAACAAGAGCCGTTTTTTTTTTTTTTTTTCCCCCTTTTAGGGACTGCATCAGCTGTTTATTTTTTTATGGACACATTATAATTATACTTCAAACCGTTTGCAGCGTGCGCCACTTTTTGGTGTCTGTGATGAAATTCAGACCTGGAGCACGACATGAAACCGAGCCGGTCCTGGCACAGCTGAGGAAAGAGGTGGGGCCCTCTAACATCATTGCCTTTAATCACGGTTGGCTTTTTCATACCACAGTGAATTTGCTTGCCCTCCTTCGGTGTCTATTTTTGTGCAGGGCGCACTGTGGAAATGGACGGACACCGAGCTGAGGCTGCTGCTTTGGATAGGCAGGCCACAGTGCAGGGTAAGCAGGGAGAGAGCCAGCCAGCCAGGCGCTAGCCTCTGCAAGCCCCCTTCAGAGCCTTTTGGGAGGCCAGGCAGATCACCAAGTCCCAACTCTCTGCGGCGTGCATAAGAAAACAGCAAGGTTTAAAAACGCGAGGCCCCACGCATGAAGAAAGGCACATTTGTTGGGAAGTTGCACACCTGAGATTGGAACAGCAGTCCCAGCATCAGTGGTGCATAAAAAATAAATACATTTAAACAGGCCCTCCCATTTGGCTTGGCTCTGAATCCCCCCCAATTTTCATGCAGTTATTTGAAAGTTCTTGCGAGGTTTTCTTGTCTGTTTCCACACATTCTGGAAGTTTCCCTTCAGCCTGCAGGGAGCTTCGCAGTAATGTGATCGAACGTACGGACCGAGCGGATATTTCTGTCATGCCCAACACTTCACTTAGGAATGCCTACCCTCAGCACAAACCATGAGCTTCTATGAAAATTACACAGATGGAGATTTGTTTTTTTCTGCTTAATGCAAAGACCTGCAATAACATTGTTTAACATCCTGTAGTTAAACAAATTATTGCTCTATATTAAGAAAGTACATTTTTTAAAAAGTTTTACAGACATATGTAAAAAAATATTGCTGCATATTCACTCTTCTCAGAGTTAAAGCAAGACTGAAAAGAAACAAATGATCTGCAGCCACACAAAGCACGGTGAATAGAGCAACCGTTCACTGCTAGTCTATATTTGTGAGTTGCTGTATTTAGTTACTTTCCCTGCATCTTTTTAACAGTAGAGAAACTACAGTCCAGGTGGAAATAACTCCTCCACTATGCCACTGAAGATTTAGAGTGGTGACAGCACAGTTATGCTGTGGAAATCCTCTGCACGGTCTGAAGTGTGCCGTGCTCTCTGTGATGGTTTTATTTATGAAGTACCACAAGCAGGGGAGATAATGCTACCAGTCGCACAGTATCACCAGGAAGCATGCAATTTTTATGCATTTTTAAAGATTGATGCTGTTTTGCATTTGGCATGTTGCTAATGTGGATCCGGGAGGCAGGTACAAACGCGATGAGGATGCATACTGATTGATAATAGCACGATTGAATTAAGCTGTAAACTTGCTATAATTTGGAAATTTAGATGCTTTTTTTAAAGAAAAAGTGAATTAGGCTCTTAGAATTAGAATTGTAATTAGACTGTAATTAAGAGCCTTGCTATTCCTGCTCACAGTTCTGGCCAGCACTGAACTGGGTCCATCTCTGTGACTGGTTCGTATACTGTGTAAGAAAAGCCAGCTCATAGACAGGGGTCATTTGCATCCATGCCTCCATCAATCCAAATGAACTTTTTCTGTTTCTGAGCCTCACCATCCGAAGATAAGGCCACAAAATGCACACACAGAGTGGGACAAGGAGGACACAGAGGGTGGCAGGTGTATGTAGTTCGTTTGATAGGATACAAGAAATTGGTGAGCGGTATAGTTTCTGCCCGCCTTAGGGATAAACACTTATGCCCCTAACAACACCAGAGCACTTTCTAGTCAATCAACGTGTGCTTTAAAAACAGGAAATGAGAGAGAGTTAAAAAAAAAAACTCTACAAGTTACTCCATGGTGAAAAAGCCCTCCCAGATGGAGCAGTCAGTCTCATGTGGAACCCTCCCGCCTGTGGCGTATGTGCTTGGGGAATGAAGCGAGTGGCTTGCTTAAGCTGGTGTTGACCCTCTCACTTCTCACTGAGGCTGAACAGGGTGCCGGGCTGGTTAAACGTGACACACCTGTAGGGATGTGGCCAGCTCCACTTTCCACATGAACCCAGGACAACCCCCCCCCCCCCCTCCCCCCAAGACTCCCATCAGTACCATGTGAGGAACACATGGCCCTTTGTCTTTCAGTGTGAACACATTACAGTTCTGGATTTGAAGCCAAGGCTGCCTCCAAGGAGCCTTTGATTTCCAAGGTAATTCTTACTATGGGGCTTACTATTCTACTATGAGCACCGCCACTTCATTTTCCCTATTGAACAAAACGCTGGTCGTCTTGACGAGAGTAAGCTCACCGTATTCAGATTTTAACCCTGAAACGCAAAGAAATGGAATTTGATTCAACAAAGTCACTTGCTGCTTAATGCCATACATTTTAATCCATTTTTTTTTTCTTTTTGCAGAATGTAAACCGTATGCATACACGCCGCAGCAAAGGGATTCATTTGCTCAAAGCCATCCGATAGTTTTTGAGAAAAGGACTCAGTCAATAGTGAGAAACAAGGGTTTTTATAGTCGGATTCAGAGAGAGAGAATGTTTTTATTTAAACCAGAGCAAGGGGAAGAGAGTTTTTTTTTTTGCCTTCTCATTATTTCTAAACTAAATATAGACCTAGCCTCTGCTCAGCGAAAGTACATATTTCATACTCACCCCCTTTAAACACACAAGAAAGGAGACGATGTTTTATTTTGTATCTAATAACTCACCTGCCTGCGACAGAATTCAGAAATAAAACAATGGTGGGGCTCAGACGCGTTCCCTCAGTAAACTCTTCATTTGTTAAGAGAGATGTCGGGGAGCAGTCACACGTGTTCATCTTGTTTTGCCAGGTGGAGCCTCAATAGGGCTGTGACTGATACAAACCAGCTGGGACTGCCTGATACCAGTTTAGTCTGAAAAATCAGACTGTGCAAACAAATAGATCTTGGCCTCGGACATTACCACATCTGCCAGCAATTAGCTATATATCAGGACACAAAAAAAGAGGGGGAAAAAAAAGAAAAGATGGAGGTAAAGTAAAGTACGGTCCTGTTTCAGAGCACACAAATAAACAATCCATAGCATCGTTATTTGTCAATACGCTTGGCTGCTTCTCACTGGCTCGGGCCTAGGGCCCTCTTTAAAAGTTTGCGCTACCTCCCTGCATTCCTCTCTGTCCTTACAGGGGACACACGCGTGCAGAGACGCACACAACAATACTTAGTACACTATGTCTGCAGTTATTGCAATCTGCTCCGCACAGCACAGAATCTGCTGAAACATAAGCAGTGATCAGCATTCTCAGGATGTCAGAGTGATTGAAGTTAAGTCCTAATGCTTAGGTCTCCTGGGAATATTAAATTGTTACTACCAAGGAAAAGTAATGATGACACGGGAGCAAAAGGCTCACACATTTGTAGGGAGCCTCTGTGGACTGTTTTTCCTGTGTGCGTGTGTGTGTGTGTGTAGGTTGTGGTAGGGGTGGTGGTGACTGGCCTTGTTTTCACTGGCATGTCTGCCTTTGAAAACTCTGGGCTTACAAAGAAGGTCTAAAAGTTAATTACATCATTGGTAAGCCAAATAAAAGTTTGCACGTTGATGTCACATGACAATAATTTGAACTGTAATGACAATTATAAGCTCATCAGTTTTGCTGTGCCGTGATTAGGCCTCGTTCATGCAGACTGCCTGTGCTTTTTACATTAATAAACTAATCCCTTTCCCGTTCCCTCTCCAAAGACTACATTGTGCTGTTCATTTTTTTAAAAAAATGCTTTTCGACTCCTTTAAAATACAGTCAAGGTTCACTGTCATCTGAGTTTATTCACACAAATCACAACTGAAAAAACTTGCCTCAGAAACTCACCGCTGATCCACTCCAGACACAACGTGTGATGGAATAAAGTCCCTGTGCTTCTTAAGGAAACAGTTACTATGATAGGGTAGGATTTGTGGCAAAGAACATATTGTTTTATAAGGTACTGTTGCTCTTCTAACATTAAAAAAACACTAGAGCATTTCATTCAAATGCTTTCTTCGCTGTCACTATGAACGGTTTAGGAAACGGGCAGTGTTTGGAGAGTCCACCCCAACCCCTGCTAAATTCAAACCCACTTCTGTGTAAAAGGCATCCCTATCCTCACCCAAACATTGGCTTGAACAGCATTGTCATATGTATCTGTCAAACATAAGCCTTTCGCCTTATTCAGAGAGGTGAATGTTTGGACAGAGCGTTAGGACGGCACAGCTGCCGGAGGGGTGGGGGGGAATGGGGTGGTGGGGGGCACTGAGAAGGCTGAGAGTCACTGCTCTGCATTCTGAGAGCTGCCCTGAGACAAAGCTATCTGCAGCTCCCACAGCGCTCGTCATTAAGCCTGCCTTGTTTCTGTATCCTGCTCCACAGCCCCGCTCCCAGCTAATCACTCTTAATTTCCAAGTCCCCACAGAGGAACATTTCATACAACCCAATACAGCACAGCGAGCCCCGGCTGTCTGCATGCATCAAATAGAGCGTCACCGCTCCTCACAGAAACTTACTATGACCGTGGTGGTTAGAGAGAAAGAGGCTTTTAATTTCCACACTCTTAAGAATGAAACCAAATGATCACAACAGGTTTGAAAAGAAAAAAAAACTTTATTTTCCCAAGAATTTCAATGGAGACAAATTTACCTCAGTTGCCTCACTATGACTTGTTACCATAGAAATCAATTCCATACCACACCACCCTTCACTACCCCTGATTGTCTCGCCATTTTTTTTTTAAGTCTGACATAGCTGTATGTAAGTTAAATGCTTGGCTGGTCATAATTAATCATTTCTTGCTGAGGGGTATTGCCAAACGGCGGTGCTGTAATTTGTTCCAATAAGCCGTATCTGAAGGGAATCTCTCAGCCACGGTCGTCTGAGAAAACACCATGGAGGCGCGTTGGTGAGCGTGCACAAGCATCATCTCCAGTCTGTCAGCTCCAGCAGTCTTCATGCGTGGGAGTAGCTCAGGAGACATCATCAGCAGCGCACAGCCACTTTCAATCACATCGACTTTTTTTTGGCAGAATTAATATTAATCACTCCCATCTTATCCGGCTTTTTTTTTGATAAATATTAATATTGCCACCACCAACAAAAAACAATAGAAAAATGAGAGAACGTCACCGAGTGGAAAATTTTAGCGCCTGCCAACGATACTCAATGCGTCATGTCGCTCCAGTATGTCAGACCACTGAATACTCAAAAACAAAACAAAAAAAAATTAGCAAGTTAGCCATGCGTTGCTGTTGGTAAGACACGGTGAGGTCATTTTGCATTTCTTACCACGCCCACTGCCTGCTGTCAGTCACAGCCGTCCTGTTTAGGAAGTGACACAACGACCCTCCACTCTGTCATTCCACTATCTGGGTAGAGTGTGTGCCAATTCTCCAGAGGTCTGGTGTTTAAACTGCCTTTCAAGACATAATTGTCCCTAATCACTTCTGAAGGTCATAGGCACTTGGTATTACACTGTCTTTTATCAAGCTCAGGAAACTGAAGCAGATTGCGCAGCTGAATCTGTGATTGCACAGAGGAGGAGGAGCACCAGCAACACAACGCTGAATGCTGACACAATGGAAATGTCTTAGTGTACTCAACATTCGCTCAGTTACACAATGCAGCACAAAGCACAATACAAATAGTACAATGTTTCAAGCAGCCATCTATTAGATCATATATATGGTTAAATTTATAGTACATAACTATCAGTACATTTTATTGTTGGCATTTTAGCAGATGCTCTTATCCAGAGCGACTTTTAGGTTACATTTTTTTGTTTACATGTTACCCATTTGTGCAGTTGGATATTTACTGAGGCAATTCTGGATTAAGTACCTTGCCCAAGGGTACAACGGCAGTGCCCCAGTGGGGAATCACACCGGCAACCTTTGGGTTACGAGTCCTGCTCCTAACCAGTACGCTACACTGCCACCCATCAATAGGGGGACTCGAGCCTTGGTCTGCATGAATACTGCGGCTTTAATGCAGAGTGCTATACTGCTCGGCCACATTAATTCCTCAGTATCACACCTCATTCAGGAACCAAGGTATACAGTAACCCCTCGTCAACAAGAGGCTACACAAAAATATAATGCAAATAGACAACACAATATCGGATACAATTCCAATATCTAAACTTATCGAGTAACTAACAAATTTAACAGCAACACAGACAATATAATGCCAGTAAAACACATTAATTAATTACTCAACTACTCAACACTCCATGCACTACATAGTTGCCTATGTGGGGACTTGGAAATTAAGAGTTGCCTTGTTTTAAGGGGTGCCTTTTGACAAAATTTAGCTTGTGTATTTTATATATTTATTGTTAAAATAATAAATATTTTAACAATCAATTATGACATTGATGCTGCTTGCTGCTATATTGATTTGTGGGCCTAATAACTCTTGAATGTAAAAGTGACATTACTTATGCTAGTTTATATTCCAGGATGCAATGGTCAGGTCTTAAAGGGTTTTTCAAAGAAAGACTTTTCTATTTTGTTGCTTAACTCTGTACACAAACATGTCTTCAGGGGAATCTCTGACTCTGTGTTTACTCATTTGTGAAATACATAATGGATGCATTTTCTCTTTAACAGGAAAAAACACGGTATTGATCGATCATAACCTTACTCACCTACACTATTCTGTATTGCTATGCAGCTCTTACTGTTTGTTCAACCATCAAACAATTTTCAAGCTCCTCATTTCTTTTAGGAAATGCAGCCATTCCCATGGTGCATCTGTCTTTGTTCCCTCTGTCTTGATATTTGTTTTTGTTCAGGAAAGGCCAACCTGTGTCCTCTGTATTTTTTGCAGAATGTCTACAGTTAGTTATGAGAACAAAACAAACCAAACTAGCACAAAAACTATAAGATGAAACTTTGACTTCTACACTAAGGTAGTTATTGTTCAGCATTACGAACCAAATAAGCACACGTCAGGAATATAATGCTCACTGCCCCCTTACAGGCACATGTTAAGGAAGTAACATCGAATTAAAATGTGTGCGCATAACAAAACAAGGGCTTTGAACCAGTCCAATGGCTGAAGCAACGTGCATCTCTGAAGGTCGCGCAGACATTCAGACAATCACCTTAATGAAAACAAATGAGAGAAAACGCTTCTCCCATCTCTGCATAATCATACAGAACACAGAGACACTCACACTCACTGCACACACACACACACACACACACAAACACACACACATGCACAAAAGTGTCCCTGACTCTGTTACCTCATTCTCTCTTATTATATTCTCTTATTCTTATTGTTTCATTTCCATACACTGCTCTGCCAGCCCTCTGAGCACCCTGACCGTGGGCAGGTGCAAACAGAGTCAAATGAAAGGTCTGCTATTGTGGCTGATACAGGAGTATTCGTTTGAGGCTCATTGTAACCTCAGGTGTTGCGCTTTGTGCAGGGAGAAGCTTTGAAGCAGTTGCCCCGAGGAGCAATATAGTTCCCCTGCATTGCTGATTTCATGTAAAGATGATACATTTCGCTTACAGTAGAAAGATATCTTACAGCAAACTGGGATACTTTTCCTCTGGGCAAAACAGGGTGCACCGTGTTGTGTGAGGATTGGCAGCAGTACACAAACGCTATAGGCTTGGGAAGACAGGCGTACAGTGCCACCGCATCAGCCAAGAATGCATTACATCAGTGCTTACCTATTGATATGCGCTGTACCTACGAGTGTTTGGTAAATCTTCTTGATGGTTTGAACATGTTTTAATTACAGCTAAAGGCTTGTAAAAACAGATATGAACAATGGGGTCCCATTCATATCTGGCTTTTTGAAGAAGATCTGATTGGGTTTGCTGAAAGCAGGAGTATTTTTCCATTGATGTTTTCCTCACTGCGACTGTTGGCAGTAAGGGGTAAGTCCCTACAGTCCTTTTAAAACTAAGGAAAACATCCATTGGGTCACAAAACAGAACTAGTGTGTGTGTGGGGTGTGGTCTCTAGATGCTAAACAGAGTATCCACTCTTGGCCTGCAGTAACACGTTGGAAAAGGGATGATAAAGCTCCTCTTCCCCTCTTTCCCCCACACCACAACCAGCTGACGAGTCCCCTCACATCCTCTGTTTTATGATTGCAGGCCACCTTAAGGGAACTGACTTGCTAAGATCAATGATAACTCCAGCCTATCGCTATAGTTTGGTTTTTTTCCATAGAATGAAGTGATATGAAGATAAAGTGATTTTAGCTGTGGAAGTTTTTATGGGGGCAGATGACAGTTAAAAAGTGACGGGAGAGTAGGGCTTCACGAACCCCGTAATGCTTACACTAACCTGACGCAATTTCCATCTTAAGAATTTGACCTGCGGGCATTAGATTCAGACTAAAGATAAACTAGGAGGGATGTGAGACCTACTCCGGCAATAATTAAATAACACTGGGTTTTGGAAAAAAAAAAAAAACAAAAAACATTGTGGCAAAATCCTAATTGGTCAGGAAATGGTCAAACCACATCTCACAACTCATTAAAATGTTTTTCTCAGCCCAACTGGCATTTGCAGTGGGGTCTACACCATGTTTTATGTGCTGTCAAAATACCACAGTTGCACTGGCCCCACGTATTTTGATCTGCACTTGACTATCGCGCTTGTGTTTGAGACTTGTATTAACGGCATCAAAATCAGGCCCCTGGTGTGTAAAAGCTGAAATTGCCTTTAGTTAACGATGATGTTAATTACTGACCTGTCATAAATCAGTCACAGACGCTGACCATGGTTAAGCTGAAATCATAGCCCTACTGGGAACAATCATGCTATATCGAGTGAATGTGCTCTAATAACATCCTGGTGAGATCATTGAGACATTAGTGAAAAGTGCTGATCAATATACAGAGCCCAACTATGTTTTATAATCCATCCCCAAGGAGACATCGCCAGAGGCAGAGAGGAGAGGGAGGAAACGTGTTTCATAACAGGAACACGGGCAGGCGTGCATGCACGCTCGCACGCACTCATGCAGGCACACACACAAGCATGCGTGCAGGCGTGCGCTCCTTCTACACAGAGGGACTAACTTTTACGCTTACTTTTGGCTGCCTGGCTTTCAGAATTCCACTGTAACTTTCTGCAGTTTTTAGTATTACTTGTGAGGGATCTGCTGTGATAAATCAAGGGTTTAACTTGTTGGCAAAAGGTGGTGGGCAAAGACAAAATGTAGCCATCTGTTCATATTGCTTATGCCTTTCACACAGCTCCAACGTGACAAGAGTTTCCAACTTGGCAAGAGGTCTATACAGATATGTAGAACGGTCTGATAAACAGATCTATTTACCATGAAACTAGAAAATGTTTGCTCACAATGACAAGAGAAAATAGATTAAATAAATATTTAATAGAAAGTCCTTAAAGTAGGGGTACTTGCACTTTCACAGACAGAAAACATAGGAGTAATATTGTAAATATCAAGGCTCCCTCTTGACCCATAACAGTCCAGAAGACAACCAGGCTTTGAGACCTCTCCTCTGTCCACTATGGAATCCCGGAGAAGTGGAAGGCCCAGAGGGTCTGGAATGTCTGTGAACTGCTGTAGAAATCAACTTAAACATCCCAAATCCAGCCACACTTTTTCAGGGATGCTACCCACCCTTGCAACCTGATGCTGTTGTGGGAGCTGCTGACTTTGGCGTAGTGTGTTCACCAGGTTTCTGCTTTCTGTAGACAACCACAGTGCTCTTTTTTTCCTCAAGACCTCATTCCTATCAAACCAGCTCATGCTAGCAGCAGACAGGTGCCCTGTGTATTGCTGGCAGCATTCCAGATGCAGCAGGGAGTCATGACTCTGATTCCATCCATATTGCTCTTACACAGCTCTCTGTAATAGGCCCTTCAAAGCCTTAACCTCTATCTATATTTTATTTGGTGCGTGTGTGTTTTTTCCCCTGGCTTTCATTTCTTGTTGTTGGCATGAATCCCCTTTAGTGTAAGCTTTGTACATCAGTCAGCAGGAAGGATTTCTCTATCCAGCCAGCCACCCAAGCTTGTCTTAATACACTGTGCCCACACTGCACGGGCGCCAGACGTGCATTATTCAGCGGGTCAACACTGCTCCAGGCAAGCGGTTATATTTAAATCATGTTCCCAAACAGCCAAGATGTCCTTTTCATTCTGACAGGGCTTTACATCTGCAAATAAATAAGCACCCAAACATGTCTGCTGTGTGCCACGAGGCCAGGGCTGAATAAAAGGATTATATTTATTGTGATTTACCAGGACAGCATGAAATACAAAGTGCGTCTGTCCAAGATACTGTATAAAAATCTGTAGGAACCTCCAATGCTGAAAATAGATCAAGGCTTTATACACAGTTTATAATCATGTTCCCCTTATATTTATTACTACTCCCAGCTAAATAGTAACAAAAAAGCATGGAATAAAAGAAAAGATATATATTTTTCTTCTTAAAACAATCAAAATGTTAATATTTTAATCTTAATAAAATCTGAAAAAGTGAATTCAGGTTGTTCACAGACAATGGATTTTATTCCCGAAAAGACAGGGTCAAATTTAATCACATCCCTGTAATTAATGTTTTGTAAATTTTCTTCTGGCATGGATTACACTGACTCTTCGTGTAGTGGTTTATGAGGTTCTGGCACTTCTGAGAGGGATTTTTAACCATTCCCACAGGTGGAAAAATAGACAGTCGGAGTGAGATTCAGACTGAACATTTCAGCTTAGCTGACCATTTCTTTGAAGGTTTTGATGAATATTTTGAATCATCGTCTTGCTGGGATGTCCAGCTTCAGCCAAGTGTGAGCTTCTTGGCAGAGGAAACCTCTTGGAAGGTTTCTGGTCAAAATATCCTGGTATGCGTTCATAACTCCCTCTATCATAACAAGGACTCCAAGAACTGGAAATGCAAAGCAACCCCAAAACATAATAAGCCCTTCATATTTCACAACGGGCATGAGTTCTACATCTTAAGCTTCACAGTTTTATACCACACACCAAGCTCCAAAAGCTCAATTTTCAGTTAATCTGACCATGATGATTCCGCTTGTCATTCAGATGTAATTTGGCAAATTAATATTGCCATTCATGAATACTTTTTTTGACACTTCCTAAGCCTTTTTGACACTTGGCTATGGAGTTATGATTGTCCCCCAAGCTACTTGTCTCACAGCCCATGGGGCCAAGATTGGCATGATCTTCCTGGCTGGGTTCCCACTGTACAAACAGCCTTACATTTCTTAATAACAGATAGTACAGTGGAAAGTGATAGATTCAGCTTTTGGCAAATTCCTTTATAGCCATCTTCCAACTTGTGTAGGTCATTGAGCATATACCTGTTGTCTTCAGAGAGCCCTCTAACCATGATAATGCATGCAACTGATGAGTCTCCTCTGTATGTTACCCCCGTTCATAGCCCAGGGAAGCAGGAAGCCTTTGGAGGTCTCTTAATGTTTCTGGAAGTTTCAGTTTAACTCCCAGTAAGCATAAGGTTGGTGTGTATTTGTTTTTCCAGATCTTGACTACTCAAAGATTACTGAAAGGTGTGAATAAATGTGACCTTCATGTCCTTCTAAATCCTATTCCTTGTGAACAATCTGAATTTGCTCTGTGTACTGCTGTTAAGAGGAAAGAATATCACTTTTACATTTGAAGTAGAAAAACTTATTATATTGCACACATATTACAATTACAACAATCTGCACCAAATGGAGATTTCTTTCCTCCTATTTAGTCAGAGGTATGAATACTGGACATACAGAAGACACTGTAGGTACACACAGGGATACACACACTATATAAATACGTTAGACAATTACTACACGCAGTGACATACAAACGATATTTTCATAGTGAATACATTACATATGAAAACTGTGTTGTAAATATGAACCACTTAAAAATTACAAAATTTATTTTATATTCTCTATAATGTTGAATTTTTTTTTTTTTTATTAATTAAAGCTTTGCAATTCTCATGGTATTAAGAGATATGTAGTAGTTGCTTGGCTTTTCTTGTCATCTAAAATAATCACATTTGATTTAAAAAAAATATATATATCACTCCATTTCAAAATCCAGCTATGAAATTGCTATGGAAGCAATTTTGCCATTACAGCACATTTACTGAAGCTCTAATATTTTCGCCTTGAATAAAGAATTCTTTAGCTACATCTTCCTGTTGACAGTGAAACATGCAAATGGGTACAGTGAATTTCAAATAATAATGATAAAAAAAATCCCAGCCTGCATATAAAAGAGGACCAAGAGACATCTTTGAAGGTTCTCCTTCAAAGCAGCTCAACTTCAGGGTGCATCAGGGGGTTTCTGTTATTAATTGAAGTTAATTTTCTGGGATATCGGTTTGCAGGGCACGTGGGAAAGATTGATAGCCTCCTCACGTCTCCAGAGTGTTGGAAATGACACTGTTTCATCACCGGGCGCCTTCACTTTTATCATCACAAATCAAATTATAAACATCAGGGCAACCTTGCTGGAATCTGGCTGGAGGAGATTTCCATAAGATTAATTAGGCGGCCAAAGAGAGGGTGGTTTTAAAAAAAAAAAGGAGGGGGGGGGTTGGCAATTCATTGCTTTGCAGAAGGAGAAGTCAATTCAACAATGGGTAATTAGCGTGGGCCACGGATTCTCAAAGGCACAGAGGACAGTGGACCCTCTCTGGCTCTGATGCGGAGGGCCTCATTGTGCACCCCTCATTTAATTAGAGGACTTTGATACCCACAGGAGTGAGGGGCTCCGGGGCATGCTAAACACTGACTGACACCAACAGCCTCGCGCGCCTCACACACACACGTGCACACATACACACACCACACATCATACACATCATACACACCTCCCTCTCTCACACACACGAACACACACGCACACACATACACACACCACACATCATACACATCAAACACACCTCCCTCTCTCACACACACGCACACACACCACACATCATACACACCTCCCTCTCTCACACACACGCACACACACGCACACACACCACACATCATACACACCTCCCTCTCTCACACACACGCACACACACGCACACACACCACACATCATACACACCTCCCTCTCTCACACACATGCACACACACACGCAGACACACCACACATCATACACATCTCCCTCTCTCACACACACACACACACACATACACACACCACACATCATACACATCTCACACATCTCTCTCTCTCTCTCACACACACACATGCAAACACACACACACACACACACACCACACATCATACACATCTCCCTCTCTCACACACACACACACACACCACACATCATACACATCATACACATCTCCCTCTCTCACACACATGCACACACACGCACACACACCACACGTCATACACATCATACACATCTCCCTCTCTCACACACACCACACATCATACACATCATACACATCTCCCTCTCTCACACACACACACACATACACACACCACACATCATACACATCTCACACATCTCTCTCTCTCTCACACACACACACACACACACAAACACACGGAAACACACGCAAACACACGCACACACACACACACACACACACACACACACTCAGAAACGCACAACACATCACACACAGACACGCACACACACACACACACACACACACACACACACGCATACACACACACACACACACACACACACACTCAGAAACGCACAACACATCACACACAGACACGCATGCGCACACACACACACACACACACACATGCACACACGCATGCATGCACACACACAAACACACCCTTGCTCTAATTAGAGACACTGAGCTGGGAGGATGGTACTGTCCTCCCTGCCATCTTTGTCTGGAAACACTCCTTCACGTTTGGGATTTTGATTAAACTGTACAGGATGCCTTCAAGTGACCTGCTGATGTTCACCTGCATTAATTTGGCCACCGTGCAGAGATTAATATACTGATTGGTTAGAGAAGGAGGCTTCATGCCAATACAGTACTCAACAAACACTCTGTTACAGTATTTGGCAGGAGCCACAGAGACACGGTGCAGGGTGCCCATGTGTAATCTGCAATATTAATGTTGGGGGGTTGAATAAATGATAACATACAGCCCCTTCGCTGGGTTACAGTAGTCTATTTTTAATGCGCAGGGGATAAACTTGACATGACAACACTTTGTGGTGCCAGAGTAAGATGCACAAACACATCGCATATGAATTATGCAATTGAATGCTTTCATTTACAGCCATATGTTTAGTAAACAAATTGCTTACTGTTTCTGTTCTGACATGATGTTACTGTAAATAATGCATTTTTATGTCTTTTCCCCCTATGGAGAAGAAGTCACTTTAATTCACTTTTGTCTTCAAGGCTGTCTGGGGTTGCTATTTGAATGCACAAAAAAGTAAGAATAAAAAAACAACAACAACATAAAAACAATCCTCTAGTTCTTTCTTGTTTTCTGCAAATCCTGCCAAAATATTTCCTTTGCACAGCCAACCCCCCTGATAAACATATTACCACACTTTGAAATATTTATGTTTTGACATTATTGTATCTCAGACTAATGTATATGAATACCTATCCTGTGACAGGAGATTTCTGTGGCTAGAATTTAATTCAAAGAAATCAATAGAATAAATATTCTATTTCAGAAACACAGTGTAACTCCCAGTACAGACAGACAGGCTCCCCATGCAGAGCTGACAATGTTAATTACAGCAAAAATCGTTGAGATGAAAACAGTGTGGATGAGCCGGGAATATACAGGATACTCTTGAGTGGAAATACGAGGAACAGTTTAACGGTGGCATAGATAGTACACACAGCAGAAGACCACCCGGAAAGTGGTTGCACAGGTAGACTGTTGTGTCTCTGTGCTTTATTTGATTTGAGACTGAGGAAATGTCAATGGAGAAATCAGAAAAATCAGAAAAACAAAGTCTGCTAATGGATAGATAATGAGTGACTGAGGCCAACGTCTGGTTGGAAATATGTGTTGATGGTGCGGCCCCTGTCCCCCTAACCCCTCCCCCCATAGACTGCCCCCAGGGTCTCCCTGCCACACTAACAAACCTCACAAACCCCACCCACTCATGCACGTGCTAACCACCAACCAATAAAATCTCAGTTGCTTTGCTAGCTGAAATCCTACTTTTCAGATGCATAATGCTGAACTTGGCATGATTTGCAGGAGTGAACTCATTTCATGTGGACGGTAAACAGCTGTCAGAAATCACATTCAATCATCTGTCCCTAAGCAGGATGTGGGCACTATTCCCAGACTCTGAGGCTGAGCACCAATGTCTTTATTATGGGACAAACTGCACATAAAAAGAAAAAAAACAGACCTTTTCTTTTTATTCTCTTAACTGTGTGAGTGAGATGGCTACCATTAGCAACTATAGAAGAGTGTTGAATTAGCCCAATAGCCTGCATTGCTGTGTTGTCTGCAGTACTGTAATGCAGTCTTACCTGTTTGTAGTCTTGATTCATAGCCAATCATTCACCAGCACAACCTGTGCTCACCATCAATTACTGAACATGTGTTCTTTTCAACACTAACATGTCAAAACTCATCAAAGGCTAAAGACTAACATGTCCGCTTACTTCTCTGAAAGCCTCTTCTTCCATCAAAGGTTAAATAAATGGGAAGGAGTGAATATCAGATGGAAAATGTCTGCATCAATCGCCAAGGATGTGTTATTATAAACAGAGTTGTATATTTGAGTTATTGGGTTACCTACGGCATTAACTCTGTAAGAGGTCTCAAATGTAGAATTACCGTGTTGTGAATAGCTCATGTCAGATTCTGATATACTCAGGCAAGGCCCAGTTCCTTAACAAGCCTACACTGCTCTTTGTAACGCTACACCAACTCAACCTGAGGACATGTTACAGTTATCACAACATTCTGCACCAAATGGAGAGGAAAAACAAACTCTCAGGTTATTTTGGCATAAAACATAATTTAATTGTGTCCTTATTGCTGGGATTTTATTGTTTATAGATATAGAATTTCAGCGTACATTGTTGCTCAGTTTATTCTGTCTCAGTGCTTCTTTTTATCAAGACATTTCATTCCAAGAACACAGTCACTGTAATGAACACTGTCACCTTCTATTCAAAAGGAAACATGGACATTACGATTTTTGCCTCAAAACATTTAAATTTTTGTAACACAATTCCCACGCAAGTGCTTGTCCCCACTTGCATCATGCATTATGTATGGGTTATACTGAGGTCATCAGTTCAGCTTAAAAAGAACCGCCGTTTCAATGATTCTGAAATCAGACAGGCGAAACGTATACTTCGCAAAGTAAGTCTGCCTTCTTAATTCACTCATACCTCCCCAAAGAGGGGGAAAAAATGTGCCCACAGAATGAAACAGATGCCTCTACACATCGTTTATTAAAGCCACATATGCTGCAGGTTATTTGCATTTAACACTCAGGCCAATGACTCAACTATTGACATCGAGCCTCATCTACTAGGCATCTGTAAGCCATTATCATTTCTTACATATTCTTTACATCAACTAGGAAAACATTAAGTAAAGAGTTCCACATGTTCACGTTAAGCCCAGCGTTCATTGCGCTGGACGGTAAGTGGTTTTGAGTAATTCGCAGCAAGCCTTTCTGTGGAGAGAAATGTCTGCTCCTTCCGGCAAAAGCCTGAGAAACAACAAATTGGAAAAAAAACAGCCTGAGAGAACAATAATGTTTATGCAGGAAGTTGCATCCAAGATGTGAAGCGTTGCGCCAGCTACACCATGCTCAGTGTAACCACTGCCACGTTGCTATCCACCAGTGGCTTACAAGACCTGTTGCAGGTTGGCATGCAGTGTTGGCAGTGTCCCAGGATTGCCTTTTAAGGGCAATGCCCACTCCGAATGCGCCTCACCACACCGCTGAAACGCAGCGTTCCCTTACGAGATGTTCGCTCGCTAAATTGTTGTAAACACTTCCCACCAAAACTGTGAAGCACAAACAGCGACGTGTTGGCAAATACGGGTGACTTAATGAAAAGGGGGTTTCCCGCTCTGGGATGGCACGGTGCCAGCGTTAAACCCCTGGCACCGCCTGCAGGGCTAATCTGAGGGAGGATTTCAGATGGAATCGAGATTTCTTAAAATAGCCCCGATATTCCGACTGGAGCAGAGTTCACAGTGAGGGTTCACAATGTGCAACGGCTGCCTTCATGAGAAAGGCTTTCAGCAAAGCTAATTTTCAAAATGGGCCCTACCTTCTCCCCCCCTGCCCCCCCCACACTTTTCCTCACTTCAAAGTAACTTTAATAGAGTAAAGATTAGACCACACTTAACCCCTAATGAGCCATACGAGAATCAGAATAAAAGCTTTCTTAACTGCAGTTTTATTTGATGGTTTCAATGTGAGCCAAGAGGAAGGGAGGGCTGGTTCTTGATGGTTTCCCATATAAAAGCAACCTTCTGTCAAAATCAGCCAGCACTGACACTATACGCTGCTGGCCCCCACCCCCCAACACCCGCCTTTTCTGTAAAATAGGCCAAGGTAACTTCCAAGGGTTTCCTTAGGGATTTCTGTGATATTTAACTACAGATACAGTGGCATTTACTAATTTTATATGTGCAGAATTTATGTCAGATTTTTATTCAGAAATTTCCAGAAAGAGGAGCAAAGGTTGAAAGTCTCTGTCCACTGTGTATACAGTGATATTATGTGAACTATTCTCAACACCAGCGGTGACATCTACATTGTTATTTTGTCTATAACTCCTGTGCTTTTGCTTGCGTTGCAATTAAATACCACCTCCAGCGTTTGGAAGGGGTGACCTGCGTGGACCAATCTGTTGTTCGTACACTTCACCTTATAAAATTAAATTGGTCAGCGGATGCCTGCATGCTTTAAATGTGCTCTCTGGGACCACGCGGCTGACAGGAGAGCCTGCTAAATGGCCTACCAAGGACCGCCTCAGACATCACAAATGCACTGAGGCTTACCCAAGCCGGAGTTATTGTGAACACCAACTGGCACAAAGCGACACATTCTGGATCTGAACCCGTGACCTCCGCCTAAGGAGGCGACCTATGCCGGTAGCAATGAGCAAGCGACTCACCAGATTCAAAAAGTTTTGTCCTGAAAGCAATATTAAAATGAACCTCCTCCTCCGTACCCCCTCCCCTTGGTTACTCTATATAGAATTGGGAATGAACGATAATAGTAACTCTTAAAAGGGGTTCAGAGGATTGACCCGCGGGGCTTAAATCAAATTGCGGCTGCATTGTATTCCCTCCCTTTTCCAGTTGTGCTCGTAAGCTCCTTATTGATACACAAGCGATGAGACCACCCACACCTGGAGTTTAACATTATCCCTCTGTCCCCCTTCCTTCAGAGGCTGGTTTTAAAAATCACAGCCAATTCTATTTTCAAGCAGATGATAAATCCTCGGGATAGGATTCAGTCTCCTGATTCAATAAAATAATTAGGTTTCGGGCTGCGCTGTCATTAATCAGCAAGATTAATATATGCAAAAAAAATGTAACCATCTTATCCCTTTCCATTGGCTGTGGCGTCACTTTAATCTTTGAAAGTTGCTGATGTGCAGTTCTCCACTTTTTAAGAAATATATAAGAGATTGTGCTTTAATTTGATGTTTAGTCTTGAAGAACCCTGATAACGTACCATAGAATGGGTTAAAAAGAATAATATAGTTAGCATCTTAACTGTTTCATTTCGGTTTTCATTTGAAATCAATCTGGGCAACACCATTGAGCAGTGATGCCTTACAATAACTTTTTCAAAACAAATTGTTTATATTTTCTATGATTCTTTAAGATGTTTTGGTCAGTGATAGCCCTGGCCATCTGTTTGGGCTTGCTATTTCATCCAAGCAGCATCTCCCAACAAATACAACCCACTTTTAAAATGTGAAAGAAGGAAAACTACAGAAATATTGTGATATGGCTGTTGTTCTTATGAAACAGCAATGAGAAAAAAAACATTCATTTTAAAGACAGTTGAACAAAGTAAAACGAAGATGAAAGGTGTTTTTAGTGGTTCTGATTGTCATATATCTATATCAATTATGTTATCGACTGAATATCCATGTCATCTATATAGTGAAAATAGTAATAGTTTCTGCTTAGTGCAGAGAGTACTAGAGGAGTGAGGAGGAGTGAGTACTAGAACTTTATTTTCCTTTAATTATACACTAATTCTTTTATTCTTTGATCAGGTAACCTAGAATAACCAAACCAATAAACCAAATCAATAACCAAAAAAAAAAACTGGTCCAGCTGAACTAATCAATTCACTGAAATAGAAACTTTATGTAGTAGCTAAATGAATTTGATATATTATAGAATGTAAGGATGCATTATATAAATGGCATTGATCATTCATTGACTGAGCACTTTTGGGGGAAGAAAATTGTCACTGGCACAAACAATAATTAGAGACAAACATCATGTCATTTTTGACCTACTTTCTGTTAGGAAAAAGAGGATGACCTAATGACCTAATGAACGAATATCTGTGGCAACTTTGACTGGAAAATTACTTGTATATGCAATGGAACTTATTTTGATGTCTTGATCTCATTAAACTAATATTCTGACAGAGAGAATTTCTCATTTGTTAACAAAGGAACTGACACACTTACACAACCCACACAAAAAAATGACAGGTTTATGGGTGTTAACGCCAGTTGAAAAAGAAGGAAGTGAGGGAGTGTCTGACAACGGGCTGGATTACTCTATCGGTGGATGGCTGAGATACTTGGCAGCTTGCAGGGGATAAAATATGGAGCGTTAATTCAGGTCCTGACACATTGCTATTTTTCGTCTTCCTTTTCTCCTAACAAATAGAAACATAAAGTCAAGGGTTAACAAGGCGTGTGATCAAAATTTAACGGTTAAATTTTGTTTCTCTGCTTAAGAATTAATCAATGCCATTTAATTTACTATAGGCAACCGTGCGTTAAATTCCGTGGCAATTTGAGCTAATGTATAAATTAATAACTACTTTTTTAATACACCCCAAACATTTATTTATATCCTGTTTCACATTTCCTGCCATTTCATGCCAACCTCTCCTTTTAAAGATGCCTTTCATGTTTGTCGGTGCCAACACATCAAATTTGGCGAGAAACTGCTATTTTAGCACTTTGCCACTTTTGAGAGAGAGAGGCTACAGGGATTCTGGGATGTATCTAATCCTTTGCCTCACAGCACACAGAAATGCCACTGTTGCCATCCGAGAACCAGTGCCACCTGATCCCCCTGAGAATGTTGCCACAGAGCAAAGCACAATGTAGGAGGGCCTATTTTTCTTTGTACGATAAGTGTGCATTGAGATTTTAGTTGATACAGTCCCATATTTCTGTGACAGAATAATCATAATTAATTGGGACCACAGGGCAACTCAAAGTACTCTACGGATGCACAATATTATTTATTTATTTAAAAAAAACCTTTCCCCCCACAAAAACAAAATTACACTGTAATATTTTCATGCCAAGTGGCATAAGTTGATTGAAGTAATGCACACACATCAAAGTGTATAAAATACAAAATGCGCTTGTTCTTGAGGAATTTGACAAATTTCAAGGCAAAACAATGTGTTGCTTGTCCCAGTCAATAACTCTGAGGAGCGAACTTTGATTTCTGTTAATTGGAGATCTGAAATGTTCCTGGTGTTGAACAGACAGAGTCTGTACAGATGACTTCAATATGCTGTGTTACCTGACATTGATGCAGCTCATTATCTGCAGTAATTATTCTGTGCAGAAATTAGAGTATCGGAGTTAAAATTTCATCCCCTCTGTTTTCTATGGGCTTGGGCAGCCTATCATCTCCGAGGCAACTTCTGTCTGTCATTTCACTTCTACTGTCCTCAATCTATAATTTTACTCTCCCCAGAGACTCTCTGCATTCTACTTATGGTAAAAGATACTTAGAGGGAAAAAAGAACAGACTACATATTAAATAAATAAAAGCTGGTGTTCTCATAAATCTTAGATGACAAAATATTGACTGAATGTGTTTAAAGCTAAACAAGAATATCCATGCCCTAAAGAAGTGAACATGCACATCGCTAATTATTTATGACACGTTTGGCTGCAGAAACCAACTGATGTTTTGGAATTATAAGCAGAGGCTCTAATCTACTGGGCAAGGCAAAACAGCATTAGCCCATTGTGTTTAGCGGTTCAGTACAGAATATGTCAGATATCTGCTCTAAAAGGTCTTTGAAGTGTGGAACACCACAGTAGTGCCATGGATGACTGTCCACATCCTCCCACACTGTGAAACACTGCCTCTTCTCCTGTTCCTCAGTATCCTGTAGCAGATTCACAAATTTTCATTCATAATTAAATCAGATGTGCAATATGGACCACATAGTCTCTCTATAGTGTAGTGCAACGTAAACAACAGAGTATGGTCTTAAAACAGAAGCACAGTATTTATAAACATATATTTTTTAGAATGTGATGATGGGAATCCTCAGTAGAACGGCATCACTGACTATATTTGCATTCACATGGAGGTCAGCTCAATTTTCCGAGTATTCATTACATTACAACATACAAACATACAAATTCATTACGCTCAACATACAAATAATCCAACTATGACATGAGTCATAGGGATGTGGGTACCATCAACACAGCCTATGAACTGAGGAATGGAGTGGGTCAGTTCAAATCTCCCTGCAGTTGCACTTTCTTCCTCCAGAGCGGGTGCTTTAATAAACCTAAGATGAGTGTGATTTCACATACTCGGGCACAAACTTCCTCACAGCACATTTCAGGACACCAAAGTGATTCAGAATGATACAATACTCAGCGCACAATTTATACAGCACAATAGCAACATGCATGTCAAGTAGCACAGATGCAGACATTGTGGCATTACAAGGTTTTATAACCCTCTCCATCATTTTGCATAATTTGTTGAATGAGGTTCGCAGGATCTTTTTTTTTTTTTTGCATTTGTAAATTCTACCATTACAACCCCCTCCCACCTGTACTGGCTGTGCACTTTCATCCATTGTCTAAGAGTGCTTTGGTGTGGCATAAATGGCAAATTGTGGCAGATGTAAATTGTGGCTGATGCAGATTATCCATGTTAGATTTCTTCACCTCGTTGTTTGCCATATTTGAAGATATTGTTCAGAATTATTGTTTGCAATAAGCTATTTTGCAAAAGTGATTAAAATACCAAGCAAGATAATGAAAATTAAGCATCTTTGGGGCCTTTTCCCCTAATAAGAGAGCAGGAAAATTCACAGGAATTCAGTGCACTATGATTACTCTGTTTATGGGAATATCAGCAGGTGGTCATATTTCACGGTGCAGATCACCTTATTCAGAATATGACTATAACCAAACTAAAGGCCATTATCCAGAATACTGTGTGCATACAGAAGTAGTCAATGACTCCTCTGTGTTTCCAGCTGGTTAAAAATACATGTAAACTGAACACAATCCCCCACAGGAATGGCAAATTCAATATTCATCAAACGTAAGAGACACAGAGGGAGAAAGGAAGCCCTGGCCAGTGGGAGAAGAGGGTCAGCACAAGATGCTAACCAACACACAAGATTAAATCATTCTATTTGCATAACTCGGTTACCGTGAGTACGACAGGGATCGTCCAGGCAATTGGAAAATGGATACGGAGCACAGCACAGCCAAAGCCACTCCACTGAGTCACTCTTGGAAGGCAGTCAGTCAGTGTAACTGGAGATGCCGAAACGGAGCTACCACTCAGCCAGAGAGCTCATACGATACGGGCCCCCCGTCACCCCACCGCCGGGACGAACAGAGAGGGGGCGGGAAACAAAGCGCGGAGCGGTCCAGTAAGATCTGAGGCCTCTGACATGTGACCGCGCCATGTCAGTAAAGCTAAAGTCTGATACTCTGCCTTTTTGACAACAGTCAAAAATAGCGCTGCCTTACAGAAACCTGCCTGCCTCGGAAGAAAGAGAAGAAATGGGTATCAAGACAGGAAAGGTTCAGACTCTTAAATGACAGACGGGTGTTAGTGTGCTTGGTGGATTGAGTCACTATTCAGAATCTGATTAATATTTGCTCCAGAATACAATAATGGCCTATTCATCTTGAACTCTAAATCATAGATTATTCACATTAATGAAAAAAGTGTATTGGTATAAATTACATAGCCCAAATAATTCTGATATTATTCCATTTTGTATTATTTTTCTTCATACAAGTCTAAGTGCTCCATTTCAATCCAAATTTGCACCAATCCCCATGCAGCAGAATGAGCATTTTATCAGGTGTATGGCTTTAAACCGCAAGATTTCAATATGATCTTGTCAGACGAACCTTGTCAGAGCCAGATAACATCCAGATCCTGTCAATGAACAGGCAGATGTGTGCAGTTAAATTGAACGGAATAAACCTATTTTGGCAATGGATGATAAGCCCAGAGAAAGTGAAATGAGCCCATTGTGACAGATGATGTACTTCACATTTAACAAGCTTACACTGCAGTGTGTCCGCACATACAAACAAGCCAGTAAGTAGCTTAGAAATCAATGCCCTTTGAGCAGAGAGCGCGTTTTTTTTCCTGAGGTGTCTAACAGACAAGAGCTTAGAGACCCATAATCCATGTTTAATATCAGAGAAACAGGAGGGAAAATAACACTTCAAATTCCAATTTTTGCCCAATAAAAAATTGAACAGTAATAAAATACTAATCAAGCCTGTTGTTTACATGGGCCTGATCTCTGACTCCTGTGTGAGGTGGTTATGTCACTGGGGAGGGAGTGCTTTTCACTGCCTCCTGACCCAGCAAGCTGTGGCTGCTCAGCTCTGTTGCCTGGCCTCTCTTCTGCCTGTGTGCGCCCTAACTGTCTGATCACACACGCTTACCCCCGACAGAGCACATTCACTTCACTCTAACACAGCATTCTACACCCTGACTCAGTTTACGTACTTCACCCTAACACGGCACGCTACACTCTGGCCTTTTGCTTCACCCTGGCCCAGGCACTGGATCTGACTGTTCTGTTCCAACAGTGGGGTATTTGCCTCAGAGGTGCTGGGAAGAAAACAGGGCTGAATGGGTTTTAATAAAATATGTATTTAAGTGAAAAAAGTTTTCATAGCTTTCTGTGTGGAAGTTAAGATTTTTTCAAATACACAAATATCTGATTGGTAGGCAAACATCTTCCTCTGTAAGATGGGATCTTTCATCTTGGGTAAGCAGTATTGGCCTGTAAACAGCCAACAATAACTTACGAAACTCAGATTTCTGTATGCATTCTCTTGACCCCTTTCCCTTCAGTTAATATTGTAAATACATGTGGGAAAGAGGTTTGCTTCTCAAACTTTGGATAAATTTACAAACATCATCAAGGGCATTCCCACATAGGTGTGTTAAAAGCAGAGTAGGAAAGAACAGTATTTCTGCTGGTTTACAAAGCTGAAGGGCAAAAATTCTCTTTGTTAATTATAGATACTGAAAAAAAAAACATATTCAGTTTTCATATTAAGTTACATGGCTTCATGAGAGCATGCACATTTTTTCCCCATTTACATTAACTGGTATATTGGAGTCCCAAAATCAGAAACTGAACAGTAGCCATTAACACATATAAAACTAATTACAAATGAAACGGTGCCCGTGTAATTGGCTGTAATGAGAGATGGCACAGGCTCCGGGTGTGTGATGTGGGCGGGCGCGGCCCTGACCCGCGCGATTCCCCTGGGCGCCGGGGCCCTTGCACGCATCACACACAGCCTCCACCCGCACCGAGGAGAGGGTAGAGAGAATCCTGCAGAGGTCAGTATAGCAACACTGCAGAGCCAGCAACAGCGCTGCCCCTCACTCGCCGCGCGCTCAAATGGTGGACCGTCGGATGCCTGAACCCAAGCCCCCGGACTTCACGCGCTCTCCACGCGAAGATTTACCACAAACCCCTCAAGAAAAAACCCTGATTAGAGAGCAGAAGCAAAGTGGAGCAAAAATATCCCCAATACGGGGTGACAAAGCGGTCAAGACAGGATGTTTGAAACAAACTTTTTTTTTTTTTCTCTTCAGAAGCTGGTGGAAAAATGATTACTCGTTTGTGATAGGACCACCTGCTTTGCCCTTGCAAACTCCTGTCCATCTATCATTAGACAATGATGGAAAATACTGCTATTATCTGTAATAATTAAAAGACATCACAGGGTTTTTTTTTTCCTTGAACTAATTAATTTCTTGCCTGTCTTTCCTATCTGTTCACCTATCTTTTTAACACCTACCATATTCCATACAAACGTGTGTATGTGTGTACCGCATATATAAAAATGCTACATGTGTTAAGGGTATATGAAAATAATTGTCTCCTTTTCATTTTAATTGCGAGGTGCAAAGCGAAATGGCTGTACTCTGTGATAGCGTTAAAGAAGTTGAGTGTCAATGAGACAGGGGAAGGTGACAGACATGGAATGAATCCCCAAGGTGCTCTCCAAGAGGAACAGATAAAGATTCCCCTGGGAAATTTTTCTCATTAGTTCTCAGACACAGTTCAGTAATTCGATAGTGTCAGGTTACCATTTGTCATGAGACAAAAATATGTCACTTTCCATGGTTTGGTTCCTTTATTTGTATATGTCACTTCAGAGGGGGAAATTATAAGCCTGGCTTGCATTCAAACAAAGACACTGTGGTGTTTACACAGAAAACTGTAATGGATAATGGCAAAGTCAGAGTACAAGCTTATGGACGTGGCCCGTAATAAATCTGTCTTTAAATGATTCAGTATGAGGCGCTCCCTATTACAGTATAGTGCTTAAATCCTCGCGGGCATTTAAAAGTGTGTTTAACAAAGTGTGGGTAACATTCTGAAATGTGTAATTATTCAATATTGTAAAAGACATGGTTATATAAGAACAACTGTCTGTTAAAATAGTTGAAGATAGACTAAACACTTTATTTACTGTGCAATAACAGAAAGGGGACAAAATGGAAAAAGGTCCCCAGTTGTCAGCAGAAAACATATTTATTCTCGCGTTGTCTATCTGCTCAAATCAAAATGTCTAAGTGAGTTATGTGTCTAAAAGATTACACTCAAAAAAATGGAAAACGTTTCAATCATGTGCGACAATGCTGATCCTATCAGGCCATTTTTCTCCCTATACATTATGTGCTTCTGCAAACAAACAAAGCTGTGTTGGAGTGCTAGTGCGAGCCTTGGACGTTTTTAGTATGCCGTTAACCGCATTCTTCTCTTTCACAAAAGGAGTCTTCACTTATGCGTGTCACTTCCGAGACAAAGCAATACAAAGACAAATGAATTCACTGACACGTGGTTATTTAAGGAGCAGATCTATCTTTTGAGAGGACATGACTCAACAAAATGATGTGGCTCTTCTCAGGGCAGAGAGGGAACAATGCCTGCCTTACCTGTAAAACGTGAAAAAGAACTAATGTCTCTCTCTATAAATTCCAGATCCTGTTAACGTTACATGTCATCCACAGAGACAGGGAATCATATAACAAAAAGACAATATACATGTGATAACCAGGTTCACATCTAGTATACAATGCTTTTAAATATGATAGTCAGATAATATAAATAAAATATATAATATACAAATGTAAATAATAATAAAATGCATGTCCATATCTATATCTATATCTATATCTATATATAGAATCTATAAATATGATTTTTAACCCATTAAAATATATGGGGTTAGAAATCATTTCTTTTCTGACAGAATTTTTTTCTCTCTCTTTTTCTTTGCTATCTGTCACCCTGCACTTATTTCTGCATCATTTCCACTAAGGAGACATGGGGCTATTAAAAGCCAAGCCTAGGACAGGGTCTCTAATTGTGCCACTGCCTGTGAAGGAGCCCTTCCACACAATAATCCAGAATGGTGACCTTATCGCGAAGAGAAAGACTTGATACGCACAGCCTGATCTGGCCCTGCTTTACTGCCAAAACCTCCCTATTACAAAGAAATAATACGCTATGGTGTCATATGACTCATTACCCAAAGGTCAAAGGTGAAAGAATATCTGGCCCAAGTGGTCATTTAACTCTTCTTAATACAACAAAGAATGCAGATTATATCCCTACTGCATAAAAGAGGTTACATACACTGGGCAGAAAGGTCTCTGCTTCTCACTGCATATTTAAAAAAAAAAAAGAGAGAGAGAAACGGAAACCCTGCCTAACTCAACTGAGGATATGACCAGGAGTTCAAGCAAACACGCGCAGTGAGAGACTAACCGTTCTCCTTCACACGACCTTGGAAATTCAATGTTCCTACTGTTTTAATGCTCTCCTTGTTCAAAATTTATGGGCGCTTTTGGTATAAATATGATAAAAAATGAATGTGAAATACTATGTGCTTCTCCTATACAATTTCCTAGGAATGCCTGAAAATCAGAGGAACACGAGGAGCAGTGGAAATAAGATCCTACCCAAATGTGCAGCGGTGTTAATCTAACTGAATAATAGACCTTGTGTTGCGCGCCGTGGCACGGCCACACACCGTCATGCTATAACAACACTAACAGTTCAACAGAATTTTGGACAGTTAAATGAATTGTGCGGATTTTTCTTGGCAGACCAGTGGCGGCATTATGACTTTGGAAAGATTCAAACCTCACAAAACCAATGAACATGTCCAGGCGTATACTGTGGACTTGTTTAGGCCAAGTCTACACTATGCTAAAATGTGATAGTGGGCCCTCCTGCCACAGGGAGTGTGTGTAAAACCATGGGAGTGGGTTTCTAAGAATGTTTTAAAACTGGACTAAATTCACCTGTAGACTCACACCTTTTAATCAACTGCACCAACATTAAGGCCAAATTCAAGCCCGAAAATCTATCCTCCCAACTTTGATCTTTGGGTCTATGTTTCCAGGGAGACTTCTTAAGTTTAGGACAACACAGTATAACTGCATGTGGCTTTACGAGGCACCAGTGCGGCTGGACAGGCCTGGCTGTGTTGTCACTGATATGTTCCCCCCGGTCCCACATTGGTTCTATAGATTAGAGGAAGTAACATGCAGTGTTTACTGTCTCTGGGCCTCATGCGGCGACCGGATCTTTAAAAGCTAAACATGTTTGGAAGTACACCCTTACTGGGAATCAATTATGTCATCACACCCTGGTCACTCCCGGGGCACCCGAACGCGACAACATCGAACAGCTCCAGATATGCCTCTGTCTAGCCGTTCATTCATAAAAATGGTGGGCATCAATAACCAATCCTGGTGTCGTGAGAGAGATACAGTGCAGTGGAGGAAAAAATGAGTCAGAATAATAAATATTTAAATGGTCAGGGATTATGAATTTATATCAATGGAATTTAAGTTTAGCTTTATTAATAGAAGTGGCTTTTGAGCCACAGGAAAGAGATATGGAACTTTAAATGCTATATCCCTTATATCTGGGAGAAGAAATGACTTATACTTAAATAAAATCTCTATATGAAAGGGTTGTGTGCTCCGTGTAGGTACAAACAGGTTCGAGGAAATTTCCTTCCTAAACTGTGATCCTCTTGAACAAAGTCAATGGGAATTAAAAGGGAAGGAGCAGATAACATGTCCCAGCCAGCAGTGAGGATAAATGCTCTTTATTGCCAAAGCAAATCTCACCATGCAAAAGACATCACAGGAGGAGGGGCAGGTGATTCTACTTCCTCTTTGATATCCTGCTGAATACTTTCAGTCTTTTTTTTATTTCCCATGATGGACTTTGTCATCCTTGCGATATGACAGTGTGTCCCTCTGTTTGTGCGTGGATCCAACAGTGTGGGATAATCACCTCTTTACCATGGGATGGATTGACACTTTCGGAGAAATGCAGGGGAGTTGAGCTCGGTGCATCGTTAGTTCGCACTTGGACGGGTTTTCAGGTGACAAGACCTTGAAGCTCTGATTGATTCCTCAGAGCAGACTCCGGAGCTGCTGAGGGTGGTTGCCTCGCTCCCTCCAACACAGGCGCGCGAGAACCAGCCGGAGCCTTTTAATTCTCTTCCTTTTATTAATCACGAAACCCTTTTCCCGCACAACGTGTCCGCACGTGTACACACATGAACACACAAAAGGCAATTTGCTGCAAATGCAGAGCGCAACTGTCAGGGATTACGCTGAAAACAAATTCAGAGCGAAACCGGTGAGTGTGCGTGTGTGCGTGTGTGTGTGTGCGCGTGTGTGTGTGTGTACGGGGAGGAAAGGTTAATTCAGATCTGTGAGCAGAGATGACAGCCAGTAGCCCTCTTGAGCGCTGAGCTGCACAAAAATGAAGAGTCCAGGGACTTTAATCTTCATATTCACTGGACCCTTTGTTCCTTATTTCAAACTTCAAATTTATTGCTTGGCTTTCGAGAGGCTGGACTGACCTTGAGAAGACCCTGTAGTCATTTATTCCACTCAAACACTACCTAATTAGTTATACTACGGTTTAAGCTTTGCTAAATCTTTGGATACAATAAGCAAAACCACAGCCTGACAGGCCATGATACAAGTTGCCCAGCAAAGGACGGTCCCTTCGCTCTGAAAACCACAGAAAAATAATTACAGCACAGTATGTGTGTGCGACGTTCGAATGCTGTCACAGACATGCGGACCAAAAAAAAAAAAATCAGACGAAAAAAAGAGGGCACTTCATTTAGATGTGTGGTACACTGGACAAAGTTGGGGTTTCGTGTACCTCTAGAAAAGAGGGCTCTCTCCACAGCTGGCTGTGCCAGAGCCTTTAAGAACCAATCTCGCTGCGAACGTTTAGAGGGGGAACTGTGCAATTTGCTCACACCTCCACCTGTCTCGTCCTGCCCTGCTGAAAAACAGAGCCATTGTTCCTTTAGATCGTCACGGAGAGCAGAGGTTACACAGAGCATTTAAATCACTTATCCTCCTTCACATCCATCTTAACAACAACAATGAAGCCCATTTTTTTCCCTTTTTACTGCTCCCTTACAATAGGAAAAAAAACATAATACAGCAATTTCGCCAAATAATTGACGCTTTTTATGGCCACATCTATACAATTCCTGCTGCCAAAAAAACTAATAATTCAATTTCTTGGTTCCTGTAATTGATATCGCTGTGCCTAAAGGTCACATTTCTCTTTAAAAAAAAAGGAGGGGGATGTAATGTGCTCAGTTTAGTTAAGGAGTAATAATTGGAATGTTACTGAAAAGGACTGAGCGGTTAAGGAGTGGTGGAGCGGGGGGGTCATGTGACAGGCCTGCGTGTGTCCTCGTTCGCCATTCCAGATGGCTGGCATTGATTGGGCGGCTGAAAAAAGCAGACGACGTCGGACCGCGCGGGTTAAGCACAGGGGCCAATTCAAATGGCCACCGTAAACTGGGGGAGTTTGGTGGCAGGGGAGGGGGGGTGCTGGCTTTAAAGTAATTGACTAATACAGTAAGGGTATTAAAGTCATTGAGTGCCAAAAGGGAACACACTGCTTCTTGACCTTAAGCCACTTTGGGGTAATCTAGTATTCAATCCAGCGTGTAATGACTGCTATGGCTGTCAATCCTCGGGGCTCTCCCTCTAAATGCCTGTGGTTACTGCCGACTTACAGCCAAAGACACAGACACGGCAGTGCGGGCCTTTCAATCTGCAGCTCTGAAGCGCTGGTATTAGTCCTCAGACACACCGGCCCAGTGTTCCCCCCACAGTCTTAATCTGCTGAGACTTGTGTCGAAAAATTGCCCCTTTGCCCCGCTGTGATTGGGCTCAACTGTCTCATCCCCGGAGTGGATTTTAAAACGGGTTTGGGTGTTTCGCTGTGGGTCAGTCCTGTTTAATATAAACGATTGTGGTCTCAGTGGTTCTGGGGCAAATGGGATTGGGTGACATTCTATTCCGGAATAAGGAAGTGTCATTAAACACTGAGCAGCTCCCCACAGTGTGCTTGGCTTGTGCTTGTTGTTCTTTGGTCTCCTTATCAACCTGTTATTTTGATGTGTGACATGTCCAAAGGACAAACAGCCCAGGTTCACCTAGTGAACAATCATTACTACTAGTATATTACGTCCGGTCCAACATCTCCATATGATAATACACAAGTAATGTTATAACCCCCCCCACCACCACCACCACCAAAACGATACTTAAAACGAGGCTTATGTGACTGTTATAGATTACTGTCGTAAGAGGCATGCAGTGTTATATATTACCGTCGTAACAGGCATGCAGTGTTTTGGGTTTTTCCTCAATATTTCAACCCAGCCTTATTGATGTGCTCTGTGAAGCATAATATTCCTTGCCACGGCAATGACATTCATCATTATTTGCAAAGGGGGGGGGGCAGCGGTGTGTCTGTGATTGTATATAAATGGTACAGCTCGATATGAATTTTGGATTTAGATTTGGACAGTTTGAAGGAACAAAGCGGCTCAGCTGCCACTTTTGAAGCACCTTTGAAGTGGTTTAAATCTAACTAGTTACGGGGTGGCAACACGTGTTGTCAAGCTAAACTGAGGATAATACGGTAACGAAACGATTCGTTTTTATGGGCATTCCTTGGAGACATGGGAAGTAGGTGTCGTACAGCTCTGAGGCAGGCGATAAAGAGGCCACCTTCTGGCGATAACATCTGTCATTTCACCATCTGACAGTCTCACTATCGCCACCCCATTGTACAGTGTATTCTACAGATTACCGTCAAGTACAACTACACACCCAGGGACTTGATAAAGCACCTACCTATGGATAACAAAAGCAGCACCAGCCAGACGATGGCACAACAGCTACGCCGAGACAGCTGTCTCCATATGCATCTAAAGCTGTGTATGAGACCAGTCTGTGGGACCACAACAGCTACACATCAAAGCCCAAAAACACTTGTCGAGAAGCTTCCTATAAACCCATAGCAGAAGGACGTGTGAGTGTGAGCATGTTTTTTAGGTACGTGTTTCTTAGATAACTAAGAAGAAAAAATGTATATCATTAAGGAGTATTCAGAATCGCATCCCAGTGAGGAACTACGTGACACTGCACACGGGGAGTAATTACCAACAAGGGGGAACCAAATGTGAGGACGGCATACATTAACAAGTGCATGCACAGCTTTTCTCCTGACTTGGAAAATGCCTCCTGTCACAGTGTTTAGTCAGACCCAAGTAGCAAAAAACAGCACCACTTCACAACAGCACCATTCACATTCATAATATACAGTGCAATATAAAGAGCACTATTAGAGCCCGACCTGGGGAACCATTAAATCATTCTAAATCGCTGTAACATCCCATTAGTGTCAATGGTGAAACCACATAATAGTCTCTATTACAGGCTTCACCTCAGCGCCCATTTGAACTAAATCACGTCTGTTCCCCCGGCCGCGTACTGTAGTGCAAGGGGACACTTGTGTGCGGACTAGTGGCACAGGAGAAGCCTGGGACAATGAGGACCTTTAAAATGGGCCGATGGGTTGCATCGCCTAAGGCAAAACGTAAAATATTTCCTGTGCCATTTTTTTTTTTCACCGGCTAAACCATTTACATTTTAGATTTTTGCAAAAAAGGAAAAAAAAGTAAATTTATTCATGGAGGTACTACAGACTATCAGCATTTGAGATGGGTTCATGCAAAAAATCTGCTTGCATTGTACCTGGCTGAAGACAAAGGAAATGAACCCGAGAAGCAGATGTATAAAGTGATGTGGTGAGGACCACGTTTAAGTGCTACCATGATCTGGAAGGCCTCCACCTCGGAGAGCTCAGCCACTGAGCAGAATGTCAAACGGGGGGGGGGGGGGGGGGGGGGGCTTGCATAATATCCAGGCCTCCAAGGCCCCCCTCTCTCACACAGGGCCACTGCTGCTGGAGCCACAGATATGAAACCCTGGTCCCTAGAAGTGTCACGCATCTGAGTAAGTCAGGAAAGTTAAAATACATGTTTGATAGGATGGGTTTAATCTGCCACCACAATTCCATTTTAATAATACCACTGCACTTCTCTCTGAAGGAATATAATCATCCGCAAAATTATTATAACAAGACGAACCTTAGGTGTGTGTATATATAATACATACACATATATATAAATATATACAGTGAAATACCACAGGCATCAAGGTTTGAAAAACTTTCCAATGAAATATGTATTTCCCCCATATCTTTTCTCTTTTCTGGAAATGATAAATAGTTCTTTCGAAGGACCCTTGGTCTTGCCCTATGAATTCTTAAAGGAACAAAGCAATGATGAATGGATTAATGCCAGAACCCAAGCAAACAGTTCTCAAGCTGATAAAAGAGATTCCGCAATGACAATTGGGGACACAGGTGACCGCGGAATAGTCTAGAGTTTGCCCCCCCAGAGGAAGCCCGTGATGGAGCGGAATTGCCATTAGGGGGAAGATTAAGTGGCCCTGCTTCCTGCGTCGCTTAATTATACATGCAAGCTGCCCCGGCGCACCCACTAAGGCGCCCGCTCTTCTGTTGCGCTGGCTCCCGCCACTCTGGCTGCCTATTGGCTGTCTCTCCTGACAACTCTGACCAAAGAAACAAGTCCCACTGGCCGCGGTGCCTCTGTCATGAGCGGGGGAAACAAAGACGTGTGTATTTAGTTTAGTGTATTTCATTACTGAGGAACTTGCTGCTGGGGGGAAAAAATGTACCTGTCAAATTCTCAAAGTCTCACGAGGGACGCGGGCAATGTGTTTGCCATTTGAAAAAAAAACCCCAGTTGACAAATATGTGCCTTCCCTCAGCCCTTGCTGAAAAGACACCACAGAAATCATATTTTATTTGCACTTTAAGCAATATATTTCTGTATAATACATAATATAGCTATGTATCACTTAGAGTTTTGTAAACCATTGTTGATTTAAATTCTAAATATTGTGACATATTATTGTCACATAATAACATTAGCCCAATTGATTATAGTGGAAGGTATGAATAAAAAAAATTGAATAATACAACCTTTTTTCTTGTAATTTTTAACTAGAAAGAAACTTTCGCAACAAATGATTCATCCTCAATGCCAAAACAATCATTCTTAACTACATGAAAAAGGTGTTCAATAAAGGTTAGGATCATTACTGTGTTCAAAACATAAAACATTGTCTAAATTGAACATGGTGTAACTTAATAAGCTTTCCGAATCGAAATTGAAACACTATACTGCCAGGCTGTTGTGGCCATATCACTGACTCATCACTGCTGTGAAGATACTGTAGAGCTGATATGAGTACAACACAGTGCACGGACTAAAAACGGCACCAACCATTTACGATTGCATCATATCCTCCATCTACACCGTGATTGATCATTGTATATAACCTCGTGTTTGTTCTTGAAGTTCAGGTGTTGAAACATTGCTTTCCATTATAGGTTACCCTTCTCACACAGGTTTATAGTACATCTACTGAACCATGCAACATGCTTTCATAGTGCTGAAATGAGCAGTTGACACCCCAGATCAATCTACATAGCAGTGCCACTGTGAAATGCCCTCTGCAGTCATTCAAGGACCGAACTGTGCTTAGCGAAGCCTTTTAGGACCGCAAATCCCTGTAGCCCGCTGCAACAGGGGGGGAAAACTTTCCAATATAGCACTTCAAAGAGGGCAAACCTTTTTCAACTCATAAAACAGGAGCAAATTTTATATAGGAAATCCTGAATAAATAAGGACCCTTTTGTCAGGGTTGTGTGACGGCCAGTTTAAATAATTTATTGCAATGCTCATAGCTTCAGTGTACTCATCTTTTTAAGCACGATAACTGCATGAACTGAAATGTGGTTTGCTGGAAAGTTCAAAGATTTCAGATATACTTAATAGAAAAAAATCAAAAGAATTATCCTTAGACACATCCTAAATGTATAATGCTTAAGTAGCTTCCAACTGACTGAAAACATTTAAGAAAATTATTTCGTCGATAGCTATACTAAGTAATCAATAGACTTGTAATTAAACAAGACTATCATGCCTTGAGGTTTCTTAATTCTACGCAGTAAAGACAATCCCATTAGGGCATACAAACAAAAAAAATCCTTATAACACATCGGTCTTAAACATACAGAGACTTCTTAAACCTACAAATGTAGCAGTTAACAGTTAACATCACAGACACCAGAAAATCTTAAGCAAAGCTAGAAGAGATTTTCTATTTGTTTTATACAGCCCTGCATATGGATCCTGACACTTTAATGATCTGAAGCTTTAGAATATGCTTCCTTTCTAAACGTAGGACTAAATAGTACATCTGTAATGCTAAATGCATCACCGGAGCTTACAGGACCTTGGCTATGATCATAGTTAACCTGTTTGGAAATCTGAACATTGAAACTAAAATGGTTTGTAATTACATGCATTCAAACATAGTCTTCCTCATGACTCGCATTTGTCGGATTGATTATCAAACTAGTAAAGACACACTCAATAAAGTCTGTTCCAGTTCCTGTGCAGTAAATACCTTTTAAAGAAGAAAGTAAAGAGTTTGATGAAAGTTATATGCAGACAGACACTTTTTTTTGGCCATGGCATAAATGTGTGGCACTATTCTAAATATTGAGAGGTTAAACACAGACTGTCATTATCAGGACGTAAAATTCATCCTGCATTAACATTTATGCCCAAAAGCCATCCATTATTAAATAGAATTTGAGTGTGATGAGCAGAGAGTGACATTAATGGCAGTAACGAGATTGATATATTTAGACCTGGAACATCACATTCACCTACGAATGTGTGTGCGTGTGTGTGCACACACAGATATACTCCCACAGAGCTCATGCAGACAATTTCACACAATTTAGGACTATGCATCTTCATACAGCGCAATTGGATTACAATAACAGTGTAACTTCACAATTATTATTCATACTGTACACTTCCAGAGTAGTTCCAAATAAGTCTAGACAAATGTACACCATTCACACATGTATCACAATTCTGGTTTTGTCAATAGAGGCCAACTGTTTTCTATTCTGTAAACATTTGTAAATCACGAGGAAATTTTAAATGCATAAACTACATGGCAACAAAAACTATATGCACACAGAGGTGAGTTAAGGAATTGTCCATCATATAATATCTTATGAGGAATAAATGATGAGTCCTTGGATTCATACCAGGGATGATAGCATACCACATATTCTCTCTTTCTCTCCCTCTCACAGCTGTGGAAACATGTGCGATGATAACACTGCAAGACAGGCTTTGATTTGGAAAAATTAGAGCTCCCAAAAGCAAAAGACCCAATCAGACCAAATAAAGGTTGGCATGGTTACATGGTAAACTGCAGCAGCTTTCATATATCTTGGACTAAGCTGACCACAATTGGTGTGGGAACACAGTCAGTTGTTTCTGTGTTAAAGGAAGCAGCAAATACTTTTCCTTGGTGTTCTCCTTGTATTTGCCAGATTTAAACAGATGTATGCTTATCTCTATGTAATCTAAAGCATTTTGAGCAACTATTCATATACAGTCTATGCAGGATACTAAGAAAAAAAGAAAACAAAAGCCCAAACCGCGACTGCACTGATTACAGTCAATTATGAATTACGCCGTCATTGTCAGCCAACAAAAGAAGACATCCTCAATTCCCAGTCAAATGTAATTACTTAAGGTGGCCTCTCGCAGGGTTTGATCTTTCCCTGTCAGGAACACTGACTGATGACCTTCGCGGAGAGAGCCGTTCTGTCGGATCATGAGGCGCGCCCACCTCAGCCCCCCTCGACAACACCCCCTGCACATACACGTAACACTGAGCCTTCAAATGCAGAGCTATTGACAAATCAGAACATCAGCCTCAAAAGCCGGCCTCCCTATCACTCACCATCAAGTAGCTATCACTCGTGGTGTTGTAGAAGCAAGCGCATCGCTGAAAAATGAGCCCTCGTCCGGGCGCTAATTTGACACGGCCCGCTTGCCTCCCCATAATTGCTCTGTCACTGTCGGGTTGGCAGTTCGGGCTCCTTCCTGGGGGCCCTCACTGTACAATTTGGACACAATTACCGCCCATTTGCCTGCGCCGATGTTGCCCGGTCTGCATATTGACGCGGCTCATTAAACCCGGTTGCAGACCATTAATGAACATTGTTAGCATTTCTCTTAAACTTTTTCGCCTCTAATAAATAGCAAGTGGTCCATGAAGGAGCACTGCCATCTTTTGCAGATATGATATTTATTGTCTTGCCGGGGAAGGGGGTCTTCAAGAGCTAAACGCACCCATGGGTTTGGGAGATAAATAGAGAACGGGAGACACGGCCAGATCATTAGGGGACAGCCTCGAAAATGGGGAGCGATCTCTTTTCCCGCCAATAAACACTTTTCTTTTTTCTTTTTCCCTCCCAAAAGCAGAGGACGTCCACGGTCACCTTAAGGTGGCTCAGTCCTCGAAAGACTGCCCCCCCCCAGGTGGCGCTGTCTGACACGGCGGGGCTGTCTTTGCCACGGGGTCACCATCCATCATGCCCAGGCTCACTTTTGGCGGCGGCGCTTCCCAATCCGGAGATAATTACACGCTGATCACAGGAGTCGGCGGCAGCAGCCTGCAGCAGGTGTCTGCGCGGCGCCCCGTGCGTGAAGGCGGATGGTGACACGCGCCCGAGCTGTCACCGCACGGACGGTGCCCTCCCTCCCCGGCGTGGATGTGTGAGGCTCCTGCCAGTGAAGGTAATGAACCCACCAAACCCGGGCCCCTGCCTCCTTTTATAATTCCTCCACTGAAACAGCCACACTTTCTCACAAAGGTTAACGTGGGGGAAATCCTTCATTGTAATGCTAAGTACAGCGCATTTTTCTCTTAATTATGAATATTAAACCCATATGTGGTCCACCAATGAAAACAATAGGCCTCACCCCATGCCCACATAACAGTTCTTTGACGGGCAGAAATTGAAATTGAGAGAACTCATACAGTATGTGACAGTGGTGATGCACGTTTTTAATGTGCAAACTTTTCGGCACGAGAGATAGATTGAGCCTTCCCAAGTTGCTTGTGGAACGCAATTAATTAATTTGGTTAATTATTTGTCCATATCAACTTGTGGAGATGGTGCGACTGTCATGGAGAAAAACACTGGCAATAACACTATCACAGAGCAAACAAATACATAATACCCCCGCGGGCCACGATTAAAGGAGTCAGACCACAAAGGGGTTTTCTTTTTTTTTTTTTTTTTTTTCCTCCAGATGAAATTGTTTCCGCTTGTTTTTGACAGCTACAGCACAAACGTGTTGGCTATGGTTTTTAAATCTGCTGGTTGTAATAATTTAAGCTTGCCGACAACTTGAATAAATTAATACTTCCTGTGTGAACAATGTGCGACTACACATCCTACCGCTCTTTGTTCCCCTTGATTAATTTTTGTTTCTTGTACTTCTGTGGGTGATAATGTAAAGGCAGTAAATGATGTGAAAGCTGTTCCTTTCTCTTATGGTACACATTCCTTATCTCATGAATATAAATTAAAAGTTTGAAGCCTTTTATTTATTTATTTATTTGGTTCCATTAAATTAATTATGAAGCGAGCATGAAAGGTGTACGGTTAATGACCACGGTTTTGAGATTCGGAAAAAAAAAAAAAAAAAACAGCACAGAGAAATGGATGTATGACAGCATCTTACACCGGATCTTGTGCATGCCTCTAAACGTCGTAAGGCATTTGTAATAAATATAAATGTGCATGCATTCCAAATTTCATAATTCATACGCGCTGGAGATTTTGTGAATGCTTGTCAATTGCCTGTCAATGGTCTGAGCTGTCTTTTGTGAAGTGGTGGAATGATTCACTCATCTCTTATGGATCTGTCCTGGGCAACGTTCTTGTTCACTTGCTACTGTATGTACAGTAGCTGTGAATTTGTCTGACCACTTCTGCAGTGTTTATTCTCATTATTTTTTCATATTCCAAAACCAACAGCAAGTGCACGTTACATTATAGGGCTGGATGAACCAAACCCTTTGTGTCTGGTATCATCATCCTGGCAACATGCTGGATTGATGCTTCTTTCATGACTTTTTTGGAAGAGAAGTTCCTCCCCCAGCTGAGTTCCTCCCAACTCTGAAACCTGTTATCAAGCACATCTATGTTTTATGCTGAGACTCCAAGCTGATGCATGCCTACTACTCGGGTGAATTAATTGCATGCCTGCATAACATGCATATTAATAACATCTGTGCCATATTTCTATTTATTGGAATCAATGGCTTTTGATCAGCCAGCACAGAGTTTGATACAGGCGCATATATGTGAACACATATTTTGATGCATCCCTAATATTTTTCCATGTACCATTGCTCCTCCACTTTCACATAAGAGATATGAATCAATCTGACAGGACAGGTAAGGTGAAAAATAAACTCTTCCAAGGAGATGCACCATATGTACAATGGGTCAAAGAGCATTATATTGATAATGACTGCATCGGTATTCATCAGAGTAAACATATACAAGATACACAGACAGACAAATAGAGAGACAGAGACGGAGAAAGAGAAAATATTTAGTGGTGTGATCAAACTGCTCCGCAGTGGATTTAACGCCATTTTTAATCACCTTCTTACACTGATTCTGTGACAACTATTACAAACATTCATGTCTTTTATTCCCTGCACATTGTTCCTCTGACTTTACAACTCCTCAGCAAGCAAACAAGCTGCTCAGTATTTGTGTTGTTGTGGCAGTATAACCTCTGGATTGTGTAATTAGGAGAAAAGCCATGCACACGTATTGCCAGTCGAGGTAATCCTATAATTTGGCTCTCTTCCTGGAGAGAATTGTGTGTCAAGTAGGGTGCATGTGGTAAATGCTATGAAATTATAACCACTGTGAAGCAGAGGGCAGCTAATGCACCTCCACTGTATTCTCAAGTGCATTAAAATAACTGATGATAAATACAGGCTCAGAGAACCACTATGATTGGCCTCTTGTCAGTGCCACCTAATGCTGTACCTTGTTTAGAAAAGCTAGAGTAGTCAGACAACAAGACCAATGTGTGTCTCGTCCCTCACTGATGTAGCCTTTCCTACCCATCTGTTTGATTCTTTAAACTTTACTGCAAGTAGCATGCTAATAGATGTGGCCTAATGATTTGTGTGTGTGTGTGTGTGTGTGTGTGTGTGTGTGTGTGTGTTAGATTTGTGCACATGCGTAGGCTTAAAAAGTTGAGAATGGAACTGTGTCAGTCATGGATGATCATGAAATATTAACTATTAGGCTGAGGATAATTTGTTCAGATCAAATTAAATATGGATAACAAATGATAGATTTTAATATAATCAAATCCAGCCACGTGGGATCATTAAAAGCAAATTTCTGAATAATTTCCTAAATGTTGATCATTCATTAAAAACAAATTAAAAATGGTGGAGAAAGACTATTGAATTTTAATTTTGACTTTTTTAGATTTCGGAACGTTCTCATTTACCAGAAAATGCAAGACTAAAATTAAAAGTAAAAAAGCAAGATTTTACTTTGACAATTCCCCATTCATTTACATATCTTCATCCGTGGGGTTTGATGTATTGTTTATGATACATGAATATTGCTACAACATGTTAGTGACTGTAATAGGAAAATGAAATCCTGCTTGAGTATGCTTTCGTACAGGTACACATCATGTGCTACTATCACTTGTGTTACCAAAACTAAAGGAGATCAAACACAGATCTGTAGAGGGAGACAGTATGCAGGTATAACACGAAATGGATCAAATGATAATTTCTCTAGTAAGTCATCATCAGTCATTATTCACTATGGATTAGTCTGCTTGTTTTTACTTACTTGAGCTGTTAACAATCCTTTCATATTAGTTATTCTATCTTCTAATATTCCGTTTCATCATTTTTGATTTTTAATATTATATTCTACTATGAAAAATGTTCTTTAAGTTTTAATTTTGTGAGACATTTCATTTGTGATTTTGTTTTGATATTGTGGATCATTGTATTAAGCGTTCATATTAAAACAACAGCAATCACTCTGTTTTTATATTGACTATTTCACCTATTGATTGTTTAATCAATCTGGTGTATTAACCAATAAGTGCTTTTATCACAGGTCTCAGTAAAAGCAGTGCATTTCACAAAACACCTAAAGCTTAGGCTGTTTTGCTATAACTTAAGGCCATAAATTAACAGATCTATATTCATCCATGACATATTAATTCTCTATGAAAATGCAAAGCAATGGCTTGCACTTACTGTATGCATTTTTCAAATCTGTGTCTATATTTACAATATTTTAGAAAGCTGTACTGTGAAACTTTGTTTCACCTTGTTTTCACACATTATTACGCAATATGGAAAAACAGAATTGACCACTTAGCTTAAACAGAGAAATGTAAACATACCACAAACAATATAAGGGATAGGAAAAAATACAACAGACCCGTGGTATTTATCAAGGTTTTCATCCCCAAGAAGCCGCCAGTCAAAGGTTTCCAAAAGCTTCCACAACAGTGAGAATAACAGAGTTGCAGGGAGAGGAGAGAAGTAGACTCTTCCAACTAAGAAAGAAGGGGAAAAAAGTGGAAAAGAAAACATTAAAACTGTCAGATGAAGACGTGAAACAGAGTTCCGCAAATGTATAATAAATGAAATAAATTTAAGGTAAAAGCGAAACACCACAGAAAGGCAACGCGGATAAACCGCCTCTGGCGATGTGATGTTCATCAACAGAGCTCCAGTCAACAGCTTTTTTTCATTTAACATTTAACAGCAGTGTGGTCCATCAGAACACCAGAACCTGGTGATCTGAAACAGAGCTCACACTCCTGTCAGAACCACCAGAACAGCCTCTGTTTTATTTGGTCCAGAGAGGACAGGATGCTGCCTAATGATAACTACAAATCCAAGTCTCTTTGTTCCAGCAAAACTTCCCAGGGATTACTTGAGATATCTGGAGCCCAATCATACTTCTATTATTTAGACTTCAAAGATGGTTTCCAATGAGGGATACATATCTCTTGTTAATATCTGGTAGCGAGAAAACCATACTCTAGCTAAGCTGCTCATTTCCTACATAAATAATGAATTTAGGCTGATGTGTTTGACACTTAAATAAATAGACTGTTCAGTGACTGGCAACAAACAAGTGAATTTTCAAATTCACCCTTATATTTGTCTAGTTTAATAATGTGATGTGGAAAAAAAGACAAACAAAAGCATTCTGTTCTTCACAGATGCTGCGGCATTTTTGGGAAGAGAGATTGATTTCAATTCACTTTTGTTTTCCAAACCATCTGACAGTTGTAGCTTAAAAAAGTAGTAAGCTTACAGTTGCCAAAAGTGCACAGTTGCTCAGTATCCAAAAGAGAGGCACTCAGGTAAAGGAGGCGGGAATGATGCTTTTTTCCATTTTAGCTTGCCATTGTACACTCTGTTTGCTGAGCCACATGGTGCCTGTCTGAACCTCAGGTCCATATTCAATGTCTGGTTCCTCTTTAAGATTCAGCAATACATTTTTTTTTTTATGAAAGTGCTACTTTTCTCATGGTAACACATTAGCATGTCTTTGGTGGTTGTAAATGGCAAGGTGTCAAAGCACCATGTTTACAATTGCTAGAGGAAACGGCACTGTTTAAAATTTAACATCAATCTTGCCATATTTAAACAGCCGCTGAGCGCACAAACTTGTATTGTAAAATACACTTCTGAATCTCAAAAGGGGACAATTTCTCCAGTATATTAAAACTCTTAAAGATGTTACAACATGGTACAACAAAAGGAGAGACAAATTCTTTTTTTTTTTTCTCATGAATACATTTGAAACAAAGGCTGCAGAGATGGTGCTAATTAGAGCGTGGGGAAAAGAATCACTCAGAGAGTCAGCCTCCTTCTGAAGGTCATTCACAGTTCCCTGGCCTCATAATAGGCCTGGGCTGTGTTCCAAATCACAGCTACAATGCATAGAAGCATTGCATTGCTTGGGCACAACAATAAGGACAGTTCTCAAACTCGGATATATGAGCACAAGCATGCATTGAAACGTGTGTGTGTTTTTTGTGTAGGCCTACATGTGAGGACCAAAGACTATAGTAAAACAATAACACACCAGAGGGTGTGTCTTAATGTGACTATTGGCATGGTGTTGATGCAGTCACTAGGTGCAAGGATTTCCACACATGGCAATGGAATTTTTGTGTGTTGTTTTAATATCATTTTAATATCATTGAGCATTGAAAGGAACCATTTATGAATTACATTCAGGCTAATGTTAGCTGGCTACATAAAGTAAGAGGCAATTTAGCTTTTTTTTTAAACTTATTGACTTTTAACAAATTCTACTGATTACATGAAACATTATTCATATGGCGCTTTTCAACACTTGTGGCTGTGCCAATATTCATGACACTTAGCTATCAAGCTAGTGGATCTAAGCTAGGTTGCAACTCAGGGAAATAATACAGCCCAAGTGACCACAGACCGAGAGCACACAACAAAGTTAATATCAACCATCACTTGGGAGCAGGAAACAGTGGAGTAACATCTTTTGCAAAAAACAAAACAAAATAGGTGCACCGCCTGTTGCAAAAATGGAGACTATGGCCTATATCATGAATATTGGCATGGCTATGGGGCTGCGTTACCATTTTGCATCTCACAGCTCCCATTAGCTGTGGTGATATTCATGATATACTTTAAAGTCATGTGCCATAACGTGCTATTGATACATCCTTATCCTTACTTGGTGTTTAAATCAGCCCAGCAATATGATTCTACCTGTTCAAATTCCTACAAAAAAGGGAGAGTGATGCAGTCAATATGCCCCATATAGTGTTTTCAATTTGGGGTACACATTTTAGCAAATTAACTTTTTTAGGTTTTACTCGACATTTTTTCACTTATTTCAGTGATCAGCAAATTTGTGATGTAGGGAAAGAACCAAAAAAAAAAAAACAACACTTGCTTAAATTTGTTGCTCAAAATTAAAGACAAAGTAGGTACAGAAGAGTGACTATTGTCCACAGTGGCAGCCCTTAGTCTGTCTCTCAATATTCTTGAATGCTGAATTACAGAGTACAAGCAGGGCATTCAGGATATTAAACTATGCAATGTACACAAAACAAAACATTTATACATTATGTTGTCATGAGATAAAATGTATTTAGAGACATGTGCATCTTAATGTAGTGAAGCATTTTTCATACATGAGCTAGAGGAGATTAATTTCTAGATGAATCCTTTTCCCCTTTCCTTTTAAGACTATGTTTCACTGCGAGGAAATGTATCTCATTGCATATTAATCCCCTTTGGTGCTACACTGGGAGAGAGAAACTCATATCATAGCTTTTCCCCCTGAAATTAGCACATTGAATGGCTTAGAGGTGGGTGCTAATAGCTGGAAGCCAGAGGATGCATGTATAAAAATCCAGATTAGTCACTGACTTAATGCCTGACCTTGGGCCAAATCACAGAGTTATTGTCCCCAATCATCTGTAAAACCAAGAACACACGGGGTAGAAATGTGCCTGAGCAACACTGAGTAAATGCATGTTTACGTCGGTGTCATTTCTCTGCATGTTTAAGCTCACGCCAGTATTGAATACCACATGCTGTACTTTGCATTAATTGAATGAACAATTTGACTAAAAATAATGTCCATTGTTTCTTTCGTCAGTCAAATAATCTAGTTAATTTATGCATGAACATATCATATGTATTTTTTTTCTTCAAAACTAGCACACGTACATATGTAGCTTTAAGCCCTTAATCGTATTTTACACAATGTATCTGTAATCTGTCTCTAGAGAACTGCCTCCATTATGGAAATTTTACAGTAGACAAAAGACTTTGATTCAGATTCAGAGTTGGCATACACTTTTTTTTTACATAATATTGAAAAACGTGATCAAGTTTTAAGGTATTTCTGCTTCATATTATATTTCCTTTAAATTCAAAGTTAAGAGCTAAGCACAGTGTGGTTTGAAGAAGTCATTGCAACATAAAAGCTACAAAGCAATAATAATAATAACAATTATTATTCTTATTATTATTCTTATTATTATTATTATTATTATCAGATGTAATAAATGTACACTTTGAGATTAAACTAACACAGATTTGGTCAGAAAACCTAATATTTGAAATGAATAGGGTTTCTCTCAAGATTTCAAGAGGCTGGTAACCTCTGGGAATTTGCTTTCAACTTGAGTTTGATATCCAAAACTGGGAAAAAGGGAAAATCTCTCTTTAAAATGAGTGTGTGCGCGTGCACACACACACACACACACACACACACACACACAATTATTTGAACTAGTTATTTGGACATTCCAAATATTTTGTCAGGGTGTACTATGTGTTACTTAGTAAATACACTTTATTTATTTATTCAATGTACTTAGTGTGTAATATTGGTTCTAATTTGAGACATTTACTTTAGCTATTTATGCTTCATTGCATTGTATATTTTATATTCATGCAATTTGCACTGTTCTCTGCACTGTCAGCTAGATAACGAACAGTTAGCTGTGAGCAACTTCGTCAGTCTAGATCCATCCTTTTGTGTTTTCTTGTTGCATTGTCTCAGTTCTGACAATTCAGTAGCTGCATGTCTCTCTCTACAGAAGTAGCTAGTTAGCTAAGTTAGCCGGATACAATGGCAGCACTACTTTATTTGTCGTTGTATGTCAAGCTTGTGTAGATAGCTGGCTAGATGCTTTATTTTTCCAATTAATGATTGGTGACTTAAGGCAGACACAAGGGACTTGTGTGCCCACACCTATGCTGGCCTCACATGCGCATGCAATGTGAGAAAAATCTTTCATATAAAAATGGAATATAGTTTCTTAACATTGGTATGAAGCATGTCTATGATATTAGCACGTAAAGGAGAAGACAAAATGACATTTATTTGAGAACTGAAACAAGAAAAACAACACCCCACAGAGAACAATTAATATCATATCAGTGCATGAAATGCATGCTAAGCTACAGCATGTTAAATTCCCGGTTAAGGAACCACCGAGAGTGGTTTTCGGACATGACAATCTGTGGACGTGACATTAAACAACACTCCCAAGTTCCACCACCTGAACACACTTAGCATAACATGTTTACATACCATCCTGATACGTGTGGTAGTCACTGGACCTGACTGTAGTTACGTAAAATTGTACCAGTTGCCTTGTATAATTAGAGGGTGGTATGTGGATGAGACATCTGTGCTACTGGATTGTGGATTTTAAAATGGGCAGTTTTACACTTACACACAATACACTTATCAACATGAAAATTAGCCATTGTGATTTCAGACCACACACTCCAGTCCAGGAGATTAAAATTGGTCCTATGAATTGAAAGTGTTGCAGCACCTAACAAACCTTTTAAATATGCTACAGTTTAACGTTAGCTGCACTCTTCTTTTTCCTGAGAATAAAATTCTGTCATTCACAGTAATAACTAAGAGAACTTGTATTAGGCCCATTTTATTGGGTGTAATATTTGCATGGTACATTATACAAGTGATAAACACCATGACATTAGGACAATAACATTAAGTATTCCAAAGCATGGAAATACATAGATATAAAAATCTAAAAATATTTAAGAGAAATACAATTAGCTTTTTTTTATTACAACATTGTATTTCAAGTGACATTCTCACACACACACACACACACACACACACACACACACACACACACACACACACACACACACACACACACACACACACACACCAAGAATAACAACAACAGAAACACTCTGTACACTGCACAGTTTTGTGTTTAAAATGTTTCCAAAACTGTGAGCGCTCATAAAATGTGGCTAAGTACAGTAACATAATACTATTGTCCACATATGTTGCACAATAGGTGCTTCAGACTAATATAGCACATGCTGTTTTATGGTATGGAAAGCAATCAAACCCTATTTGCTAAAAATTCAGATCAATTGAATTTTAATGAGAAGCATGTGCAGGAGTGTAACATCCACAAGGAATTCTGGGAATGTTTAAAATGAGTCCCATATTTGCCAGGAGACAGTCGGGTACATAAACTTTTTTATTTCTCGATTCATAGGTCCATTCGGGCCAGAGATTGCTCTGCTGTTCTGAGTTGAGCAATTTGAATAAATTATGCTGAAAATCACTTGGTGGTTCATTTTGTGTGAAATTATATTTTCGCTGGAAAGGTTAATTTTGAAGGGAGCTTGAATGGCTGGAAATTGTGCAGCTGGGGAGTCTGGGTGTTGAGAAGGCAGCAGTTATTAAAAGCGATTGCATTTCCTCCTGGATCTCTCCAGAGAGCAGAATCAGTGGAGATGTTAAACCTTGCTTGACACCCCAGTTGAATAATTGTGGGTGTGGGAGCTAATCAGCAGAAGATGTCTCCTCAATTTAAATCTTGTCAGTTAGTCAAGATTAGGGCCTCCTGCAACCAGCACCATTAGCTTTGTTGCATGTCAATGCGCTAGTAAAGACATTCGAAAAGTCCGGTTGCAAGGGTAAAGAGAGAAACTTGGTGGATGCAGCTGAATTATTTTAGCTAAAGCCAGTTGGATACATTTTTTTTTTCAGGAAAAAAAATGGTATGTGCAGTCTTTGAAATTGCTTTTTTTGCCAGCATCCCAACCATGAGCACGGTTGAATCAGGAATGAAAAGAAAGAAATTTGTCCACATTGCCCATCCAAAAACAAAAAAAAGCTTGTATATAATAAGGAGCTATTTGGGCCTATTGTGTCCCTTCATTTTGTTTTTGAGTCATCAGGAAATTGTACAGGTTTAATCATGCTCAGAATACACCCCTCCCTCTTTGTAAATTGAATTACACAATACATCTAAGCTGGAGGAAATCATAGGGTCCATAAGTTGACAGCATAAAGGGCTAATAATATATGACAGCATGATCTCATTAAAAAAGTAGATTTTTTGGCCCGATTTTATCAGGACTAATTCCAAAATGTGCCGTGAATTTTACAGCCCTGTCTAGCTGGCAGAGGGCCACGCTTCTGCCTTCCTCAATGGTAAATATTTGTAACAGATTTCTCCTGCAACACAAAAGCTCCTTTCACAGAGCGGGTCATGTAACCTTGCAGCGAAAGCAAGGTCAGGCCAAATAAACAACGCAGTCATGCCAAGTTCAGCAGCCCCAATAATTCCTGTGCTGGACTGTGCATACAAACCTCACCCCTCATCAGAACTGCCTGAGTGCTGACAGATGTCTTGGCTGTACACTAAATGGAAAGGAGAACTCTCTCTCTCTCCCTCCCTCTCACTCTCCCTCTCCCTCTCCACTTCCAGCTGTAGCACCTCTCTGGCTGGGAGAGGCTTTTGTATCTGTCACAGGCACTGTAAGCCTGGATATGTTCGGATATTACAGTATTACCCCAAATAGATTTGGAAAACTAATGCAGCCCTGAAATCTGAACACCCTTATGGCAGACTCCTGGACATTCTTCCTTTTTTTTTTTTTGAAATCAGACAAAGTAAAACAAAATGTTCACAATGTGAGCAAGGCTGTTGCCCTTTGCAGACTTTAAGCCTCCTGAACATAATTTCCCTGCAGGGCAATGTGAACGTTCCTCCTCTGTCCTCTCTTCATTGGCTCATCCCAGCGAAACTCTCATATGCAGAAGGGGGCTGAATGTTGGGTGGAGGAGGTCTGGTGCAGAGATTAACCACGGTAGAGGAGACTCCACTATGAACCTGGCCAGTTTGCAGCCCTGCTAGCTCTAAAGCCACCTGTAAACTTGTTTCGCGCTGTTTTCTGAAACTAAGACAAAACATTCTCTGCGAGAAGCACCGGCGGCAACTGAGTGTGTAAAATATAACATTGATCCGTAACCGCATGTATCTACACCCCAGTGTGCTCTCCGCTGGCACCACAGCTCAGCAAATACCACTATTATTTTGTTACTCTCACAACATGATGATATTGTATGCCACTCATATTATGATAACCATTTTTGGAGGAAAAAAAAGTATTACTAAAAGTTTACACACGTGCATGCACGCACACACACACACACACACACACACACACACACACACACATATATATATATATATATATATATATATATATATTACATATGTTACATATATACATATATATATATATACACACACACACATATATACGCATATACCATATACATTCATATATGGCAAAAACAGCTAAAAGGCATGTCTGTATAGTATATGAAACTAAATTAGCCCTCCCTGTCTCCCCTCCCCTTCCACCTCTTGCAGTGCAGTGTGTCTGTCTGTGAATGTTTGCTAAAGCAAATCAAAGCTGCACAAGTAAATGCATTCAAAGTTCTGATTAGGCTTGGAGTGCCTACCAACTTGCCTGCTACAGTTTGGACAAGCCTCCACACACAGAATGACCTGTCACACGGTCTAGGAGAAGCCTCAGACACAGGAGCGTAAGCACTTGAAATGTTGACAGAATGCTAACAATTAAAGGACGTATTACAGTTTAATTTCCAAGTTTTGAGAATTACTGAAGCATCGAACATTGAGAAGAATGACTCTTGAATGATTTAACAGATTATCTTCTCACAGAAAAATAAAGAGCGGGTGTCAGGGATGTTCAAATACGCGCGGAGGGGGGAAACATGTCATTCTCAGGGAAATTGCCTACGTAGAATTTCATCATGACCGTCAGACTCTAAAAGCAGACTGGTGATTAAAACGACTTGATTAATTAGCCTCTCATTGGAACGGCCAGTCCCTTTCTATCACCGTGCTCTCGGCGAGCAGCGCCTCTGCCTGACTGTGTGTCTGCATCGTCAAGAGATGGCTCCAGCGCCTCAGTTTTCCTGCTCCATCCGGCGGCCCTGCGTTTCAGCTCTCCAAGGATATTCAATTCTGAAAGAAAAAAAAAAAAAAAACCCTGCGTATTGATTTTACTATCTACCGCAATGAATGATCATCGTTCAAGAATTTTGAATCTAGAAATGAGTTCAATACTAATGATGATACTGGAAGGAAGAGTTGAGCTGGAGTAATAAGATAAAGGCAGGATGTGAGAGGTCTGTGTCTGGAAGAGGTAGAGGTAGAGGAACAGACGTGACTTGTGGTAGTGGGGTTAAATAAAAAAGAGCTCTCAGCTTAATGTGCTTATGTTGTTGCTTTTGTTGTTGTACAGTATTTAGTCTTTTTCAGATTTAAACCTACTTTTGGATTTGATTCTGGGTGTGTTTGTGGCAGCTTTACCACACACTCATCATTTGCATATCCATTTGTCACACTTTGTTTTTTCATGAAACATTACTTTATATTTTCCAACAGTTTATCATTCAGTGTTTATCTTTTGAAGGTGAGGAATATTTGTAGGTCATAAAATTTAGTCGACTGTGGTTTAAAAGATATTTGCTTAGAACAGGCCAATATTTAGCATGGACCTTACCTGGACAAAGACAATACTTTTTATGGAATTACACAACGGTCTTTATATAAATGCTGGAGGTCTGACTACTCCTGAGTGTTATGTTACAGATTAATTTCAGAGCACACACCTATCAATAATTCATATTAAGATGATACAACTTCTGAAATGGGAACCCTGGACCCCCATGTGAACTTGTTGCTTTTTTAAGGGGTACGTAAGGACCGGTTTTCAGCGTGTGTTTGGGGGTGGGGGGGGGGGCAGTACAAAAGAGGAGCATCTCATTTTTTTCCATCCCTGTTGGATGATATGTTATAATCAGTGGCCAGTGCGCTGTCAGCGTGTTAATTCAGTTCCCTGCTAAAAGAAGTGCAGATTAATAGATAAAGGAGGTCTACAGGAGGGTCAAAGTGATACAGAATCAGCGTGTTCTCCTGCTTGTCTGATGCCAGCTCGGATTAAGCCTGGCCCTTTTTAGCTGAAGGTTGCCGGCTCCCCAATTCCTCAGTGCCTCAATTTGTTCTTATTCAGAAATTTCAGCATTAGGAAAACAGCATCTGTTTGCATCTTGCAGTAAATTTAGCGAACTAAATTCATTCTCAGAATAGAGGATGAAGGGGGGGTTTAGTTGGAGATGAGACAACGTCTTGCAATTATATGCATTCGTTAAAAATAAAAAAAAAAACAGCGAATGAAAGACATGTACCATTTCATGTTCAGAAAGGAGAATTTTTTTTTTTTTTGGAAATTTAGAATATGTTTGTTAAAAAACCAGCAGTTAATCATTTAAGCCCAAATCTTGGAGCGAGGAATACATGTCTTTACAGCATATTTTTAAATGGGAGAATAAAACAGAAAATTGTTGAAAATTAATAACGTGGAACATGAAACCCGCAAATTTGACTTATAACTGGCAAATAACTTCCTGCTGTCATTTAAATTATGGCTGCCCTCTATAAAGGTGTCTTTAGGTGCATTAATTGAATTCGGCACTATTTTCCAATAATAATCTGTAAAGTTCATCTGTCCATTCCTCACAGGATACCCGCTGCGTGCGAGAGGAGACGGTATCTATTTCAGTAGCTTAATTTATTTTCATGATTCACTGATAATGACTGTCATGCAGGTTGTACATCAGAATTAACCTTCATTTCACTGTGGTATATTATGATGACAGTCTCCGACACATTTCACCTACACAAAGGGCATTTTCCTCCCGTTTTATAATCATCCTCAGCAGCAGAAGATTGTTTGATAGCCGATTAATTTTCATAGGAAATCAAGTGCCAGCTCCCCAAGCAGGAATGGCATGCGTTCTCGTGCTAAGTGACTTTTGTGGTAATTATGTATTTTTTTAAATTGCAATTTCGCAAACTTCCACTCTGCCTTTTCTGCCTGCGATTTATTTTCGGCAACGCCAAGCTAACAAAAGTACAGCAAATTAATCAGGGGATATCAAGAGAGAGGCTCTCTAATTTCTATGCAAACCATTAAGTGGCATATATAAATTCCACCATTTGCTATGGTTTCAGTCAAAAGATTTCATTAGGGAGCTGACATCATATTGAAAGCAGTGCCAGATCATTTTTGTCCCATTTTCTCCCTTATGAGCTCTTTGTTCTTCCTGCCTTTGTAGGTTTTTCGCAATAAAAGGCCTATGCAAATTGGAGTAATAGATTTTACTGAGCACCGCAGCAATGGCATGATAGCCTACTTAGAATGAAACCAAAGCAACATTTAATTTATGGTATTAACACAAGCATATGCAAAAGGTTGCCAGGAAAAAAAATGATTAAGAAATTCTAGAATTGGTCCTCACTGTTTGAAGTTATTCACAATGACATAACATTTATAATGGGAAGGGAAGGTAATTAGAATGTTTCACAGAGGACACGGGTCCTTTACGTGGTGCTGTGTGCAGCCATGCCCTGAGCAGCCTGACGGGCCTAAAAAAAATGTGGAATCCAGTGTTTTTTTTTTCTGTCCTGGAGACCTGGTAGAGCCCTTCATGTGAAAGCTGAGGAGGGCATCCATTTCAGAGGCCAGGATTTTCTGGGATGCACCGCAAATAAATACAATCAATCCGCTATTTACATACAAATGGGCTCCTGCCCTTCCTGGTAATCGGCCCTGGTCTAAAGGAAAAAAATGTTCACCGCACAGCAATTTTATGTTTATTATCCAACGGTTTATTGATTGTTTTTTCTGCCAGTTTTCCACTTCATTTTATTACAGGATATTGAAGGCATGTTTGATTGGCAATACACATATGCTTCATTATTTTCTGCAGGGAAGGCTTATGACTATTGACATTGTCAGTTCTCTCTCATTACTTATCATTGCCCATTGTATAAGCTCCCAGTGTATTATCATGGCGTTAATATGAGCACCTTCGGAGACAGTGCGTGTCACTCACTAATCTGTCCCATCCACTTTGTGTCAAGCTGATAGTCCACCATGCTAAAATGATGTCAGTTCCACTTTGGAAAAACATTTCAGAATCAAAATACTTCCATTCATCTGCACTGCTGCAATAGCAGGGGAAAATAGGTGACATCATTATGTTGTCTTCAAGTATCACTGTGTTTTGCTATTTAATTAAGCAGATGGTGAAATAATCTTTGCTAATGTCCAGAAGATGTTTTACTGAGAGTTACAGAGAGCAGTGGCCATCCATTAAGAAAGCTAATCAAAGTTTACAACTCATTACTGGTTAGCGTTGTGAGACTGATAGAAATATTTATGTGTTAAAACAGAAGCACATTCTCTGTTGCAGACATTAAATCCTAAAAAGTATTTCTCAAATTTTAAAAATATACCTCAAAAAGCACTCTAAGCTATTAATAATTATGTCAAGAAAAGCAGCAAAGAGAAATAATGCAGTGGGTTTTCTTTTGTTTTGCAGTGGTCAGCCACTTCACGACTGGAATAATTAGTGTTATATTAGCTGTTTTTTGTGTTGTCAAGGCTAATCTTGCAGCATTTTAGTAATCTAAAAATGTAACTTGTCACTTATTGTAATGAAACTGTCAGATCTAGCATACATTCACATGCAATCACTCTCCTCGGTTTTGTTTGAGTGTGTAATCTTTTATTTTGCTACACATAAAAATCATCCAAGCTATTTTTCTATTAACTGTTTCACTCACCCTGAGCTGGCCTTTTAACTGGAGTTTAATAGCAGTTATTAACACATTAAGGGGCGTTAGGAGAACATTCAGAGCCCCTGTGACTTCTACCAAAGTTGACACTTCAATGCTAGAGTAATTTCAGAGATTCATTTATTTAATAGTGACCTATGCAAATGTGTATTCTGTCATTTTACAAAGTGACTGCAATAATTAACCAGAAAGACTGGGTTGAATAAATTAAAACATAACTGGAAGAGTATTACATCACCCCCCCTTCACCACCCCACCCCCACCCCCACCCCACCCCCACCCCACCCCCATCCCTACCAAAAAAGTGGTGAAATGATTTAATTGCTTTCAATTTGAAATGAGTCAAGCAGACTTAACAAAACCAGCTTCCATTGTTTTAAACACCCAAGCCTTTTTTGTAGAAGTCTGGTTTGTTCTGTAATACTTCCTCTCCTAGGGCTTACTGTAATTTGCATTTGCTTGAACACACACACACACATGCACACACGCACACACGCACACATACTCAAACACACACACACATACACAGAGATTTCACACATTGCATTCAAACACATATGATTGCTCACATGTTTATATGGAACATCTCTAAAATTAGACATGTTATAATACACATTGTAGGCATAATTTGTTGAAGCAAAAAATAAATAGCATCATTAACATCTGAACTGTGTAATTCTGTCATCGTGTAATCTAAGCCAGAGAAACAACTCACAGCGCTGGAGGAGAGACTCTAGGCAGGGGCTGATGCAGAGCAGTAATTAGATCATGAAAGAAACACTGAAACAGTGTTTGGGATACACACTAATCTAAACAAAAATGGTACATTTTTATTAATCTACATTACAGTGATATTTTTCCCCAGCGATTGGTCCCCAGGCAAAGCGCTGTAAATACAGCCCTACCACTTTCAGCTCGCAAAGCCACCAGTTTGCTACCTGTCACCCAATATGTGCATGGAGTGGACACTTCTTCTGTAATTAACCACAAGGGTTTGTAAAATTTAAAAAAAATTTAAAAAAACAAACAAACAAACATGATCTTCTTGTCTTTTTTTTCTGCACACAAGAGTGTGCATTCTTTTTTAAAAAATCCATCTCTTGTCCTGGAATGCTGTGGTTCTGACATCTGAGCAATAGGAGGTGCTTGGAGACGACGTGCAGACACAGAGTCCTCAGTCTCCCCCTCTAGGCCCGGCCCCCGCTGCCTCAGGTTACTTAAGACGGGCTCTTCTCAGCGCGCGCGGCGCGGCTCAAAGCACGGGCGAGCTGCACTGAGCCTCTGCTTTCGGCTCTTTTCGGGTGCTGAGTAAGCTCAGCCGAACACAGCAGCGTCGCACCGCGTACTCCGCCAAAATTAATCCCTCTAAATAATGAACACGAATTGCCGCCCGTTACCGGTCTATCATTTAAATGCCTCTTTGAAGGGATGTTTGGGTGAAGTCTTCTCACAAATCTAGCGCTGTATACTGCAGCTCACCTATCTTGCTGAATTATGCCTTTTCATTTACGGTTCGGTTTATTTATAATGCTAATTATTGCCCCTTTCCAAAACATATGGTTTAATAAGCGCAGATCTTTTGTTCAGGAAAGCCATGTACCTCCAAATAATTCAGCACACCTGCCTAAATAAGATACTTGAGTGCATCGAGCAGAGAAATTGACATTTTATTTTACCCTTGGCGTGATGCCCTGGGCAAAGTTTGATCTGAAAACTTGCAAATTAACCAAAACTGTCACTCAAGCGTTATGGGGCTGAAAACTGCAAAATATGTTCTTTGAAGTCCTCATTTCAGCAAAATTATTAAAAACTTTATATCTAATTAAAATGATAACTGCATTCCCATTTTTCAAACTCTCTATATCCTGGGGGCCAATTGGGTTGAGTGAATTTGCACGCTCCTCTTCGCGGCGCGCTATACTGCTCCTACAGCAATATCACATCATTACCATCTCCCCAGCTGAGCAGGAGCGGCCATTATCATGCAGCATTATTAATCTTCTTGTCTTATCAACTTGCAAATCGCAAACCATTGAGCCTTATGGCATGGTTCTGGGTCCATAGTTATTCATTTTGTAGGTCTACCTAGCCTTTGAGTCTCCTTAATCACCTGAAGATTGTCAGTCTCTTACATTGCCCTGCCCCTGTGGCCCTTCGCAGAGTCGTTGGGAGAAAGAAAAAAAAAAAAAAAAAAAGAACTCGGCATCTCTTTAAAAGAAGGGCTGTGGTTCTGAAAAGGGAAGGAGACAGTGAGGAGGATAAATTTCATTAATGGGCCTGAATTAACATCCCGCTGCCAGCAGCTGACCCCTTTTCTTGACATGTATGTCGAAGTCATTCTTGTCATTTTTTTTCCCTGGTACTAATATTCCAAAAAAAAAAAAAAAAAAGAGCACAAGGCTGAATGGAACAGAACAGTGAAGTTTCGTTAAACAGGCGCACCTGACCCAGGGTTGCCTTTTTCCACTTTCATTTACTTTTCTCAACGATAAAATATTCATGCGGTTCAACGTGGCGTGCGGCTGACGCCACGCGATCTGAAAGTACACGTGTGTGTGTGTGTGTGCGTGTGTGTGTGAGTGTGTGTTTAGGACAATTTGCATTTTCTTTCAGGGTTGTGCCTAATAAGTTAGAACAACTTTCCTCAGTTCTTAAAAGTGCATACAACAGGTGTATGGTTGTAAATATTCACTGGAAAGCTTGGAAATTTTTTTACATGTCAGGCCTGAATTACCTGCACCCATGCTGGTCTGATCTAATTTCATTGTAAAGCACACAATAGGACTGTAGTTTTTGTTTTTATATTTCCCTTCCTTCTATGAATATAGAGAATCAGACTGAATACATTTACGTCAATTATTTAGATTTGGAAGATTTTAAGAAGACAAAGATACGACATATAATGTCGAAACATCAAGGGCAGCTTTTTTCATGTGCATGTAATAAATAAGTAAATAAAATAACATTAAATAAGTACATAAGTATTATTATTAATACACATCGCATTTTACTTACTATATAATATGCTTGCAATATTGCATGCTTGCAAATAATTAATTTAGATGACCCTACATTAAAACTGAAATGCAGTTCCAATTTCAACAATGTGTGTTTTCTTCAAATAAATCAATTAATAAATAACTGTTTTTCCAACATCATTTTCCACATACTTAAATGCATTTATAACTTGTTTATTGAGACACACACACAAATACACACACCCAAACTACAAATAAAAACATCAAATTCCCTGTAAAGAATACATTGTGCTTTAGGCTGTAGGTGTAGAACATCACAGTTCACAAACTCATACATGCTGAAAAGAATTTGTCATGGTACTATCAAAATGGTGACCCTTAGGCTGAGCCACTCTTCTTTACCTTTGTAGATCTGAGTCTTCCTTCTGCACTTTACATGAATAAAGGTTAAACATAGGAAAATCCTTTAGTGAATAAAGTCAGAACAAGTACCTGGCAATTGCCTGGAATCCCAGGAGGTTCTGATCAAATATCCACATGGCACTGACCAGATGAGAAAAAGACCTCTCACATCTGAAAACCTAACGGAGCAAGAGGCTAGGAAAATGTCAGCTCATGCCATGACCTGCAGCAAGTTTGCCCTATAAGGGTTTTATGAATGTCAAATGCAATAACATGTTAGTGCAGTGGGTAGCGCATGTTGTCTCCAGGGTCCGGGAGTTGGCGTGCTGTCCGCTGGGGTGTCCCGGTTCCACACTGAGTCTAAAGACCCGCTGTTGTGACGCATTGGTCCAGTGTGGACGCGCTGCCATAGACTAGTTCCCCATTCAAAGTGTAGCCCTGCCCTTTACTCTGACACCTTCTAGTCAGGCTCACAGTAACCCTCCACATGCTAATGTGGTCATTCAACATAGATGAGTAGAAACAACAGCAGTAGTAATAGCATTTATAACACATGGCACAAAATCTTTTTAAAGATTTTGAAAATGAAATAAGGTAGCCCCATAGGTGTATTAGCTAATTTGGGACGATTATTTGGTTTCATTTATTAATATTAATATTAATATTAAAGGTATTATTGTTCTATGGCATCATATTTACGTTCATGTTCATGTATGTTTTACAATTATATCTAATGTTTTCTACACATTCATAAAGATAAAAATATGAGGATTTCAATTTAAAATATATACATATATTGCTAGCCTTCAATATTGTACATTATAATACTTCTGTTTTTACAGTTATGTTTTATTAGAAGGGCCTTTTGATACTGTTAAAAACTACTGATGACCTCATAATTGCATGACTTTCTCTTAATTGTGCGCAGTAGGAATTACTTTAGTTTACAAATAACAGGCAATAAATAATAAACTGTACTTTAAATGTGATTAAAAATTAAATAGTAATTTAAACAATAATAGAATAATGTATACGTCATTGTATTAAAAGTGTACTAATGGAATGTTCAAGGTTTGAATGCTGATAAATACACTTGAATAAAATCAAGTCACACCCTGACCAAAATGGTATATCAAAAACCCAAAGGCAGATCTGTTTACTTTGCACTTTATACTTTGTCTGTTTATCAACAGATCGAAAAAAAAAAACATCTAGTTAAGACACAGTAATGGATTTATTAAGTGTTTTCTTAAAATATAACTCCTTTCATTTATTTAGCAGGCTAAATTAATTTCCAATAACATGAGTGTGAGGCTCAATAGCACATATGCTGTATCACTCTAAGCCCTGTCTTCATAAACATTTATTTCAAATGAATGGTTCCCTCCTTCTGCCATAAGCTGAGATCACCCCACAAATAACACATAGCGGCTGTAAAGCCTAATCTTGTCATCTGAATCCATACACAACTCCTCCGGTTGTCCTGTGCACAGACAGAGAAACATACAGGAGCAATCATATAACCCTCTTCCACCAAGCAGTGGCGGTAGCAATAACATTTCTGCAGATCATACAAAACAGCATGAAGTAAAGCTGGACCCAGCAGAATGCATACCTCCAGTGCCTCTCATAGTCTGATGGGCAGCCCTAAAAACAAATCATATATCACTGGTCCCAAAGACGACATTCATCCATGACTGTCCAGGACCTTTCCAGCTTTCCAGAAGAACAGACAAACTCAATGATAACAAATATTTCCTAAAATAATTGTACATTAGATGAAGTCGCTATAGACATTAACTAACTAATGAGAGTGTATACAATACAGTTAAGTGCATTAAAAGTCCATATTGTAACCACACTGTTTCAGCAGAGGTAGGAACAAAATTTACAATAATTACTTCCATACAGACGTGCTCCTGAAAAAAAAAGTGCCAGACCTAAGAGAGAGAGACCTAAGATTCCTTTGGCTGAATGTGGGACGAATTATGTGAATGTGTGTTCTTCTTTTTAAAAAGGCACATTTGCTGCACCCTGCTGTCATTTCAGACAGTCAACTATAGTACAACCAACACACATTTAGAGTAAGGTTTGGTGAAGCAGACCATAAAGACTGGCCACTTTCATGCTTTGACTTACATGGTGTTATTTACTTGTAGTGGTAAATCTTTTTTAATGAAAACAAACTAGTTTCTGTTTGACATTTTATGGATTCGCTAAATATATTGGGCTAGGGGAGAGGTCTTAGAAAAGAGGTGGGATCGTAAACAAGGGGACATAAATAGATGTTTTAATATTTTCAACATGTATTATCATAATGTAATCTTATTTCTTAAATGCTTTAAAATTAAAGTGTTGTGAAAATTACAACAGTGATACTGGACTTTGGATAGAAACAGATGCATGCACTCATGCACTCACACATGCAAGCAAGCACACACATGCACGCACGCGCACACACACACACACACACACACACACACACGCACACACACACACACACACACACACACACACACACACACACACACACACACACACACAAGAGTTTGCATTAGATAAAGCTTTGAACTAAAATAATAAATCTGAATAAGATGATGATTTATCTCTGTTCTTTTCAAATCAATTCTGCAGGCCTCATCCTCTTAACAATTTAAAGGACCCGCAAAAATCAGCTGCATAACACCTCAAGAACACTTATAAATCAAGAAAACAGTTTTAAAAGGAAGAGACAGAGTGCTTAAGGACAGAAATAAAACTGTTGATTATGATACTGCCTTTTATCCTTTAGTTTAAATCTTCACGGACTGAAAGCACTAGACTGCAGGCAATGAGCAAAAGAATTTAGTACCACATCTGACCAAAATTAATCTAAAGATAAAATGTGCTGACATCAGAAAAAGAGTTGGACAGGTGGTGTTCACATTTCTGAAGCATAATTTGTGAAATGATTTTGTTCTATACTACACATTTGATCTTTTGTGTTGATCCATGTATTATCCTTACTTTTTATATGATTAGAATGAATTTCTATATTTGGAGGATTTATTAAGAGAAACAGCAGTAAAACTGGTCTCTCAGTGGACTGCCTAACCCACAGTTCTAAAGCTATCTAAACAAATAACCCTTTGAAAAAACCCTTATCCCGGGCTGTAGGCAGACTTACACCACTGATACACAATTTACAATGTGTCAAGATATTAAATACTAATGCAGCACTATAATAATGCTTTTTCATTATTTTACCAGCAGCCGTGCATTTAATAAAATTGACATACAATTCTACAAAGGAAAAAAATGGAGAAATGTGCAATATCTAAAAAAATTGCTTTGATTTGAAATTTGAAACTACTAGAAAACAGAACAGTGGCATACCCTGGATTAATCATGAGTTTAACATGCTTAATAATTAATTGATGAGAGCCTTCCTCTGTGATGTGATAGACATAGATTGAAAGATAGTCTATCCTTTCCTCTATTCCAAATGAAAAACTGATGTTAAACTGCAATGGACCCAGCAGTGTTCCGTAGCAGAGAACACTCGCTAGGTCACTTAAATGGCTTTGAACACAGAACTTTCTCTGCCTTCCATCATATGCTATATTTGTGCGTTGTATCACTATACGGAGGCATTAAGAGGACAGCGGATTTTTTATGCCAGATCATAAATTACAACTCTTGGGTTGGTGACCAGTGAAGGAGAATTCTGTCTGGACTGAAACCAAACCTGCCGTGAAGGTGGGGGGGGGGGGGGGGGGGGCAGGGGCAGCTGTATGCCTCATAGCGGACTCAAGGAAAAAACTGACACACACAGAACTCTTGAGTCCAACAGACACCCACACGCGTACACACACACACACACACACACACACACACACACTCACAGAGAGTTGAGCAAACCTTACCTCTGGCTACGCGGCCAGGCTCTCTCAGTCACCCCCAGGTTTGCGCGCGCGTGTGTGCACCAAGTGAGAGAGAATATTCCGGCCTCGCAGTACCAACAGGCTCGGGGCTACGCACATCTCCTCCGGTGGAGATTTGCATTCGGGGCTCCCGCGAGGGTCGACCGACAAATTGCAGAAGCAGCTGGAGGAGATGAAGTCTCCTGCTGACGGAGGAAAGGGGCCTCAGAGGAGCGGCCTCCACCCCGCGCCTTTACCGGGGGGGAGACGGGGGAGAAGCGCAAGGACTTTCTCGCTTTATTGAAGATGCTCCCACAAACCCTGACCACTTTTGCTGCCGGACAATCCCTGGAAATCTGGCGGGCTCCGAGGTCAACACCCCCCCCAAGGCAGCTGCGGGCCAAGAGCCTCGGGCGATCACTTACAAATCGCTGCAGTTTCCTATCAAAGAAATCCAAGGGCCTACAGAGCTGCTTACGACAATGAATAATTTACATGCAAAGGTCATCATAAACTAACTTCTCTGAAATATCTGGGGCAGGGTCTATCTGAAGATATGCCTCAAAAGTACATCTCAATCTTTTATGCACCGAGGAGAACGCAAATGATGAGTCCGAGAGCAACGAGATGAAAGTGATTTTTGAATTAATAGCAATTTTACATTCAGATTTATTTAATGATTCACGCAGACCGCAACCATTTTTTTCCACTCAGATGGTATAATTACCTCAGCATACTACATTAATGATGAAACCTAAAGAAACATATCACTGTGGACATGACTTCTAGATCATGTTTGTTCCTTTAAAAAGTGGCTATGACACTTTAAATTGCATACTTATTTTAACTACACCAAGCTTAATTGTGTTGGTTCAATGGGTGAGCTTAGCCACAAATGACAATACTAACACTGTCTTATGTAGGAGCCACTGTTTATGTGTCAATACAGAATTAAGCAGGATGTCATGCAAAAATACCATGTGGACTTGTGGGTATTTTAGAATTAGAATGCCAATATACTATTATCTTTGCATGTAAATGCACCCTAACTACTTTCAGTAATGCTTCCCCATAACTGCTGTCAGCAGTTGTGTCCATTTTAACTTAAGCCTGCTTTCAAGCCCTGCATAGGACTGTGTGAGTATTTGAAAATGTGCAATACACTATAATGTTTTCCAAAAAATTGAAAGCAAATCCAGCTTTTAATGCGTTAAATGCTCAAATTTCGAGGAGAGATAAACACGTGGCATTGATATGAAGTTTATTGGGCTTTTCTGCCTTACCATCACAATGTGTTGTCTGTCTGCTTTGCCATTGGTTAGACACTGTAATCAGCACCAACAACCCTCAGTCAGAAAGCAGAAGGTGGCTGCTGTTGTGGAAATGCAGAGCCACAGGGCAAATCATTGGTTGGTGTCGTCTCTTACAAGTGTGTGCATGAGTGATACTATAACCATCAACAGATGCCCGTGAAAGAGCCGCCCCATACTCACCTGCTCAGAGATGGCCTCCCCTGGCACAAGCTGGTCTCTAATGAGGAGAAGAGGGGTCCATGTGGTGGTAGCCCTCCACTGGGGTGGGCCTCTACTGCAGCGATGCTTTTAGTTGTGCATAAAGGCTGCTGCCGCCGCCCTTCTTCTTAATCGCTGCGGACACGCCGCAGTCGCTGCCGCAGCTGGTTCAGGCAGCCAAGGGTTAACGCCTTTCCTCCCAGACACCTCATGGTGGCGGAGTGGAAGGGCTGACAGCAGCAGTAGGCGAGGAGTGTGACAGGAGGCAAAGATACCCTCGGGTTCTGCTCATAGCGCGCCTGAATGAGCCGTTTTAGAACACCGCTGGATACCTGACAACCAGCCTTCATATATTACAAAATGAAGATTGATATTCCGTTTCGCCGCCATCGAGATTGATATGAAAATCACTGTCATTGGCAGCGCTGTTGTTTGTGTTGTCATCGGGTGCCACCTCACCCTCCCTGTTCCAATTAGATAAAAGACGTCCACCGGCTGGCGAGAAAAGGGCAATACAGCTAATAACAGCGGGGTCAAAATCCACATGTTTTATTTATAGAAAAAGAAAGAACAGGAGATCAGCACATGTTTTAAGTCATTGGTTCTGGTGCTTACACAGAGAAGCATTTTGGTGGTGGAAGAACCTGCATTACAGGCCTACGGGGAGGACCTGTTTGGTACCAGCAATACTTCTGGTAAATGTTATAGGCATCACAGGGCATTTTCCATGAAGTTACAGAAATATGCAGATGATATAATAAATCATACAAATATACACCATCAATGCAACTCTTACCCTACCACTACAAAAGCTTTTTAATTGGCCACAGTCCTTGCAGTGTCAATTCTACCAATGGCACAATTATTTCTTATGGTGCAAAACTGTCTACATACAATTACTGCAGTGCTTTCCTCTCTTCTGAAACAAATTGTACAATAAAATCTGACCTTCCTAACCCCACACTCCCAGTTTAGATTCACACTTCAGGATTATTTACAATGACAAACTTGAACTGCGCAAGGGTCAAAATTCATACACAGAGCTAGGCTGCGATGATATTTACAGATATTCACCGGTATAAATTACAAAAGCGACATTACACCTCTGAAGATATGTTACTTAATGAATATTCAAAACACAAGGATGTTCAACATTTAATTTGAAGGACTTTAATATCTTTAATATCATTATCACGGACTTTAAAAGTAAATAAATGTTCAGTTTTATTGTTGCTTATCCTTGCTCATGACTTTCAGGCAAGGGTAATGCTAATCTAGATTGTTGTGATGAATATTTAGACACATAATCACACCACAAAAGAAAAAAACTCATCTGAAGAATATTTTTATTTGAGGATCTGCAATGTTTGCTCAGTTTAATTGCAGTGTTTGCCTCATGAAATATTTTTTTCATCAATCACATCTGCACTTTGGCCTGCAGTATTCTCCAGCAGCAAGACAGTTTGTGTGTGTGTGTGTCTGTGTGCTTGTGTGGGGGTGTGTGTATGTAGACAGTCAAAATTACCTGAGACCTCTAAGGAGAAGACTAATAATAACTCTTGTGTTCTTTATTGACCTCCCCAATGTGACTAGTAATCAGGCCCACATCCTGCAATCACGTTTCTTGGAGGGAATGATTTCCATGTGCCAGACACACTGAGACAATCCAAACGTGCTTAAGTACACTTAAAGTAATCATAAATCTACAGTCCCCCTCAGTTCACAGGCATCAACCTCCCCAGGATGAAATCTGTTTTACTGAGTCATCCGTCATCCTCAATTTTGCTTGGTAAATGTCTGGAATAATAAACTCAAATTCCTTTTCGGATACATGCGGAAGATTGTCAGAAATGGGGAGCATCGGTGACAGCACTCAGGTAATGACAGAGAATTCAGTGCCTTGCGGCCTACTTCATAGAATTTGCTTGCTCTGTTGATGCAATTAGGATTCAATTATCTGAGAATTTACGGCAGAAAACAAAGTTAACCTCCAATCGTACTGTGTAATAAAGTAAACACATTCAGGCAAAAGCATCTGAGATGGATAAGGCTATAGCCCATGAATCCAAATAAATAGTAAGTCCAAGCTTGTTCAATTAAAGAGACTATTTCACTTATTTGCACCAGAAGACATTTCAGCAACACCATATGGCACTTATCAACAGAAACGTAAAACTACTGACAATAATTGCTTCATGGCTGAACAAACTTCTCAGAAAACAATCCATTGTATTGTTTTGTTATATTTCATCTCTTATGGGGACAGAGACATGAAAAAATAAACAACAACAAACATGAAACAGGAAACAGCTGGGGTCCCTTAAGAGTTTAATATTTTTACAAAAGTGATATCAGTTTTCCCAGGATGCTTTCTTCAGCTATTGACAAAGCTACTGTCCCACAGCAAAGCCGCACGTTGATATTTGTTGTACGAACCACAAAGAACCACAAAGTCCCAAGTGATCTGAATCTACAAAGAGGTGCAGCATGTTTGTCAAGACAGAAAACTGTAGACCTGTTCATCTGAAATAGACTACAAACACTGCAACACTTCAGCCTTCAGTTTTGTCTGTTGTAGGCCGAACTTCGTTGCTGTGGAAATTAAATTTCAGCTCCCCTTTACGATATCACCCATATCCAATTATAATTTCCGAGACAAGGAAGAGGCAACTCTTTCATGGTTGAAGTGGAGAAAGTCGCAGAAAGCCAGTAGCGTTGAATTTTTTTTCCCTCCGCTAACAATATGAAAACAAGAGAGAAGAAGCTGTTTCTTGGCTCATGTCAACAGGAAGCTGTGGGGCGTTGAGAGGAGCAGTAATGCCTGGGAAAGAGACACACTCCAATCTGGTCACAGTGATAAAGCAGAGAAAACAAGTGCAGAGAGGATAACACAGCACTTGAAGTGAATATAAAGCTGGCCTCTTTTCCAGTGCCTTGACAGTTCCCTTTCTCTTCTCTTTATCAGCTTTTATTTCTCTTTTTTTCATCCGGGTCTGTGGTTATTTTGTCAGTAAAGGCTCCTAGGTACGGCAGAACGGTATAAAATATCATAAAGACTACATTATTATGGCGCTTCTCACAGGCTGAAAACCACTGGAGCGAGCAAATGAAATCGGAACCAAAAAGAAATCACTCTAAAGACTCATGCATGACAGCATGACCAAAAAAGAAAAAAAAAAGATAAAACCTACGAACATATCTATATTATTATTATCCTACCCTCCCCAAAAAAAGTCAGAGGGGAATAAATAAAGGGCATTTAACTAGTCTCATTTTCCCTGTTGCCTCTGGTCATGTTCAATTCAGGGTACTTGGCAAGAGATTGATGTTCTCCTATCTGATACATAGTGAATGTCTTGGCGGGAGGTGGATGGGGGGTAAGTCCACCACCTCAAACAGAACATCAGCATAATGGGCACGGTCAGACATCTGGAAGTTTATTGACTTGTGAAATCGCGCCTGGAACATCTCCCTGCCATTCTAACCTTGCTTTGTAAGTTGCTTACTCAACAGACCTCATTATTAGGTGCCGTAAATCCCACTTCGGAAAGGTCAGTGCCGCGGCCGCACTCCCCATCTCAATATCAAGTCCTCATTATCGCAGCATTATCGCGAGGCGATTCACAAATTGGCACAGGAAGGGGGGGGGGGTGCAGACAACAAGCTGAGTGAGGGGAGAGCGTTGCACTCGGCTTGTCCCGGCTCCTCGTCACGCCGTGTACCCGTAAATTGGAGCCGGCCAATAAGAGGCAGTCTTCTATGGCAGAGCCTAAAAGCTTTTACATATACAGACACACAAGGATGACTTAAGGCTTGTCAGAAAAATGTCAAATAAAGCTGACAGATATTTTCTCCCAAAGCCAGCCAAATGCCAGAAATCATGTAAATCAGATCCACTGACCATTTATTCTAGCTAGTTGTCCGTTTCCTGCTGGCTGTCTCCGGCACATGATTTGGACAATTGGCTGGGATTGGGGGGGGCTCCAAGATTGATGTTTATTTAAAACGCTCCACCTCACAAGTCTCCCACATATTTCAGGAGAAAAGGACCATCCAAATAGACACCTCCAACATTAGCTTCCTCATGCTGCACACGGTACAATTTAATACCCGATTTAGTAAGTAAAAGGTATATAAGAGTATCTCATTTATTTAACCTGTATCTTAACGATCACTTAACAAGTTTGAAATGGATCAAGTTCAGGAAGGTACTGATTTAGTACGTGGTAGCTAAACATTCTCCAGCAGCATTAGTCTACTGCTCGTTTAATCATTGGACTCTTTTTAGTGCACCATAAAGAGTGCTTATTCAGACCATATGGGATTGATGAGAGGCTCATTTCATTGGCCGAGAGGTACGGCCAGTTATCAGATTGTAAGAAACATATACAGCGATGATGAATACAAGGAAGAGACCAGTGTGGAAAATTAAACCCATTTCATTTCAGAAACGCATCTGTCAGCCCGAGCGTCCTTCCTATCAGCAACAGTATGCAATGTTTGTGCGAATGTTTTCTGAACTCTTTGACTGACCTGTATATGCATATTGACTGAACCCGGTTGTCATCAGTGCGTATATTTTCACAGGTGATCCATTTAAATTGTCTGTACTCCTCCTGTCTGAAATAAATTATACTGCACTGCACCTCCACCAAATATCCATCCTTGTGTCAGAATCCCGCTCTCAAAGACCAATCTGCTGAAGGGCTCAACTCGGAAATAACTGCCAGTTTAAATTATTTAAAAACAGCAAGCCAATAAATATCCAAGCAGAGGTTAATTTATAAGGGGGAAACCCTGCCACAATTACCCTGTCGGATTGGCTCCCTTGCCCCCAGGGCTCCAGTCTAAAATGTCACATGGAGAAACTACTTTTCAACAATCAGCGCCCCAACAAATAACTGGCATCTTAACTAGCTCTCTTAATATGATGCTGGTCTCACACCCATTGTCAGAGAATGTGACTTTCCCCCCATCATAGTATGCTAAATATTTTCTTACGTAGGAGGGAAATCTATGCAGAAAACAATCTGTCATTTTTCATTTCACACACATCATTGACAATTAGAGGGATGTGCTCATAGGGTGACGAAAACCAAACTAACTTTGCCTCTGCTTATTGATGGGCTCATTGAAAGTGAATTTTACGTCCATCCAGGAGTCAGTCAATAGATCACAACTGAGTTCATCTGAGAGGTTGGACAATAGCTAAGTTAGCTAAGCTAACTTGGATTTTGCACAATGGAAGTTCTCTCTTCTTCAGATTGATATGGTTTATATTTTGAGTTTTTACTGAATTTTATTCAGATTTTTTGCAGGGTGGTAATACAGAAGGAAAGCGTCTTTGGGGATGATTTTTTATTATTACTGTAAAATTTGATTGACACAATTTACCAGGACATATACTCAATTCTGTCAGTCCAGTTATCTTTTGGAGACTTTGAGAGCTGGTTGGTATTCGTGCATCTGCACATACCAGGACATATACTCAATTCTGTCAGTCCAGTTATCTTTTGGAGACTTTGAGAGCTGGTTGGTACATGGTTCCATTGCACAACAGTGGTTCCCCAAATACTCTCTCCCTTGTACATGTAATGCCAATAATGTAATACCGCATAGCAAAAAAAAAAAAAATCTGAACACACATGAATTACTGACACACTGACTAACCCTGTGTCAACATCTCTCTCACCCGCCTGCATGTAGAGCTAATCCTCTTTGCCGTTATCAGAACACAGTCCAGAGCCGCAATCACAGAGATCCTGCGTGACTCTAATTATGACACAATCTTAATCGAGTAAAATCAGCCAAGATTCAAATCACTGCCCGGGGCCTCGGCTCCTACCGCCCAAGTAGACTCATTGAGTTTTCTGCATTAATCACAGCTCTTGCTCAAGCATTTCTAATTATAAACTTAAAATCACTACAGAGATGACTACGCTTTACCTTTTTTTAATTGTCAAAATCCATTAAGTTACTCCTCCCCTGAAGCCAGTGTGTTATGTCATTTAAAGGCATACAAAGTTATAGAGCAAGATATGTGCATTACTTGCTGTTATGATGTGCAGTTAGTGTTACATGAAATGTTTTTTTTCATTAAACATTTTATTTAATGGGTGAAAAGTTACACTATAGGAGGGCAGAATGGTTGATCATTTATTACACCACTTGACAGTGTGAAAATGGAATGAAACAGGACTGCTATTCTGAGAGCGTTCTCCCTTGTTGAATTAAAACACATATGCTAATTTGGATTTGAATAAGTATGTTTCTTCCCAGTATTGACGATTTATAGAGGAAAAAAACAGAATTTAATGCTAAACGGAAACATTCATTTGCACTTCAGAAGACTAATTTAACATGCACTGTAGGCATTTGCTTATGTTTCAACAGCTCCACGCCCACCCAAGCTAAACACTAACAAATGCGGGACTGCGGGAGTCCAGAACTGAGAATTTGAATCTATAAACACTCTGAAGTGATGTGGAATGCACTTAAAACAAACACGATTAATTTTTTAGTATTTATAATCTCTCCCTTCTGACAGTCTTTACGCTGATGCTAGGATTAAATACTTCACATCATCTTGTTTACAAATCGATTGTGACCACTGGCTAAACCCACTTAAATGATATCTGTATCTATCAGTGAAACCCACAGAGAAATCTCTACCAGTGCATGAATTTTTTTCTTTTTTTTGCCACTGGCTGTGTGCTTTGCCCTGACTGGTATGCTCTGAATGGGTTTCTTGCCCTCGCGTGTTGACCTGTCAAGTCTTTGTGTTTTCATTTTGCTTGAAGGTTTGTTTGTTTGCTTTGTTGTTACATGCACTTTCAGGTTTTTTCATATGTGAAATACAGCTCTGATTTTGCAAGACGTATAACTCTTGTATTGACATTGTTATGCTGCAAAGATGCACCTCAGCTCAAGAACTGTAAAAGTCCAGGCTGAAAGCCGTGTGGGTTCCCTGTTGAAGCCTGTTCATTAAATTTCTAGAAATAATTAATAGATATTTTCAATTTACACAGCATACCCAATACCTGTGGTTTTCCACACATTCCAGACAAAAGACTCGGAAAAGTGTGCTTCAAAATGTGCATGTAAAATAAAAAAACATTTTTAAGAACAGAAATTCAAAGAAAATAATGTATGAGACATTCCTGGGAATAACACAGGGCTCTCCCTTATTTGACTTCCATAAAGCGTAGATCAGCAGGCAATTTTCCGTTTCTTTGGCGGTGTTGAAAGGACGGAACATGGCGCCCTGAAAGGCCTTTGTAGTGCACTCTGTATACATGAGAGCCTCCTGTAAGGCCGAGCTCCCACAATGCTGTTCCTCTGACGGCTCGAGCGGCGTAACGAGGCTGACACCGTATAACGATGCGAGGATGAGTGAGATGAAAAAGGAGGAAATACCCAGGTGTCCATGAATAATGAAGGGAAAAGGGGCAAGATCTGCCATGCAAAGTAACATATGTTCCGATTTGTTGATGTGGCGCATGGCACATAAAAAATAACAATCGCCGAGACAAAATGTTGCATGTAAGCGAGCACGGATATGACGATCACAAAGTTTAGTTAAAGCACTCAGGAGCACCGACTCACCCCTCCCCAGAATTCTCTGGGAAGACCGAATCTTGAATGTAGTGACTGATACAAAAGGTTTTGTTCTGACCCTAACATCAAGAACTTTGCATTTCTGTTTTACTCAGTGTATTACTATGGACTCCATCATCATTTACCAAAATAAGGTTACCACACCACGCAAAATATTTTTTTTCCATTATTTAATCCCTGAATAACGAACATGGAGACCTATGGACGAATTTTCCCCCCAGCAAAATCACAGACTCATGTTCTGTGTCCACTCTGCAATTTGCTGTGACTGTCCCCAGCATGTCCGGAGGGCGCTGCCGGCGGAGGAATCATGTGAGCGCTCAGTGCACCTGTGAGGCAGCGAGCACTTCCACCCGTTCGCCCCACATCCTTTTCCTGCATAGCGCGTTATTCCGGTCTGTATTTGCTAGCGCGCAAACCCGGCGCTGCTAGGTGTTTATGGCTTTGTGGACTTGTTTCCTCCCAAAACAGCCGGTGATAAATAAATAACGGTCTCTGTGCATTCTGCTTTCCCTTTTCCTGCCTGCACCCCCCCCCCCCCCCCCCTGTGAGAGAAGCAGGCCTCCCGGAATGGATCATAGGGTCTGGGGACAAACAGCCTGTTAGGGATAAACTAGCTCTTGATCCTGGACATCAGTGGGAATATGGAGGGAATGAGGAAGGGGGGGGGGGGGGTTGTCTCAGCCTTGGAGCTGAGGGGAAGTGACAGGGCCAAGGAAAGGGAATATATTAAAACTGCCATTTCTCCTGAGGTCCCCCCCCTCCCCATCTCCTTAGCAAGGAGGAATTTATTAACCCTTACCCCTCTAATTAAAGTGCTTCAACAAAGGACTAAAAGGCATTTATTTTTCCAGAATGGAAAAGGGTTCTTAAAATATCTACAGGGAGAAGCGCGTGTGGGGCGTGAGGAGGTATCTTGATTCGTCATTGGGGGCAAATTTCAGGGATGTTGTAACATCATTGTAAAATGTTTCGAGACATCTTATATTTATTGTGTTAACTCCTTAAACATTGGAGATACATGTCTGTCTTATCTGTTCCTCTACAAGTAGAACTGCTGCAAAATGATCTGCTTGGCATACAAGGGATAGAATTTCAAGTGCATTGACTGGTAATCATTGTAATCCATGTAATTTCAAAAAGGGTGGCACAATAATCTTAAATCTGTAATTGAGAGAGTTGAAAGGCCCGTGACTCGCTAATGGTGTGTAATGCCTTTTGTCTTAAAATTGGAAGAATGGATATCATCAGCGAAACAATGCATCAGTAAAACAATTAGCTCAGAATAAACTGGGCAGGAATCCAAAACTCCCAATAAGGTAGTCTGCCAAGGGGCTTGTAATGCTCATTAAGAACATCACAGCAGAATCCTGCCTTTCATTTGCGGAGGAGAGACATTTATCTGCCAAGAATGAAGCTTTTTTTTGTTCCTCCAGTTGTGCTTTTAGGGGCACGCGGCAGGTCAAGACTGGGAACTGTGGGGACTCTGTGCACTGTGGCCTCCTCGCTAAATCAGATTAATTATGTTATCAAAACAACCCAGTGGCAGTAATGCTTAATTGTGGTAATTGTGGTTAAAAAGGCATTATCTTCAATTGAACTCACTCGTTGCCTCGTTGGGGTTGCAAATGAGTTGTTAAATGCTGATGTGGAAAGACTTGCCCACTTATCAAGTCAGAAATCATCATACATCAGTGCACAAACTGCGGTTCCTTGCAAATGTATCAGTATGGAAAAACGGCAGCCTACTGGGGTGACTTTGAAGCGAATGCGGTGCTCACTTTTATTACATTTATGCTTATTATTCACATGCATTTAATTTCTGATTTCTGATACTGTGAACAATACAGCAGTTTATTCAGCCACACACGTTGCAACAATGCATCCCCTGCTGTGCAATGCATTTAAGTGGACAGGGTTTAAAACAAAATGAAAACACAATGTAGTGTGAAGTATAGGTTCCTTCCTAAATAGCCATGGCATTTTAAGGAAAAGCGCAATTCAATCAAACTTGTCCCAGCTTAATGTAGTGCCATACCCACAAGTTATCAGATCCAACAGACACGTCCCATTGGGCATACAGTACCTGCACCTTTGCCACCCCTTAACCACCAGTCCACCTGGGCTCACTACACCGATCTGTACTTTGAGTGGTGATCAGTGACTCTCCACACTGATCAGTATCATGCACTGACTTTATTTTTTTTATTTTCAGATAAGAATCAGTAAACAGGATGTTCATAAAGCCACTCAATAAAGTGGTGTTACACAATGGACAAAGCACTAGCAGTAATATTCCTTTATTTCAGCAGGAAGTCATCAGTCTTAGAAAAGTGGAGGAGTTAGATGTGTCCTGCTTTGACACGGCTACATCTCATTTATACAATAACTCAGCACATGGAGCTTGAAACAGGAAATCGATGTGACGAGGATACTTGTGATTAATGAAGATTTCTCCTCTGGGTAATTTCAGCACTGTACCTCAAATGACACTAAATTATCCTTCAGTTGTGAGGGTTGATATAACTGAAAACAGTCACGAAAAGTAAAAGAGATCCTGGTGGGAACAAACCAAATAGATTACACTGTGAGGCCTCTTTCAAAATGGATTCCAACAGGTACACAAAATGCACTCTAAAGTGGAACCCATGATTATGCTAATTACTGCTCGATGGAGGTGCCATTTTCATTCCTTTAGACCATCCATATTTCTGGAACTCTCCTCAAAGAGCCTGCCAAGAGCTTCTGTATTTATTGTACATGATAATCTGCAATAAACAATGAACTGTGGCTGGTTCATCCTCGGTCGTGTCTTCCCTCAAGCTTTCACAATGTCTTTGAATAGAAGGATGTAGAATAATCTTTTGTAGAGGGTAACGTGTGTACAACGCAAAACCCATGTTCACACTCCAGCTGAGGGTGGGGGGGGGGGGCAGTGATTTTTGTAGCAACTAGCCTTCTGTGGGGCAAGTGTTTATTTTCTGCCTTGGTTGATAAAATGCATTTGGCTACAACGTATGGCACCATTAGTCCTGAACAAATATTACATTTCTTCCTTTGAACGACTGTCCCGGGTATGAATAAATTAACAAAAGCGCCGCAGTAATCTGGTCATCCCGGGCGAATATCCTGCGAAGTCTGCAGAGGGTGTCAAAAGCTGCTGATATCTCACAGAGCACACTCTCCAGGTTTATGTATCCTGGCCTGTTCTACCTTTCCATCAGGAGCCGCGCCGGGGAGAGACGGGGGAAGCGGCTCTCCAATTAATCAAAGTCAGATCTGCCTGAATGCCTGGAGTCGCTGCTGATCCCTTTCCTGGACTCTCTCATGTTCCGTCTGTCTCCGTCTCCGTCGCCGTGGAGCCCCGGCGCTCTGAGCCGGGGAGCGCCTGAAGGGCTCGCGCGGCGAGTCAACGCGAAATTATCTCAGCGGGAGGAAGTTGCGTTTCAGCTTAAATGATTCAAGGCAGCAATTTTTCACACTCTCCGGCTCTGACAAACGCGCAGATTGGCTCTCATGTTCGACTTCAAAACAGTCAAAGAAAAGCTATTTTTGTTTAAGGAGGTAAAAAAAAAAAACATAGGAGAGAGGAAAGTGGGAGCCACTCACTATCTGATCCGTCCTTTGGCTTGACGGTTGTCAGCGCGCTTCTCTCCTCAGTCTCTTTACTCGCGCCCATCTCAGGTTAATACCGATTACACAGGTTTCCTATACTGTACGTCAGCAAACATATATCACATCGTCTCTAGGGCGGTGGTTAAATGCAACTCTGAGGTACAGCTTTTTCCTCTGAGAGCAGCACCAATGCTGTGCAACCGCAGTTCAAACAGTTTCTTCTTTTTTAGTTTCACAACATTAGCAAAGACATCATTAGCACCAAAAAAAATCTACTCTTACTGTAGTCCCTGATTAAAGAGCAGAAGATAAAGAGGAATTTTAATGAAATATTCAGTTCTAATTTAAAGTGTGTCACACAATCTATCGAGCTTTTTTGTGTCAAGCTGGATATAAATTTGGATAACATTCTGCATCACAGCTTATATGTTTTTTTTTTTCTTCTACGAGGACAAAGACAGCTTGGCAACCAGATTTCGATGGATTGGCTCTGAATTCTATAAACTCGGGATCTGACAAACATCTGTTCCTTTTAATCTTACATAGGTTAAACCTGCCAATGTCATGCTGCAAGTTCAAAGCCAACATGGCAATCATAATGCAACCCACCTGGCTTGCCGTTGTGTAATTGCATTTGTACCCATCAAACTCAATAGCATGATTACATGTATGCTTAAGATCTCAGGTATGTTGCACGATGAGAGGGACTTAGCCTGTTTACCTGCTGGAACAGACAATAATTATGTGCATACGCCGTGGAGAGCGTACAACGGCTACAGATCCTGTCACAGCAATGCACCGAGAGAAAGAGATTACCACGGCGGTGAAGACGTGTACGCCAATTGATCTATATGTTTGTGTCAGGTGACATGATTTCATAGTGGTGCTTCAATCTGCTCCTCTTTTCATCCACTTCCCAGGCCTGACAGCACAATGGAAGAAATGAGCATGGCGATTACTCAAAGCTGACAAATTTGCGCAAATTGCGGCGGTGGTCTAAACACAACCAGATCCTTTCCGCTGATGAAAGCATCTTGTTTCTTGGCAGAGGCCTGCCTTCTGAGAAACCAAGCGAGTGTGGTGTTAATCCTCCCCATAAGGCCTAACGGCGCATGGTTCTTATGTCTGCTGTTCCCCGCCTCTCCACCTGGGACTCCAGTGACGTCCGAGGGGGACCTGCTGGAACTCCAGCTTTATCCGTTTCCAAGCGGCAACATCCTTCGCACATCTCAAGCCAAAGACGGCCCCCGACTAGTTGCTCTGAGAGCAACACCATAATATCTACTGCTGTTTCTGGCTTCTTTCATCTGCGACCTTGTTCGGCACGCTCCACTCCTTGGTCCCGTGGATGGTAACAGATTGAGAGGGACAGCACCTAAGGCGTTCTCAGCATTCGCCGTGTACCTGCGAGCAGCCTTCAACTGTGTCCGTCAACACAAGCATCTCCTTCAGAGCTTCATTTAGCACCAATACTGTGAGTGCCCTGGTAGCATTTAAATGGATTTTATCCAGACAGCGCAACCTACAGGCTGCTTTGTTTCGTGATTTATCATATTTAACCCAGTTTTTTTACAAGCAGAACTGGAAAGTTACTCTCCTTTTTCCAGAGTTAAGGAAGCCACATTACAGAACAATGGAGACCGCATCCTCCTCTGACCTTCTCCTGGTAAGGCAGCCATGTAAAACAGCAGCTGACCTTTAAAGTACGATATGCTAATAAATAGCAGTAGCAAGGAGACACTCTCCATACAAAGGAATCTTGGGAAAAAGAGCGGAGTTTTAATCAGGTTGCGCTTTTCAGGAAGAGTCCATGGCCACATAATTGATCCCAGAAGGGAAGGTCTCACCTACAACTCAGATGTGCTATAGTGGTACCATTGAGAAGCACAATGCCCTGTACCAGTGGTCACAGGAGCCATTTAAATATGAAGCAAAATACCACAAGGGACTGAATATGAATTCAGTGGCCTGCGTGAGCCTGATGTAGATATATTGATGTGAACTTTGTCTTTACACAACTGAACTCCGTTTTTCATACAGGTTGTGTCAGAATAAACTTCGTTAGCCGTTGTTAGCCAAAAGTATTCCCAGTCTGTTATTTCCAAAGTCTACTTTGATCAGTGGTTAATGTTAGAAGCCTAAACAAAAGAGAGAAAGCTAACAAGGAGCCTCCCTTACATATTCAATGCTGTTCAATCTACACAACGAAAATGAACAAATTTCAAAATGAACAGCAGCCCTAAGCTAAAGTCCATGTTCCTTTTAGTCAAAACATAACAGTCACACGGCGAAAAAGGCATACCTGGGTTTCCTCTGTTCCAGTTATACTGCATGCTAAGCGGTCAGACTCAATGATAAAGATAGGAGGGGAAACTCTGCATCAGCGTTATTACTGGCAGGGCCAACGGTCTCATGAAAGCGAGGCAAACAAAGGCCTCTTGTGCCGAAGCTCACTGCACTTCGGCTCCATTCATTTGCTCGGAGTTCCTGCACCTCCCAATGTGCTCCCCATGGGTTCGGCTGCGTCCGCCCACAGAACGGCACGCTCAGGAGGGGACACGAGCTGATTCCTGACTACAGCAGTTTGTTGGTACAGAGCCTGATCATTTCCCATGCAAGGTCCTCAGGAACAAAAAAAAAAAGATTATTCCTAAAACAATTAGTCCACTCTTTCCCCTTTGAGTTCTGCGATTGATTCGGCCATAAACAAGAGATTTATGAGCATCGATCCAATTGCCTTTTTCTGTGGTTACGCCTGAGTCCAAAAGACTTCTCTTTGTACCAACAGCATCAATACTGTACAAACTGTCTCAACTAGAAAAACGGCAATTCAAAGACACACGCTGCAGTTCATTCAGATCACAAGGCACGGGCACTTGTCATTAACATCTTTCTAGGGCAGCATCATAATATATATCCAATAACAGGAACAGCTTTAGAGTCACCAATATGAAATTTGTGTAATATAAACTGTAATCACTAAGATTTGACTGAAAATGAATCATCGAAACTGAATCTGCCACTGTATTGTGGTTTAGGTTATAGAGATTATGTTACTCAGCTGAATAAACACATCATATTCAGTACAAGCATGTGTTAATATGAACAGTTACACTACTTAAACAGTGAGGCTTGGGTAAAGACTTATCCCTTTAAAATCTTAAACAGTCAGTTTTCTAAGGATTTTTGACATGAAAATATCAGTACTCAGTGCTGGTGTTTATTTTATGACCAAATCAAATATTTGGTATTCTGTATGTATATATTTGGTTATGCCATTATATTGGGATAAAACTAAGGCGCTGACCAATGATTGACAATGACAGATTCTTGCATTCCACTAACCCAGGAGTAAATCCATCAGTCCCCGCTTTCGAGTTATCATATGTCCAGAACCAAGACATTTCTGCCTCTTTACTTTATGTTTGAAGGTGTCAGCCACATCTTTTCATGAAAAATAACAAATAACATTGCATTGCTTTTATATACGCCACACATGGATCTTTGAAATGCTTTATACTGGAGGGTGTATGTTGACCGACCTTAGCCACCAACAATGCGTTGTGATCACCTGGATCATGTTACTCAGAGCGCTCACCACCTGATCCACATGTGATCATCTGATCACACCTGACAGCTCGGCAAACACCTGACACACACCTGCAGGAAGACAGAACACTCCTCTCAGCCGATGGGGAGAAAACACCCCTCCGCGAATGCAGAGACTCACTTTACGGGCTTAGAAGAGCAAATTACACCAAATAATATGCTTCGCAGCATGGACTGAGCACTGGCAAATTCAATGGAATTAATTTAACTTCCGGTCCAATGCACTCTATAATTGTTATTTCATCTGCGGCAAAATTCAGCCACATAATAGAGAGTATGTACACATTTCATAGGAAGGCATGTCATTGGAACAGCAGAAACATAATCAGCTTTGAAGATCAAAAACAAACAAATGTCTCCCTCTTTAAAAAAAAAAAGCACTTTAAAAATCAAGCTTGTTAATTAAATAGATATAGCTTGGAGCATGTTATAGTGAAACAGGATATGTTTTGTAACGTGTAGCCAGTTAGAGTCATTTTATCACCAGCACGTACATGTAACCGTGATCAAACGGGTCTTGACTACGGCAGTGACACCGCAATTACACTCCTCATGCCATTAGCAAATCAGTTGATATTTCTCTAATTACGCACTCTCTTTGAATTCTGATACTTTACTTGTCGGATTCAAAATCTTTAGGACATTTATGGTTTTTTATAGACGCTTTTCCTCTAAAACATTCCGCAGAATCTTATTTCTGTACTTAATTGTTCAATATGAAATCAATGCATTGGAGGTGATTCAAATCATTTACTCAAATGAGTATGCGCGATTGACTTCTTTCTCATTCTGATTTAATGTCATCGGTGACACCTGATTGGCTCAACGTTTCCATTATTCCAACCCGAGGTCACCGGAACCATCAAACTCAGTAATTGGGTAGTTAGTAGCAATTTTCTCCCTTAATTTCCCTCCGCAGAATCCGGGCCTGGCATGGCAAATAGCACATTACACCACTACAATTGTGGTGAAATGTAATAACATCATTTTCACTGTTTGAAAACTTCCCAGAACAAACGAGGATCGTTTTCGCACGTTATTCCGTCTCTGCCCACCCTCAGAGGCTTCTGTTATCCAGAAGTGCACGTACAGGACCCTGACAAAGTGAAAATGTCTGAATGACAACAGCACCGAGATAATCACCCTCTATCAAGTGTTCATTTACACATGCCATCCCAACGACATGATAATCTTCACATGAGTACATATATAGAGGCCTCTGAGTTGTAATATCACAAAAAGCACATTTGGGTCAGACTCTAAACAGCACAAGCAGCACAATGTAAGTACATTAAGATGACAAATATAAGGCAAGACCATGTTGGAAATAATGCTTGCTAGGTTCGCATGCAATATAACCCTCTTACAATCCCATCTACCACACAGAACACGTATGTGATATTAACTGGGGTATAATTTAAACAGTGTTCCAATATTATCCAATGGCACTGCTGCATGAGACACCAAAGAATGTTATTTTGACTGTGCTTATTCATTAATTTTACATTTAATTAAAAATATGAATTAAAATGCATTTTGGCTGTTTTGTTATCACATCACTATAGAATTTCATGGCTATTTTCTTGTGTAGTGTTTTCAATAATCACATGCTGTACTTGACCACAAAGCCAAAAAACACTTCATGTTTCTGTTGATATCGTGGCACTTTTGCCCATATCTTGTCTCAAAAACTGAATTCAAGACTGCTGAATCATATCCAGCCATGCACCAAGAATAAACAGAAGGTAGTAACCTGTGCAAGTAGTAATATAGGTAAATGTATGTTGCTAGTTGTAGGTAATGTAGTCAGCTCACTCTACCGTAGATGTTTTGACAAGCCTCAGAATCAAAAGTGAACATTATTATCTTAAGTTTGACCCTATTCTTCATAGGCATGCATTGCTGATTCAGTTGAGTGGAGACACAGACATTTTAGAAACATTTATGACAAGCTTGCTAACTAGTGTTAGTTTAGCTGATGATGTGTCTTCACAACACCATGCCACCAACTTTGACTGACTGTTCACAATGTTTCAACAGCTGAGTATGGCATTATTGCATATTGTAAAACCATACCCTCAAAGGGCAAAAAAAGGTATAATTAGCTTCTCTGAAGATGACAATAAATAGTTTTCCTTTCGATATTAAAAGACTCAACTTAACATTGACACCAACAGAGCATGGCAGGTGGTTTTGAGAGAGAGACAAAGAAAATGACAATAGGAAGGCTGTGATATTAAGTAATGTCATATTATAATCTATTTCATTTTCATTGTTATTGTTATTTTCAAAAAAAGGCATCATACAATGTGTGACCCATGCATGTTTTTCATGCTGAGAAAGAATCCATGTATTTATGTGTGTGTGTGTGTGTGTGTGTGTGTAAAGCTTAGCACTTCATCTGGAAGGTTTATAAGGTAACAGAATATTGGATTTGCACACTGTTACATGCAATGCATGCCCGCACGCACGCACGCACGCTTTAAAGCTTCTTATGCCGGGGTTCATCATGTGGAAAATGAATGCTTTATTCAAAACCTAATGATCTTCCTTAGAAAGTCAAAGGAATGTTTTTGAAAATGTTATTTAAAATAATACATTAAGCACCATCGGCTTGAGACACGATTTTCTTCTAACATAAATTTGATTTTATAACATCTTGAAGAAAAGATTTTTTTTTTTTTTTACAATTTTGTAATTACTCCAATGCTCTACATCAAAAGAGAAGTAATAATAGTTGTAATTTAATCTATTCATACAAGTCATTTCATAAACTCTGCCTCTCTGCTTAATGTGTGTTTCATTCATTATTTATAATACATTGATGATGTGGTAATGACAATGCCATTGTTTTTATACTTTAGCAATGATTCAGGGCCTTCATTATCGGAACACCAGGCTGTGGATTATCAAGGGCAAACAAAAGATAATTAACAGCAGGAATGAGAATGGCAGAATGGGCTGTACTCTGTCTGGGGCTTCAGATGCAGGGTTCACTTAATGCAGCCCTTTTTAGCTTATTGCAGGGAGTCAAACAGCATAATTAGTGAGATCTCCCATAAGGTGTAGAATGCAATTCATTTCCCCCCCCCTCTCTCTTTTCTTTTTGAGTGTCTATTAATATTGTGCGTTCGGAGGAGGGATCTAATGTCCTCTGCTGCCATTTCATATTGTTTCAGCATGGTTGCAAATGGAAAAACAAGCAAGGGCTGACAAAAGATGTCATTTTAAGTAGCACGCAAATTAATTTGCTGAGATCCAATATAGTATGTTTTCTTATGTGTGTGAATCCATATGATAAATTAACAATAATGCTCTTCATTTGAACGTTATTACATTTTATGGGGAGCTACAGTGTAGGGAAAATTGATTCATAAATACCAATTATTGAATTGTTTGTACACAGCGGCCTCACAGTGTTGCAATAAAAGGATAATTGACTAAATAAATATATATATATTATATAAATAAATATATATTTTAAGTCCTTCTATGACATTTCTGTACCCACTAAATTTGTGAGTCCTGTTAACAACAATATGCATCTCTGTGACGGGTGACATATTTTTCTCCGTCTGCTCCAGTGCCTTGCACACTCATACAGTGTTAATGACATTGTGGCAATCTGACAAAAACTTCACTCCGCCTGCCTTCCATTGGCTGCCTGGGACAGTTAACTCTGAGAGCTCAAAGTTAACTCAAAGTTAGCTCGGAGAGGTCCCGTATAAGTTGCTGCGGTGATGGCAATGATTGGCGTGCGTGTGTGAGAGCGTACGTGTGCGAGCGCCATGATGGACTATCTAAAATACATTACTGTATTTTTAAAAATACACACGTCTGCACGCCGTGAGAATCCGAGGGAAAGCAAACAGAACTGGAACCCTGGGTAGGAGCATGGAGCCGCCATCGCAACTACCCGAGGACCTGTAGCAAGCTCGAATATCTCACCAGAGAGGAAAACCTTCACTCTGACAACTCTGAGAAAAAGCTGGATTTTATTAAGGAGTAGGGACAGCATGCATTTTTAAAACCTACTCAATAAAATATCATAGTTACATATTCCTCAGTATTATAATGACATCAATATTTAAATTCAAATGCATTCCGAGCATGGGCTTCTTCTTCAGTAAGGCATCAAAACTCATCTTCTCCTTAAGCTTTTTTGTCATGTTTATGTATATGTATATGCATGAAGTATTTCACTCTTTTAAAGCCTTTTAACACATCTCTGCTCTTTTCAGCTAAAAAACAAGACTCCTGAAGCATGCATAAAGTAATGTGGTGCAACACTTTGTTATTTTCAGACACTCCACAAAATAATTTTGCTTTATGGCAAGATACAATTGTAACCAAATTCCATAACATCCAGAGCAACAGTGTTTTAGGCGGCAGGCATTTGAATATGATTTGGAAGTAATTTGGAAGTTAGATGACATACCAATAAACACTGCTGGCTGTATTGCACTGACATCAATTGGATCATACTGACAATCAACCAATCAGTCAATCAGCACTCAATTATTCAATCACACTGACACAAAAGAGAGCTGATCAAAGCATGAAACATTACGATAAACAACTATATTCAAACTATATTTGTAAACAAACAGATGCCCTGATGTGACATTTTACTGTGTCAGAAGAAAACAGTTTGAAATTAAATGTTGTGCTTGCTGGCCAAAAATGAAAAAAGTAGTGTATGCATTGTATTATATAATTGTTCCAAGGCAAGCTTCTTAGGAGTCAATGACGGGCCCAAGTGATTTCGTTCTGAGCACCAAATCTTCTGATCTGTACTTCATGACAGCTGTTATCACTCCATTTTTAAATAGGAGACACTGTAGAGAAATTGCTGAGTATTCAGACACAGCAAACACAAGTGCGATCTGCTAAGCTCAAGAAATGTTTCATTAAAGGACACACAAAAAAAAAAAAAAAAATCAAAAGACTTTATCCATTTTCTCTCTGTGATGGGGCTGAGCCATGAAGTGGTGTATGAGGGGTGGGGGAGGGAGAAAGACGTGCTCCTCATTATAACAATTAAAAGAAGTTCCTCACTGCTATGCCCTTGTATGCCTTCAAAGAGATACGCAAGGACCCTAGACCAGCACAAACTGTGGAGTAAGCAGTCAGGAATAGAACTGCAAAACTGCAAGGGCTAGAGAAACACAACCTACTTAGGACTCAATCAGTAGCAAAGGCAATAGGTGAGAACGCGGTACAGCACACAGCAGATTTATTTCAAATAATATGCCAACTGCTGTGCTCAGTATATTGTGAAAACTCAGATATAATGTATAAATAAATCAATGCTCCATACACTAGCCTTTCAATGTAGGGTGTAATTAAGAGAGACACTCATTAATCTGAATAAAATAACTGCATGAAACTGATTTTCAGTTTGATGAATTCAAAATTATTAAAGGAAAATCTTCATGAAGTACAGTTGCAGAGCAGCATATTTCATCTTCATGGAAAACTAACATATTTAGAATATGAAATAAAACACTACAAATGTGTTGCAACATGGTTGAAAATATAGATCAGATAAAACATTTGATGTCTGTGACATATATAATATATGCTAGAATATATTCATATATCCCATGTACAAAATGCAATAACTACTATATTTGAAATATATTTTGGATAAATAAATAAAATGGATAATATTTAAAACATCCTTGATATATCTCATATTACATATAATAAATTATGTGTGTGTGTGTTTATGTTTGTACCAGATGCTGTCTCAACCTAGCTAATCGTTGTAGCTCTGGCACAGTTTGTCTGAAGTCACCATTTATGTTAGATATTTTATATGGTCCTGAAAGAAAGAAAAAAACAAATAGGAAAAAAAAACTTGCATTGTGTGAGGTCCATACAATATTTACATGTTTATGACCGACCCAAACATCATTGTCAGATTTTTGGGTTCTGACAGGACCTTTCAGCCAACTGTGTTTGCTGGGTTGATGCCATCTGCCTGAAAGAAAGGCAGTGATTGGCCAGTTGGCAGTAGACACCAGATCAGTAACTCCTCAGGGTAGTCTACTGCCCCATATAAAACAGAGAGAGTAACAAACACATTGAGAGCAGGTGTAAAATAGATTTTAAAAATAATAAATGCTGATAATCTAATAAACTCTGATGGGAAATGCACCCTGTAACAAATATATGCTCCTACAACAGTAATGAAGAAATGTGCTGTGTTTGTTTTGAAAAAATTGGATTTTCCATTATGATTTGGATTTGTTAATTATTAAAAGCTGATTAAAAGACAATAAAAGCCACAATGTGAGAAGACCATTTTGGGAAAAACATTTTTATGTGTCCTATAATATTGGTTAGCACACACACACGCGTTTTGCACTACACATCTATCCAAATACGAACTGTTCCTGAACAGTGACAAAAAAATGACTATCACCACCTTTCAGAGGTATTTTCTGTATTCATATTCTTTTAACCCTTCCCCTCAGTATCCTTCTTGCTGTTCCCACCATGTGGCCATGACCTTCTACTTGTTGCATTAAGATTTAAATGAAATCACTGCCTGCTGCCACTCGAATCACGCCAGTCATGTGAGGTGAGTGTTGGATGCGATGAGTGAGATTAATGAAATCTCTCCTGGCGATAGACATTTTCATACCTATCAATCGTTCAAAGGTCAGGTCCAAAATTACAATATCTGTAAGTGCAGAAATGTATTTGTATATAATATTGCGCACCATACGTAACCTCGGCTTACCATACCTAACCTCACCTGCATAAGCCAAACATGAAGATCGCAAACTAAAGAATATACAAAAGTACTGAATGATCAGCAAGATGGCTGTATGATAGCATGAAAAAAGAAAAACAAAAAATACTACCAAGAAATGGTGGTGCCTAGGCGATAGTGTGCATGCGCAGGCTTTCATATGAATGCAAATCTAAGGGAAGAAAGCTAAAGGAGTGGAACCTCTCACAGTCCTTTAGATCTGGTGACCTTGAACCAGAGCCGAGCCACGGAGGGGGTGGGCACTCTCCCGGCCACGGCCCTGCCAGGGTCTTTGATGGCAGGGGGGTTTGTGGGGGGGGGGGAGTGAAGGGGTCAAGCGCGGAGAGGGGAAATAAATGTCCCAAATCACTGTCTCTAGACTCCTCAGATATAATGGAAACAAGCACTTGGCATTTCCAGCGTTGACAACCTGGCTTGTTTGTTCACTCTAATGAGCACTCGGACTCCATTAATGAGCGGACTGAATCCATTATCATCATCATTTCAAAAGGCAGAGCGCCACTAAACAGCGCCCGGTTTCGCAGGCAGTGCCCTTGTTGTTCCATTTGATCAGCGATGGCAGCGGGGATTCTCCAAGCTCCCGCTCCCTGGATTTTTTTTTTCTTTCTTTTTTTTTTTTTTTTTAGCTGGGGAAATTAGCGAGTAAAAAATTAGTCAAAAAAGCTGTGACCCTGAGAGGAGTTATGAGACGAGATAACAGAGAGGAGACTCAAAAGACAGGGGGGAAATAAACAGTGAACCTGTGGAAAAAAAGAGGATGTCATTTCAGTCTTTCCAGCACTTTTCCGCAGACATCAAAGGACCAATTAACTCCCCAGTGGAACTGGGCGGCTCGACGACACTGGGAGGCTGTTGAGGGCAGTAAAAGCACACTCTGCAGCCCTGTGTGTGTGTGTGTGTGTGTGTGTGTGTGTGTGTGTGTGTGTGTGCGTGTACGCTGGTGACAGGCCTCTCTGAACCCAGGCTCCTGAATGTGTGCCATTCTGTCCACTTTCAATCTGTTAAAGGATTTTAATTAGGCCTTGACTCCACATGGCTGTGCATGCTTTTGTATCTGCTGAATGGTACAAGGGCTGTGAATCTCTCCAGCTCACTGCAAGGCAGTGGTGTGAAAAATACTCTTTCATTCTGATATGTGCCACTTCACTACTTTCCGCCTTTTCATTGTACCCTCTCCTTTTGTTGCTTTGGAATTATTAAAATGTTAACATGACTGGGGCGCCTTTGATATTTAAGACAAAAGGGTACAGAATGCAAGAGGCAGAGGCATTCAACAAACTGTAAATGGAAAAATTCTAATCCTGCTCTTTTTCATGCTCTGCCAAGACTTTCTTCCTGTGATGTATCTGAATCATTAGCTCTTTTTACCTTTCCTTTGCCTTTTTTTCCAAATGCAGAAAGATTATATTTTCACCAAGCCAAAAAAAAAAACCAAATTTGTCTGATCTGAGCAGTGTTCTATTTCCATTTATAGTATAGCATAGTATATGTGTTAATTAGTTTAATTATTATAGAAAGTCAGCACAAATGCCACCTTCCCAAATATTTAAATTTGCACTTGCGTTTAAATGTCTGTACTGTGATCGTATGCATTTAAATACTGTAGTATTCAAACATAAAATGTAATGCTTTAATTTACACACAGTCTTAGCTACCTGTTAAATATATAGCAAAAAATATTTTACAAAAGCAAAACTGGTGAAGGAAAATGGGCTGAGAGATGGTGGCCAAATGCATGATGTAAATAGACAACAGCAGGCTGTTATTCACAGCTCAGATCTGCCAGCTGGCACGGAGCCAAAGTCCAGTGCATGCATCTTTGCATTGCCACGGCCTGGAATTACCACTTGAACCTAAATTAGCAGCACAGACATTATCCTTTTATCAACACGCCAAAGAAGAAGAATTCTCTCTGCTTTCCTGACAGTTCAGTCTGACAGGATTTTACATCTTCCCGGCTCTGCCTTTAGTACATTCAACTGTCAGACAAAGAAATTAATACCCCAAGTGACTGTATTTTAATTAAGCAATTTCATGCAAATTACAAATTTTAGATTGTCAAATAATATATTGCGCAGAATTGTAGGCAGGCTGATCTGATATGCATGGAGTGTTCTTCTTCCAGGCACTGTGCATACAGAGAAAATGAACAAAAATGCTAATTTTTAATCTATTATGCAAACAGTGAGATACTTACGTAGATATACACGCTTTTCTTGGCATGGCTAAACACGGCTCTTTAATTTAATGTATCTGGAGCCTGAACTGTGGAGCAATCTTTGTTTTTTAAGCAGACAGGTCCTTTTCTTACACTACAATGGTGCCATTACTGAAGGTTCTTTTTCTGTTTGCAACAAAACGAGAAGAGGCAGAGATGGCCCGCGGATGCCAGTGAGAGTCTCTTGCTGGTCCTCTCTGCCTACTTTGCTTTCCTCCTCCTCCTCCTCCTCCTCCACACAGACCTGAGTCTCAGGGTGTCCTGCAGGGGAGAGGGGAGTTAGCCCCAGGCGTCGGAGAATGGGGTTTAAACTGCAGGAAATTAATCAAACCCCCCCAACTCCCCTTGTCTCTTTCTGTGGACAGAGCAGTATTTATACATCCTCTCCTGACCCGAGTGCCACCCGATTCTCGTCGCAATAAAATAAATCTATCCACATCTTCATGGCAGTTTTAATATGGATGCAATGTTTAACTGGTGCTATACTAAAAACAACAAACAAATAAATAGCATAAAAAACTGGAAAATGTTTACAATTTTTTTGATATAAGGTGCAGCCAGCTTTATTTTTTTGACCAATGGCACCTCTATTTTATTCTATGAGATGAACCAAATTGTTCATTTATCATATTTTTTTTTTCTTAATTCAGACAATACATACACATTTCGGTCCATCCATGGTTGCTGCTTAAAAAAAACACCCTACACTACACTGAAGGGAGTACAATCACTGTATCACTGTGATGACAAAACTTGTGTGCAATTGTCTCAGTTTCTTTGGTTAACTGGAGAGAATACTGCCAGTCTCCACAAAGCAGCCAATATCTGCAACCTCATCATTTTGCCGTTTTAAACCAAGATGAATGCAAATATGTCACATGACAAAGACAACAGAGAGGTCTTTTCCTACCATTTGTAGCATATTTGTTATTACAGCATATGCTGTGTACTGTATCCTTTACAGAAGTTGACAGTGTCCTTTGGCAGGCTTTCTGGTGTTTTTCTTTCTTCTGTGATTTAATTATGGTGATTAAGGTAGTGCTAATCAGAATTTCAGGATGCCAGCAGCGGCATCCCATGAGAAGATTAGGGAAACATCTGGTTTGTGCTCGTCAGTTCTGTGTAACTGAAGTCACAGACTAAAAAGAACAGAAATCGATACTGTTTTTGTTCATCGCCCTGCAATTAGCACTTATGTTAGGTCAAATCCTTTCACTGATAAAAGACATATGGTAATATCTGTTTAATTTTCATATGTGTTTCAGAGACCACAATCAGAGGCTGAGGGTGACTAAGCTGTTGGTATTTTTCACTCCTTACACAAAGCCCACCTAGCCTTGCAGTGCCTAAAACAGTGCCGTGCAAAGCAACCAACGAACGAACCAACAGAGTGCTGAATAAAGAAATAAAATTGAGATAAAACAATACAACACGCTTAACAAACAGACACTGGAGGAAAAAGCTTCTGGCAACAGATTTTGTCATAAAACATGTAACACTTATAGATATAATCATTCAGCCTGCTTAAGACCAATCGAATGCCTCATTTCACATGCAATATGAGTAAACAAAGTTCAATCAATAGATTGTGTAGTTTGTGCTTGAAAAAAGGTTCTTTAAGGCAGCTGCATATATTTTTAATCCTGAGGTTGCCACAAGCAAGGGCCCGGAACATACACAGGGGGAGAGGGAGCTGGGTCAGAATGCCCAGGTAGTCTCACAAGAGGCTCATTGACTACAGGGAGAGTAGGAAGCCTGCTGTTTCTTTGTGATTCAAATACATTTAATCAGGGGTTTGTTTCTATAGGCTGCCACTTAATAGTGTACATTACCGAATTCAATGAGACTGAACTCATTACAATCCTTCCCGTCCATTCTGATGAGAAGAAATAGCAGGATAAGTACAATACAAGAGACTTTAATAGCAGGGTACAAAGCAGGATATTTATGCTGCATTTTAACCTTTAAAGCAGGGCTGCTCCATGATTGTTCTTCATATAATAATTTAGTTTGAACAATACGTTGAAAATCGTTGAAACAATGTGGAATATTCCAACACCAGGCAAAAAGTACCTGTTCCATTTAGTCTAATTTCTTGCGCTTTGGATGGAACTTGACCAAATCACTAAGAGACAGGAAGAATGAAACCCAGTTGCATGGTGATCAGTAGTCTGTCTGGATAATATTGTGTTGTGGTAGTCTAGTGTATGTGTTTGGAATTTGCCAGTGTTACTGTAGCAGGCAAGGCCATGTGCTATTGGTTTACTCTGCATGAGTCTACATGAAATGGCTTCACATAATCTGGTGGTCTTGAACACAGTTCTGTAAGCAGGTATGCAATCTAATGTCACTGGACTGAAGTATTTTTTTTTCTTAAGGATAGGTCTTGTGGGTATGACTCATCTTCTGTTTTCTGTTATCTGTTATCCTGGTTACAGTTACCTTGGCATCACCATGACTTGCTGCACACCAGGTCCTTTTCAGTTATTTTTTAAAGCAGAGCCCCAAAGCTCATAATGATAAGGCACCAGACAGAAACACATGCATCTGTTGATGTGGTGGTCTTCATGACACTGCCTGCCATTCCCTCAGGCCACCCTGAGACACGATGCTGCACTGTTTCACAGCAACCTGGTGTGGACTCAAAGCCCACATCTCCAAGGTACAGAGCAACTGCAGAATAAATCCATGACATCACTCAGCCTCTAGAAAACACTACCACTGCGCCGACTGCATGTAAACACCTGCAAATGACAGCTGCTTGAAAATCTTCACTTACAATAACACACGAAAAAATAACATTATTAAAGATGTTTATAGGAAGGAGACTCAGAGGCTGGGACCATTTTCCCCATAACACATTTCACAACTTGAAAACTATGTGATTCTCCAGTCATCCCATTACATCAGTGCATTACAGCACCCTTATCGATTACAGGTGTGGAGTAGCTATTTGAGATAAATATGAATCATAGTTTCTGTTCCAATCAAACAGTACAACGGCGGTCTGTAAAGAACTACACAGGCTTTAACTGTTTCTGATTCAAAGCAATGCTACCTACCACCACAGGAGAGGAAGCCAATGAAACAGAGGGTCAAGCAAGAGACCTTGTCTTATGGAGCTGAATGACTAAGAAGGCTATCGCACAACCTCTTAATAAACCTAACTATAACTATAACTGCATTTTACCCCTTTCCCAATTACAGTCAATAAATAATATTATACACATTACTGCTAGGTTCTGCAGTATTAAAATACCCTTGTTTCACTTTTGTAAACATATTCTTAGTTGTTAGCACAAAATATGAATAAATCAAATACATCACTGAACATTGCTGGCAAATCTCACACAGTTAAGCTCTAATAGCACAACAATAAAAAGGCAAGCGCAGCCCCGTGAAAATGTGATCCATTTTACACTCGAATTGCTGGAAGGCTTCCATATGGAATTTGTTACTCAGAGTTGTGACAACTGTCCTACAAATAACATGTGATAGAAACCATTTAACAGTTTCCAGCAGATCGTTGGCTGTGTCACTGAAAGAAATGAGAGGACAGATACTGTGCTGCAACCGGTGGAAAACAGCTGCTGCTGTGTTTTGGTGCTTGTTGCGATCCACGCCTAAGAATCCGGTTCATCTGCAACTCATTTTAACAATGAGACGCATGTATGAAAGAAATGACATGACATGCAAGGCCTGTCTTTGTGACATCATCTAGATACCTGCATTTTGTAATACTGACAAAGCCTCCCTGAAATCTTGTTTTTGGCATTTCTGGTATTCTTTTCATATTTCAGGTGTTAGTCTTTTAGTAATGCAGCCAGTATGTGCAATTCTTTAGGTTTTATCTTATTGAAAAAAGGAAACCACCAGGCCTGAAAGACAGCTTCTTGAGGCAGAAGAATGCAGAGAATTAGTTTGGCTTGCTCTCACTTTATTTGTCATTGTACACGATTCTGTTTTCAAAAGATTGCACAGCTACAGAGGCCCTCACACAAAGGGGTGCATAAAACATCGCAAATGCAAATACCCAGGTGCATTCTACCTCAGAAACCCCCCTTTTCATCCTGCATTATTTTGGCAATGACAGAAAACTCAAACCCTGATGTGATTGTGTCAACTATTCATTGTCCTTCACAATAAAATCTTTGTCATGTTGAATGGATGCATTTTCTTTATCAGGAATCTAAAAGCTGAAAATGGCTGTGGAGCCTGTATTGCCCTCATCACTTTCTGTTTACTTCGTTCAGGCTTAGCACAAATGAAAGCATTAATAATAACCAATCTCATTTCCTCTGCCACATATCATCAGCTCATGATATTGCACTCTCACAGTCTGCACTGCGAGTATACAACACAGGTACTGAATTCTCACAGAGCTTACGCACGCAGCATACTCTAGCTTTCATTCTAGTATTTGACTGTTTTGTACTAAGCTGTGAAGTCAGTGGGACAAAGGCTACACTATATTAGTTATAAAGAGCATTGAATAGTATAATCTAACAATAGCACTTTGAGATTACATCTTTTAAGCAGCATTACAGTGAGGCTGCATAACTTCTGCTGGTTTCTGGTAGAGAAAACAACAGCCCAAAAATTGATTTAATTATACCAGAATACATTACAAATCAGTTTCCCTTCATCTCTGTAGGTCAGTACAGTACCTGAATATTAGACTATAATTAGGTTGCGGTGTTAAATTTTTAATGAACGTTGAAATCATATTCATGCTCATAGTGTGCAAGGCCCACACAAGATTGAGTAATACATCAGGGTGCTGTGACATGAGCATCTTGGCCCATCATTTTATGTGTGCAGCGTTTTCGACAGAGAGCACAGTATCACGCTGAGCAAACTAGCATTCAGAGAGTGAATTTTCAAATACTTTCAAATAATGAGTTTGACCATTCACAAGGTACCGCTATGCCTGTCCCCTGACCTTTTAAAATGTTTTTTTTTCTGGGGCGAGTGCATTCCTGAGTAACGAACGGAAATGCATCTTCAGGCTGTGGAACTGACTGACCAAAACAGACAGGCAGGTTAAACTGGGTTTACTGCAGCAGCGCAGTCACATAATGGACACAAAAGGATATAAAACACTACTTGCATGCTGGCAATTTGACAGTGAAATTCTCAGATTAACGACAAACATTATGTCCATGATTTCATGAAATATCCACCTTGGAGGGTACAATTGTGGCTGGCTTTCCAGCCGAACGATTGTCAGTGAACCTGCTTAGCTTGCGTGAGAAGACTAGCTATGGTAAATTCATCATCATGCAATAAACGTATCACACAAAAGACCTCTCAGGTGAGGTGTTCCATGTCCTGCTTTAGAGCACTGCAGGTTTTACAGGGTTATTCATATTTTACAAATGGATAAGAGATAAGAGCTCAGAGAAGAGCAACTGAAAATCTTCAGTTCCCGTCCTACTGTGTGGATGACTGTGTTGTGTACAATGCGTTTTTTTTTTTTTGGGTCTGTAAAAGCCAAACCAAAACCAAAGTATGTCATGGAATGCCAGAATTCCAAACAAGCCCTCTTTTCTCACTATCGATCGCTTGCAGCAGAAGATGCCAGCACCACGTCTACTGCAAAAACCTTTTTTCAGTGTGAAAAGGCCCCTGTGTTTAGACTGTTTTTAGTGTGGGAAAAAAGGTTAACAACATTAATGTTAAGCACTAGGACTGTCAAAGCCCTTTAGCATAACTTTAGGGGATTGAATGATAGCACAGTAATGTCTGATGTATCAGTATTACAAGGCTGACTGCAGCAGAGGACTGATGCACCATTCACAGTAAAGTTCTCTGCAAGACCTTGTCTTCCATATTCATGCAAGTTCTTCAGTACTAAAGGATTGTGCCTTCCATTCCAAGAACTGTTCAGTCTTTTTTTTCCCCCAATGGTAAGACTTACAATACCTTGCTACAATCTACAGAGGCAGACTCGCGCATCCAATCCCATGATTATCCTCAGCTGAAATGATTGTGCTCAGCGTTTGCAAACTGACATCTGTATTTGGACGGATATAATCTTCCTTCTTGGCTCCTGATACCCGAAAATAATCTAACCACTCGACTGAGAAGGTAGCAAATCTCACGGCTCCACTAAGACATATGGTATTTGATGCACTGTTGGCAATTTAGCCATCCCGGTTTAGTTTCTAAAGCATGCGTCTCTATTACCGAAGGTTGTTCTTTCACCGCTGTAGTGTAATTTAGTCAGTATGTAAATGAGTTAGCTGATCCCCTGCATGTGCCATTGCTCCAAGCTTACACTGAAAATCCCAGGTTACCACACCTGTCCGCTAGGTTAGCTTTGCAAACCAAAACTGGGTTCATCACCCCTGTCTTCAACTGCACTGCTTTACATCTGATTAGCATCTTTATGTCTTTCCTCTCGCTAATCTATGGTGAAGAGACAAAACGTTATAGAATGGCATACAAGAATCAATACCACATGGAACATAACTGTATATAACATCAGTAAAAATCAACTTCTTAAGACCAATATATACTCATAAAACTGAACAAAATTCAAATGTGTCTTTCTTATTCCGCCGCTTTCCACTGGTATGCTCCCTGTGAACTTAACAAATTGCTTAATGCAGGCATTAAATAGGACAACGTTATTACAAAAATAACCCCATTGAAGAATTCTTGTCTACCTCTATTTATGACTGTAATTTGAAACAAACCGCAACATATCCTTACACTTAAGAAGTTAAATTAAAAGCTGAGCTCTTCAAATAAATTGAGGGAATGGTGTCAGAGAAAAAGGAATTACTGGATGGAAAATTAATAGGAATTGCACTTAAAACAGTATTAGCAAGTTATGAGCCTCATTCATTAGTGGTCTTACTGCTAATATATCAGTGAAAGTGTAGCATGAAGGGCAGTCTTTGATGGGATTATGCCCAGTGTAATAGCACATTTGTGAAATTAAAATTCAGCAAGGGAAGATGCATCGGAACTGAAAGGCAATGGAATAAAGCAAGCAGAGCAGGAAACAATAAATAACAGGTACAAAATGACTCCCATAAATAGAGTTACACCCAGCATCCATTAGCATAGCAGTAGACATGACAAGGTAATGATGCCGAGTAAATACACACTATTTATCCATTTGGCCCCTGAATTTGAATAATGGTTGGCCTCAGCTTGTGAAAAATGACAAACTCCACTACAGAAAATGACAAAAGGCAAACAACACAGAAGATTAAAAACATGTTTGTAAAAAGTCTTATCACAAAGCAGATTTTGAGCTCTGCTATGAAGCAGACAGGAGGAGTCACCGAGAAGCTGCCTGCAAATCCTTTAAATATATATTTCTTTAGCGATCTGAATTGGAATAGATGCTGTTGAAATAGATCCCAGATAGATCCCAGTGTAAGGCCTCCATAAGCACAGCACTAAACCTGTAGCCTGAGCCAAAGACTGAACACAATCTTGCCTACAAGATTTCACGGTTGGCATGTTTGCCTTACTAGTAAACCGCAAATCAACATGGTCATAACAGAGGACAAGTACCTGCTCTTAAATGTAGCTGGAAAATGCAACCAAGAGGGATCCCAAGTCAGCTGTAGCCCCCAAAAATTTGTGGAAATAATGTCTGTGTGGTTAAAATAATTAAGTGGTAGGCTCTCCCCTCACCCGCAGATTTAACCATCTTGTTCCAATCATGAGAGACAAGCCTCATTTGTGGTGACAGGACATTTTTGTTTGCTAAGGCTTGCTACCTCTGGCAACATTGTGTGTGAGAGAGGTTCAGAGTGCTGTTACCTGTATTTTTCAGGGCATCTAGGGGCACTAATAGGGCTATGTTAACCATAGAGTGTGCCCCCAACCCCCCCTACCCCACCCCTCTCAATTTTCAATTATTTAGGTTTTGAAGACAGAATTTAAATTCTTTTTCCAATCACATGCAGCTCTTTTCTCTGAAACATCATGCATATTTAAAGTTAATAAAGCAAGATCCTTACTTTTATCTGGCCTGTTAGTTCTCAGTACGGAGAGAGGACACACAGCACTTTCTCTTCTTCCTTGAAGATGAGATGCAGAATGCAAGATAAATGAGAGAAAAGAAGTATAACAGTCGACACAATAAAATCTGACTTGCTTAACCATATTGCTCACACACCATCACACCTTGCACCTGCCCTGCACATGATTTTTCTCACTTACTCTTGGTATTCATCTTGCAATGTGTATAGTCTGAGTATTGATACTATGAGGCTGAGAATTCAGATGCTGCCTGTATTTGCTTGTGTTTTATGACTCCAGAACAGAAGGCAGGCTTAAATGAAAACTTGAGATTGCAGCCACAGAACACTGCTCGTGCCTGTAGCAGGTTTCAAAGTGGAAGTCCTAAAGCGCAGAGCAATCCACCCAGCCTTGCCCAAAGCCACAGTGGCACCAAGTGTGGTTTTGTCCAAAAGCACAAATACCACCACAAACATTCAATTACCAGCACACTGACCACTTCCATTTTGTTGGATAGTCAAGCTTATTTTTTTCCCAGCAACAGTCACTGCTCATCCAGAAGGAACTGACGGGGGGGCATGCCAATGCCTATGACTGTTTTGTCCGTGTATTGTACACACTGGTCAAGCGGGGCACTTCCACTGAACAAAGGCTTCTGCGTGTGTTTTTTTTTGAGGGAGCCTCATTGAGATGGTCATAAATCACCTGTGAGCCGCTGGATTCTGACAGGCTTGTATGGCTTTATCTCCGGCCCCGTTTTCGTCCGGCCTCCCTCTGTTTTTGCATATCCACTGGAAATCCCACACCTCACACCGAGAGCTGGATTTCAAGGCCTGCGTGGCCGAGCACCTCGGAGAGATTTACTTTTCCTGCGTGCTTAATTGATTCTGCTGGGGCAAAAAAAAAAATTAATAAATAAGTAAAAAAAAAAATACACCTTATAATTTATTTACGTTCCCTTTGATATATGTGATATTTAAAAAAAAAAATTCTCAGGGGCGACCTCAATATTTTATGAAGGACTGACCAAAAAGTTGCCGGGAAGCATTGCCTCTGAGGCCCAACGTTGCCCAGTATGTTGCAGTTCATACACTCACATATCAGCACTTGAAAAAAAGGGTGAAATAAATAAATAAATAAACTTTCAAAGAAATTTTTTTTTTTTTTTTTTTTACGGGGAACGTTAATGAAACACCCCAACATCCTAAGTTAAACCATTTAAATAGATATAAAAATCATTGGGTCGTCACTGTAAGTGTGAAGTTGGCCTGAAGCGTGCGCATGCGTGCTCTCTCCTCTCTCCCTCTCTCTTCGGATGAATATCTTCAGTCTTCGTCTCTAACAAAGTGTGGGTGGAGTGAGGAGTGAACAGGGGGAGAAGCTGCAGGCCTGGACTCACAGTATATTCATTAATCAGGGCTTTCAGGAGCTGTCACTGCCTCCATAATGAGGGTCATTATTCAGGCAGGGTGTCAAAACTACTATCAGAGGACCGTCCGGGAATCACAGTCACTCTGTTTCTTGTTAAATAAGCAATGTGGTATACAAAATGGCAAACAAGACGTGGGTCAATCTGATCCAGTGCTGGGGCACAGGGACCTCTGGAGTCATTTACCCTCTGGGAATACCGATGGCTGGGGAGATACATTATATGAGCCCTCAAAAAAGATTAATGGAAATAAAAGACAAAAAAAAAGAAGGAGGGAAAGCCTGAGAGGCCTTTCAAATATGACAGTGGACTGTATGTGTACAGCACATGTGTGCGCTCCCCTTTGGATCCAAATCCAATTAACCTAAATAAACACTTGCCAAAAAATGAATAAATAAATATACAGATAAATAAATACAGCAAAACGCTGTTATCGAAGCCAGTGAATGGGTTGTAGCATGCAAACAGGCATACGAAGGTTTTACATTACAAACATGGAGCAGCTCACTGAGAGCGAGATATGAGCTTATTCATGTTAATTATGGAATTGTCACATTTTGCGAACAGAGAAGTATTTTGCAGACACCGTATGTAATTTGGAACGGGCTGTTGGGCAGAGCTGGATGTACAGTCCCGTAAAGCTGTCGTTAGCAGTGCCTGAATGGGCTGTGATGGGCGTGCGGACCTGCCAAATGCATCGCGATAGCTTTGAATTCAAATCCAACCCAAACACTGACAGCAAAAGTGCCTGTCCGCCTAGACTGAATTCATATCACTTATACAGGAGGCTATTAACAGCGGCAGGAACTAAATAACCTTCTTTATTTCACGGCTTCTGGAGTGGATATCAATTATTTATCATTTTTATAATGTGCTGCTAATATCTGAAAATGCCCCCCCCCCCCCTCCATAAAACTCTATTATTAATTTGGAATTTCATAAAGAAGGGAGCGTTTTTTCGTGTTTGGGTGAAATCAGTGGAAACTGCCGGTGCACGGCCACGTGAGAGTGTGCGGGTGGAAGCAAATGCCACACTCTCAGGAATAATGAGGCCTAAAACAAAGAGCTTCTGTCTGAGGGATCGTTTCTCCACTCACCTGGATTTGACCAAAGATGACAGAGTCTTAGTGAAAAGGTTGTTTTCTTAAAGAACATGGGACCAATGTGCACCTTTATGACATGCAATCTTTACAGTGGCAATATAGAACACGTCTAAGCCCCATATCACCTAAGGAACAGAATATGTCCATGATAGTAGATACCTACCTAAGAAACATAAAAATATAGACAAATTCTCTAATATGGCTAGAGATAATGTGATTAATGTAAGTTATGTGAGATGATCAAAATCAATAAACTGAATACCCCATTTAATATGAATTTTCCATTATGTTAGCTAAAAGCAAGAAAACAAAAAAGTTTAGCACTCAATAGCAAATAAGCAGACAGAAATGCAATTACAACAAGGAACAAAAATAAACTCATCAGATTTTCCATGAAACACAGCTCCGCTCTCCTCCTGACATAATTACTGTGGCCTAAAATGTATCATCTTCAAAGGATCATTCAAGGACAAATTATATTTCCTTAGGAAAAGGATGCACCCTCGCCACATTTTTTTCAAGACAACAGAGAGGGTTTTTTTCAAGCATTGATTTTGGTCTAACCTACCTGAAGGCAGTAGATTAATCTTTCACATGTGTAAGTTTTAGACAGGCACTCACGCTGTGCAAGATATTCCTCCTTGCCAACTTATGCAATGTCAATTAATGATTTTGTCATTTCAATAGTGGGGCGCAGTATGCCGTGTTTGCTGAACTACTTGCGAGTGCAATTGAGAGCGTAATTTGCACCATCTGTTTGGTGTAGTACAAAAAAAAAAAAAATACATTGGTGATATTAGAAGCTATGTCTCCAAGACATGAAATGAACATATGTTGTCTTGGAGCCTGCAGGCTGACATTGAAGAAGAGAAAAGATTGTACTTCAAGGCAAATGTTGTCCCTGTAGAACTACTGCCAGAACCTATATGGCTCCGTGTATTGACAAGTCTCTTGTGAACCACATAACATTGAGATTTTACACATAGTTATGGGCAGTACAGCTCCCATTCCCCTTGACTGCATGGAGAGGACAAAAGTCCCCCATATTGGATTGCTCCAGAAACCTTGTCTGGAGAACTGGCTTGACAGAAGTGTTACAACAGCCTGAAAGCACAGCTGCCATATGTTGACTTCAGAGCGCACAGAGCAGCAAATGGAAAAAATTTGAAAGATACAGAATCCACCTCGTACTCTATAGCTGCACAGTACATCCATTTCGAGGGTGATCACAAGGCGAAGATGTCCGTGTGTGTGTGTGTGTGTGTATGTGTGTGTGTGCGCGTGTATGCATACACACGGTATATTAATGAACTGTTCAGCATTAGTAAACAAAGGAGATAAATTAAGATAATGTTTTGGGGCTCTATTGGGTTCCCCTTTGAAAAGCAACTGTAGAAACATGATAAATGAAGTTAAGACAGACTTCTGCCATTGGAGACTGCAGAGCGAGAAGAGACTTGAAGGTGATGAATAATGACTCTGCAGCCATTTCCCCACAGGAAGAACTATTTCAGTACAAAGGAAAAGAGGTGACAACCCAACTTTGCGCGCAACATTACAGCGAGAGTAAATATCACCTGCTTTAGACAAGTCTCTTCCAATTCCGTGCCGTCTTCCCCTTGACTGAAGCAACCGCATCTAAAAAGTCAACCTCCGAGCGTCTTTGTGCATCAGAATAAGTTCTCGGTGGGAAAGAGGAACGCTCCTTGAGGATTGTGAAATGAAGGCTTGTGGAAACGGTGAAAAAACAAATGGCACCTTCGCAAATGAATGATGACTGCTCAACAAGGAGCATGTGTTGACAGGGGAGAAGCAATCCGAACGCTGTCACAAGCAAAGGAAGAAATACAAACCTAATTTAATAATCTTTTCCATCAAGCGAAAATCATACCGTTTCTCCCCACAAACACCCTGTCGCCTAAGCCAATTGCTCACAAAACCTAATTTAACAGTGGGAATAAACAGTAGCTTTCAATTTAATTCAATACAGCACACTGGGAACTAAGAACTTTCATCAATCACTTCCGTGTGAGGAAACCATAAAACTAAACACACAGAGGAAATGCTGAGGGGAAACACTGTAAATATCTCTCAACAACGTGCACAATAATACTCTTGTTAGCAGCAATATACATGACACGTCTTAATGTTATTGCAATGGCTGTGTTCAATGTTTGCATTCATCACAGTGCAGTCATTCTGCTTAGGGTCAGCACATGGCCATTTCTTTCCCGGCGTAATTTGGCGGCTAACCTTCTAATACAGAGCACTGTATACTGCCTTTCTTCTCTCACATATTTCACCTAAACAAAACAAAGCCTGAGAAGCAAGATGCAATGTTTAAAGGTTACCCTCTCGGCACCCACAAACAGCCCATTCTTAGGGTATCTGGGCATGGTCATCGCTTAGGACAGGTTCCAAAATGTTTTGATTGACTGGTTCAGCAGCGACTTTTGTATTAATAAATGCTGGATGCTTCCAGTTGAAGTTTTAAACTCAGCCGACCTTCCGCAATGTTGCAAGCCTAGATGGTATTGATGTTCTTTTTTTGACAATGTGAAAGGATATTTTGGAGAAGAATCTATTACTGGTAGGCCTGTGGGAAGGGGTTCTTCTCAGCACAGGTACTCCAGCATTTTATAGTGTTTAGCGATGTTTGATGCACTTCCTGGACATCTGCTCTTCTCCTTACAGAGGTGTCTCATATAATCTCTTGGGGAAACTGATACAGGAAATGAATGTGTTCACAGTATGTGGACTGTGTTAACTCCCACTGGTGCATATTGGTCATTTAAACAGCCCCTTTTAATCTGCGTATACAGTTATAATTTGCTTGGCGTTTAAAGGGTTCATACCCAATTCTCTGGACAAAGATTGAATTGTTTAACAAAGGTTATCTGTGTCAAAGGCCGGTCTTTACCGAAGGACATAATGTCCTCTCCTAGGGAAGTGACAGAGCTGTCATTACTGCTGTTCATTGGCCTCTCCGTGCTTGGAAAACAGAGCTATAACCTGACAGCATCCTTCCACATACAGTCATTAAAACCTCTCAGCTTCCCAAAATCTCAGCAGTTTTTTTCCCCCTTCTAAATCTACTCATAATTCAATTTAGCAGGACCCACACCATGCCTGCCATTAGATTTGACTGCCTGATTTAAGATTGATGACTTCTGCCCCCTGGGTGCTGCCTCATGGATGGTGTTGGGGGGTAGGGGGAGGATGCCGGTGGCCGAGGCAGAGTGCTGAACAGAGGCAGGAGTCAAGCGAATTAAAGTTTTGAATTGATTTTTGAAAAAAAATCCGGGCTGACTAACGTGACAAGTCGCAGATGCGACCAGCTCTGGGGGGGAGAGCAGCCTGTCTCCTTCAGACTCTTCACCGTGACACCGCGGCGCTCTCCTCAGACTCACTCGCACGACGCCCCACTACACCTTCCCTGACACACTGCTTCTGGGGCTCGCACATCAAACCCGAGTCAATGACACAAATTACAGGGAGAGCTGACAGTGGGAGAGGCTGCCTGGCCTGCCATTGACGGCCATTGCTAGTGCAGTGCAGTAGGTGTGCTCTGACACGAAAGGAAGCCAGAGACTATCGGTGCCATGTGATAAAAGGGGTGGGGGGGCGATAACATAAACAACACAGATAACATAAATAACACAGCGCCTCCTGAGAAGGGGGGGCGGTGGGGGGGGGGGGGGTGGTGGAAAAGCCCTGTCACAGGACAGCAGCTTCTAAAGCAAGCTGAAGTTTGTCTGCAACGATGTATGTATGACCGCCGCATTTCCCGAATTCCCGGATTGCCCCTCCTCGCCAGAATCACAGGGCCCGCCCGATTTTGGGGAGGGTGTGTGGGTTGCTCTTTGAAGCTCCTGAAGGAATTTCTACCCTGCTATGAGATGAGATGGTAGTCACACCAAGTTGGACCATCACACAGAATGGAAAAAAGGCTGAGTGATGACAGCATAGGCAGTATAGGAGACATCACTGTTTACAATGGACAGCCATAGTGTTTTTAACAAACCTTGTGCAATCAGTGCTTTCTGTTGCTATTAATCTATGGTTCAAAAGAACGGGAATACATACAATATTTCATGTAAATTAGCCTAATAAAATTCATGCAACTAGACCACCATTTAAATCGCTGTTGATGTACTTCTATTTTTCATTATAACTATGACTACCGGCAGTATACAACTGTGCAACTTACAAATAATAAAAAGGCAATGAGCAAAAGGATGTGAAATAAAAAGCAGTAAGAGACCGAGTGGACCGGCTTCACGCTTGAATGCAGTCTTTAAGACAAATCTCAGGAGATAATTACTGTGTCAAGCAATCGCACTTGGATTACGTGACGACTGGCCGATATTTAGCCTTAATCAAATCAAAAGGGAAATGTAATTTCTCGTGAGTCCACTTTACAAGATCTCATTTTAAAACAGTGCCTGGACCTTACTGCATTTTCACTGTCCCCATCTCATCTCATCTGTTGTTTATTTCCCCAAACAGTCCAGTTGGCCAATGTGAGTAAAATGAGTTTAATCCAAAAGATTTTTTAAAACCAGAGAGGTTTTTAAATGATCGCTACTGTCTGGCCTTGATGTGGTGGAATGAACTTGGCCACCTTCCATCACAGACTGAAGACTCATCTCTACATACACTGCATTTTGGCTCCCCTACCAAATCTTAACTTTTATCTTGCTCAAGTAGCTTTTGCATTACTTGTATGCTCTTTGGTGTATTGCACTTTAGAATTATTGTATAAACTAATTTGTTGTAGCACACATGAATTTATGGTAGTACTAGTTATTTCAACACTGTGAGGGACTGACGTATATTCAGATGGGATCGGTTGTTTTTATTTGGGTTGGTTGTGTTGTATGTTTCGTGGTTCTCCTGACATTTTTTATTGAACTTTGAAATCTTTCTTTCTAAGTCACTCAGGACAAAAAGGCTAAATCTAAATGTAAACGTTCCCCAGTATAATCATTCAAAATAGAGTATTTCTCAAAGAATTTTACAATCACTCAAACTCTACTTATATATACATAAGTATATATCTACTTATGTATAATCAGGTATTTAAGGATTTGCTATGTGGCATGTTTTGCAAGTTTAAGGACTGGAGTTAGTGGTCAAGCTGAGGTTGGGGTTTGGGGGCAAGGACTATTATTATTCAGATAACATGCTATTACAACGAACAGTAACTTTTCAACTGGATTTTCCACACTAGCCATCCTCCACTAAGAATGTGCATAGTCATGGTCATACAGTAGTAACAATGTAATTAAATAGGATAATTACCAAATGTTCTCTCTAGAGATTGAGTCATGATATTATAAAATGATTGCTGTACAGTGTAGTGGTCAGGTCATGAGTCCTGTGGCCAGTGTGTTTCAGACAAAAATCCCTAACAGAGAACAGAAAAAAATCACATAGAAACTGGTGTATATAGGGGGAGCAGGATTTGAGATTCATTGCAATCTCCCTCAGTTTCACATTTAGCTGTTGTCTGCTGTTGTTACTTTTCATACAATTATTATTAAACATTACATATTGTAATGCAAAATTCTAAAATGTACAAGCTATTCATATATATAAAATGATTTCAAAAAGACTAATTAAATTCTCTTAATTATGTTCTCTTAACACAGTGATCACAAAGCATGAATAAAATAAACTGTTACTGTTGTGCTTTGTTAGTGATCTAGTTAAAAAAAAAAAACCTCCATATGTTCCCAAAGGGAAGCTACACAAAGTCTGTATCATCAAACAAACTCTTGAACAAACTGATTATGTCTTGAAAATACAGGCAGCAAGTTATTTGCGGTAAGTGAATAACAGCACTGTGTTTCACTGTGTCTCAACAAGTGCTTCAGCCTCTTGGAATATAACACAACACAAGAGTTACAGCAATACAAATCAGCCACCAGAATGAATTAGCGTAGATGAATGAAGGTGAAATATGAAGTATAAAGTACACTATAGCAGTTACAACCTTCAGTACCTGACGAATGCAGACAGGGAGGCTGTAAATACAGGAATACATGTTGGAGTTTTCAGAGGTGTAGTGGTAAATAGAGGTGGATAAAGTATAATTAAGTCAGCCGGAGACACAGACCAGTGCAATGGACCAATAGGGCAACTTACTAGACTTACAGTGTAATAACTTATTTGATAACTTGTGAGAACTTTGCTACTTGTGAATTCCGAACATTGTTTGTGTGTACTGTCAGCTAGACAGTTTTAGTGAACTAGCTGTTGGCTCCCCTTAATGTAAGTTTTATTTCCTGCCCTTCCCCAAGTAACCTTTATCACTATATAAGAGAAGTGAGTAAAAAGTGTGTTAGACTGTTTCCATCTAAGCTGATTTTAGGCAGCCCTGGACACCTTAATACACTGTGTTTAAAACTTTCTTCGTTAGAGGTAGAGTGGTTCTGAGCTGCGTTTTTATTAATCACTACTCTAACTATAATGGGTCTCTCCTGAATCTATACTTGTAGATCTAGGAGAATTAAAAAAATGTCTCTTGCTGTTTGTACTGCAGGATAGACTAGGGGAAAAGGTCAATGCAACACTGATGAGCATTAATATTCTTTATGCAAACCTGGCAGGCCTCATGCCTTGGTTCTGACAGCGGTCTGCATAAAGTTTAATTTGGAGCGGCGCTGCCAGGTCTACATGCAAGTACTTGGGAAAGTTCAACATGCATAAATTGTAACGCTGCCTTGTGCACATAATACGGCACTTTGATGATAATTAGCCCGGTTCAGTCTGTGCGTCTGCGTAACTGCTCTGTCTAATTGATTGTAGAATAGTTAACACAGCATCAGCTGCAGACACACTCAAGGTTGTGCGAGTGTTCAGAGATTAAATTACGTTCCTGACATGAGGAGACATTTGACTGCGCAAACTCTTTTAAACTGCGGTCTGTTGTCTGTAAACATCAAGTCGTTAAGATTTAAATATTCTGAAATGAAGGCAGTAGACAATTATAGGAAATAGAGCTGTCGTTTTAGGTTTGAGAACTTTTTAACATTTGCATCTTTATCCAATTTTTAATCACTCAAACAGCATGACCTCATGACATCTCTGACACTGACATTGTTGAAGTAGTAATGTTGAAGTAGGGATCGCTGCCTGTAACAGCTAAATATATACCTAGCAGTATTACAAAAGGTGGAATTAAGAATATCGCGGAACATTTGCATCAGTATTGAGATCATGTTCTGCTTTGCATCCCTGACCCTGCACTTGTAATGATTAAAAGCACACACCTTCCTCCCGCTACACTTGAGTCCTCAACTTGAGACAGTAGGCCAACCACATCCTCCCTCTGTCAGAAAGACCACTACACGGGCTATTTTGTACAGCGGGGGAAAGAAGTCTATCTGGATAAAGGGCCATGCCCTCATTGCTGCAAGTGACGCCACTTAAACGATAGCAAAGCAAAGTTAAGATGACAGCTGAAAACTTCTGCAGCAGTGCTTGATTCGAAAATGATTTGCATAAGTGGACTTATACGCTATTTTCTCACCTGTTATGAATCTGGTGTGAATACTCAAACTTACCATTATTTTAACAATTCATGAAATTGTTATCCATGTTATGGCCTGCTAAAAACAATGTGAACCTGTATTGTTCATTATAATCATTTGTATTAAAAATGTAGCATGCAACTCATTGCTATAGTTTTTGGTAGCCTTCAACAGTGAACAGTAGATTTGTCCCATTTACTGAACGAATGAACAATCCATTATTAGCAAAACAATAACAAAATAAATGTTCACAGGGAGTGTCAAGAGCTTTTGCAAATACATTAACAATAAAACAACTGAACATGCAGGACAGAAATTAATATGATAAAAGACTAAACAGATATTTGAAGGGCAAATGGTTCTAACCAGCAGTTTTACAATCCGCCCTAATTATTCATGATGACAAAATGCAAAATTTGTGGGAAATTTACATTTAAAAAGTGTAGTATGTGTCATTTGTTTTATTCATGATAAACAGATCACTTAGTTGGAAAATTCCCATCTGCTTGGATATTTCTGCTATTATTTATGAGTGCCTTGTTTAGGAATGCAGACTGCACATGTGCATAATTAATCCTGTAGACAATTAGATATTGTTCGATTCACAGCTGAATGCAATTAGCATCAGGGAGTTTACATATGTTGGCAATAACACAGATTAGGCACTAAAGTGCTTGTTAAAATCTTTAACCTGAGGCTGCTTGAGTAGACCTTCCTTAATGATGCTTTAAATGTTGTTGATAAAGAAATAATCCATTTTCTTTTATAAATAGGAAATTAGAGTTTGAAACCCAATTAATTCTGCCATCGACCACTTCATTAACGTCTCATATTTTCCCCACAATTTACTACCAAATTTGCTGCGACACAATTAACAGGACACATGTGAAAAGGGGAAAAATAAATGTAGGGTACAAGAGGTGACTTTGACTCTTAAAACATCTATAAGACCAGCATGTTCTGTCCACCATGACGACCACTCCATGCACCATCCCTGCATCAGAAGGAAAATAATTTGACAAGTAGGGAAACCAACCCCCTTAAACATGCTCTCATCTTTTTCCTTTTTTTCTTTCAAAGGGAAATCTTCCATTATTCTCTTTTCACTGTTTTTTTTTTTTTTCTCACCCAGTGACACTGGCGTGAGGGTCTGTGCCCAGACTGAGCCGGTGGGTAGTCTGGATGACTCCGTCATAGCGGCTGTTCAGTAACGCTTCCTTGTGCCATACTGACCTCCGCATGCTCAGCCATCAATCTGAAACGGATATCTGCTCGTTCTCAATATCTCCACATCTTTTTTTAGTTGAATATTTGGTCTCATTACTGTTCCTCTCCATTGGCCAGCAGGAAAAGCCCTGTTGAAGATGGACTTAATTGAGCGCGTCTTTCACACTGTTCAGCAGAAGAGTGCTGGATTTTTTTTTTTTTTTCTGTGGATTCCAGATGCCGGCCCAATTGTCCTCCAGACTTCACTGGCGCATTCGTGTCTGGACGCTCGGCTGATCCACTTATTATTGAGAGAAGAGTCTGTCGAGGACAACTAGAGTTCTGCTTTGGTCTGGAAAGTACGGTGGTGAATATCTTCTCTAAATGAAAAAATCTACTTTCTCTTTTCTGCACTTCATAGTGCATGATGTCCGTCACTGAACACTGCCGAGCGCCATGTTGAGCTAAGGTTGTTAACAGCTGCAAGCATTCATGTCTACAGCCATTAACAAAGTGCTTAATGGTTTGTTGTCAAAATCATAAAACAAATAAGCTGAAATATTCATACCATAGTAATGTAAGGAGGTAAAAGCAAAATGTGTCGTTTCGCACATTGCCATTCAGAATCTGTTAGTCATCTTTGGATAACCCCCACTTATCAATATTTTATCCATTTGATTCACTTTGACCCTTTTTTTTACTTCACAGTGGTACCCTTAGGCAGAGAGAGGGATGATGTGAACCCTGGAGAGTGATTCACTGGAAAAGAATAAGCAGACCAGAGAGTGTTCCACCATACTCAGCCTGTGCATCTGGGAGACACACTGGGGAGGCTAGCACTTATTAAACCATCTGCTGGATGCTAATTAGATTATCTGAGATAAAGAGTAGGAGTTTTCTTTGTACATTTTAATGAGAAAATGTGTCAGGCAATTGCGCTGTGAAGATGGATGTAATTTCATTGGTGAGAGCCAAGTGGAGGTTGAACAGAAGTATACAAGTGGAGGGAAGCAGCACAGTGATTAATAGTGCTTTGCCAAAATCCTGGTGTCTCTGTTAGGACAAAAACAGTTTGTGTCTTCTGGGAACACCCTTACAAACAAAATAAAGCTATATTGCTGCAAATATGCTCATAGTGTCTGCGTTTTTTCCTCATTTATTTGTTAACAATGTCAGAATGGTTTTGATAGTAGGCTCTGTAACAAAATATGAAAATAAAAATGGCAGCATCAATTAAGCATTCAGCTCTGTGCTGGACAATTGCTCACTCTCAGCTCACAAGATGTTGCTGATGCTGCTAATCCAGAGCACCATTCCATCCCTGTCAAGAAAACACTGTCAAAAAGGCAGCTAAGATGAGAAGAAATCATACTAATTTACAGGCATATATATACCTTTGATGCTTGTGCTCAACATAGTTAAAATATCCACATCCATATCTTTAATATAACTAAAAGACAAAGCGTGTTATGTCTTAAGTACCTCGCAACTGTTTCTCTACTGGATTGTCATTAAGACTCCCTCCCATGTCTCTATTGCAAGATAATGCCATTGCTATGCATTCTACAAAAACTTGGTGCAGAAGGGCTGATTTCTCCCAGAGATGTATGCAGCTATGTGCTATATAGTCTCCCTCCACTTAGTTCTTGCCTTTTCTGCAAAGACTTAAAATGTGTCTCTCACATTGCTAGCAGGCCACTCATTCTACAGTCAATGGAATAGTCACTCTTTTCACACTGAAATGAACAGCCCACTCAGTCTACAAACAATGGAAAAGGAGCTCCTTCGACACTGAAATGAACAACCCACTCATTTCATACAGAGTGGAACAGCCCACTCGTCCCAAACTGAAATGAACAGCCTGTCCATAATGTACTTTAAGGAACAGCCCACTCACACCATATGCAATTGAACAGTGGATTCATTTCACACTCAACAGACCAGCTCACTCTTCGAACACCAACCAGAGCAACCGACTCTTTTCAAACTGACCTGATTATTTCAGCCAGTCATACAAGTTGAGTGACAAGAAAAGACAACTGATATCAGTTGTCAGCCCTCTTCCATAAGATGGACCACATTGACAGACATGTTATCCAACCAGTTTAAGCAGGTTGAAAAAAAGCGCTGAATTAGTAACAAGTTCAGATATAGTTTTAGAAGAAATTGAGGATAAATATACTAAGATGAGTATCATGCAACTGATACTGCTTACAGATTGTTGCACCTGAGTGCTATTGAGCAGGAGGACTGTGAGATAGATCTGAACAGTGATGTGTGCTATGCCTGTAAATGTCTAATGTGAAGGTGATAAAAAAAAGCAAAAGGCAGAAATTGTGCTGGGCAGCTGGACATTCTTGGCACAGCATATTTTAACCCAGCTGCTTCAACATTATAACACAAATTAAATTATTAAGGTTAACAGCTTGGTATTACCAGACTAGTGAATTTTCTATTTGCGGTTTATGGAAACATAATATTTTAATAGTGGAGAAATTTTCAGAGACCTTCAAACTAATGAATGTAAAGCTATTGATCAGCTGCCACAAGAGAAGACCATAAAACTACACATACAATAAAGGGGTTCATATTTGGTTCAGCAAATGTAAAGGTTAAGTGCTCAGGAATATTGCCGGGATCAATAAGTGACTACAATTGCATGTATGGGTGTACTATATAATCGGCCCCCACATTCACCCGAGAAAGTCAAAGGTAAAATGTCACTTGAGGCCATGCCTGTTAAACGCATCTATTTTAATAAGAGGGAAAGACTTGGGGCTGAGCAATATTTGTTCAAGAATATCCACGGGTCATCAACACATGGTACAATGGTTTTATTGCAGCCAGCATGTAAACAATATCAAGTGGAGCTCATTAGGATGTAATTAATGTTGTACTTTGTGCACAATAAATAAGTACTGAATTTCCTTCTCAAATGGCAACAGAAATGGTTCTTTGGGCAGGCCAAGCCGAACAATTAAACAATTGACAATACCTTCAACATCTCACTATAATAATAAAATAACGTTTGTTTAATGCAGAAAGGTGGGAAAGGATACTTGTGTCCTGATCAGATGACAATGTCCTAAATTTGATATTATTCCCAGGGTCACTTTCATCCAGTTAAGATTTTATGTTTCCATAATAATGCCTAAAACTAAGTTAGTTTCTTTAGATTAACTAAACTTCTTCTCAATAACAAGTTATATCATTAACCTGATTCTGAAATGACCTAGTGCTACCTACATGTTTCCAGATACTGAAACATCAAAAGCCCACACCACTCTGGAAGACTGTCAACATGTAGCAAGGGGTGTTTCTCATAGATGCAACAAGCATGTATGAGAAACACACAAGAGAAAGGACTTAAGTGCTTATGGTGGGGAAGGGGGAGTGATAGACCCACAATCAACAAAATCATTCATACTGCAATGCTGAAAAAAGGCCTCCATTGAAACATCCCGAAGTTTCACATCATACTATATATTGGAAATTCCAAGCTCTCTTCCTGCATTCTATGGCCAATAATATTGTGTTACGCCTTGACCCTGAATTCTGATCATTGATTACTCATAATTGTGATCAGAAGAACGTGAGAGCATGCAAGAACCTCAGATAGGAACCTCTCTGAGAAACTGTAAGTTGATTAACATCAGTTTAGTTTACATTACTACCATGAGGGTTCAAACTTGAAGGGAGCCTCTATTCGGTACGACATATTTATTCTGTTGAAATAGTGTCAATAGTGAAATAGTGTCTTGACATGCTATCGTTTCATATACTATTTACCAAATGGATGTTGCCAGCAGCTGCAGATTGTTGTGGTGTCGTGTGGCTGAACAGGATTTACTTATGATAGTGTATCTACATTTACTGTTGCTAACTGAGAGAAAAAAAATGCAATTAACCAGTGAGTCCTGTGGAGAGGAAATGATGGAAATTCCTTCTGGGGAAACCTCCACAAGCAAAGCTCTTAAATATTCCATTAATTGGTCATGCAATGCCCTTGAGTCGGTCAGACCTGAACCTTAATTTGAGAGAGTATTTCTACATCCATGTCATTTCAACTGCAACAGCAAAGATACAGGTGGACCCCATAAATCTAGCCCCTGTGATGATTCATATGTCTTTTCTACGCTTAGAGGGACATTTTTTCAGCTGTGGCATGTAAAAGTTGTAACCCTTTTTGCTGAAACGGGTTTTCAACATTTTTGCTTCAAATCATTTTTTATATGCTTGTGATCTAAGTTTATTTGAAAATAGGTTATACTCCAGTGCCGTGGGGATCAGTAAACCACATTGGTTACACGAAATCTGGGCAGAAGAGGGAAGATGGATGAGAATATCTTGAGCAGCAAGAAATGGTTGGCTCTGCTACATATTTGTGAGCGTGGACTCTTTCACATTGCTGGCATAATTCACGTTTACAACACGCATGGAATAGTCCATGAGTATGGAGCCAGACTATTCAGTTTTGTTCACCAGGCACATTCAAACACTAACAAAACAAATTTGCATTTTCAGAGAGGAATTACAATGTGGGGGATCAAAAAGTAACTGTAAGCAGTAATGAAATGTGAGTAAACAGCGACCAATAAAATGAGCTTTCGAGTCGTACGTACTGTTCACTCTGGAAACTACGTGTTATCCATTAGAGACAAGATCTGAAAACAATCTGCAGATCAATAATGCAATACTTATTATTGCATACAAGGCGTTAAATATTCAGAGTAAGGCACTGACATAAAAGTCCATTAGCTTTTTAAACAGCAACTACTCAAAGCACTAAGGTTACACGTTATTGGTGATGAGTTTTAACAATGTATGAAAAAAATATTTATCTTACTGAGATGCAAATCTCATGTGATAAATCCAAATGGAGAGGCCTGTTCAAAAATGCATGTTTTGCACAAACAAATCCCAAAGCAAGTAATTTAAGGACTTTGTTCATGTATTTATCATGAAATGTTGGTTGACAAATAGGAAGCCATTAATATTGAAAGCATTTACAACATCTTACTTTATGAGTTGACACATTTAATATGCTGACTAAAAGCTTAAAGTCCTTAAAGTAACTCTTTTTATCTTTCCAACTTTAAATATATATGACAAGCAAGGCTACCATAGAAAACATTCTTAGAACTGAAGGGTACATAAATTCTCTTAAAATATGCATATAAGATGATATTTTGCATATTGCAACAAATCACAACTGGCATGAATTTCTCTCATCAAACTACTTGGCTAATCATAACTGAAGTGTGTGAGAGTTGAGACTTAAGTCTTAAAAAGTGTAAGCATACACACACAGACACACAGACTTTATCTACAGAGGGAACTGTATGCAAACCCATTATTTCAGCCTCCATTTTGATGGATTATAATCTTACACAAACTCAAGTGCTTGTGTGACATTTCAATAGCTCTAAATCTGAATGCTCACAATATTCATGAGTAAATTAATAATAGTAATCTTAGGTTATAAAACAAACAATAATAATCAAATTAGACATCAATAAATGAAGATGGTCTACTGACACATAATCATCTTTTTATCATTAATGTTGTGCACTGTATTTCCATATGTTAAATAATGAATTCCTCAGTAAAAGGATAGCACCTGCAGTTTTATATTCTTTCTTTAAACTTCAGATGATTGGCTGTTTTAAAATGTTCTCTCTTTAAATATAAACAGAGGCGCTTCGAATACACTTCAACTATTACAAAGAAATGATAAACAGCCATGCAGTTATGTGACTGAATGCTCTTATCTTATGATCACAGCCCCAAAATTGCACCTGACATTTCAAACGCTGAAAGTTACACACAGTGTTTCTCCTCTGTTGCCCTCCCCCAGGGTGTTGCTTTATTAATGAGTCAGACATTAAAAAGCATCTGGATGACTGTGAGTGTCACTCATCAAAAGGAGCGTTTTGATCTGTCTCTTAGCATGTACAGGAAATATTCTCTTTTATGGGGACAAGAGACAATCGCTGATTTCCAGCACATTCAAATGACCAGACCCTAAAGTTTGATTTTTCAAGACTTAAATAAATATTGCATGCAAAGGAAGGAAGTTTGGTTCTCTGAGGGAAGGGAAACTGGAGGCTGGAGATTTGGAACTTAAGATGAGTGTTTGTTTAAGTGGGGGTCATTTTTGTGTGACTGACACTTTTCTCCTTTGTCGGCAATGTGACACGGTGTGATGTCTCTTAGCTGGCGACCACTTAATTTGTGAATCTTGAGAAAGACATTGTTACCCTTGATGTGTAGGTATTTTTTTTCCTCCAACAAATGATGCATAAATGGCGTCCTTGTGTTGACGAACATCTCACGTAGAAACCAGTTCAGCTCATTCAAAAGCACCTCACATGCAGCATCTTCTGATGCTGGCCAAAATGATGTGGGCCTCTACCAAGGGAATTTGATGTCTCCCCTGCCAGCAACGGTGTGATTCTCAGAGCGCTCCCAGCACCAAACAGTGACCTTTCCACGGTTCTCATTTTCGCAGCATACGGAATACGGTTTGAATAATAAATACACCTCATGCAGCTTCGCATCGCTGTGCTGACAGAAACGCCCAAGCTAGTTTGACAAACTTTCCACTCTCCCACTCCTTAGCTCTCTCTCTCCCCAAGTCTCACATGAAAGCCCCTCCAGGTTTACAGTACACAATTTAAAAGCATTTTTTTCCCACTTAGTGACATGAAGGGGTGTGTTTGTGATTCCCGCCCACCATACCTTCTCGTCTCTCTTTGATGCCTTCTCTTTGTCAGCATTTAACATAAGATATTCAGATTTTGTTACGTTTATTTTCTCTTGCTTTGTTTCCGTTGTTGGGGCTGAGAATGGGTTGGAGAGAGAGTGTAATGGGTTTTTTCCCCTGCTGAAACAAAAAGTTCTTTTTCTTTTCGCACACATGGCGCATTGCTTTAATTAAGGTTACAGAGGTATCATTGAATTCAGAGAGAAGTAATGAGAAATTCTTACAGCAACACTATGAATAAAAACTGTGCTGTAAACTGAATTTGTGTTACTTTGAAAAGTAACACAAATTCCTTACCATTGTTGGGTCCCTGTAAAATGCACAATAAGAAACAAAAAATGGAGTTGCAAGATGAAATTGATTAGGAAATTGCAAAGCCATGGCTAACAACAACACTGCCACCACCAAAAGATAACCTGAGACACTTCAACACTAACATAACGCAAACCCCTTGCAGATAGCGAGGTACAAAACAGATTGCTTATATAGAGGTGTAAATGTTGGTTTTTATAATCTCCATGCTCTAAAAATTTTACTCAGATATAACTGTCCTAAATCACACAAGTCATGCACCAGTTTTACCTGTTGGCTTCTGTTCATAGAGCTCACCCCTACTTTATTAAGGCCTGTGATGGACAATTACATCTTTCCAGCTCACATAGAACACTTGTACTAATGATAATGATAATAACTTCTGAGGATACAGCATCAATAAACACATGTATGCGCAGCCAGTGCAAGGTGGTACATATTTCAAATCCGTTGGAGACAGCTGTGGTTTTATGGGTTTCAGAGTGAGCCATTTTAGTAGCTGATGTGTCCATCGTTGGACAATATTTAATCCTCAGTTACACTCCAGACCGAACATGACAGAAAATCATTAGCCACAATAGGCTGTTAACTGTCACATGAATGATTGAAGAGGCAGTGAGGCGTTCAGTGTTCTATGGCAGCTTAACATCCGTTCTCGGATCTAAATCCGGCGAGAGCAATGACAGAGCGCCGGAGAGGAGGGCCTCTCCCACCTTTGGAGGGGAGTCCCTTTACGGCACACCGCCGGAACCGGCAGGGGTTACGCCAGCCATGCGGCGTCTGTTTTATACATGAGTTTTCATTCACGCAACAAATTGGCGTAAAGAAAAAGACCAAGTGGCACCAACGGAAGACCCAAGTTATTTTGTTGGCGGGTTTGAAAGCAGGCCTCAATCAGTATTCCGGCAGTGTGAAACCAACAATGAGGGGAAGGATCGTCCCCAGGTAAAACTAAGGAATACGCTTCCCATCTGATTGCGCTGAAAAGATCATACTCCCCATCAGAGAATTTATAAGCTCTCTGCTCCACTGCATTCCCTTTGGTTTTTTGTGTGTGTGTGTTTTTTTTTTCTTGTTACACTTCACAAACACATTGAGGACCTTCCTCCTGACATGTTAAACCCTCCGTTGCATTGTGTCTGATTGCCTCTTTGATGTGCTGACATGCTGTGTTCCTGTGTGCAATCAGTGACAATGCCAGTGCGTCCTGTGACACTCAGAGACATGCTTAGGGGAGCACGCTTCACACTACCGCTCTGATTTACCCTTCAGCGGCGTCTCACCGCGGCCCTGACTCCTTCTTCGGCGACACCGTGCTCCTGCTCTGATTCCTCCTTCAGGAACACTGCAGTCCTGCTCTGATTCCTTCTTGAAGAGGATTGCCCCACTGCTGTGACTCCAACTTCAGCAGAATCACATTGCTGCTTTGAGGTCCTGATGAGGAGATCCAGAGCAGAAGCATGGCATTTCAAGATGGATGACTCAGAAAGGGTCCTCGTTACTCCTTTGACTCCTTCAACAGTATTGAGGACCTTCCTCTAAGTCATCCATCTTGAAATTAGGGCTGGGTGATATAGCCGTTGCGATATATCGAATAGCTATTTTTAGCGCAATAACAGCTATCCCCGGTATGTGGCATTAGGTTTCTTCCCGATTTTTTTTCCCCTTTTGTCATACCTGATGTGGCAGCACACCTCCAAAGTTCAGTAAAATGCTTCCGGGGCAGGAAAATATCACTTGTAGTATCTATATGTTGGTTAACTCACCTATTAGCTTAGAAAAACACATAGCTTATGTTTTCACTCTTTATCTTTGTAGCCATGTGTTTCTATCAACTACACGGAAGCAGCATAGTGCTGTTGCTGTGATATCAACATTGAATAGATACCAATTTTTTCCCCCGGAAGCACTTCACATGGCCTCGGAAAACTGGAGGTGTGCTACCGCATCAGGTATGACTATAAGGCAAAAAAATACGGGAAGAAACCTAACGCCACATACCGGGGATAGCTGTTATTGTGCTAAAAATAGTTATTTGATATATCGCGACAGCTATATCGCCCAGCCCTACTTGAAATACAATGCTTCTGCTCTGGACCTCCTCATCTACTGTCAGTGGCAGACTAACACTCTTCCACTTTGTTCAAATCACCTTCAGATTTCCCACAACCTGCCTCTCTTTGTCTCACCATGCTGATGTGTGCTTACGTAGGAACAGATATGTTTGGACAAACGTTATTGGCTTTGGCCTTTGATTTAATCAGGTACTGTTCAAGAAACATGATTGGACATCACTGCAGTTATATATAAAGCCAGTGCTGTCCAAGAATGTTTCCTGAACAGTGCTCAATTAAATCAAAGGCCAAAACTCCACCATTTGACTCAAGTCAACAGTAAAGGCCTGTGTAGAATCAAACTTGTTGTGTATATTTCAGTATGTTTGGCGCTGTGATTTTACGTTTGTGCTATGATTTGGAGTTTTAAAGGCACTTCCAAATACGATTCAGCCTGAGCTGTGCCAGTGTGGTGATAAGGAGTGGGGTTTTTTTCAAGTGCTCTCTCTGTCACAATGCCCTGGGTCTCCAAGCTACAGGCTGGAGTGGCCCCTGGGGTTCAGCCAAACCCATTTCATCTACCTCCACAACAGAAAGCATTATTAAACATACCTCTGCCTTCTTCCTCCTCCTATCACTGATTAAGTTTATTAATGTTTGTTTGTTCAAAGCAAAAAATGCACTATACAAAATGCTTTATACAGACAATTCTCATATTACAAATTAAGCCATTACTTCTGTTAATTGCTTCATTTGATAATAACATGTGGTTAATTATTCATAGAGGTTAATCACTACTGGGTTAATGATATTCTATAAATACCACCACTGTTATTATTTTCCAGCTCGTTTTATACTCACATTAGAAAATGTGTATTGTGTATTTAAATATTTTCCTAATTAATTGTATTAAAAAACAATTTTAATACTTTAATGCTTAATCTTTATGCATGCAAAGTACAATATGCGGGAGCCATGTTATGAACTGCATGATCTTTGTATAGCCTTTTTATAGGTATATTGCCTCCTTTCACCAGCATTTAATGAAGGCGAATAATTATTGTCTTGTATATTTACACTGATTTTACACCAGAAATATTTCATTCTTGAAACATAGGAAAGAACAGTTTATTCATTCAACTTAATTACTGGCTGACTACAGTGAGTTCAATCTGTATGAACAACTATTAAAATGTCATGAGAAAGCAATACCTCTCACACCACAAGGGAATAAATGGCATTGATGAAACTAATGCAATAATAACTTTCCATTTAAGCTTTTGGGTTGCAAACAATGTGCTTTTAATCTGCCAGTGTTACTTTGAGTCACCAGATTAGTGCTTTGTATTTACTTGCAATACAAACCCTCCATGTATCCCTTTATTATCAAGCTGCAAAATACTTTGATTTCAAACTAATTAGAAGTCAGTGCTCTTTGTATATAACTTTACACCTTTTTACTTTTGCTTTTTTTTCCAGAGATAAACGCAACAGTGCAATGCAGTGGTAAAGGAACTGGAATTATACTGTAACCAAAAGTTTGTGAACTGTAGTCTGTAGACAGCTGAAGGTAGGGTTTGGCTGGGGAATACACTTGAACAACCTGAACAACTTCTGTACACAACAGTAAAGTGAAAAACCACAAGGCATTGATATAATGCATAAAAGAACAGGGAAAATACTGGTGAGTGAGATGCTGTAATGAGGCCAGATTGTTAGTTTTTAGTCACTGTTATATTGATGAAAACTGAGCGGCAAGTCAAATGGAGACTGTATGTCTTGTGTATATATAAGTAAGATGGCGTATGTTGTATAAGGTCCACTGGACTATTCACTCCTGTCTGTTATGACTGGCTCTCCTTGATGTTTTTTGGATCTGACAAAAGGGAAACTCCCACTAGGATACCCTCCCTGCTTGTTCCACTATGACTGTACACATACAGTACAGTATGTGTTAGTGCGGCTGAACCCGCAGCCGAACGGGAGGCTGCTTAGTGCAGAGTCCTACAGGGCATGATTACGAGCGTGGGGCGATCTTTCAGCTCTCAGGCTGACACGCGGCGCTCCCAGCCCTGCGCCTCACCTTACACACATATTTATGTCGGCTGTGTTTTATTTACCCCCAGTGCTGCGTTTGCCATGATAGCGCGCCTGCCAGGCTGAGAAAATAAAGCTGTTTCTTTACGGCATCCATGTCGTTTACAGCTGATATCCCACACGTTACTATTTATCAGGTTCAAGAAGTCTGCAGGGAAGGGATACCAGAAATATAATATAATGCAGAGCATGTATCACTTTGTGCAATTACCAACTTTATTTTCAGGCTATTATTGGATGATTTGCTAAACCTGATCAGCTTCAGCATATGCCCAGCTTTGTAAGTCAAGCAAATCATTACATTGTATCCTATCAACAAGTATTATATCTATGATACAAACGTGTTAAGTCTTAAGTGTGATACCCACGATGTCTTATAAACCTCAATAATTTCAGTGAATAGGCTACATGATCTTATTTCTGATCTTAAACATAATGGGTAGCCTATGATATCTAGTCAAGTCTTTACAGTCCTCCACTTCAGAAATGATTGATACATAAAAAAAAAACAAAAAATTCACGGTCTCACCGGAACGGCAGGCAGAGCACCATAGAGTATACAAAAATCGATCCTGGTGTTTCGCTCAGTGATGCTGAGCTTGTAATGACTCAGTCAACTATAAATAACATTACTCTGCTGACAATACCCAGCTCACAATGTTGGAGGGCACAGTGCTCCATGAAAGAATGGATTTCCCTGCTCCATGCTCCACTACAGCACTGCTAGCCATTATCAAGATTGCATAGCAACATGACCATTGTTTACCTCATTCATAATCACTGTCATGTAATGGAACTTCAGACAACCAATTATCCTGCAAGCCTAAAATACACATGACTCATACTTCTACACGGGTTTAAGACAGACATGGTGAGTTGTCATATTTTAAAAGTAAAACCATGATGATGTTCTTTGATTCATCACTTTAATGATATGCAAATCAGGAATAGGTGCATTTTTGCCTGTTTTGCCATCTTTGACAGCAAATTCGAAAGTGACAGGAAAATCCTCAGGTAAGCACTTTATGCATCACTAAACAATGTTATTTTACTCTCGTCAAGATTAGTGCCACAGTAAATTTTGAGGCATACACTTCTGCAGCAGTACTGTGTGTTAGCTAATACACTGTCCAAGTACAACCTGTGACTGTCAAGAAAGCTTCTTGGAACTGCTTTACCTGGTAACCGTGGAAGCTCTAAATATGGTCTTTGCTACAACAAAACCACAGGGTATTGCAGCAGCTGCTCAGCTTTGAACCCAGCAAGCCAAAATAAAATTGAGAACAGTGTTCAGGCCTTCACCACAGTGTGGACAAATGATTACATTAAGTGTATCGGTATTTGGTTCAACATACAGTACACTATTCAAAACATAATGTGTCAGTTGTGTCTAGGTATATGGGGCAGGACAGCTGGCATATAATATATTTACATTACATATGCTTAGCAGATGCTGTTATTCAGAGTGATGTACATAGTTGCAGTACATGGTACACAGTTTACATGTTATCTATTTATACAGCTGGGTATTTACTAAAGCAAATCGGGTTAAGTACGTTGCCCAAGGGTACAACAGCAATGGTACTGAACAAGCAACCTTTGGATTACAAGCCCTTCTCCACAACAGCACATTGCAACCTCTGATTGGCTCAGCGTACTTAGGAAAGTAGCAATGCCTCCATGAACAAAACACTTGCTTGGATTTCTTTTACATACACTGAGTCACCTGCTTGCAATGTAAGGTGTAAAACTTCATCTTGAGGACGAATACGCTAAATACTGAGAGTAACAAAATCTGGAGGCAAAAATCTGTTGATTCACTCAATTTCTTTTGGTATCAGCTCTGTTCATATCTAAATTAATGTTTTTTTTAACATTAGCTAGCCAGCATGATAATATAATCTGAGGGAAATGCACAACCTTTTAAGTTCCTTTTTTTACAACAACAAAATTGAAATGCTATTCCCAAAAATTATAAGTCTTGCAATAAAATATGTAATTTACTTTACTTATTATGCTTATCTACAGCCCACTCACAGTGACGTTTTTCAAAATTTAACAGTATTTTCACATGTAGAAGATCAAACACACTGCAGTGTTTCTCTCTTTCTTGCTGGTAGAATGTACCTGGTACTTTTACAAGTTAACTTTGCAACAGTCACAAACTGAAAATCTTAGGGGTTAAAGGGGTTAGGGGTTTTTTTTATCTTTGAGTGCAATGGAGGGGGTGAGAATAGTGGCGTTCATGGCTGCATGGCTTCATGATTAATCAAATTCTGTGGATGGTTTATCAAATTTTTAAAGGTAATATCCAAAGCATTTAATTGAATGTATTGAAAGTACTGGTTGTCGGAATACTCACGTTCCCTGCATAATTACAGCAGATTAGTGTTACGGTATTGGAACATTCTGCATATATACACTGGTTGTATTACATATACAAATGAATTTTGCATGGAATGCCACTTAATTTGGCCTAAAAAATTAAACACTCTGCCTGAGAACTCAGACATTGTGCACACAAAGCTTTGGTGACCAACCGGCTATAAGGATTGTCTGTTCTCTTTTGTTACAATTACAGTAAAATTAGCTTGCTAAAAAATGTCTCAAAGTTCCTCTCATGCTACTGTAGGCAGAGGAAACTAGCTGTGCTTTTCGAATAAAATATTTCCGTGATGGGGTGGCCCACTTTCATGCTTCGTCCTGCAGAGTTCATATAGACATGCTTGGTTTAAACCATCCTATAAAAAACATCTATGTGCTGTAAATTCTGACACTTCTACTTGAATTCCTTTTCAAACACTTGTCTTTCCTTACCATAATAGATGTCAGTTCCTCTGATGTAGTTCAGCCACGAGCTTCTCATACGGAATCAGGTCTCACTGTTTCATATTTGAAGCCATCACTCAATGCGATGCTGTGTTGTTCGACATCAAAGGAAGGCGTCGCATCACCTGCCGAGTTCATATGGAAGGAGCAAAATATCTTCAAATCACTTGTCCAAGACGTTTTTCCCTTATTAAGCCCTGCTACCAAGCAAGCTTAAAGACAGAACCGGGCCCTTTGGATAGGCTCACCAAGCCACTGTGAGAAGATTACACGCCATTGCTGCTTTTTTTCCATCCAGCAAAGACCCGCCACTTACTGCTCAACAATAAAAAGCCGAAGCTGTCATAAGCAGGGAAACCCAAGCCCATGTATCCGGAGAAACAACTCTTTCATAGTCATCTACCTGGCGCTGCACAACTCCTCTAAGCCTAAAACATTTTCAACACATATTCATTCAATACATTCAAAGCTCTGTAAGGTCAGGGAAGAAGCATTTTTTTTTTCACTACAAACTAATACTTATGACATTCTAATTAAATTGTTATTACAGGCTAAATATCCAAATATATTTTTTTGCAATTCTTGCTCATTATGAGAAAAAATGAGAAAAAATATTTTGAAAAGATTTATTTAGCCATGGCTCACCATATGTGCTATTTTAACTTCCCCAAATGGAATGAATTTCAAGATATTCCAGTTTTTTCACAACTCAGCATTAAAAATTAATAAATAAATGTAACACACAGTTATAAGTGTAATGTAAAGAGAGGAATATGAATGATTCAAAAGGAAATACTGTATATTTTTTCTCTTTGTTCTCTATTCCCAAATGTTTTCATCACCACAATCTACCGTGGGACATCGATTCTGCAGCCTAGATCCACCCTGATGGAGAGAATTATCACATTTTGTTAGGGTCGGCTGTTAACATAACCAATCGCGCTGTTGTCTTGTTCTTAAATTACAAACCTAACAGAAATCTTTTAATACCCCATTCTGAACAGGATGTGTGATTCTTAACACCCCTTCTCTAGGATCAGCACTGAGATGTGAAGTGTGTTTTGGGGGTAAGTTTAATCTTGGCAGGTCATATTTTACTCTTCTCAGATGAAACAAAGCTGCATTGGCAGCCCTACGTTTCATCTTGGGCACCGGGGTCCAAAACAAAGAGAAAATGATTGATTGAATGATGAATTATTTAGAGGCAGAGGCTGTAATATGAACAGAATGAGTGAAGGCAGTCAGGTGCAGATCTTCCTTCAAGGCTGCATCACACACACTTGCCCCTGTAATTGTACTAATGTGATCATTGCAAATTTGCAAAGATAAAATATTAATGCAGACATCACACGTGGCTATGTGGTGATTCGCGGTAAATATGAGATGTGCAGGTGAGCTCTGTAGCACACCTGAGCCTGCAGCGTTGCAAGTGATGTGGGGGTTTACTGTTCACAGAAAACCAGCAATATAAAAGAAAAGAAAATCACCTTCTGGCATTCACTCAACCTCACAATGCATATCAACACAGGAAAAACAAGCTTTCTGGGAAAAATGTGTACACCTCAAAATGTGAAGAAATCATGGCACCAAAGATAACAATGTGAGGTGGAGATGCAGAGAGAAGCACTTCACTCTTCAGTCGCCCAGGGAAACAGGAGGAGGAATGCGTACCATCTAGCCTTGCAGGTATACAGTCAACCACAGGGGGCGCTGATGTGATGCACGAACCAAGAGAGGCATAAATTTGGCCAACCTGGGCAAAGAGACACACAAGACATTTTCCAATATCCCTCCTGATGAAATTTCATTTGGATGGTAAATGCATTGTAATTTACTGTCACAAATGTCTAATGGATGTCTGAATCCAATGACACTGTGCTGGTTAATCAGCTCATTTGTGGATGAATATAGTTGAGAGGGAATGGATCTATTAAGAGTCGTTGTTAAAAAATGATAGGCAATCATACACAAGTAGAACTCTCCTCTGAATTTTTAGTCAAATCTTGATAGTAATTTAATTCTTATAACTTTCAAATAGAGGTAAGATATCACCCATAATGTGACTACCATCCTCATATAATATATATATTTTATGCAAGTTCTAATCTGTAGAGTGCTGTGCACTCAAATAACCACAACATGTATGAAAGACAGATGTGTTTTCCACTTGTTTTGTATAAGATATTCCACTCTCGGAGCTATGCTAGTACCTGAGGAGGTACCTGAGGAGGAGAACTGTTTACATGTCGTTTATGCAAAACAGAGCTGAATGTAGAAAAATGGCCGAGAGAAACCAATGTAATAGAAATGGTGCCAGACGCAAATCATAAATGATGAGTGCCAATCATCAGGCAAGAGTAACCCCCCCACCCCCCCCCCCCCCCGCGCGCCCCCAACCCCTACCCCCCCCGGTAAGAGTAAATGCAAGGCCCGTGAGAGCGAATCACTTCTGAGGGCTATGATTGTGCCCTTACCCCGCACCCATCATCGTCAGTCAAATGAACAGCTGGAGGTGAAATGCCTAAGAGTGGAGCTGTTTTACGCTCTTCATTACCCCCCTCCTTTGGGCGCGGTGTGGGAGAGTAACGCAGTGGCGGGAGAGGTGTAAGGCTCTGACGCCCCCCCCCCCCCCTCACCTCCCCGAGCAGGGGGCCCTAAGAGCCACCGTGCACGGAGACAGTCCGCAGCGCACGCTTCGCTGGAATGCGGCCCCCTCTCTGCAGGGGCGAAAGGCAGGGCCCAGAACATATTGACAAATACAAAACATCCGTGACACCGTCATTTATCAAGCCTACCGTTCAGTGGAGGGGCGAAGGGGTCAAGACAAGAATGGCGGTTTTTGTGTAAAGTCCTTACTTACACAGACATCTGTCTTAAAGGTTAGCGTGGCTTGCTCTTCTTAAAGTGTCCTTTTACTTCATGAGTCTTTATAATTATCTGGGGTCTTGCTCTATGCCAAATGCTATAATATAGCATCACTGTGTCTCTCTGTAAGCCATGATAATGAATTTGACAGCGGCAAAGTGGCTATTGATGGATTTTACAGGTGTCAGTGAGGTTTACCTAAAAAGACTGTTGTTGTCTGCACAGCCATTATAACCTTCATAATGTCACGGTACGTTCATGTTGAGCTCTCTCTTTAGACGAATCAGATTTAACAAGGCATCATGAAGTCATGGTCAAAGCCTCTTTATGACGCTCGCCAGACATTTGACAAAGCACTGAGATAAACTCCGCCTGTTTTTTTTTTTTTTTTTTTTTTTTTTTTGAGTGGCTTCCCCCTTGTGCACGGAAAAGCTAAATACAAATAGCCAGCTCCTGGCCAGTGCAGCGCTCTCGTGTGCGTCATCGGCCTGAACATTCCCAGGTGTGCAGGAGTTTTCTAGACTCGGCGTCTTATTTACAGGGTTCCTGTGTGTGTTGCTACCAGGGGTAAACAGCTCTGGGTTGTGGCCCTGCCGAAAAACGGCATCCTTTAAAAGCCCGCCCCTACCTGCTCCCGATGATGTCACTGTGACTGAGTCAGCACTGTGGAGCTGTGCTGAGAGCTTGTGAGGCTGAGACACAGCATGGCGTCCCCCCAAAGTGCTACTGCAACAACACCCACACCCAGAACAGGAATGCAAGGGGAAAACAGAACACCATGTCTCAGGAATAGACTGATCATTATATTACCTGAGCGCTTATTAACAAGGTAATGGGTACATGCTGTCCAGGAGGCTTTGGGCCACTACCTCTCTAAGTCATCCCAATCGTGGAAACATCTTGATGCTCCCGATGTGATGCTATTGCCGCGGCCTGTTGTGTCCCCGGCGAAGACGTATTCCTGCTGGCCTCAACAGCGGTGAAGTGCTAACAATTATAGTTGAAAGCAGAGCAACAGGCAAAGTGATTGTTCCTTCAGCAAAGTGATTCTTTTGTTCCAGATGATTTATGTTAAAAGAGAGCTGTTGAGCTCCTTGGGAGGGAGGCGGTCCTGGTAGCACGCCTCAGGTCTCAGTAGGGAGGGAGCTGCTTCTACCGGCTCTGAGCCAGAGAGGAGCCCGCTAATCATTACAATCACTTAGTCTTAGAGAAATGCACAGAGAGAGAGAGAGAGCGAGAGAGAGAGGGAGAGGGAGAGAGAGAGAGAGAGAGAGAGAGAGAGAGAGAGAGAGAGAGGGAGAGAGAGAGGAGAAATGTTACCATCGAATGGGGAGAGAGAAAGCAAAATAAAATTAATCAAAAAAATCTGCTGATCACTAGAAAAAAAAACCGAGACATTTTAACTATGATCCACATCTTTCATTTACTTTTCAAAATAGGTCAGAGCGGAAGAATCCCTGAGTTTAAAAACTCATTATAACACAGTGCTGTGATAGTCAGAAGAACCTTTACATGGTTCTTCTTGTGAGGTTTCAATAAGAAATGACAACCGACTACATTTTTTGGGAGTATAAAGTGTAAAACTAGGCTGTGTTTGTTTAATCTTTATCTCTGGGAAACATGAAATGTAATGTGCGGTATTAGGAAATACAGACTTCCAGATGCATCCTGCTTCTTTGCAGTGTAAATAGTCTCAGAACATATTCAGATATAATAAGGTTTTGAATCTGCAACTGGAGGTTATGATGACCTCGTCTCTGATATCAGAGTCTTTAACTGGGGCTCCTATTTCTTCCATGATGAAGTACACACAAAGCAGAATAGAATGCACATTCAAACTATTAAACAAACCATGTTAAGTGCTACCAGGAATTACTGTATGGTACTTGATCTTAAATGCTTCACTAGCAAAAAAAAAAAAAAAAAAAGAGCACAAATGAACTCTTAGATACAAATTTTCTATGTCACTCAGTAGCCAACAGAGCTGCAAACGTTTATTGCATTTAAAAAAAGAGGCGTTTTAAACACTCTCAAGATATTTTTGAAGCTGCCTATCTCCATGTGGGATTCCGTGCTCTCCTTCCCTTGTTTAGAGTGCATTAGCAGCCGGTGACATCACTTTGTCGGTCTATTTTTCTTGTTGTCAGTGAAATGTCCTGAGGCTATAACAGCCAGATTCGGCAGCAATCCCCTATTCATTTACTAATACGCAGGGGCCCAATTTTCCATCAGCAAAGCATGAAATCAAGAGAGAATGCTACACAACAAGCACGTTCATACAAGAGGCACTTCTCCTTTCATAACTGCCCGGGATCCTAAGAAAAATTTAACTCTTACGTGGAAGTCAAGTGTCTGTTGGTGATTACATTTCAGAATATCACTTCTTAACAGACATGCCCATGCATAAGCAATGACATGTTTTCAGGCAAATAATCACAATATTGCGTGTTGCTATATGCTCCTTCATCAATGAGTCAAAATTTCAGGTATGGGTACTTCACTGTATTGGAAACCTACAGTGCTCATTGTTTCTGTAAAAAATGTGAGCAAAGAGAAACACTCTTAAATGTACAGACAGTAAAAACGCAACCCATTTATTTATCATAAATCTAGATTCAGCTAGCTGTACTGCTAAGCATGCATCCACTCAAGGCTTGCGTTTCAAGCAATCATCGACTCTGACACACTCTCTTCCATCCATGCAAAAACAGAGCTTTTGTGAAGTTGCAGCTACTTCAACAAACACTGTTGCTAAGCACTCCGGCAAACTCACAAAAAAGTAGTTTTACTGCTCCGCCTGTGCTTGGCTGGCAAAGGCGCAATGCAATATGCATGACAAGAACAAAGAACACATAACAATCTCAAGCAGTGGTAAGATGATTTCTTTAATAATGAATCTCTATCAGTGTAACATCAACATTCTGAGAAATAACAGCACAATCTCAAAGAGGACAAAACTTCCATTATCTAATATATGTAGACAGCAGCATGTATGTGCAGTACAACAAAATGTACCCCCAACTTCTGCTCCATGCCACTCTTATCAAAAAATATGCGGATCATTTATGTTCCCCGCCTTTGTGATCTACAAGGCACTATTTTTATCTTAATCATAGGCCGTATTTATTGACAACTGGGTTGATCTATACAGTAATGGGTAGTCTTTTAATGAACAGATTGAATGAAGGCATAGTGTAACACTCCGCTCTGTCACAATTGGCACAGATGCTGTGGTGCTTATATTTTTGAACTGTGTCTTTTATGCAGTGGCATAATTCATTATAGAAGCAAATTCAGAGCAGTTTATTTTAAAAGTGTCCCCTGTGGTGGCAGTTCATGTGTGGGTTGCACTATACTGTAGGTATGGTGCAAAACCAGTAAAAGGCTCTCAGCTCACAGCTGACGTGTTCTGACAGCTGGGGATTGTGACAGAACTGCTGATACCTACTGGGAACCAAGGAGGATCAGCCCTGTTTGGGAGTACAGGCAGATTACAGAGCGACACCACATGTCATACACACATGTATGAGGGAAGCTATCCACCAAATATGCTCTTTGTGTTCTTTTGTCCTTGCTGTGGCAGATGCAGGTCAGGAAGGACTGCCTGCACTGGATGTCAAAAGCAGAACAATCTCTCTCTCTCTCTCTCTTTTCTTTTTCCCCTCACCACCCCACCGGAAAGAAGAAAAGAAAAAAAAAAAAAAAAGAAAACATCTAACATCCACACACCGTTTCCAAAACCGGCCCAATTTCTTTTTTTCGCTTTTTTGTTTCACTTGCATATACAACGCTCTGGGTTCTGAAATAATAAGCACCATTCTTCTGAAAGGCTGTAAAGAGTGGAATTTGGACACGGCTACAATGGCTTCATTATTCGCTTGCATTTCAGGCGGGGAGTCATACAGTACATGCATGCGGTCTCAGGAGGGTTCCCTTCAGCTGCTCTGTCTAGTTACACAGCAAGCAGAACCCAAGAGTGGCTGGAGACTCAGACAGGCCTGCACGCTGGGGTAAATACTACACAAGTGTCAGAGAGGAGCTAAGAGAAGGCGCATGCTCACACACACACACACACACACACACACACACAAGATGATGGAATGGCAATACAAGAAGCTTCTCTCTTAAGTCCTGAGATGGACACCTACAAAATATCACCCTAAATGGTTATTAAAAAGATTGTGCCCACTTATGTTTTGTGACTAGACCCTGAATTTCCAGCTATAAGGGTTACACATAAAAAAACCCTTCCTTGTGTTGATTATATGATTGGATATTGTAGGTCATTTCACTTTGACATGATGGCTTCAGCTGAGGACCCTGCTGATATCAACTCAGTGCCTGTCATTTTGAAAGACACTCTGCTGGACTACATGCTAGACACGAGAACCTAAATCAGCTCAACCTCACTGAATTTGAAACAACTGAGGCTCCAGTCCCATCTTATGACATGCCTTTATTTTCAGACATAAAAACACCATGCATGGACTGTACACTGTACAATGAGCACACTGTCTCTGGCCACTAAAAGTAAAGGTAATTTTATTACCACTCTCAAAACAATGTCCTCTTTGACATTTCCTCATGAAATAAAACTGACATGGCACTGGGCTGTGTGTTGCCTGGAACGTGAAATCTCTCAGCAACATTCATGAGCATAATTCAGTTCTGCAGGGGCTGATATTGGATATTGCAAACCCAATCAAACTGAGACGATTCTCGTTGTATCCCAGTACTACTAAATATGGATTGTAATTTCACATCTGAAAATCACAAGCTACCAAATCATATGCTATGTAAATATAATACATGGGTTTTTTTTTCTCACATACTACATGCAATCCCACAGAGTATTTGAATTTAAAGCAAGCGTGAAATATAAACCCTTCACACAGATTAAATTCTGAATCAAGTAGGCCATGTAAATGACGTGGCAGCGGGAGGCACTGTGCAATTAGCATACCGGCTCCTGTTAGCACAATTAGCATACCGGCTCCTGTTAGCACAATTAGGCAAAGCAGATGGCTGGATCTGAGGAGCCAGGAAGAAGAAGGGAGTGATGGCTGGACTCGTTCTTATAGGATCCTATCCAAGGACACAGGTGAGTGTGAAAGGGAAAGGCTCTTCCCGTTGATATAATATACAATTATTTGACGCAATTTTTTTCTTGTTAAAACTACACTACCCCCCAGTAAAAAGCTAGTCTTTAACAAATACATATTGTTCAAACAAACCTCGACATTGCTTAGGGAAAACATTAATGGATGAGGATCTACCTAGGGGAAGAGACTGTCACGGACCCCTTCTGGGGAATAGGCACATTTGGATAAATCTCTCAGGTTTACCTTTCAAAGTGCACATTAGTAAATACAGACACTGTAAAAAAAAAAAAACCTGGTTACATGCGAAATGTCTCATCATAAAGCAAATTAACCTGTAATGCATAGTAGGATGTCAAATGGCATGCGCAGGTTGATATTTCAGGATATGGCTGAATATAAAAGCCTCCTGTTAAGGGGGAAAAAAAAGCAAAAGAGAAAGAAGTAAACAAAAACACAACTGTGAGCAGAACCCTTAAGCATGCATCCCCACTGGGTTAGCGAGAAAAATGACTGTCTCACAGGAGAACACACCAGTGCCTTATGTCCAACATTCATTTACATGAGCCTTTACTGTGAGCACTTAACCACTGGAATGAGTACTTCTGAAAACAAATACCGCACGCTCGAGTGTCCTACAGCTCTCAGCCCCCGAGTGACACTGATTTGGTCACAAGTATACTATGCCGGCCCTTAAAACACCATGTAATATTGTCTGATCATGTGCATTATTCTTTCAGACTAACAGGAAGTCGACATGTGTCTGAAGACTGCAGATGAAAAGCCCTGGTGTGAAATAGCAATCGTGTGGAGTAATCGGCACTGGCGGAGTGATGGTGGATCCCGCAGTGCTGACAAACAGTGTGTTTTCCTGAAAGGGGGGTTCAGGCAGGCTGCTGCCAGGGCGAAGGGGGTTAGAGGGGAGCAGCAAGTAGATTACAAGCGCCTTGATCTCACATCTCCTTACCTGAGTTTAGCCCAGGGGCCCCAGGTTTCACAACCAATAATTCATCCCGGCCAGGCTGGGAGCTGTCAGGAACGGCATCTGCTTACCGTACCTGCGGCGGCCCGGGGCCGAGAGGAGCCCCAGAAAACACTGGGCTGCTTTTCAAGAGGCGAACCCCACCCCAGCGCTCTCACCGAATCATCACCATTTACCCTGCCTGTCACTCTCTCACTTTATTCTGAGAGTCTAAACAGACAGAACACAGTGCTGCCGGGAGAAAAAAAAAAAAAAAAAAAAAAAAGAACAGGCCCTTTTAAAAATGGGGCGTAAAATATCTGTGGTTTTCGATCAAGGAGAATAGAAGTTAGAATAAATTTTTAAATAAGTTATGATCCAATTGAACAAACAACAGCAGGGTCTGTTACAGATTTCATGAGCGTGGTACATTATAAATGAGTTTGCCAATCTAAAGTAATCAATCTACTGTAGAAGGGCTAAACTTATAAAACTCTGTGTTGAGATTTATAACACAATATTTACAACAGTGCCTGGTGTCTAAAACGGTATTTTTACATGGAAGCGCGTAGTTTTCTGAAGGTATAGTTAAATCATTGCAGGCCGCAGTTTGACAGACGTAAACACTAGTCACCACTTTGCTTTTTGTAGATCTGTTAGTCTCAACAAAGCATCAGAACAAAATGAGTCTATTTTGCATCAAAGCTTTGTAAAAAAAAAAAAAAAAAAAGACGACAGCTCATTACACACAATTGCTGGCACAGCCCAGGATCTCTGAAAGCCTTTAACAAGCTCAGAGGAAAAACAGGCCGTGGCCATCAACACAGGGAGCCAAAAAGGCACAAGTTCCCATAACGGCGATGGTGTAGAATTTGTTCGGCTTTACGCACTCATTTTTATAAACACTGTATGCAGGAATACTGGTGCGAGAAAAGAGAAAAGGGCAAAAAGAAGTGACATTTTGGCATTTCGTGGCGGGTTTTCTGTCGAGAGATCAAACGGGAGAACAGGCATTCCCCTGACACTGCCCGTGCGTCTCCCCTTCCTCGTCCCCTTTGAACAGGGAACGCCGCCTCATCATCTCCCATCTCCACCCCGCCCTCATCCCGCTCCCTCTCCGCTCTCAGTCACGCCGTTCCCTCCAAAATGGCACCTCGCAGGAAAAAGCCGCTAAAAGCTCTGTCTCTCTGCCGCGACTCAGCCTCGTAAGTTTGTTATTGGACATTGGTGCCAACTCCCAATATGGCGGTGCGTGCGAGCAGAACCTTTACCAAAATGCTATCCTTCACCCGTTTAAAAAATGGGAAAGATCAAGAAAGAGCAGAGTGGGTGTCACTCAGTGACGCTGTTGAAGAGTTAAACAGAACGACTGCTGGATGCATTGATTACATTAACATATCCAATTAATCGCGACTGCTTGACTCAAGCTGGAATTATTTCAAAACACCCCAAATTCCATAACTGTGCAAACAGCTCTGGGAAACACTTATCATATAATAGTTTAATTGCAATGATATGTGCATCATTTCAGAGGAGTCTGCTAAATTAGTGCTGACCCAATTTGAGAACATTTAATGGCAGTCAAGTTTGTGGCTGAGGATTTTACAAAACTTATTTATCAAAGTGCATGAATTGGGAGGTGAGTCAGGCAGGTAAATGTCAGTATTCTCCAATCCTCTCAGATAATCCCCTATAAAGAGGCAAAGCAGTGGCATTTTCAGAGGATTCTATCAGGAATGGCAGAGCGCTCAGACAATCAGATCTATAGAGGAATGCATCAGCACTGGTTCTACTGTGCAATGGAGAGGAACCGGAGGGGATGTCAACCAAGACCTCATTTCAGAAGCCCCACAATGCTAAGTAATTACGGCTGTATTAATAAACAGGCTTGGCTGAGCCAAAGTAACAATGCGAGCGGTCTCTTTGTTTGTGTCATCGGGGGCTCTGGGGGGACAGAGAGCTTGCTGTTCCCGTCCGCTTATTTCTCCGAGTGAGATGAGACAACAGGAAAATATACAGTGCAGCCAGATTCGGTATCTCTCTGAGTCACACCGTACTGCTAAAGAGAGACAGACATCTCCTAATAAGTTAAACAACCCCCCTCTCTTGAACAATATCCTGAATGCTGATCTGCAGCCAGGCAAAACATGTGAGGCCCAAGACAGCCTCATTACATCATACTAACAAAACAATGGTTGTCTATCCCAGCAATTTATCCGTTGAGTGTAATTACGAGTAAAGGTCCAGTAACAATATTGTCAGACGTGCTATCGAGGAGTAATCAGAATCTGGGCTGAGGGCCCAGGTATATGGACCTGTTCACCCAAGAAAACACATTCAAATGGACAGCTCTATGTTCCATTAATGCCTGGCACAGACAATGCACCTCAGTAACTCTGCATCTCATTATGACAGCTTTCATAAAAATCTGCTGATATGCGGGCCATTAAGATGTTTGATGAATGCAGATTATATGAAACAAAAGACAAAAAAGGATTAAAGACTTTTTTTTAGTTGCAAGCAAAAGGAAAACTGTTCTGATGCAATAATCACAAGAGCAGGCTATAGATTCCTCATAAAAACATCACTTTGAACGCAAGTAACGAAATTGCATGCACGCGCACAAACAGCTCTGGGACGGAAAACGGCATATTTGAGTGCAAACTGATCATCGGCTCAGTGCTCCATAAGCTTATTTTGTGGGTTCTAGAGCTGCTTTACGACATGAAGTCCTTTTTAAAAGGGGAGTTTCTCTGTTTGGGTTTGGCTACAGAAGTAAACCAACAAACTGCAGTAATACATATGGTCACAGCCGTCAGTAGGACTCCACTCTCTCTGTTTAGGACGGTTTAATTAGACAGTCAACCGAGGCAGCCGGCAAACTGCACAACTACACTGCAAACAACAATAACAGATAATGGCAAATAAAGAAATTCTGGGCAGCAAGCCACTGTTCTCAGATTGAATTCGCCGTAACTAAAAACAGATCGATATTGGGCCTGATAGATGTTTACATTTTCTTGTGTTCTGAAGTCAAAGCCCTTTCTTCTTCAATATGATGAAAGCCACTTGCACACAGAAACAAAGGGTTTCACTAACAATGCTTTCCGGAGCGAGCCAACGCCAGTGTTAGCGCTATTTACATACCGGGTTCTTGCTGGCAGGAATTTGCATAATGTTTTGTAGCTGTGTGCTCAGGGGAGCTGCATTGTAACATATTGGTGCTTAATGAACTCTGAAAAAATTGATTTTCCACAGAGTAAATTAAGAAATGCATTATAGCTGTTAAAGCAATCTTGAGGGAAATCGGAGCCTTCCACTGCTAAACTATGCTTGGTAAGTAATAAATTACATGTTATACTTATTTGCCTTAATTCATGCTAATTTTGCCCAATTAATGTATCACAGTAATTCCAAAGTCTGTCACAGGAGAGCTAATTATTTATTGGATTTTTGTGTGTGTTCAACTCCCCGGGTGTCGAGCAGCAAACAAACTTGTGATTGTCTTCAGACCCGGTTCCCAATGACAGTCCTGCAAGTAGCTGAGACAGGTCTGCCTTCCTTCCTCGGCTGCCCGGATGACTCACTGTTTACAAACTGGTCCCTTCCACTACGCTATCAGACTCCTGTGACAAAATTTTTCCATTGAATCACCACCTTTAGACTTTGTCACTTGACACCAGCCTAATGTGCATTCCTCTGCAAGGGAGGCCGTGAACATTGAAAGGTAGGTAGTTCTCTTCCAAAAGGTTTTTGAAACAAAGCCAATCGAACGTCCTCCTCCTTCCTACACTGTATCATTTTGAGGAAGTTCATTTATAGGACTGTTCACAGTAAACACACCCAAACAGCTGATGGGAACAGCCATTGTAAGCAAGTGTGAGGCTTCAATGGACAGCTGAAGCAGCCGGCCATGTTCTCTGCTTCTCTCTGTTACAATATCCTTATTTGAGAGTAACATTTTCCAGTGATCTTTATAACTTCCTCTTTCAATTGATGCTGACAGGGCTAACCACAGCGTCAGCTTTTGTGTAAAACAAGTACCACACTAAAAAGCACACCTTACTGTAAGGCTAAATGAAATCCCAAGAGCTGGTCAATGTTCTCGGAAAGTTTGGCAGTATCTCTGGAAAATGTTACTCTCGAACAACGCTATTGTTAAACTGCAGTAGAGAATATTCTCCCACTAATAAAGCTTGCACCCATTTCAGTTAGATAGAAGAGACCCCCTGTGTTTTCCAAAAGGAAAGGTGAAAAAAGGGATAAATAACCAAGAACATAACAAAACATTTGAAAATTTGCTGAGGTAGCATTACTTTTTGTCATAGTTTACACAATCTTTTTCATGTCTGTTTTTTCTGAAATCAAAATGCTTTGAGGGAGATATTTCTAGAAAAATCTTTATTCAACTTTGTATTAGTGTCATGATGACCTTCTGTTCTGGGGTTAGACTGAGAAGTCCTCTTCATCTACATTTGGAAAAAAACAGAAAAGAAAGCCAGTTTCCTTGAAGACACGGCTTCAGTGTATTCCCAGCTGTGAAACCATTAGTTGCTCCCTCGCTTATGATGATTGGTTTTCTGAAGAAATCAATTTGTTTTTCCCTCAGCTGTGACTTCCTCTTCAGAGGCGCACGTAAGTATCCTCTCCTCTCACGGTTATATTAAAAAGCTTAACTGAAGATGGTTTTTCAAGTAAATTAGAGAAAACAAAATCTCCTGATTAGTCAATTAAGTGCCACATTAGCCTCTCAGTTAATTAAAAGATAGGGCACACACTTTAAGGATTGCTAAGGCAGAGTGTTTAAACAGGAGATTGTACAAATGGTGCTTATTAAAAACTTACTGCTAGTCACTTGACATCTAACATTTCTGCACCCAGAATTAGACAAACAGATTGTCAGACTGTGCCAGTCCCTGGATTCCTCTATGCAAATCTTTTGGAATGAGTGCAGAGATGAAGAGCATCAAATGCCTCTGTGTCAGGATGTTAATGCTTTGACAATCAGCGACCTGCAAACAGAGCCAAACACAAACTGTCTTGTTCTGTGCAGTTTACCAATGCCAGTCACACTTTGAGGACAGCCTATCTGTTTTCAGGTGAAGCATTCCAGTTTCTGTGATTGCAATTTTCAAAACAAGCCAAAAGAATAACCTCTTTCTTCCAGATATCAATCTTCCTTTACACCAAAAAACAAGACTGTATTGAAAATATGATCACCTTACTTCTTACTTGTAAGTGCCAGAAGTTGAATCACAAACACTAGAAGTTTGTGGATATTGCAGGTTTCTGGGAATACAACAATGTGAAACTGTGGAAAGTCCCTGCTTGTGTCCAGCCAGTTTACACTTCTGGGAAGACTGAACCTCATCTTCTTCGCCTGTGATTTGTTTCCTGTCAACAGCACCAGGAATGAATAAAAACTGCCCAAGAGAGAAACTATCTAGGGCAGAAGTCAAAGTCTTAATATTCTATGCCTAACCTTTTATATCCATCATAAACACAGTTTGCCTGAAATTGGAAGCTTGTGGGAAGACATGGACATCCACATAATCAAAAACGATATCCATTTCAATGGTCCACTTTTCAAGGCTGAAAAGAGCATCTGATACTGAGATCCACCTATTGTCTATTAATTATTCTACTTTTGCATGAAGCTTTAATTCATGCTTCAACAGAACGTCCTTGCACTTCACCACACATTTGAATGCATTTTTTATTTGTCATTGGAGCAAAAGGATAATTCTGTGGCTTGGTAATATCTTTCATTTCTAACAGAATTATGCATCACGACAGACGTTTCAGAGAAAGGTAATATCGCACCAGATTTGTAAGTCATTCTTAATGAATCTACAGATCCCCAGTTCTGACGAGAACAGGATTTCTGCCAGTGCTTTTGAGAGGCTGGGGAAGGTACACTTGAATATCACAGTTCACTGCTTGTATTGCCATTTACGAGTCACATTTCTCCAGAACAATGCTACACTTGACAGCTCATACAGAAATTCATCACGCTAAGCTGAATTTTTTCTGCCATGTGTTAATTTATTAACAACCAGTGTATGCTCTAATGTAATAAATTAGCATATACATTTTTAACCTGGAATCAGAGTCATGAATATTCTCCAGGCTGCATATTCTTTATTATTATTTTTGGTTTTGGGAGAGAGAGTAAGAGAAGAAAGAGAAAACAAACAATAGGTAGTGGTGAAGCAAAAGGTGCTCAAACGGGAAAAATCTGTTAAAAAAAGACAAGCAGATTAGCAGAACAATGCTTCTATATCCTCTCTTGAATGAATAGCAGGACTTAAAAACACTTGAGCAATGCAACCTAAAGTACAGCAGACACAAGTTTGCATTACGTGATGCGTTGCGACCATGAGCAGTCTTCCACAGGTAGTGCAGTTAAAACTCGTTACATACAGTAAGTACACATGAAAGTCATACCCCGTCTTTGCTCCAGATTAGATTTATTTTTGGGAAAACACTGAATATTTGCAAAATGAAGATGTCATTTCACAAGTTGAAATTTTAGTTGCTAAACTACCTCCTTTTTACAGAAGTCAGAGGAAGCTACTTAAATGTCCAATTAAACAGGCTAATCTAAACACAGGAGATGCTAACTTTTTGTATTTTAGCAGCTCAGTGCTATAGTGGTCAGTGCTGTGGTCCTCAGCATGACTCTGTTTTAAAACATTCTATGCAGCCAGGCCAATAAGAGCTTCAAAATACTGTGCTATAGTAGAAGAATAGGGGTGAAACGACAGGAGAACCATTGCAAATATGCATACTTACCAGTATGTAAAATATGTACTTACATGCACATTGAAAAGAAAGGTCTGTTTTGAACCAATGTCTGAGGGTAACAGACAAGGTAGCCTTTTTGAATAGCAATCTTTTGATCTTAAAGTCTGTACATATTGAAAGAGAAGAGTTATACAATGTGCCTGAAAGGCTGCAGTTAACTACCTTTGACAGATGTGTAGGACAGATGTCATCAAAAAACCTTCATGTACTGAGGCTTTATGTAATGACAGATGCAGGTGGGATATTATAGCATTTCAGTCTCTCCAAACCCTACTGCTTTTTGTAAAGCACTGATGTGCTGAAGGATGATTTTTTACAGTAGACCAAATGAGATTTTTGCCTTTAAAAAATTACTGCAGCTCAAGCATAGTAGTTTTAAGGCATGTTTCAATCTAAGACTAATGTCACAGTGGCAGGATGTCTTTATTAACTTCACAGCTAACTGAACAACTGTTAATATGTAATCTTTACATGAGTGTTTTTAAAATAATTTTTGAGTTAAATGGAAACTTAAATATACAGCACCCCAGAGATCCTTGTGTGTTTTGATGCAATTCATTTTGTTTTTCCCTGCTAAAGATGAAGGCGAAATTGAAAAATAGATTTCAATTCTACAATAATATGATCATAATATGCAGAAACTGATCTACTAAAACACATCTGAATAATAAAACATGTAAAACATGTTACTCACTTAGCACAATATATGCAAAGTTGACTGCATATGGCTGCATGTTTAATTAGAAGAACTTATTTTCCATTCTTTTTTCATTCCAAAATGGATATGCAAAAGAAATGCATAGATGCACAATGCTGCCAAAGATCTATATAATTAAAATAAAAGTCCTCTGAGCTCACATAATAAATGTGAGACCATTACACCACACTGGGCTGTTGAGCCAGTACCAGAGAAGTCAGGGCACAAGACACCATGCACCATGCACTGTCTCGGGGAATTATTTGTGAAATACTGTTCAATTGAAATGCATAATCAATTTTCACAAGTTACCATATAATATACACTCCAAAACCATACAATTTCATTCCTGGAGTTGCTAAATAAATTGATGGTCAAAAGAGCACAATTGTAACACAGGACAGGCAGCAGCATAAAGTTGTGACGGAGGGAGTTTTTTGATGGAGTTGTAGAACGTGTATGTGTGAGCGATGACAGACATTGCCCCCCCTCGTGAGGAATGGCGTGCAGGTGTTTTTGCGTGCACCTGCAGCTTCTCCCCGCGTTACACTAGAACGGACAGGAAAGGCAGGCTCCGGCGTCTCACCGACTCACATCGCTGCCTTCTAAACAAACAGGCAGTCACCACAGCAGGCTGCCATTACACGCAAAGCAAACAGCGACGGATCCGCCAGGTTTGTACGAGGCAATTACATGGCTGACGAAGAAATAAACACATTTCTTTGGGACGCTGGTGAGCGTAAAGGTGTAAAACGCAGAATGACAAGGGAATCTTACAACTGCATTTTCCCATTCAGATGCTCTCCGTACATAAACAGTGGTAATTCTTAGGATGCTGTATTGACATGAATAGATAGGAACCGCGTTTTGGCTTGTATTAATGTGCTGCTACCTGTGGAAAGAACACAAGCACGCAGTACATACAAACGACAGAATATGACATTCAGATGGCTACACATCACATTCAGGGTATGCGTATAATTTTAGCCTCCAATAACTTATAAACAATTGGCACATTACTTGCAGTCAACATTAATTCACTGTGCAGTCACTGTACAGTGCAGTATTGTACCTGATTAAATCAGACTCCTTAGTTTCCACCTTTGCTGTGCACTCCTTGTGTCCTGTTCCCTTTCTGCACTTTGGGTGCTTCCCCTTCCTCATAAGCTATGATTGCAACAACCCAGTATGGCTGCATAGTGCGAGGGAGTGAGCGTGTGAGAGATCTTAGTCTGTGGAACTCAATGAGAACAGCCTGCTCAAAGCAGAGCGCTTCAGTCTCATTTTCCCAGCAGCGCTGGGAATTAATAGTATTATTGCCCGTATTTCTACATGCAATGATTTTAGGCAATTGGCTTTCACCCACCATTTGATGACTCAGCCCCTTGGCTTTTACTCAGTAGAAAGGGGTTTCCTTGGGCCTTAATAGTTTTTCTCCTTCCCTTTCATGATTTGACAATGTGTGAATTTTTCCTTCAAAATTCTTAAGATGCAAAAATACAAATAGGTGATATTCATGATTTGTATGCTTTGTCATATTTACATATTTACACCACCAAAGTAAGTTCATGTTAATACATTCTGTTTCATTAAAAGGTGGAAAGTTGTTTTTATCCTGCAAGCACTTCAAGAGAAACAGATTGAAATGATTCAGCTTCTAGCTGAAAATCTAGGTTCATAAAGTAGTAGTCAAGGTCAGCCTCATAAAAATTAGCTTAAAGTATATAAAGGATGAAGCTTCATTTTGCATAAAGCCCCTTAAATCACTACTGCAAAAACTGTCAATCCTGAGGTTACTTCAGTTTCTCATTTAAGTAATGTTAAGCCAAAAAAAAAAAAAAAAATCACAGCTTTGTTAACTGCAACAAATCCATATCGGCAAATGACAAATAATGATGGTGACATCTAATTTATAGCTCAAGGACCATGTACAAGCAAATAAACAGGCCTTTTCGTTCCACATGTCCTCCTCAATTTGCCTCTCCTACGGTCCAATGCATTTAAAAGAAAAAAAAAAGTCGAAAGTGCATGGCTTCATTCTGATGTCTCACTTGCAGCCCCCCCCTCACTACCCCCCACCCCCCACCCAACCTCAGAGAGACAGCAGACAAGGCCTGACACAGACACCCCATTTACATGCAGCTTGATGTTTAAAAATACGACATGCAGAGAAAATGCTGTTTCTGCAAGCGCAACTGAAAAAGGATAAACACTAAAGCGTCCCGTTATGTCTTTTTTTTTTTTTCCTAAGGCAGATGTTGTCAGTACAAGACTTCAAAAACTGAGTGCCAGGAACTGAACCGCTCTGTAGCCTAACTACAGGATTCTGTTCCTTGAAGGATCGCTCAAACCGCCGCTTGCAGTCTCTACATCATCCAGGCAGCACCTCCAGGTAACAGAAAGATTAAACACAGCGAGATGCTCTCGCAAAGCCGCAAAGGTTTTGTGAAGGGGGTTTTTAAATATTTAAAGTATTAACACTGAATCCAATGACACATTACTTAAAAAATACAAATCTGTAAGCAGGAAATCATTTACTTTTTATTCTGTGTAGCAAATAATGCCGTGTTGTGGTTAATAAGGTTAGAGCATAAGATTTTATAGAGGAATAAATGTTTTAATGGATGACAGCTTTTGAGAGAAGGGGGAAGACGACTAAGGAAAATGGATGACTGCGACAATTATTTTTTATGTGCTAATGCCTTCATTGGTTTTGGATTGTTAATTAAGGGTATGGGGGAGGGGAGGGTGGAAACTACAATAATGAACCAATATAAAGTACTTTGTCAAGAAACAACTATTAAACAAATATTTGATAATGGAATAAAGACATGCCAAGGAATCTCATACTGGTAATAGTAATGTTCCACTAAGATGTTTTTGGAAAAGTGAGGTAGTACTTAGTTTTACTTTTCAAAGTACGACTGTATCTTGGTAAATACGATCAAAATCTGTATTGTTAATCACATGCTTTTTTCCCCAAAACTAGTAAAAAGGTAAATGCTTTATATGATGCTAATACACATTAATATGATTTATATTTGGTTATAAAACAAGTACAAGCAAATAAATATTAAGAGGAACATAACAGGGCCCCCATGTCATATCCAATTAAATTCTCCAGGTAATGACCCCATTTGCATAGTAAGCTGTACCCACACGTGGGATTTCTAATGGGGGCACTACCTGAGTACAATAATTGAGAGTGACATCACTTGAACTAGTTTTGTGCTTACCCCACTGAAAGATCCAGTCATATTATTTTTATGTCATGCTACAAGTCTGATACCAACAGTCCTTAACTTTGATGTGACAGAGAAGAAAGGATATTATTGCATTATGCATCGGATGCTCAGAATGGGCTCTGGGTTCGGAGAAGTAGGAACTAATGCATCTCTGGGACACTTTAGCAAGCTGTTCCAACACAAAGAACATCTCAAAATTTGAAAGAATGACGAATCGATACAATAAAAAGTTTTTTCTCATGGGCCATTGTTGGTACTTCTGAATTAGAAAGGATAAATTTTGATAGTTTTTGACTAAGAAGCCCTTAGTCGATAAATTGGTGTCTACATTGCTTCATAGATGTTTTATTGCAACCATATATGATGTCATATCTGAAATTTGCAGATGAAAATTAATGCAATTGCACAAATTTGCTAAAAATGTTATAAGTAAACCTTGATTCATGAGGTATTCAGGCAGCACTTGAAAACAGAAGTGACCTCTTTCTGATGCTATTTAAACACAAAAGCCATAAAGCAAACACTTCTCTAACTGAAGGCAACTGACATTCTTTCAGTGAAGCAAAGCAACTTTTAGCTGGGAATGGTAGCTGAGGTGGAGGTAGAAGCCGGTGACGAGGACAGCGTAACGACTCATTTCATACAACATAAAAAAATGAACGAGTGAATTTCTGACAACAGGAAAAAAAAACTGAGCCGTATTAATCATGGACTGGCGCGCCCTTGCACACAAATGAACAGAGGGGGACTGATTGAAAGGATGAAAGGTGGGTGACATTGCAAAAGGTCACGGCACACTTACCTGAAGAGGTTTCACCTTCTTTTCATTCACCTCCAACACTGCCGTAGCGCTATGCTGTCAGGAATATTTATGCCATTAGTGAAATAAGATGGTAATTTTGGGCCATGATGTATCAAAGCAGAAAAGTCCGAAATAAATGGAAATGTCTAGCGAGGGCCGGCGGGGGGGGAGGTGGGCCAAGCGGGCCAGAGTCCGGGTTAATTGAAAGGTTAACAGGGGGCTGTCCCTGCCAAAGGTCAGAGTACAACATTAGCCAGCAGGAGGGCTGTTTGGTACTTAAGAACAGGTAACATATGCCCCTCAGAGCACCAGGCTTGTTTCCACGCACTGAAATAGCATCTACGTGAGAGCATTTTCAATGGGCCCCCAGGGTGAGCCACGGCTCGCTCTCTTTGCGGAACACCATTACACAATTTCACAACCCGCTGCAGGAGCGGATCAAAATGTCAAAAGTCAAAGCGTGTCGCTACTGACAGCGGAGTCTTTTGAAATGACAATGCCACCCTATCACCAAACCAACCCTATTTACCGGCATTCTTGTGATAAACTAACACGCTCTTTGCCATTTCACTGGCTGAATTTTCCCTGGCAAAGATGGAAAGGTTCTATTGTGTCCAATACCCAAGTTTGGGAAATATCCAGACGTATCTTTCCACAGTCTATTTAAAACAAATTAATTATTGAAAAATGAAAATGCCTTTCATCACCTTTAAACAAAGACAGGAGCTTGTTTAATACATCATTGTGGAACACCCAGATAAGTCATTTTCAGCTTGTGAACAATGGATAAACAAATTCAGAACTGACAGGTAGAGACTTAAAAAAACAACCCAAAACAACAGTAGGGAATCATTAGTTCCTGCATTTATCACAGCAGGGTGGTGTAGCGGTCAAGGCATTTGGCAGCTGACCAGCCGGGACACCGCTGTTTTGAATTTTCCCCCAGTAAAGGCCCAGCTTAATAAAAGCGCAACACAGCATACAAAAAAACGTATGCAGTAAACGCATGTTGACTAGGATACGGGTGTCCGCCGAGCACACAAATCCATATATGGTCAAAGCATCTTTCCAACAAGCTTTCCCGCCTCCCTAAATGAACACAGGGGTGTGGACAGAGCCTCACTCTCACATGAGAGTATGCATTCTGGAACCAGCTCCAAAGACTCACTATTGAGGGGGTGAAGATGGACATCTCCTTTCCATTATTAGCCACAGAGAACACGGCACTACAGGTGCAAGAAGCTGAGCTTGAATCCTCATTTTTAAGTTTTGTTTTTATTTTCAAAATAGTGTTTTGCTTTACAGTTTGAACTTTTAAGTTTAGCAAACAGCGAGGTATGACATACGCAAAGACGAAAAGATGGATTACCAGACTGGAAGATCAAGTTGTCAAAAAAAGACAGTATGAAAACACACTATACCTCAGAAGATAAATAATAGACTTTGGAAAAATGGACCTTCACATTCTCTACATTTAGTGTTTTTCCTATTGATAGCAATTACATCCTACCAGCAGAAAAAAAATACAGACTACTCAAATGTTATTAGATTGAATACAGACCTCTTTTGTAATAAATGCATTCTCTGCTGAAGAGATGACCTTTTAAAAGTGCATGTACACAATTACAAACAGGGCAGCAATGAAAAGAACAAAATAAGAGAGAAAGTATCCTCAAAACGTACAAGAACAACCTTTCACTGCTTAAGCACCACCAAGTTCCTCTAAGGCACAAAATGAACATTTGAAAATTCACAAACAGACTTCTCAGGAATAACTGATTCATCTTGGACAGTTGATACATAAGCAAATAGAATGAGTGTACTGTGAAGTTAGGCATTTTCTTTTATCTTACATGAAGGATTTTTTTTTTCTCACAGTCAAATTTTTCTTGTCTGCAAGCCTTTCCCGCATAATCTGAATGCGTTTATTCTGGCCTGGGTTGTGATGATTTGGTGTAGGTAATTAATATCACTTTCTGGTCCAAAGAGTGCAGTTTGATCAATATTGCTTGAGCAGTATAACACAAATAGGTAAATACACAAAGCTCATAAGAGCATTTAAAACTTGCCTTGAGCTCGTACCATGAGTAACTAACGAGATGTCACTAAAAAAACACTGATTCACTGACAATCACACACAAAAAAGCCCTGTTTGGGCACATCAAAGAATTTAGCATAGACATTAAAAATGCTATTTAACACTGAAAAAAGGCTACAAATTCCAAAATCTGTTCCAGAGAGCCAGTATCTCATATATACCTCATATAGATCTCCAGTATATCCGTTTGTTGGTTAGGGCAAATATCCAACATTCCACATTGAACATTAAACATCTTCACAAATATATCTTGCTTTCAGATATGCACAGGTTTTGGCAAAGCAAGGAATATTCTTTCATCAATCAAGCTTTATCATGGTATGTTGTTCTGTAAAGTAATTACCGTACTTTCCTGACTTTTATGATTAATTAGAATGCAAGCTCTGATTTGTTGTAACTTTGGCACAACTTGACACACTCTTATGGTACGAATAAGTGTAAATACAAGAAAGGGATGATTGTGCAACAGATTTTTCCTTAGTTATTAAGAAAATCTTAACTATAGGAAAAATTAAAGGTAGAAAAAAAATACCTGAAAAAGCTTTAATTTGCCTTACTTCCCATTTTAAAAATTTGTTGTACAGTTTGTGTGCATGAAGCCAAGATTGACTTAAGGTTTAGCAAGCTACAGTAGACAATGCTAAAACTAAAGCATTAAAATTTAGTGTATCGTGTATACAGTAAACGCGCTTGTCAAAACAAACAGTCCGAGACTATGAAACCCTGATTGGTCACACAGACGGTCATAGAAGTGCCAAAGGTATAGCTGGTGAGAGGGGAGAGAGTACAGTGTCAGACAGTATGTAAAAAATACCTTGGTATTTGTAACAGTTACTCTTTGGTATGAAATACAAAAAAAGGCTCCACTTCGTTTTCAGTTTGTGTCATTTACACTTTGGTTTTAAAGAAACCAACCAAACAAGATTATGGAAAAAACAGTGCTACAAGAGATATGCTAAGGATGCTATCAATAAGTATATCTGACTATTAGTTTCTCTTACCTTTAAAAGCTATTCCAATATCATATTTCTAAAAGACCAAAGCGTTGACTAGCATATGTGACACTAATACCATCGGACAACGACATTAAAGGACTTTTATTTATACACTGATTATGCTGTGTAATTGTGCTATATGGATATCATGGTACTTGGTGTAAAAGTCTTTCTGGAATCTGCCGGGCCACCTGGGGGGGGGCAGTAAAGCTGTTGGTGGAGCGCGGGCAGCTTGCGCCGGAGCAGAGTGCAGCAGTCCCGCAGGGGGGGGTGGGGCGGGGCGTGGGCGGGCGGGGCCCCCCTATGTGGGGAAGCAGATCCCGCAGCACTCCATGCAGATCTCCAGGCAGTCGGACGACTCGCAGCAGGCGTCCATGATGCCGCAGTCCATGTCGCAGGGGCAGTTGCAGTCGTCGCCCAGGTCGTCGGCGCAGCAGCAGCAGCAGGACTCCGAGGTGCAGGTGCCGCAGGACGCCTGGGCCACCACCATGTTGCAGAGCGTGAGGAACTCGCAGAACAGGCAGGCCAGGATGCAGTGCACGCAGCAGTCTGCGCAGCCGCGCCGCGCAGATTCAACAACACAGAACAAAGGAGCGTTAGAGCCCATGGAAAAAACCCACTTTAAAGAAAAAAAAAACAGAAAAAGAAAAAGAAAAATCCCTGGAACAATGATAATCGTTTCCCTCGTAATCAAGAGGCTGTCAGTAATGACCCACGAATCAGCCCAGCCAATTACTTCAGCATGTTTCCTCCGACACATCTGAGTGTCCTTTTCTGTCATTTATACTGGGCTCTGGAACAATGGGAGCCATTTCTTTGGGGAAAAGAAGTTAGATACATATCCTAATTCACGCATTCACACACAGTCTGTGTGCCCTCCCCCCCCCTTTTTTTTTTTTTTGGAAAAGCGAAAGGTAAAAAATGAAGCGCGGTACACAGGTGGCAATCAGCTGCAGGTCTGTCACAGTCACCTGTGCCTGGGAGAGGCAAGGCAATGCAGAACTAGACATTAAAAGTGAGACTGCCAGCCCCTGTCTCTCATAAGTGCCTGAGACACAGCTGTGACACTCCAAACAAGCAGAGGGAAGCAGTGAGGAGAGGGCTCTGACAGGGGGAACTGTGAGTAATGCTGAGTATTTATAGAGGCCCATGCAGAAAAGCCACACATCCTGCCCAACAGCTCCAGCTTCCAGGAGAAGGGGGGGGGGGGGGGGGGGGGGGGGTGAGTATAGAGGAATCAGTGGTCCAGAGAATTTCAAAAGGAATGAATTCCACTTAGGGACTGATTAGCAGATTTTGTAATAATGGGAGCATTATCATGCGAACGCACAGGCTGATCATGTAAAGCTGATTAGTAACGTCCCAAATTTCGCCACCAAATTGCTACGCTAATGCTGACGATTTTCTCTTTTCTGATTAACATTTAACCTCTTTTTAGACGTTTTACGTGGCTCCTTGGTGTGACGGCAAATTACTGTTATTTCCTACGTGTCAGAAAAAAATCTCTCTTACGGAATCACTATTGTCATATTTGTTTCTTTTTAAGTCACTTTCCTCCCCTCAAAAATGTAACAATATTTCATTGAAACATTCTTTTATACACCATCTATTTCTATTAAACATTTGAGATCACTGGCATTTAGAAGACACTCTTATCCAGAGCGACTTACATCGGTTAGTTTGGAGATGGAATAGGCAGCACTGTAACAAAATTGCAAAATTAATAAAGCACACCCTTTTCACAAAAATGACCATGGTACACCCCACCGCAGTGTCATTAGCGGTGGTCATCACTAAGCATTCAGGAGCTGTCACCATGGATAGGGTAGCACACGGCTATGGGTGGTCCCCGTGTTGTGTTAAAGACGAGTGGCCCTTGCTGTAACAGGGTGGCCCCTCACTCAGCCAGAACAGAAGCAGATAAGTTCAGGAGCCTTTGAATTGAGTGAGAGGCAGGGCACCAGTCCAAGAACACCATCATAAACACTTCATTAGCATCTCTTTCATCAGACTGTTCTAGACTGTCCAGGGCAGGACTTTTTGATTCAGAATATTTTACATGGACTTAAGACCGCTGGACGCTCATATCTGATTAATCAAAGAGCAGAACTGACCAGCAGTGGAGGGAAGTGCAAAAGAAAGAAACTAATCATATGAAATGTGCTTTGCACTGTATCTGATTACTGAAATGGTATTATTGATATAAAAACTTAATATGGAGATATAATATTAAACCTATCTTAAGTAAGACTTACACTGTCTAAGCCCTAAGCTACAGACTAAGAATCCATAAAGAACATAATGAATTTAATGATCACATATTATGCTTCGACTATAAACAGTTCATGTACATGCATGTATATATACCATGTATGTTATCATGTTGTATGATATAATGCAAGCATGAGGAGCACACTATAAACAACTTCAAACCAAGCAAAGTAAAATAAAATATAGAAAACTTCAAAATATGAGGAAATTCTGAATCCCTTATGAGACTGAACTTGGCTATAATTAATTTATGCTGTAAAAATTTATATAAATATATAACATTATGTACTTCAATAACTCAGTTATTCACTTGGATGTATAATTTAGCAGCTGTGATCAGTTTGAATCTTGAAGGCATGGGTAGGTTATGTACACGCTGAAGATAGGCTGATATATAAAAGGAAAAATATACTGCGGACCTTGCTTCAGCGAGAGGAATCACAACAACAATCATGTTTAATGTTCACCAATGCTGGGATATCCAAAATTCTGTAAGGCCAAAAACGGCTCAGGGAAATTGTCAGAGACATGTGGAAAAACTCGAAGGCTAACATCAAACGGGCGGCAGCGTGACACGTAACGAGCTGGAATAAGGCGCAGTGGCAAGCAGCGTGAATGCGCTGGGACGGAGAGAGAGAGAGACGCGCTGGAGGATGGCCAGGAGGCTGGCCCACAGGGAGCCGCCCGAGAGGCAGGAAACCGGCCAAAGGCCAGAGCTAACGTTCGGAGCAGAGCCTGGAAGCAGAGCTCAGTGGCAGCCTTTATGCTTGACACAGACACATGGAAGGAGTGCGGAATCTACAGGCAGTTGGACTTGGATCCATCACATCACACTCACTCACACGCACACTCAAATATAAATACATATATATACATACATACATACATATATATATATGGATAGATAGATAATTATGGATGGACAACGTACTTTTTTTTTAAAATAAAATTCAGAACAGCTGATGAAATGAGTCATTAACAACAAGACAATAATATGTTAATAAGTTCTTTTGAGTTGCTTTAGAAAGAGACACACACCTTTATGGCACTACAAAAGCCCATACCTTGCCGGGTTTTTGTATTGGGCCCAGCCAATAATTCAGCTAGCTTTCATGTTGCCCCCAAGAGGTCACACATGACAGCGGTTTTCTGTAAACCATTGTGATGGTTAATGTGTTCACTTACAGGGCTATTGACCTTGGCCGTTTTTTTTTTCCCCCCCCTCTATTTAAACTAGCTATTGTGGCAGAGCTCGCAGCATTCGAGGCAAATCTCCAGGCACTCGGCCGGCTCGCAGCACGGATCAAAGAGGTCAGAGCCGCAGTGGACGTGGCAGTGGAGGTCCTCGGCGGGCGTCTCCTGGAGGGCGGCCCAGCAGCGGGCGCAGCCGTCGCAGCAGGCGCTACAGGCTACATGCAGGCAGGAGGAGCAGGCCTCCAGCAGGCCCAGGGACAGCTCAGCGCAGCGACACAACAGACAGGCCAGAACCAGAGAGGCGCAGCGCTCTGACGGACAGGAGACAGAGAGGAGGACCGCAGACACCGTCAGCGGGCGCCCGGCGTGACAGATCAACATGGCAACCGAGAGAGGGCGGGGGCTCGGGTCTCCGCAGCGAAAGCGAGGATGACCATGGGGTTGTGCCGAGGGTTAGCGTTGAGCATGGTCCCACTCGCCTACAGGGCAAGCCTGTTTGGTTGGATTTTTCATTAGGAATTAAGATGTTAACCGCTGGCCAGCGCATTAATCCTAATACAAGCACGCGTTTGGCTTCTGCATGTGTGCATGACCTGGCCTGTCCAGCCCAGAGCATCAATGATTTTTCAATATAAACAACCCTTTTTAATGCTGAGTTAGAGCCCAGGCTGAGTCATTGTGAGCAGTGTTAGTACTATTACAGCTTCATCTCAGTGCCAAACCCATGAGTCAAGAACAACAGGACAAAACTCCCTCGGGCACAGAGCATAGAGAGCCTTATTATACTGTATCACACTCGACGGATATACAGATTATGCTAATCCATGTAAACATTAACCACAACTGCATGTGTCTTTCTAGAGGGGAATAAACCGGCTACGTGTTAGTGAACATATTGATTCGGGGGACAAGTCTATAAACAACCAACACAAAAATGATAATGGGCTAAACCTCCAGCTGTAGCCTTTTTACATCAGTTAGGATCTGAATATCTTTATAAAAATTGTATGAAAAAATGTCATTCCATTGAGATGTCCAAAATGACTATTTTGATAATTACTTTTACTGGTACAACTCATCAAGTCTGAAATGGCATTCAAGTGTACGGTATGGGGTGTTACAGTTTAAAGAACTCTTCACGTCATCACATTCTCTCCAAAAACACATTCTGTTAATTGTCTTCAGAAGCACCACTTCTGTCCCCCAAACCATTCAACCAGTAATCTCTAGAGCCTTTCGATATCACTCCCCAAAGTTATGTCACGTCTTGTTAACATACACTCTGCTTACAAACACTACAGGGCACGCCAACGTTTGCTGGCCTGCAGTGAACAAAGTTATTCTTTGAAGGGGAAAAAAAAGGAAAAAGAGGCAACATGGCAAAAGCTCTTCTGCTCCTTCTCATGGAAATTAATGAGGCATTAAGGACAAAGCAGGAGCATAAGAGCAGTTATGAAGCAAACAGATGTGGGCTGAAAAGAGCTGAAATGGGAAATGGAGATGTGTGATTCACGGAACGAGCAGGCCGCTGTTAATGATGGGACACTGTTAGAAGTGACTGGCTCATGCAGCGCCAGGGCCGGCTCCCAGCAGGGCCCCCCACTCTCCTCAGCCTCATTAAAAGGTCACACCTTGGCGACCATCAATCTACTCACAATCACCCTCATTTCGACACACATCTCATTATTACACATGCACAGCGCCTTCTTGCCATACTCTAAAATAGGGACTTGAATAAGAACATGCATATATATATATATATATATATATATATATATATATATATATATATATATATATATATATATATATATATATATATATATATATATATGTGTGTGTGTGTGTGTGTGTGTGTGTGTGTGTGTACTGACTAAATCACGTTATGCAAAGTCGTGGGTAGGCTGAGCCTTTTACAGGTCCATAATCACGATAAACCAGGTGTGTTTTCACCGATTTTTTTTTGACATTTGGAATGTTTTAAAAGAGTAAAGATTGATTACCCAAGCATTTGGACTAGACACAGACTTGGCACTTGGAAAAGAGTGCAGAAGTCTTTTCACTAGTGGTCCTTAGATTTGTAGATCATTACATACAGAATCCATGTTTCCAAAGCAATCTTAATGTGAAGAACACATTCCTCATTGATGGCAAGTGTAGTATAGCTACAAGGTGTTCCTATGAGCGCTGTGTGCAGGTAAACCCTTGAAATGTGAGGAGTCCGAAGCAGACTGGTGGAGGAGGTGGGGGGGTCCCCTGATTGGGCAGCTGCGTGCCGGGTGGGCGGGTCTGCGGAATGCGCTCCCCCGCTTACCTTCCGGAGAGGAGCCAGGCTTGTGGGAGCTGCTGGAGCTGCCCTTGCTCCTCCTGCTGCTGTCGCTGTGCACCGACAGGCTGGACTGGAGCTTGCGCTGCATCTTGTGGGAAACGGGAGACGGGTGCTTTCTGGGCTCTGCCCTGGAGTGCGTGACCCCGTGGTGAATTCCACCGCCATTACTCAGACCTGTGTGGGGGCCATTTTGGAGCTGGCCCGCTTCCCCCTCACCGGGCTCCTGTGCAGATGTGGCTGGCTGAGGCAGCCGCTGAGGTTGAGCTGGAAAAGAAGTTATTTTTAAATGTCACGCTCCCTCCTCAGAATGAAAGCTCTTCTGTACAACATGTTTCATCCAGAACGTGAACCTTTTTTTTTCTGCCTGTAAACCAATTTAAGTTCCCAGCTGAACTTGAAAAAATTCTTCAGTTTACCAGCTGCCTCCATAATATGACTGACTGGATGTTTGGAAAACAAAGTATTTATTCTGTACAGTGTACAACCTCCAATACCCCTTTTCAGGCAATGTTAATTTATATGATTCAGAGGTGAAAACAGGCTATTTAACCGCTCATAATTATCCTGTCTAAGAGATGAGATGCCCTGAAACAAATCAAATAAAACCCCCGATCTCCCCTCTTGTCTCCATAAGCACACAAGGTTAGAGTACAATTTGGTGATTCATCATCCTTGCACCCTCTTCTGTAGACCCTGGTAATACTGCAGCGCATTACAGAATGTACTACTTCACAACGCACGATCAGAGGCCGCTCCCCCTCTCCCCTACTCGCGTTTAAGCGCTACACCGCGGCTGTACGGCGCCTGAACGTGGCGCAGCACCCAGGTGAGTTGGGGGGACTCCTCCGCCCGCAGTGCGCTCCCGCTGTCCTTTCATGGAGCCAGCTTCCCCCCACCCCCCCCACAAGTCCCTTATTCTTACAATCTTTACACATGTGACAGCTGTGAAAAGTCAAGCGCGGCCCATCTGATAAAACGGAGCTGTGGCATTTTCAGAAGTGGAGCGGGGTGCAAATTCAGCTCTACTGGGAGCACAGCATTATGTTCCATCTGCATTATAAAAGGAGCAGCCCCACGTATGACTTATGAGTTCTCCTGAATTATTCATTTTTTGTCTGTATATTCAAGATCTCTGCCTCTCTTCTACCTTCTTTTTTTTTTTTTTTTTTTTTTACAAACTCTGCATTTTGCTGCACGTAACGCAACAACAATAATCACAGCCAAACTTCGTGACAGCTTATGAAAGTATCATTTTGTAAAAATACCTGAGATTCTCAAATCTGACGCGCACACTGCGCTTAGTATTTTGCCTGCACACCAACAAACGCAATTATTGTTAACAAGAGGAAAAATCCAGCCCGGGATTTTTTAACAACCCCTCACCCTGGGGGCCCTCTGACAAGAATGTAAAACAATGCAATTAAACACAGACGGTGCAGACCTCTTCATCCACGGTGTGTTTAAATGCCCGCATTTATAAACAAAGACACCTTCCGAATTGCATTCTCCTGACTTACTTCAGACAAGTGCGTGCACCGAGAGAATACATTCATTAAACTGTGTTTTCAGGAAAGTACGGGTCAATATTTTCTAATGAGCAGCTTTCAGGTGACACAGGTAGACAGTGAAAAGATTGTTAATCATATAAAATTCACTTCTCCTTTATTCCACTCCCAGGTTTTAATAATGAGGTCAAACGCAATTTCCTTTAAAGCCATCATTCACTACTGTTACAATGGGTCTCAAAATTCTGGGGCTACTCATTCGTTCTCAATTTTCATCTTGCTGATGTTTTTTTGTAATTCAAGTTTACTATACATTAATATGCCACCATGGAACCAACATTTTTAAATGTCCCACCAAGATCACCTCAAATCGCCCCCATGAGTTCAGAATTGTAATTCGCCCCAGTGGATGTTCATGCGTTTAAACTATCTTGAAGACCAGAGTTTCACCCAAAACTAAAAATGAGCTCTGTGCATCATTAGAACATCTCTTTGGACAGTACCACATAGACTATGTTGGGCGGCAGGATGTTCCTAACGTAAGGAAAGAGATTGGGACTATGACATGCCTGAAGAGTAACAGACTGATCGCAGTGACAGTGAGGAATCGTAACACTCTTGCACACCTCCTGGCGAGTTAGTTCCAGTGTTACTTGCCGCAGAGTGACACTCACAGAGTGTCAGGTGCAAGGAGCCGGAATTCTGATCATTTATGATAACAGATACAATTCTGCCTTCATGACTGTAGGGCTACTGGTAATGTACGCTGTCCCCAGATAACATGGCTATTAACACCTTGTTTGCACACATAGGAGATGCAGTTATACTGCGCACAATGCGGGCTAGTGATGCGGAGGGTAAAGCCGGAGGGTAGTCCCCCTGCTCCTCAGAAGTCCCTCAACCAGAACTCTCTCACTCTCCTCTTAGATTACATTATAATCCAATGTCCAAAGGAACCAGACACCATAATAAAATCTGTCCAAGAAAGAAAATCACTACAGTGCAGGGCAAGGTTAGCTTTCAATACAGGCTCTCTCTCCTGCTAGGAATAACAACTGCTAGCTTTTTCAAATGTAACTTACAGACAACTGCAGGAAGCCCTTGCTCTTCATGTACTGTAACTTAACTTCACAGATGTGCTCTAATTTACTATTTCACAAGTCAAAGAAAGAATGAATCATTCTGAATTACTACTATTACTTTCTGTAATTCAGGAACAGGAACAGGAACAGAACCCTCTTAGCTTAGTCCAGACATGTTTTGGCTATCCTTTTTTTCTCTCTCTGTATAATGCTGAATTCCTGTGTAAAATCATTGATTTCCTCTCTTCATTCAGTTGAGTGCAGACAAATATTATGCTGATCATTTACCCTACCACAATTATACCATTGTTTTTTTTTTTCAATTTAATAGTTGCTATACTGAGTTTCTGGAACAATATGAGCATCCCATAATGCTTTGTGGGGTTTTGAAACATGTCATGTTGACACTCTCCTGCTATTCATTGTTATTTACTCTTAGCTAATGCCATAATAGCAAACAAATGCTTTAAAATGGCATATGTGTGCTACATGCAATGGTACTCTAGTAAGATTTTAAAAGTGAAAATGCTGTCCACTTCACATCTAATCAATACAAGTAGCAAAGATGACAAGATACAATCATACAAAATCAACTAAAAAATTTTCAACTGTATGCAGTCAACAGGGAATTCTCAGCACACTATAATCAACACAAACATGAGTCTGTCATGTGTCGGGTAGGACTCAGCTTTTCCATATTTTTTTCCACACTACTGGTTAGTATAACCACTAACAATAACCAGCTGCTAACATCCACTGTGTCCTAGTGATCTCTTTCTGTCTCTAGAGAATCCAGAGATGAAAAAGACATTCATTTCTAAAATAAATGATCCAAATCCCCTCACGCAGAAAGAGTTTCTTTTTATAAGGAGACCACAGAGCCGTCCGTAAATGACAAGCCAACGTTGTCTGGCAACTGTAACTACCTTTCCTGTTCGAAAAAGTCAGGCTTTCAATTTACAAAATATAAATAGTTATTAGAAAACCACAACATAAACGCGACAAAACTGAATCGGTGGTGTACTTTCCAGTGCGTCAGAAAGCCACAAAAACTGCTTCTAGTGTAGGCCTGTGAACCATCACATCCAAGGAGCAGGTGGCAAATTCACCTGTGCCAGAGAATGCAGTAACCCAGTCTGCCCTCCCTCTCCTCTGCAGATTACAGACTCTGGGACACAGGGGCAGGAGAATTCACCTTCTCTCCGTCAACCTGGCTGCCCCAATGAAAACTGGATAAGATACGCTAGACCAGATACGCTAGACAGGTCTAAAAGGGGCACATTTATTTTTATTATTTTATAAGTCTTTGAGGTTTTCCTCTCTTATCATGAAAATAGTTACAATGCACACACTGATTATTGTGCTAATGGAGTTAATCCAATTAGCAAGGCAAGCTGGTATACCACTTCCAATGCATAAAAATGAATCCATTATATATTATAAAACATTATATATATATATGAATACTTACATACACCTATACATAGGCATTCATATGTATGTATGTGACATTTTTCATCTTTTCTAAATCAGACTCAAAATTAGAAATACATACCACAAGAAATAAAACATGAACACTACATCAGCTTTTAAGTAATTATAAGTGATTAAAATTTAAGGGTTGAGGTTCACCACAAGAGCCTGTGGTACCTGGCAGATGACGAGCCCGCATACCCCTCAAGCATCGCATATTTAAAACAGCATGTTCGCGAAAAACGGCTCAAACTGGACATCCAGTCGCCTGGTTTCCAACACAGACACAACTGTTGTGCACGCTCCAGTGTCGAGAGCGCGTTGTGAGCGCAGTGTGTACATTTGTAAGTAAATTATGCATAGTGCTGTATCCCCGTACGCCGCGGAGAAACACGGCATATAGTGAGATGTTCCTGACTGAGGAATCAGCCTCTCAGCCTGGTCCCCAGAACACCATCCTGACAGGCTCCGGTGTCTTGGGAGCATTTTTAAAGGCCAGTGCGTGATGGATTCATGAAGAACACACAAATATAATTGCCATTTGTCACAAGCCTTCAGTGAATAGCCCACACTGGGGCCAAGCGCAAGTGTGCCAAGATAGTGGGCCATTTCCAGGCCTGTTCTGTATATATAACTGTGTATAAACGGTTCCGTTTCAGCACCGTAAAATGAAATTCAGAGAGCGTGGACCAAAAGAAATAATAAAATAAATGGGATACACCCTTCTGGAAGCGTTAACGTGCACTGCAGTCAGATGTGAAAACAAGATTTTCATGATGAGAATCTAGCAAACTGCAATGTGCAAAGGATCGCAAGGGCAAAACATAGTCCAGAGAAAACATTTTAATATGCACGTTTCAATGTGGCATCTCAAAAATAAGGCAAGACGAGGGAAATATCTAGGTCTATGCCTGGAATCACTCAGAGGGAAGTGAGCGTGCGAATGGCTGCTGAATCCCATTAGATTCCCATCTTACACAATGCTAAGACAAGGCCCCCTGCTTCAGCTACTATTGTGTAGATGTATAATAGAAGTAAAGAAATCCCTGTGTGTGAATGAATGGATGCAAAAAATTTGCAGCAGCAGACTCAAGACGTTCTATGGACAGAAACTGTGTTAATTGCATATAAACATTAAAGACCTCCCATAAGGGCACAAAAATGTCGGAGCCACATCTGCATCCTTTTCTGACCCCAACGGTACGTCTTTAATAGGATACTGGCACTGCACACCCAAGAATACAGTAGGCTTTGCTCACAACTCAACGTGCTCCAGAAGAAGCTAGCTATGTACAGATAAGAGAACTATCATTTCATATCATGTTGTTCTCTATTAAGCTTGTAGACAAATCTTTTCCATTTTTTTTTTATGCAGAAGTGTTTACAAATTGCTGCCTCAAATGTCATCCATGAGCTCCAGTGTAGCGGTCAATTTAGCAGCTCTGGCTTACACTTGCTTTCATCTGTTTAGTTCTGGATTTCATAACACAAATAGCTCTTTAATGCTTTTCTGCTCTATCTGCCCGTTTGAAATGCTAATTTGTAAATGTGCAATGACCTGTACCAGGAGAATTTCCATTGTCCCCTAAACAGCCCGGGGGGCCATTTCTCCTCCTAACAAACAGTCATGTAGCGATGGCACGTTTTTAACTCAAAAGGGATATTTTTTTTAGAAACTGTATCTCCAGATCAGTATTTATAGTAACAAAACCATGGGAATTATATTAGAAAACATAACACGAGGAAGGCGTCTCATTGCAATTTTCCTTTCGCACATCAAAACCCATTTACCGTTTGACCTTCCCACTCCACAACAAGGATTGCCTTTACAGAGCAGAAAACAGACTTGGGAAGAGCAGCTCCATTTTAATTGGAAGACATTGCCCTGTGTGGCCCATTTGTTGACTATACAGTAGCTTAAATCAGCACAACCAACCCCCAACATTAATTTCCATAAACCACTGGAATATACCACAATTTCCATTATTGCCTTTACTGCTAGGAATCCACAATCCGAGAACCAATCAATCAATCAAAAATTAACTTGATATGAGCCCTCTTAAAGGTTTTCCTACGGGAACACTGTATGTATGGTAAAATATTAGATTATTTATACTGAAATATTAATTTGCTGAAAGACACTAAATCTATACTTTGGTTAAAAAAGTGTTCCTTAGGAGTAATCAAAGATTTCAAAGATTTGGAATTGATTTGACATTTGGAATGAAAATTTATGAAGACAGCATATAACTTGAGAGCACACTTGATTGTGACAGAAGCATGCGATTGGCCAAATTAGCAGGTATTAAAACATGCAGTAAAGACAGAAGGCAATAAAAATGGAACTCAAATAGTAGGCCTGCCTTGCATCTGTTTTTCCCAATGAAGGTCCACAGCGGAGAGGAATGGGTAATAACAGCACTACATCCGCAATGAATGATCATATGAGGCTCTATTTATTTTACACTTCAGTCTGTGGGCCATCTCCGCCTGTTGGTGGGGCTAAATTGTCTCGTCTGATAAAAACCCGTCTGAGCACCGGTGACATGTTCGGTGACAGAACTGTTTTAACTCTATTAACCTGCCTCTTCCATTCTGATCACGCCGTATAATATTTCATTTCAGAGAAATCCCGCGTTCACATCTTATTTTCCACCCACTTTGCAGCCGACGAAATGGGTAGTCAGTATTACTCAGCGGTTTTGTGTTGTGGCATACTTTTAATTCTCTGCGACAATCATTTAAATCTGGCTCTTTAAATGCAACCTGCATAGATCAGACATGAGAAAGCGCGCTTAATATTCCGAGCAACCCTTTCTCCTGATAACAATGACAAAGATTATATAGGCCGCCTGGGATTCACTAATTTCAAATTTGGTAATTTGGCTGCTGATTGAGTGGAAAAAATAACCCCTTTGGACCCCGTTCAGCTTAATTACATTTTACAGTGAAGACGGCGACTTGAAACACAGAGCTCAATTTCCCTGACCTGAGACCCACTGTGCGGTGGGAGGCGGAGGGTATCATCAATTATCCTTCGATTTTAAAACGGAACGTTTGAGTGATTAATATGTCTAACTGTTATCTAAATCATTGCAACATCCAACGAGATGTCATCTCCTTTAAATGAATCGCATGGAGGTAAATCGCTCGCACTGCAGCGCTCACTCCAGTTTAAAATAAAAATGTAAAGAAAAAAAAAATGACCTGTAACACCTAAAGGTGAACTGCATGAGTGTACTGGCTCTTCTGGCACCAAAGGGTGCAAGAGCGGCCTGATGAGATCAAGCATCCTTGAACTTTTTTCATTTCAACATCATGTGAGAGGCTGGGGTGAAATAAAAAACACACAGAGGGAATATCATTGCCTTTTGTCGGTCTCTGTCCCCCATGGAGGGAAGCACAAACCACAGATATGTACAGACAAATCTTCTCTTGTGCATCTACACAGCTGCTGTAAAGCGCAGAGATTTTGCCCTGTTCCGCTATTCAAGTTTTCTAGAACGATCAGCTATGATATGACTCAGTACAGGCCTGTGCGGGTTGCCAGACTCCAGGCCCTGACTGAGCCCCACCCTTTCTGACGGCTGAAAACAAAAACTGAGGAACAGAAGGGGGAAGCGTTTTCAGTTTCAGTTACACTGGTGACTAACAAATTCCACTTCTTACAAAATCGCTGCTGATGTAAAGGTTCCAGAGGAAATGGGCTTGTTTGAAACTCGGGGGCACAATGCATCTGTTGTAGACATTGCGATCAGCATCGGAGCAAACAATGAACGCATGCATGCTGCAAGCTATGCTCAAAAAGACTGCCTGTTGTGCCTGCTAACAGCATACTGAATGAAATAAAGGCTAAGCAAACATTATTTGCCCAGTATTACAGGAATTGCTGTAACAGTTGAAATACACGGGTCTGGGTCATCAGTTTCACCTCCAAGTGCCAATCACGGCTTTAAGCTGTGGACTCAGGGTGAGGGACAGAGGCACTGGTCTGCTTCTGAGAGGTTTTAAGAGACTGCTCCATCGATTTTACCCTGTTATAGAAGTGCCGGCTGCACCGTGTCTGAATGAAGCCAGCCTCTGGTCCCCAGTCATCCTCCACTGATCACAGAGACCTGACAGAATGACCTACCAGAGGAGCAGTGAACCTGCAAACTCATAGGGGCAGGGGCCAACATCACCAGAGATCTCTGTAATGGAGAGGGTTTTAACCTCAATGTCAGAGCCCAAGCCCTGTTAGAGGTGTGAGAAAAAAAAATCTCCCTGCTCGGCTTTGATTTGAAGTTTTCTCCACGGCATCACCCCCGTGTTGCGTGTTTGGTTTGAGGTGTGCACTGCAGCCGCACTGGGGCATTAAGACTCTTTGTAGTGAGGAGTAAACCTGCCCACAGTATAGACTGCTTACGTGCTCACAACAGACTGGGCACAGCTGAAACAACTCACTCAGGTGAAATAACACTCCCAAAAGAAAACCACATGGAAATCTACATCCATTACATGAAACTCTACACAATATACAATGTAGGTTTTGTAAGTGTGAGAAAGTCTGTATTAAACCATCATACCTCTCTTGCAGAAGAGCCCCCAGGTGGGGTGCCTTAAAACAGAAATATGTCAAAGTAAGATGAAGGAATAATGAAATCATGAAAACACTGAAGCCAAATATTTCAGTGTTAAACTGAAGTTTTAATTAGACAAAATTATGTGGTGACTGTGCTTTCAGTATTTCATTTTCAAATTCCCTATTTTTCTCCTTGACACCAATATAATATGCATACGCACAGGTACAATTTAGCACTCCAATAATAGCATAGCTTTTATAATCACTTTATGAGGAAAACAACAATAAAAACATTTTTCATGGAATTAAAGTTCTGAAAATGCTAATGGTGATTGAAACTTTATGAAATGTATCTATAACAACAGAATGAGGAAATAATTAGTATGGAGGTAAGATTACAATGGCCATTTTAATCAACCTCTCTACTGGCATTTCACCCTATTTATACAGTTTATGATTCTATGGCCCACTGCTAAGTAATCACTTGAGAATTACTTCTCGTGTTGTAATGGCCTCTTAGTTTTAACACATGATTTCAGTGAAGGCAGGGGTCTAAAGATTAAAATAAAGATTAAGTTCCAGCATAACAACAATCAGGCTCAATTCTGTCACGCCAGAAATTTGCATCAAAATTTAATCAGAAAAGGTGGCAGATTCCAAACTGGTTCAAACTACAGCCCTTCCACAACACCCAGTCTCTCTCTCAAACACACACACACACACACACACACAGACAGACAGACAGAGAGACAGAGAGACAGAGAGACAGAGAGACAGACAGAGAGACAGAGAGACAGACATGCACGTGCATGCACACACACGATCAATAAGATGTAGCTTAAATACATAACGACATCTGGACCAGGGATTCAGGATTTAAGATTGCAATACAATAAAGGCAAAACAAGTTCTTTTTAATTGCTTGCACTATACTTGTGAATGTGCTTCTGCTTCTATTAATACTATTCATTGACAGGTTGCAGGTGCTGCTTTGATGACTGCAGACCAGAGAATGGATGAAAACACTCCGTGGAGTCATCAGTCTATCATTACACCACAAGCACTCACAAATCTCCACGGCAAATATACCTGCAACTTCATTTTCGTGAAAAAAATGACTGTCACGTAATAACCTTCCACTGAGCGCCACATCGTCTACCTTAGAAAACTCACGCACTCCCTTCCAAAAGGTCATTTCTTCAACAACCTTGAGGTTTCAAAATTAAAGGCACAATCTCCAACAGACAGTCGGCCATACAAGGGCCAGGTTAATATCTTCTGCAAAGCGTAAGGCGACATTACTTGACCTTAATGCTTCACTTCAGAATTTCCCCAGATAAAAATACCTGTTCTTCAACAGTGTCTTTTTTATCCAGAAGAGCACTTAAAAGTATTCAACAATTCAATGAATAACGTGGCGATAAAACACCTGAACCGATGCTGGCTCATGACAATTTACTTATGGCAGCACGTCTGATTCCAAAGTCCCTTTCACTCGAGATATTTCTTTCGACTTTGGTTTCAGATTGAGACTAATTAAAATATGTGACAGTCACATTTTTTGAAGGACCAAGCTTCTCTGGGATAAAAGCCATAGGCTCTACTGTAGGCCTGTGAAGGTACAAAGCAAAGCAATATGCTGTCCACAATACCTTCTGAACTGACATTAAGCGGATAACTTAATAACACTCTGCCTAGGCAGTGCTGAATGAAAATTAATACCATATACAACTGCTGCAAATGATGTAGCTTAATTGCAAACAATGAGATTACATCTAGGAAGAAAGCAGTGCTAGCTGTGAGTGAATGTGAGCATGGATGGAAAATTACCAGTATCACCAGCTCACCAAAAATTAGCTATATCGCTTTGCACTTTGGCATAAATAGCGGGTATTTGTCCATTTATATTTAACATGTGTAACAGCCTCACCACCCACCTCGTTTGACCTGCTTCACTTAATAAGCAAATGCTTAAGCGATAAATCCTGTACCTGTCACCTGACGTAACCTTCAATCATAGGTGTGGAGAGTGGTCATGATCAAAAACGCAGCAATCATTTATAGTAATAAGCAAATCAATCTGAGAAATCAGCTTGTATTTACCATAAGAATATGCCTGCATTCTTGGCCCTGCATGAGGTTTTTTTACACAAAAGTAACCAAATAACAAATTCTAACAAACCCAGGCAAGATTACCCAAATGTTTGTGCTCTGCTTACCCCTAACAATCTGAATGTCTACACAAAGAGTATTTTTCCTCCCGAAATAAATCCGACTCATTCAATTTCTACCATTAAGTAGCTTCTTTGCCACATTTACACTGGTCTGCTACTTTCAATAGAGTCACAATGTACTGCAGGAAAAACCACAGTGGATCACCGAAATCAGATATGTCCCTACCACAAGCAGGAAGTGGAAGAGCGGCACACTGAACATACAGAGGCCAAATTTCTTTCAGACTTCCTGTTCTACAGCAAGACCTAGAGCATAGAGACTGTCATGTACCACAACTTGTGATACAGCCAAAAGCCCAGTACACAACCATCTGCCTCCTTCTGGTTTCAGCAAGTGTATGTGTGGCAGAGTTGGACCCTTTTTCTCCTCCACCACCATCACCTTGAATTTGGTAGGCAGCCTCCCTAACACTTCACATCTTAAACACACTCTGGAGAATAATAATAGCCACACTTCCTTGTATTATTATTGGAGCAACTGAGACAGGGTACTGGAGCTGCTCCAAGGCCATGTACCGTGTGATTCACCTTCAAAACTCTGGAACTCTGTCTGCTGTGGATGGATGACTCTGCTCAAAATCTACAGTTTCATATAATTTTGGTTATTTATGCACACAGTGTGCACAAAGCCATTTTGTGCATGCCAGAAAAACAGCACACACAGTTGCTTGAAGCTCTGGTGATGTCAGGGGATTGTTAAATACTCTCTGCACATTGCCGAAAGTCTATACTCTTTCCATCTAAAACCTGAACAACCAGCTCTTTCTCAATGCGAAGGTCTCTGATCGCTTTAATAAGCCGAAACTATGATGTTCACTGTCATGCTCTTGGTGCATTTAAGCAATTGGAGACCTTTGCGTAAAGGAAGAATGAGTTGTTCAGATTCCAGACATTAAGAGTGATTGACTTCCAGCAGTGAGCAGATAGTGCTAATGATGCAGTAGCATGATCAGGGCTGTGTGAAACACTTGAGCTGTATATGCTATAAACTGATTTTTTGGCACCCAAGCAACTAGATAAATATCTGAAATCACACCTAATTACTGATGTTGACACTTTCAGACTTCATCTGTATCCTCTCACTAATGAGACTAGAGAAAAATAATTTCAAAAACAGTGCTTACACTAACACAAAGCCTGACAAAATGAGGCCCTTTGGTCGAATTCTGTAACCAGAATGTGTACCTGACAGGCGAATTACATGGTTTCGCTTAAAAACTTACACGTATGTTTAACACATAGCATGTCACTGATGAAAAGACATCTAAAAGGAAAAAAAAAAAACTGAAAACAACAACACACTGTTGTGTTGAAAGCAAACAATCATGTGGAAAGTATGTGGGTGGAGGCAGCCTGTTGCTGTTACTTGATACTAAAGACTGCAAGAGCATAGCAGAGATTTTATTTAGGTAAACTCATTTAGTTTCTGTTGAACTTAGAAAAGGGATGGTGCTTGCGATGACATGGATAAGTACTGCATGTTATCAGTGAGCTACACTACACTGCAGCAACTCACCCCCCCCTTGAAATTTTAAGATCCTGTCCCAAGCATCCCTCCTCCCTGGGTCACACTCCGACAGCCACAAGGGTCTAAAATCATACCCTCATGACTCAGTTTGAGGTCCCAACAGTCACATCCTCACAGCTCAGCTGTTATTCACGCACGGCCAAGCCCTGACCACACCACCGTTTCAACAATCACATCCTCATGTAAACTATGGGGCTGGCAGGAGTTATCAAAAGTTTATCTCGCCGCAGGAGCACTATCATGGCATCGCTGTTATGCAAAATGGGAATGCAAGGTGCCCAGACTTGCGCCAACCTACTGCACACGCAACAGCGCAAGACAGCAGCAGCTGCCTCAGACACAGGGGTCAACACCACTCTGCCTTAGACACACAGCTGCTGTGGTTTCACATTTCCACTTTCTACAAGTATTCGATTAAAATCTCTTGCTAATTTAGATATAAGTGGCTTCCACATGGATGAATTTTCAGTGCTATCTTAGATTTCACACAGGAATGCCTTAGTAAGACACACTGCACATTTTCCCTGTAAATATATGTACATCCAGTTAGGAAGCTGTAAGTCTCTTGCTGGAAGGAATTTCAGCATCAAATAAAAGGCACTTTGAAAAGTTCAAAAGCCCAATTAGTACTGAAGCAAATAGCGTCTGGAAGACTGAATCAGTGAATCTTTTTACCTCCATTAAAGCCCATAAATCTACACTGATTCAGTGAAATTTAATATCCAGATGAAACCTTTCCATTCATTTAGGTCCAAGGATGTTCTGAAGAGACTAGAAGCTCATCTCTGAGAACAAGAGGTGGTTCAGAATGTCTCTGAGGGTGCAGTCCACCCTTACTTCCAAAAACAGATCTCCCTATCCATACACGACACTTTGGCGTCTTCCTCACATTCAAATAATGCATTTCACTGTCATGCAAGCTGTTTGGCACAGTTACTGTGTTTAAATAAAAAATAAATAAAACTGTAAGAGGCTTGCACATGTCTTTAATGCCATCTCACTTCACAAAGTAATAATGTATCACTATAAAGTGCTAATCCATACATCCATACACTGAATGACAGAAGATATCAGTCACTGACTTTTAACTTCATTTTCATGGTAGACATTTTCATCAGGAAACACAGTACATTTACAATCTGATCTTTAAGATGTTGGTTGTGGCAAGGCAGCAGATTTTTTACTATTTAAATAAACCATTTGATACGAGGAGTGGAAATACACCAGACATTTGAATCAAATCCTGCGAGACTAACACACGGCTAGATATGATTTTTCAAGTGCAGATGTACATAATACTATAGTTGAGCCAGATCAAAGCCCCCTTGGTCAGATGGTTTATAATTTACACTCGCTGATCTCAGAGCTCATGCGTGAATGTCCTAGTTTTTACAACATCAGTATATATTCAAAATAAATGCTTCCCAGAACAAAGTCGCATTAATTCATGCGGGCACACATTCAGTGCGGTGGCATGAATTTCAATAATGCTTGTTTTCAAATAAAGGCACAGGTCTCATTACAGTTTACACATTTTAGTTATGCAGAGGCGTCGAGCTCATTTCTGCAAGCGCGGCCGCAGACTGAGATGTAATTGATACAACCAGATTCCTTTACAAACCCACACGCCGTCTTTAAGTGTCCTCGGTCACATTTTTCAAAGAGTTGTCCCATACCAAGTTTCACACGGCCAACACTTACTTCTAATGAGGTCACCGTTGGTGGAATTTCCCCCGGCCGCGTGGCCCCGCCCCTCCGGAGTCTGCTCCATGGGAGCAGGGCTTTCTGTTGCTTCCTCCGGGGCTGGTGATTCACAAGGACTGTCACATGCATCTGCGGAAAGGGAATCAAAACCATGTCAACAGTGCAGAGCAGCAACAGGAACGGAAGTGCGAGGAGATGCCACTCAGCAGAACACAGGCCCTGCGTCGAAGCGAATTGTTTGCATACTGAACAAACACACAGCACCCCGTGTTGGGCAATCACATTACGTATGCATTTGCTGCTAATTCGTTTACTAACAAGCCACACCTAAGAGCAGGAAACACAAACAGCAACCTTTGCCTGGCTTAAGTTAAGACATCACTTTGCTGCTGTGTCTCTGTCAGCTCTGTTACTGCTTGCCTGTGAATACAATAAAACATGGTTGCCAGTACACAAAATATGTGTACTGCTATTGACCACTCAGCGCTTTATTTATATTTACAGAAACAGCCATTTCCAGTGTACACTCCCACCATTAAATTACATTCAGATGTCTCATGAAATTTTCCAAAAAATACATAGATGATAACTAGATGTATGAGATTAATTTCACTGGGCTCCAACTGCAGAAAAAAAGGATAAGCCAGGGCTACTTATTTGTGCCAGAACAGATATATTCCCCTTCAGAATGGTTGCACAACAGTGTGGGCGTATCAGAAGCAGTTGATGCCAGATTTCTGGATTCTGTTTTCTTGATTCTGCTCCTGGGTATACAATACCTGCCAACGCTTTTACAACAATAAAGACAGCATTCATCCGAACTAATAAAGTACGTACCTAAAAAGCCCAAAAAACCAACGCAAGCGCACAAAACAAAGGATAAACAATGGGTTTGATAATGGTGCTCCACTGCCATGACAACATGTGTTTTGCCACACAAAGCTCTGGGCTTTGTTTTATAGCACAAACGCCTGGTTTCTAATTCAACAGCTGCACTGACTAGCTAGATGCAACATTCTACGCAATGCTGTGAATGGTCATCTTCATGAGTCATTCACGGAAGGGTAACTTCCATTATGTACTATGTTTTACACTGAACTTATGGCAGGCTGTCAGGTGAGCATGATATTGAAACAGTACACTAGAAGAATGCAAAATCCACATCCATGTTTGTAGAGCATGAATAGAGCTGTTATAAAGAAAGCTCCAAAAGCTTCTGTTCTCAAATGATCATAAATTTGCATTCACAGGAGTGGTACACAGGCACATTATGTGGTCACTCTGCTGCAAGAGGTCAATAACATGCAAGTACATGGAGCACGTGGATGAAGAAGCTCATTCTCTTGCCTTTGTGTCAGTAGCTTGACTTGTTTTGCTTACTTAATCAGTGTTTATGCATTCTACATTCAGCCATTCCTTCAGGTAAGTAGGCCTTCGCCAGAGTCTTGAACTTGCACTGCGAGTCATCACTAGCTTAAGAGTGTAGGGGAAATATACTGGGACCACAACTCCATCTTGGTGGTTTCCTTCAAGCAGAGAATGACCAATGACTCTCTATGCCACAACAAGTGTCTTCTCTCCAGCACAGATACTGTTTGTAGCATTATTGTTGCTCGCTGCATTGTAAGCAACAAGGGGCATCGAGGAATGAGACAGATAAGATAGCTTTAGATACAGTACATGGATAGATAGAAAGGATTCAGCCTTGCCTGGTGCCGGTGTATGCCAAACCTTATTTGCCGTGCAACTGTAAAAATCAATACACATTTAAGGTCCTACTGTAGTGTGTGATGCATCATGGTATTTAGTGATTGCCATTGAAAATAAATGGGTCTCTTCTAGAAACACTTACAGTCCTTTGAGAGAAGAATCTACAGTCAGCTGTGAAACACTGAAGGCCTCGAAACCCCCCATTCACCACCAGCCCTAATGATTGCTTACTTTGTCCTACTTTAGCTTTTTTTGACAGTGCTATAATGATGCCTGGTATAAATAGGATGGTAACGGTTCAGTGGCTGATTAAAAAATGGGGACAAGCTTATTTTCATATGATAATCTTAACAGCAACTAGAAAGTTAATTAACAACTATAATTGGCTGTGGTTGCTGCTAATAGTCACCAAGGCGTTCCTTCAAATTTTATTTAGAAATAATGAAAACGTTATTATGCCTAATGTTGGTTTGAATACTGATGACTGGTAAAACCAAAAGAATGTCATTTGGAGAAACCTGCACATACATTAAAAGGTTTCTATTAATGTTTTTTTTTTTTTTTTGTTTCCCCATGGACATAAAATATCAGTGAAAATACGAGTATGAATGGGATTATGTAGCACTTCCAGTCCAAAAGCACCCCACATACTGGCACGAGGTGTAGGGCGGTATTAAACATACAAACATTTTAGACAACAACTGGACACTTTCAGTACAATAAAGCACTGGAAAACTAAAACATCACCTACACTTGCACTTGACCTCACAAAGTGCAATGAAAAAAGTTTTAGAATGCCGATATTTACCATACAAAATATCACGAAACATCAAACTTGCTGCAAGTGCACTGATTTCACATATTACAAAACGTGTTATCAAATTCTGTCGACTTCTGCCTGCTTCTGTATATATATTCAAAACATCATACTCAACAAAAATTATTGAACAAAAACATACTCCCATTTTCACCTAAAGGTTTCCCTCCAAACACCTTTGAAAATGTCAATTTTAAAATGACATGGTGTCTAACAAACTAATACTGTTCCTTTCAAAATGTCGTTAGCAGAGATACTTGTCTGTAAACAACAAAACTCCTTAACAGCCTGTTTGCGGTGTGGTGGCATGCCAAAAAAAAATATGTGCTGTGACGGCGAATTCTGCAAATATTTTACCACTTGGCACAAAACAAACATGTCGATGTTTTCAACAAGACTATGCAACGTTGAAGCTGTCTTGTCTTACCGTGTGCGTTTGGAAGAAGGAGGCTATTCTCTTGTGGTAGTTCACTCCCGGGCCCTGCAGGCCCTTCCGGAGGTAAGATAGTCTTCTGAGACATTAAGCCACTGCTATCTTGGTACTGGATACAAAAAACCTCACGCCAGATCGAATCACCCCGCAACCCTGTAACAAAGTATAATGTAACATTTTTTACTGTAACTGAAGTTTGTTAATGAAGTACCGTGTCGAAAAAGATAAAAATACTATATTAGCACAACGCGATGTCAGACTGCGCAAATTACATAATGTGGTTAAAAGTTTGTGGATTTTCTTTCTCTCTTTAACAGAACATGATGAAACTAATTAGCGCATGCCAGCAGTTTATGCACAGTTTGCAATCTCTATATTTAACCATGGTCAAAGTCGTTTAAAGTAAGTTTGGTAAACAATTGAAAGTACCTTTCAAACATATCCAGAACTCCTACTTCAAGTTTGACTTATTTCCATCTCTTTCCCTCAGTTAATCTCCATTATAGTCGCGTTGATTAACTCTAATACTTCTGTGGGATCAAATCACTCTTGATTATTGATTTCTTTCCTCAGAAATCCCTCATTCCACGGTCTGTCCCGCTGTCGTCGCGAATATTTCAATATCCCTCCCTTCACTCCATTCCCTCGTTTGCTCGTTCACCAACAAAGTTTGTCTTCTCCCTCTGAAACATTTTTCATCATTTCCGGATTCCGAAAAGACTCGCTCAATGACTGCCAAGCTGCAGCTGGAGAAGTAGAACGATGCCTTCAGGGTCCTGCAGACTGCACAATATGGAAAAGAACAGAATCGTAGACGGAATATTCCTCGAGAGAAGCGAGACACTTGCAGAGTACATGCAAATCTCTGCCTGAGATTTTGATTTTATGATCATGTTCTTGTAGTTAACAGCTGCCGTGCAGTCTGTTAAGCAGGATTATTTCAGGTAGTATGTTCAAAACGACAAACGAACCCTTCAAAGCCCTCACAAGTCTTAGGGCTGAACATTATTATAGACAATTTATTATCTGTTGATTGCCTGTTGTACAGTATTTATAGTCTCCTGTGTTGAGTGAAGCAATGCAACCTAATTTTTACCTGCTGTCCACACACTACAAATTAAACGTGCTGTATGTTGGCAATCTTAAGGACTGTCTGTCATAATTAGTTTAAAAGTATGGTTTCTCACATTTTGTGTAATTTTGCAGCTCATTTCAGTTTTATCTGTTTTAACCTACTTATCTGTAACCCCCTTAGATAATGAAATGGAATTATTGTACAAAAAAGAAGTGAATCATATGAAATAAACCCTACTCATTGATTGTGTGAACTCTATCTTCTGCCTCTAATACAGAAATCACACCAAGTCTATGGGATAATGATTTACAATGAATCTTTGTCAATGTTGAGCTCACACACCCTCTATAATCCATCTTGCAGATACCCTCCTTGCTTTAGAGAAGGTGCTGTGTTCTCCATCTGTAAGTGTTGACACTATTACTGAACTGATCTGCAATCAGCCCAGACTTTAGTACTTCTCAGCCAATAATTACATGGATAGAGATAGCCCCGACACCTTATAATAGGTAGACCCCATGCAGCTGCTGAAGAAGTAGAAGTTTCAAAACCACGTCTTTAAAACTTAATCAAGTACAAAAGCATTTCAACAATGTGTAGTTTAGCTGCATTAATTGTTCTGGGACCACTGGCAAAAAAAGGTTGTCAGCATTGTCACCTTTCCTATTGTAAATATACACTTCACCTTACATTTATTGTGTACATAAATGCCCATTTTGCATTGGCATAAAGCTATGAGGACCAAAGCATTAACTCAAGACTCTGTTTCATTTTGGCATGTTACAGTTGGTCAAACCCCCAAGAACTGTTGTTTTGTGACAAAATGATATTCCTGTGGAACTTTCATTAAAAACAGTTTCTTACATGCATAGCAGGAGAAGACATCACTAGACAGATAAAATCTAAAATACATCACACTTGAATGTTCCTGTCTCGGCTATCTCTGATCTAGAAATGCAGCGTTCACTGTGTAATGTTTTCCTCTGTATCCCCTTAGCGGTGGCAGTGACCGAGTTGTCCTGGTGACAGCGGTCCCATGTCGGAGCCACAAAGGGGAGCGAGCGTGTCTCTAATAAAAAGAAAAAGAGGCTCCTCTGTACGCATCATGCTGTCATGTTGTGTCTGTGCTCTCAACTGTTGTGGCCGCATTTCAGTAGACACAGGAAGGTCTCTATTGACTTCATCTGCTGAATTGGCAGCGCGCCTGCCATCTGAAGTACAGTAGGGCCAGAACATTCCAAGTAATCCTCTCCCACTGACTCACTGTTAGACCTCAGGGTTTAGAATGTGGGTGTGCGGCGAGGCTAACTGCAGATCTGTTACTGTAAATGTGAGGGTTTAGCACACTTTTACCCTATTACATTACTTTACATGCATTACATGCATTTAGCAGATGCTCTCATCCAGAGCAACTTCCAGCACAATAGAACATAGAACAAGTGTATCCCTTCAAGTTAAATGAGCAACAGCATCAGACCAGGCTAACAACACTCACAGACCAATGAGTGTGAGCATAGCACCATATAAACCCACAAGTTAACTTGTGTAATGTCACTAGGCAAAGTAAGCCAAGAATATTACAATACATCAGTCACCTGAACAGAGAATACAAAATACATCACAATACTACACGTAAAATAAACATCAAATTCTAGAGGTAGCAAGTGTAAGGGGGAGGGGATTGAAGATTGAAACCCTAAATCTCAGGGTTTCAAATGTCTTGGTGCAGTGCAGCTTACTGACATCAGAACATAACCAGCCATCTCTGACCTTATATTGAGTCTGTTTACGCTGTAGGGATGGTCAGATGCTGTGGTCTACTGCAATGAACAATTGCGACGAAGTCCCAAATTGGTTCTACATTTTGGCTGAAGCTCTGTTACTTCCACAATCCTTTGAGGTGAGTGCACCACATGTTGTCAAATTGGTACACAATGCCCCTTGTGGAGGATTTTTCCGGTTGCTTGTATTCAGGCCATTTTTGTGTTGGAATGAAATATTCACATTTCACATCACGGGGGTCACGAAAGTCAGCCTGCAAAGCAATGGAATGGGAAACCTGTAATTAGTCCTAATGAGCTTATTCTTCAGCGCTGTGACTCGAATAGAAATGAGAAACTTACACCTTCTTTTCTCATCTGAGCATTAACGGCCAGCTAAAGAGAGGTGTCTCTTTGAACTAGCACTACAGTGCATATCCGCAACTGACCAGATCTTCAAAGAATTTTTCACAGAAGTTGTGGCACATAAAAAGAAACCCTAATAAGTCAAACCTTGAAGTTTCAGAACTTCAGTTCCAGCCTGACCATGTATCTGAAGTAACCACAGTGCTCTGGTGGATGGCTGACATTATGGTTTCTTTTACATGCTTTCTGGTCACAAATGTATGATTAACACTTCCATCAGTTTACTAATGTGAGTATCTGGGGGAAGTACTGCTCTCCATTATGTTCAGTGAAAACGCATGTGTTAAAACTAAACTGAAACATATTTTCTTACCACTGTTATTGTAGAGATATGCTAAATTAGAATAAGAACCTCACCCCCTAGCAGAAAAAGAAGTGAAAAGTTGAATAATTTACTACACAAATGCCTTTACACATCTGGACTCAACATTTGGAATCGCTAAAGAATGCACATAATCAGGAGCAAATGTTGACATGAACTGGTCATGATTTCATAAATATGTTTTTTTTTTTTTCAAACAGAAAGAACAGGCCAGCCTTGACGTGCAAAAGCCCACAGAAAAAGAATGACAGCTAGTAACAAATACTTAAGATTCATTTCCCAACAATGATTTCAGAGCAAAGTTCAATCACTAAGGGACATTTAACGCAAGCTTTGTTTTGTTTTTTGTGTCTATCCCCTCTTTTTCAAATTTTTAAGGAGGGAAAAGGTTCATTCCAGCTGCGGAAAATGCACCCATCCCCCAGTGTTACCCACTTTTTTGGTAGCATATATACACAATGCAACACTGCCTAATCATGAAACTCCCCAGTCAGCTTGCCCTGCCCTGCCCTGAGGTCAGTAAAGGATTTATTGAGCACTGGTCACATTGCCACAAACTTGTGGTTAAATTACACTGGATCTCTGAATTAAAGTTTTAGTCAATATACTAAAAGGCCTCCCACATGACTACTTCAATGAATCTGCAGTTTACAGCCAAACCACAATAAAGAACATAGCATGTGCTGCACTGCAAAAAGTATGACGATTGAGAATGAAGAATAGAATATAGTACGGGAGTAAGAGGTCCAATATGAGACCTGATAACTGCAGAGGTAACACTTTGAGGTATTGCAAAAAGTATTATAAAAGGACTCATAAACAGAAGGTTGTGGGTTCAAATTCAAGGCAGGGCAGTGTCACCTTACCCTTAAGCAAGATCATTAATCTGGATTGTTTCTATAAATATTCACCTGTAAAAATGGAAACTAGGGTAATTATTATTAAATATTACCCTGGATAAGCACATCAACCAAGCAACTAAATAGGCCCTGTATGTGTATCCATTGAAAATCCCGTATGTGTGGAAATGAAGAGTGAGTGTCACTGCCAAGGGCATACATAGGGCATGTAAGATGCAGCGACTTCCTGTGCCTGCTTGATCCGGGCCCGCCGCTAACTCTGATGTCAGCGTCTCCGTTCACAGCTGCAGACGTGCGCATGGAATGAACATGTCAAGTGACACCACGGCAATGGGAACATCTGACGACATGCCACATACATGAGATTTTGTGGAAAAACATCATATCAAAACAACACAGTTGTTTGCTCTTGATCTCACGTTAATTACTCTTGGTGTTTGCTATGATGACGTCTGAGAATGCAGTTAATGTGAGTTTCTTGCAGAAACTGACACAACATCCATTACCACAGCTTCCCCTATGGATCTCTTTAGCCTACATTGCAATAATTACTTGGTTGCTGTTATCTAGACTAGAAAACATTTTGCCATAATGTACCTTTTCTAGAACATAAATATTGTGCATACTTATACCAGCTGTTTGGTTTTGTCCCAGTTCTGTATGTGTTCAGTTCTTTCAGATTGTGGGTGTGTTGTGCAAGTATTGGTTAGAGATTGTAACACTTTCTGGTCCTATAGTTGGGTGTTAATTTACATGCTGTATTAGGCGAATACACAGAGGTAGGCGAGGTAAACAGTTAATATATTTTGTGACAAAATAAAAAATGCACAATGGTTTTAAATAAAAATGCAGTGTATTTAAATACATGACTATTTACAATCACAATTTCAACACACATTTTGAGTGCACATTGTTATCAGTTATATCTCTATAGTGAAATGTTCTCTGTAAATGGAAACACTTTACTCCTGGAACAGAAATACATTTTCATCATTCACAGTAGATGTCTGTTTTCCTTGTCCTAGATGATCTTTCGTATTAGCTATTGTTAACCACCCAGAAAATGTAGCTAACCAGCTACAGTATTTTAGTGTCTTATTTTTTATATTTTCTGTGGTAATAGATGACAAAAAAATCTCCAAATTTAGCAAACTCTAAAGCACATTAATATGAGATTCTACCTATGTTTTATGTTACTGTGAGATAGCAAGTGCAAATATGATCTGAAAATGTAATGGCTAGCTAGCTAGGGATGTTGTGAAACACATTCCAGGCACTAGTTATCCTATGTAGCATAGCATGACACTTAACCCCTCCATCACATTCTAGGGTCTCTGAATACATGGCTGGCAATGAAGCTGAAGGATGGGGGCTGTATCCACTGAAATGTCAGACAGTCAAAAGGATCAGAAACATGAGACAAGGTCCGATAACTGTCGAAAATGGAAGGAAGGCATCGTGAAATGTTACAAAATTTCTAGTATGCAGTTTGGGTATTTTGAAACTACAAATTACAAAAAGGCAAATTCCAGAGTACAACAAAGTAGTCTGAATATATTTTCTAAAACATGTAATTACAATTCTGTCCAGCCTTAGAGGTGTGTTGTATGTCTATCATATATATATCAGACACTTGTGCAATAACAATTTTACAGTACAATAGCTATGCCTGTGAATACTTAGATCTTGTAGGAAGATATGGTACCAGCTTTATGCAGGAGCATAAAGTAACACCAGGCCAAACGATCACAGTGGGTGTAATTTTCCTGTTTTGGAGAAGTGTGACACCACATACCCTCTCTGTCCTGCTTTGAGCTCTCACATGATGCAGACACACACACTCCGGAGGGCTGTTAGTGTGTCCCTGCGGAGCTTTAAAAAAATTGGCAGAGCTGGATAAAACGAGGCACATCACACAGAGAGAGAAGTAGCCATGCATTATTGAAATGTTGCTGAAGAACACTAAGCATTTTTGCCTATTTTGATTAATTTAATGCCTGACTAAGTCAGAGATTAGGCTTTGACATAGGTTACAATTAAATATTGAAATCATGAAGTGCAAGAATGTTTAATTTTTAAAATATGAGTTTTAATTTACCTCATATGGTGCCTAGCACTGGACACCTGTGGAGAAGCAATCCACACCGACTCACCTAATGCATGAATCCTGCTTGGGACTGAGCACACAGCTAAAATAAACTAATGCAATTTATTGAATAGCAGTCAAATATTTATCCAGTTGATGAAGCAGACTCTATATGCAGCTCTGACAATAATTAAAGATAAACCTGGGCTAAAAGTGGGTTATCCCTTCATTTCTGAAATGATGTATCCAGGCAGCAGTGTCAGATTGGATTGCACATCAGTCCCTCTTGAAGTAGTGCATTATGGGAACTATGACACTCAGCAGACAGTGAACTCGGACTGCATAGACGGCCTCCTTTTTTTCTGAAGCTGAGGTTTAGACTGAATCTACTTTAAAATTGTTGTGGCAAATGTCAAAAGTTATCCATCTTTGTAGTCTTATGCAATTTTTTTGTTAATATCATCAGTGACTAAGATGATAAGAACAATCACAAAAAGTGATACCTAGTACAGTTCTTCTCAAAGTAATTCTCAAAGTTAAGAACAAAACAAAATGATTGACCATTTATAGATTGGCCCCTGAGTCATTTTTTGATAGGATCAGACAATTCACATTTACTAATTTTAGACATTCACCAAATCTGAGACCTTTTTAATGTTAGCCTTGGGGACCAGCTGGACTCAGTTCTGTAGTAACCTAATCAGTGGCAACCTATGAAACTGCTTAGTGCAGCAGCACATCCCAGTGTCTATGCCCTGCAAGGTTGAAGGAAGCATCTTATCTCCTCTCTACTCGTCACTCTGGGGTGTCTCACCTGGTGTGAGTTTCACTGGCAGACACTGAAACCCGGGAGCAGCAGTGTGCTTGGAGGGATGAACAGGACTAGATGGAATGGAGGGTGGTACAGGATTCTGACTGACAACAGGGACAGAATACACTGCTTGTCTATTGTGCTGGGAGTCGCTCTGGATGAGAGTGTCCGCTAAATGCATGTAATGTGATGTAATGTTGTCCTGGGTTGTTTCTTTCGGGTTTCGGTTTTGTTTTTATCTTTGTTGAACGTTCATTCTCGGTTCGGTATTTCATATACAGTACCTTCCCTGGAAAATGTGTAGAGGCATGCAGACTGCAAAAGGCTGCAAGCATCAGGGAAAGTACAGCAATACAAAGACTGCTGTGTCACATTTGTGGATGAATGCTAGCATTCAGAAAACTGCGGTAGGTGACAATTTAGCTGATGCTCCATCCCATAAATAAGTTCCAGCTCCTTCTAAAAGGAAAAAGAGAGATGCAATGTGATAAATTACTAAGGAGGCAATGCCATTTGTGATCTGTTCTACAGCTCTCTGCTTAGATGCAAATTGAGGATCTCACAGTAAAATAAAAGCACTGCTTCTTTCGCCTCTTTCAACATGCCGAAGTGGAAAGGAAGATGTTAAATCACATTGGCCATATTGCTTGGAGGAGCATATGAAACGATTGTGTGGGCCATGACTTTGCTGGGAGAAATGAGGATTTTTTTTTTCAGTCAAACATGTTCATTTAAATGTCAGATATGAGCCAAGGACGTCCAGGATTAATGTTATGGTTATGAGATGTGTATGGAAACAAGTCAGGATTGAAAGACAGGATTTACAAATCTCCAACCAAGTTGCCTAATTATGTAAATCATGAATTCGACAAATGTCACGATTACAAGGGTGGATTTGACAAACGTAAATAATAAATCACCTATCAACCAAATCAAAAGCCTTTTTGAAAAAAAGAAAAAAAAAACAAGTTGGTTGTTGGTTCATTGGATTGTGGTGGAATTGTGGATACTGTTTGGAAGAAAATGTATCAGGCAATGCTGAGCTGAAGCAAAGAAGGATTTTATAAAGTACTATGTGAAAAAAAAAAACAGATTTCTGGAATCAACGAAAATGGAGCCTAAATGGAAAGGAAAAGCCCTCATAAAATCTTATTGGAAACCAGGCAGGCTACTTGGAAATATCCTCAGTAACCAAATCAACTTTATATATAAAAAACAGCCGTTATTTAGCTTTATCACAGCCAACTCAAATTCGGAGCAGCCTCTGGGTGAGGACTCCTTTGCCATTTATCGCTAACATCCTGGTGACACTGGAATGTAAATCTGCCAAACCATACTTCGCTGAAAGCCAAGACAGTGGCCTGACCTATTTTCCTTTAATCAAAATCTGACTCGGCTGAGGAAAATCACACAGCAATAAGAACTGCTGATAAAAAACAATTTATCACTTACAATGATCAACATCTTTGGGATAAACCAGTGCAGACCCATATAAAATACTTCTCTTAAAAGAATCAAAGCAAGTTTAACATAAGTGACTCAAGCCATTATGACTCACTCAGGGCACATAATGCATCTCGCACATGTATGGATTGTAATTTTTCCCAAACAAGTTGTTCGGCAAGAGCCAGATTTGCTTTAAAAAAGTTTCCAACACATCAGCATTGCTAATCTGTCGAAATGGTAACCCCAGCACAGCCATTAGTGAGGCAGAAGCTGGTGTGTTTCTAACACGAGGAAACGCGTCTGGCTGTTCCTCTCGCTGATATGATTCGGTGGAACCTCATCAAGACACTGAGGCTTATGAGGTCAGACACATGGAGGGATGCAATTACACAGATTTCAAATTTCCGAGGAAAGCGCGCGGGCTCCCAAGGTGACGCCACAATCATTTCAATACAATCAGCACTGTTATTTGACAAATGTTAATACTAATTTCAAAATCTAAAACTGATGTCACATTATGATGTCACAGATCGCATGTCAGTTGGGGGAAGAGCTAGGTTCATATCTTCACTTCACTACACCACGAAAAGAAGTGATGTGAATATTGTTGACTTATGGGAATTCCTGATGACATGGATTGTAATAATTGCATTTCAATGTCAATGGTTGGCAGCACCGTCAATACTGTATGAATGTTTCTGAAAAAAATATAAATATATATTGAACTGCGTATGAACCACTTAAGTCTCCTACACTTGGCCAGTCTCAATAACCGTTCAAGTGTGTGAAACCTGCTCCAAGGCCTTTAGGACTACTTTCTGGCAATCTGTGTCATGGACTCCATGAATCATCGGCATGAATTACACTTAGCATCTTGCACAGCAGACCAGGGCACACTCTTCACTGAGTACGCTGGTAACTGTCTGACAGAACAAAGCATAAGGCATTAATATTAGTCCATTTGCATGTAATTAGGGAGTTGGGGGCCACTCCCTGTGGGTTCTAAGCTTATAAATACATTTAAATAAATAACTGTCATGAATGTATATATATATACACACACACACACACACACACATCTCTCTCAAAGACAAAAACACTAGGTTTTTTGTCCTCCTACATTTGCACGGTTCAGTGAAAAGAGCATTTGCATTGAGGCCTGCAGCCTCGCGTATGTGAGTGTTGCTCAGGGCAAACACATGACCATGATGTGGAGAACAGAGGCAGCACCATGTGCACACCATGTTACATTCTAGGATTAGGCAACGGAGATGGCATTATTTTGGCCAAACACTGAAGCATTACTTTGTAGCAAAAAGATGGAAAGGAAGCTGTATCCCATAACCTGTGAAGACCACAATTCTTGCAGGCAGCTTGTACTTAGCCAGATTGTTTCTTTATGTGAATATATGATGTGCATCTTAAAATTAATACAACATATACCAATAAATACAAAAAACAAAATACTACAATTCATTCCTAATGTCTCATCCCAATATCGCAGACCGCTTCAGCTGTTGAGCATCTTTATTTATATTCTTCCTTGTATCTGTCGTTTTTCTTTTGATGAAATCATGTTATTACCATAACAAAGTCGAGAGTTCAGAATAGGTCCCAAACACAGTGTTACACTTGTCATAATTGAAACAACAACAGCTGTCGGGAAATAAACTACCAGTAATGATGTTATAAGAGGAAGATAATGTAAAATGTATGCTTCTTTTCAGTTCTGTGAAGGTTCTTAAAACACGTGGCACATCTTCAAAAAAACAAAGGGTCTAGTTGTGGTGAGAGAGATTACTATCATTATTTCAGTACATCATATGGCGTCTTCTACGGACGTGTGTTTGGACTAGACCACAATATAAATCCACCCTTGCACTACAGCACATCTTCTGGATGTACAGGAACTATTTCCAAGCATACGGCTGCCTCCTGCCCTGATGGTCTCGCTGACGAACACGTCTGTTTAGAATCACTCGAACGACTACTGTGACATCATCGCTTAAGCAGCCACTCGGGCTCCTTTCTCTAGATGTTGTGGATTTTTTTAAGGTGTGGCGCACCAACCGCCTCCAAGTTGCCCGCAAACAAAAAAAGTCGAGAGGAAACCTTTCGAGGGCGAGCGTGGTACGCGAGACGTGTAACGTGCGTAACGTGTGTGCCGCTGCAGGATGTGGGCCGGGCCTACGGCGGGAGCGGCGGAGCTCCCGCAGGCGGAGTGCAGGTGGATGTCTATTGGCTACAGCCCCTCAGTGAGATCAGCGTCTCTGCCTTGCCACATGTGCTCTCCATCTGCACGCTGCTACTTTGTATCCAGCTCACTTGTTGCCCTCGGAGTGTCGTTAGATTCCATCTAGCCAATTAACAGGGGGATAATCTAAACAGATTTCAATTGATAAATCTTTAATGATTTGAGGGATTTTATACAAATGCACACTTGACAGTGCTAATTTAAAGCAAATATGAGGCTTGATTAAAAATTCCCCTGGCTAGGAAGATAAATGTTTGAATAATTTATCAGATTTAATTGACATGGCTCTGATGTTGTAAACAGAGATGTTTTGATGTTGGTAATGAGTTTTGACATAATGAATTTTTGGGAGAGATCCAAGAAAGGCGAAACTGCAAGTATGACAGCAAGGGTGGTAGATTGGGGTGGGGGGTGGAGGGTTACTCCCTTATTCTGAAGCAAGCATGGCATGCACCAGATGAACTTTCAGCACACTGTATTTCCATATTATTACACAGCGCAGGCAGTGGGAATGCCACCGGCTGTCTTGTAATAACAAATCTGGGAAGGAAGCCTGGCGTGATGGCCCGTGAAAGCGTTCGGCAAATGCTACAGCATGCAGCCTGAGAATGAACCACTTCATCCCGGCCCTCTGACGCTGGTGCCCAGAAAGGGGCATACACGTGGCTGGAGTGTATGCGGGAGCCCGTTCTCTGCACACCCGCTGCTCCTCGCCCCCACCACCACCCCGATGCTCTGCCCCAGTCTCCGCCCGCAAACGCTGGGCGTTACGCTCCCCAAGCGTGGATGCCGACAACCACGCGTGCGTGCTGGTAGAAAAGTGGGGGGGGGGAGCTTCCGCAAGTGAAGGAAATGAACACAACGGCTTCACAGACGTACTGCGAGCATGGCCTCAGTGTGAAGATCACCATCCGACTCGTTAGTTGGATGCACTTTGCAACCCGTCTACAAATCACTGGTCATATCGCCGTGCATCAGAGGCTTATCGGCAGAAGGGCAGAAACTCCTCAACAGGAAGAAATAAATACATTCGAGCTTTAGCATTAACTGAGATCCTATAAGTGTTTGTCAGGCTGCACCATTTGGTATAAATGTGGAGAAAATGCCTTTTTCTTATTATATTGATGTGCATATACACATAACTCACATGTACCTATGTATTGTATTTATACACATGTAGGTTTGAAAGCAATTACTTACAGTAAAGCAGGCTATAAGCCAAGGAACACAACAGGCATTTTTTCATCAGAAATATCTACTTCATGATAAAATATTTCCCAGAAAATAGTTGGGTTGAATTATAAGAAGATTTTTACTTGTGATCAATACATGAATACCACCAGGAATCTTGCTGTTTGCAATGTTCCATTGACTGAATTTTCAAAGATAACATTATTTTCATGGAACTAGTTCTGATTGTTCAGAGGGAGACAGCACAGAGAAACACACACACAGAGAATGTGTGTGTGTGTGCATGTGCGTGTGTGTGTGTGTGTGTGTGTGTGTGTGTGTGTGTGTGTGTGTGTATGTGTGTGTGTGTGTGTGCTTGTGGCACAGCGTGTTGTTCTGAAGAGCAGCAATGTGCGGCAAACAAAAAAATACAATTAGATGGTCTGAGATCTGAAACCAGAGAATTAAACAATGAGGCTGCCTTGTGGTCTTTTAAATTTGCATGCTTTTGAATGCAGTGCAGAGAATATTCAGCATCAGAAAGAAAGATTGCTCAATTGTTTATTGCACCAACAGCACATGCTGTTAAATCGGGCTGCGCTCAAATGCTTCATGGAACTTTAGTGGCTGCAATTACGATATATAGGTTTGCATGCCTCCCGATGTATCACTTTCACATCAAAGGAAACGTTGCCTTTAAATGGAGCCGTAAAGCTGTGTTGTGCTTTATTAGCTTTCAATCAATAAACATGCAGTTTGGTAAGGTAATCAGGAAATGCCTCCAATTGGCTGACAATGTATCAAAGCCACCGCTTCAAGGCAACAGCAAACTCTAACAAGCAGTTTATTACCGGTAGCTGTTACTGACATTAGTCAAAACCAAGAGAGATAAAATGGAATAAGAAATGCAATCCTGGAAGAGCCTTCGGCACCGTGTTCTCCTCTTCCTTTTGAAAACCACACGCCTCCCTTTGATATGATAACAAATATAAATTGTTTAAAAACATCAAATACAAGGAAAACTAAAACCAGACTGTCACGGAGCTAATCTACCCGAGAGTGATGCATCCCGGATCCAGCAGCAGCTGGAAATCCGTGCTTGAATGGGATTCATTTATGTGCAGCGCGGCTGTCTAATTCAGCCCGGGAAGAACGTGGCGCCATTGTTTTCTGCAGGTTCCTCGAGGTCCCCAGACGCCGCGCACGCCGGGATCTTGTTGTCTTGCAAGTTCAGATTTTTTCAAAGGTAACTTTTTTTTTTTCCCCTCAGTCATCTTCACGGCCCCTGCCGTCTCGCTCGCTTGTGGCCTGCTGTCTCGCTCGCTCAGTTTGCCCTAGTGCGGAAGAAGTGAGACGGGCAAAAGTCCACACCGCTCTCATCCCCGACTTGTTTTTTTTTTTTTTCCGATTCCCGCGCTAAATTAGAATCGCAGCATTTTCAAGGGGTGACAGAGGGAGCCGAATGTATGGAGAACGGGCGCTGTAAAAAATTCTATCCAAATTAGGTTCAGGGTGTAGGCCTCCCTGAGGGCACCAAAATGCAAATAACAGATCAAAGGTGTTCTGACCAGAACAGAAAAAAACATCAGCGTGAATTTCATCAAGCCCTTGGATGCTGCTCTGGGTTGTATGTGCTGGTAACAAGAGGGTAATGCCCTGCTCTCTGCTCCTCCTCTCCCGCTCTTCAGCCTCCCCCTCTTCCCGCTGTTACACCGCTCGCTCTTCACATCTCCTCTCCTCACCTGGTTTTCTTTTTTCTCTTTCCTCCTCTCATCTTCTTCATCTCCTCTCCTGTGATCCAGCGTTCCTTCCTTCCTCCTATGCTCTCCTTTCCCTCACAGCTGACTGGGCTCCCAGTCACGTCTGTGAGGAAAAGTCACGTCCTCCTATGCTCTCCTTTCCCTCACAGCTGACTTGGCTCCCACTACAAAGTCTGTGAGGAAAAGGCCCTCTCTATCACTCACAGTTCCCTTCCCTCACAGATGTTATTCACACAGGTGCGGCGTTCGGGGTAAACCAGTCAAACCCCCCCGTTTTTGTGGATGCAGATGCAAAGTGTTGCTAACTTTCACGTGTCATGTGGCAGGCGGCTGTGTTTGAAAGCCCTCTCCTCCTAACCTCAGATCACACACGGCCTTCCTGCTCAACACAACCGATCATCTCCACCGACTTCAAATGACTCGCTGTGCTATCCAGCCAGTAGCACCATTCGAAGACGATGTGTCTCTTTTTCGCAGTTTACCGCGCTTGTGAATTTCCTCTCTTCGCCAGCAGCAAAGGGTTAAGGCAGATCACACCGCCTTTTAGAAGGAGGTGAGAGGCATATATCGCACATGTGCAGTCTTCACCTCTTGTTTATCAGGTCCCAGTGGTATTCCCACCTGAGGAACAGCTGTGAATCTTCTTGTGCCTCTCTTTAGGAGAAACCACCAGCGCAAGGCATGTGACCTCGCTAAGAATCTGCGCTCACACAAACAGACATATATACAATCACACATTTTCTGCAGCTCGCTTTGGGGCGACGAATCTATTTCCACAATCACAAATCAATTAGCTGGAGGAAACTTAAAGACTGAAAACTGATATTTAGATCAGATCCCGTTGTTCCAGTTCAATCTGGTGTAATTACAAAGGCAAACCGGGGTGGGATGTGCGACACCAGTGCATGCAAATACAGTAGCTCAGTAGAAAAAAAAGATAGATAAAAACGTGTGCATGCATTCAGACATCAAAGCCGGGGGTGAGTTCATTTCTCAAAATGACATTTTCTTTAATCTCTAAAGATTTTTGTAAGAGCCCTGCCCTTTTAAAGCCAACAGTCATTATCCCAAAAGAATGCTAACAATCTACTACAGGCAGCAGTATGGTTGCACAAAGAGGTTTTGTACATCTGGATTAAAGAATGAGATGTTCCGGTTCGGAAATGCTAGCCTGAATACGGCTGCGTTTTATAGCTGGTCAGCAGAACCCGGAATAATTGTCCGCATTCTGCTAGTAGCCGGCGTTTCTTTCCCCGGGGTCGAAGGTGTTTTCTGTTTTTAATGTGAAATTCTTAATCCGTCTCTTTTCTTCTCCCCGTCTCCTTTTCTTCCCTCTCTTTCTCCCCGCTGGCCTGCGTGCGCACCTTTTCCCAGCTCATTATTGCCAATCATTTGAACTTCAGTGCGCGGTGTCACCTGCTCGGTAATCTGATTACTTCATGGAGGAATTAGTATGTATATTTAATGCAGAGGGGTTTTTAATCTTGATGAAAACAATCTTAAGGAACAGAGAGAGAGCGGGCCGCTCGTGTGTCTGGCAGATATGCCAGTAACATGCTAATAAATGACAGCTGATTTATGTATCTGTATTCTTTTATTTATAAAAATAGCAAGTGGACTGATTTTTGATATTAATAATACAAGTGGATCCACTTTGATTAGACTTCTGTGGAGGAGCTGTGCATATTCAGCATTACAATTAAATCTTCTGATGTGAAATGGGAGTGACATGCTAATGAAGTAAGCCAGTGAGCCTGAACCAAGGCTGTCCAACATCATTACGGGATATCTCAGATGAGGAGTAATTATATGAGGAACACTGAAATGTCATTAAAAATCTTCAGTAAGTGATTTAACCTACTATTTCTCCCTAATGCTGGGATTTTAGAGGCTAACTGAAGAGAAAGTTCTTCCTCAGAAGTTACAAAAAAAGAGCCTTTCAAAAAAATGTCTGGATTTAAGGCAGAGATACAATCAAGTGTCCTAATTTAATTTGGTGCGTCAGAATTCAATGGTGGCACGTAATTGAAATCTCTTTTTTTAATAAATTCAGATGAATTGGCAATTAGGTCTTGATCTAAATCCCATGAAATGGATCAGAATTGATTGCGGAGGTCCTTGAGATATTTCATTTCAGCCACTCATACATATCAAGTTCATCGCTTGGTGTAAAAAAATGTTCAAGGGATACTATTTCAGAAAATTCATAGAAATTAGATATATGTTGTCTTTTCTGTGTTTTTGTGTGATCAGAATAAAAAATTTAAATAGCTGGGCTTAGAAAATAATTACTTTGAAAGAAAATTGGTGGTAAAATGTATCATTACCATTGACAAAAGTCAATTTTCATTATTGCTACTGAACTAATATGTGACTGCGTAGGAGGAAGTTAAAGCTGTGCCATAGGCAAAATTCAGAAATATCAGCAGTTTAAGGCCACTTTGTACACAGACTTCCTTTCCACTGCGTAAAATATGTAAGTGCGCCTCTGAATCCCTGCACATTTGTATGGGATATGCCAATGTAAGTCTTGGCAAGTACTGTATCTCCATCAAAGAATATAATATTTCTGTTCAGATTTTCAACTGTAGAATATTCACATCACCTTCAGCATCCTGCATAACCTCACATCACCAGAAAAAAGTTGGTTATAATGTATCTGTGTCAAACCTTTCAAATAAATCATAAACACATAAATAAATGCTACTTATTCTCCCCAGTTTTCACTCATCTATGCAAGACACAGAAACACAATTCATTTGTCATCATCAATTAGTTTTTTTCTTCCATGTTTTTACACATTTTTATAATAAAACACGTGAATGAAGGAAAATGATCATAGCTGATGTATAGGTGCCTGTACTGCAGAAAGGGTCCAGACTTGCTGTAGAAATACAGACATTCCTGATATAATCAGGCTCACAGGACAAATATGCAGTTCAGATGACAGTTGCCAAGATTGCACAAGACAGGAGTAATGCCATATATTGTGGAGGAAAAAAAAGCTTGTTGCAAAAAAAAAAAAAAAAAAAAAATTGTGGGCTCAAAACCCAACATGCCTCCTAGCTATGCAATTATTTCTCACTGCGTCCAATATCAACTCGAGAGCAATGCAAATTATTTAAGACGCACTTTTCAGGGGCCGCAATTACTGTATAATAATGATGATCTCAATTAGCGTCGGTATTGCCGGGGACCATTTAGTGGCCAATTTCACAGCCCAGAGGTGAAGTCATTTTGGAGAACAGACACCCGTCATTGTACGAGAAGGAACACATATTTGGACTAATAAAAACTAAGCATATGATTTTTAGTTATTGAGCACAATATCAAAATATAATAATGATTATCAACTTTTGTGTTAAATAAAATGTTAGGTTGTATTTCAAGATTGATTCAGACAAGTCTGGCCTTCTGGACAGGTATGACTGCATTTGTTTACTACACTGTTACCAAACTAAGCAATCATTAAATAAAATAATGATGGTAGAGTGTGTGTTAATTTTTGTAAGATACATACCTGTACATATACTCTATAACCAAATATCCTTTCCGTGCTTCATAATGAAATTGTGGATGACTCCAAAATCCAAATCCAAACGTCTGTCTAAATTTGTCTTAAATTGGAAGGTCCCACAGTGGGCCGAGGAATGGAGGAGGGTCCCTGTGTGCATGTCTATACATGCATATGCGGTCATTTATATATGACTCCCGTTTTTGTTGTACACTTTCATGGTCAATGATGTTTTGATAATGTTTGAAAACATTCATGAACAAAATAAAAAAAATTCCTCTGATCACCGCATTCTAAACGATCCAATTTATGAAAAGCTGTGACTGTTACTTTATGGATAACACCAACCAGAACACATTATTATTGCTTTGCCTTTTGGAAGAAAAAAAAAAGACTGTAATGCAGCTCTTAATGTTTGGGAGTTCTATGTGGCACACAGAGCTCCATGTTGCACTCCATATGTGCTCCCCTTCATTCCTGCACAAGCATTTATAGTACAGTACAAGTGCAGGAGAGGCATGGCAGTCAAGTGTTTCATATCATACTGAGAAATCAATTCAGCCTGAGGAGCAAGCAAAGCTCTTACAGGGCAAATGAGCTGATGAAGTCAAAATGTTGCGTAGAGAGAAAACAAAACAAAACAAAGCAATGTAGTATGTTTTCACTCAAACTTAAGGACAATGTATAAAATGTAGTGGACCCAGACCTGAACAGGACGTTCCTGCTGTGCAGGGTAAATAAAATAGTGTAACTGGAAAAGCACACAGAAAACCACATAAAAGTCTGGAGAGGAGGTGTAATGGAGCTGAGAGGTGTGATACAGCACACAGCACAGTCAGGTCAGTAGTGTGACTGGTTGGGGACTTGAGTCTTCAGCTTAGCCAACCAATCCTGCTGTGCACTTTAAAAGTGCGATTCTAAAGCTGCATTTGAACTACTTTTGTTACATGGGCTATGGTAATGTCTAATTTCAGATCTGTCCATATCTTACTGTTTTGAGAAAAGGGGCTAAGTCTATATTAATACAATGATGTGCAATATATCCTACAATCTATGATGATACACAAGAATCAAATAACTGACAAAAAATATGGTAGCAAGGCAAATCAGAATACTGTCATGTGTTGCTCTTGTAAATCCATCTGTACAAACAGATTTCATAGTCCTTGAATACATAGTTGAAACTGTCTGACCGCATCTTTCGTCTGAGTGAGCCTGAAACAACACGTTTTGCTGGGGAAGACTAATTCTTCTTTTCAGTCAGAAGCAAACACAGATAGGTGATCTAAACCAGACAGCCACGATCAATATTGCCCTAATGTGTAAATATTTTATTTGAACAATATGTCTACGTGAAGCACTTTTCTTTGTGGTCTCCCTGTTTTCTTCCTCTCCCTTCCTGTTAAAACAATTACATTCAGCCCCTTCCAGCAGCCAGGTTACATGGAAGTGTAATTAGTATACTGCAGTAGCCGGACCAGGATGATGTCCCAAAGTCATCATTAAAAGCAATTCCAAAGACAATATAAACAGACAACATCATGTTTTCTTTACACACGGGCAGCTAAAACTTCCTTACTTGTACTGCATGATGCCAATGGACATACACCAAGTAAACATGTGCCACACATACCATTCGATGTGTGTAAACTGAACCAGTCTGGGTTCAAAGCCAGCAGTGGAGTTCAGGTTTTCCTGTTTTTTTTTTTTTTTTTCAGCAAGGGTGCCCGGTCGTAATGCAAGATAACCTTTCAAGTAACTTCTTCTGGGCCTCGCTGCTCTTGATCAAAGAGCTGCATGAACCTATGGACACAACCCATTACAGACCCAGTGGGCTGGCAATAGTTCCCAAAGTCCCAGTCATCTAAAGAAAACTCAAGGTAGTGGTAGTTTGAACAAAGGCTTGAAACATATCCATGAAATTTTAATTGCTTTTTTTTCAAACAGCACAGCCCTGCAATGAATTTCTCCACATTGCATAAAAGTGTAATGCCCACTAGATTTTCATGGTTGTGGCTTTGTAGAAAAAAAAAATATATATGTACAAAAAACGTAGAACTCCCAGATGTTGGAGGTAGACAGTTGCTTTTCAAAAATCCTAGTTTTGGTCCTTTATTTTATTCAGCAGTGAAAAGCCATGAATACAGAACAAATAACAGCTGTTACAATTCTCAACCATGACTTCTAATGTCAGAGAATTCAAGATATGGACACAGTACACAGTAATGAAAAGTATCAAAAATTAGTTTACCTCAATAAAAGATAAATAAACAAAAAAAGGGTATCCACCAAATACATAAACATATGTTTTTTTGTTTTTTTTGTGTTTTTTTTTTTGCTACAGTTCAAATTTACTGTATACATAGGGCATCATATTCTCGATCATTAGCGAATGAGAGAGTAGAAAGGATACATGACTCAATTGCCAGACATAATGCTTCATAAGGTATGCACAGAAGTACAAGCATAAATACACATATTAGTTTAAAGCCTTACAACAGCTACGCAAAGCAGATGCAGAAAAAGCAGGTTTGCTATTCTTAGCAAGCAATGACAGAGGAGTAAAAATTCATGAAATGCAGAAAAGCAACTTTTCTTTTCTTAGAAAAAAGTCTGGTCATTTTATGGGTCCACCAACATTTTTACATAATATGCACAATTATCAAAATACAGACGGAGCATGTCAGAAAAACCCAACAAACCTAAACTCTAGTGACGAAGCAAACTGCAGTTTTGGAGGTTTTTCTGGTATTATGTGCAAGCAGCTATTTTAAACATTTCTTCTTTTTTTTCTTTTTTTTTTTACAAAACCCATGCAAAATCTACAGGTTATATGCATTCTGTGGCTGAGACATCCTTTCCTTCCCAAAAACAGTATAGCTGAGGTATGCATACTTTAGCATTGTACACTTAGGCCACCTTCCTGATGATAGTTATTACATGTTTTTATTCATCTTTATTTCCAGTCCACCAAAGTATTTTAGACATGCATTTGAAAACACAATATTCCCTTACAGGTAATCTTTTTAAAATGATCACTCTACAAATATTTGAAGACAACCCATGACAATGCAAATCTCCCATTTCTGACACTGGGAATGTAAACCGTCTGTTGGCCATGTCCTAAAGACAAGCATAATAAAATGCAACAGCTATTGTGGCATTTAATAACTCGTGCAATCTAACAATTGTTCTGAATTTGTTGTGCAGAGGTAGAAACTTTTAGAAAGCCTTTTGGGTGTGTGGGAGAACCCTTTTTTTCTAAGACGTTTTGTCCTCATATTTGGCGTGGTAGATGCACATCTTAAAGTCTATTTGCTGACTCCAGCAAAGAATAAATGATGAGCTTTGTTGCAATTCCCAGCTTCCATGTGGAACTGGGGTGTACACGTGTGTGTGTGTGTGTGTGTGTGTGTGTGTGTGTGTGTGTGTGTGTGTGTGTGTGTGTGTATGTGTATGTGTGTGTGTGTGTGTGTGTGTGTGTGTCTAGCAGCCCCCTCCTGTCTAAAACTGTTGGTAAAGCAATAACCATAAGCAGGTTGTGAGGTCCCTTGGTTTGAGGGAGATAAACTAAGAATTAAAAAGACTTGGCACAGAACTCAGAAAGCAACATATGTACAGTATGAACAAAGTAGATGTACATTGGTATTTCAAATACAATGCAATGCATTATTACTAATTATTAGAAAAAATCTTATGCATTGGTAGTTTTAGCAAAACAAAGAGCAGGAAAGCCAGCATACCTAAATTTTGGATGGTGTGCATGTCTTTTGAAGGGAGTGTATTGTAGCCTTACTATCCCATAGAAGAAGAGGCAGAATTTTGTGTAACTTTGGTTTGACTGAAAACAGAAATTACCATTAAAGCAACACATCCACTTTTCTAGATGACATTCACCAAGCAAAAACAAATTGTTTTTGATGATATTTCTTTATCTTTCACCTTTGTCCCAAACATTGTAAAATCACAAAACGTGTTATGAAGTATTTTCTTCAACAGGTATGTGGTGCAGCTCAGAAACACTTATCAGCCCACGGCTGTTTCTAACTTAACCTGTGTAGACATTAAGCGTTGGATGAACAATTATCACACAGTAACGCCACTATGCTAAAAAAGCAAATATCACCTAGAAAAGGTTGTTTTCATCCTTGATATCTACAATGGCTGTATTCTCTGCTTTGCTCTTACCAAGCCAGATCATTTCTTATCAACTTGAAATTCCTCTTCATTATTATTGTTATTTGGCTTTACTAGATCGTTTAATGTTTGGTTACGGTGTTTTCGGTTTCATTTAACACGGCTTCGGATAAGCCGCAGAAAAAAGAAAAAGAGACATCACATACGAGACAGTACCACTAATATTAGATATTCACAAGAAATCAATGACATAATGGGAAACTGTAAATCAAAAGCAAAAAACAACCGAACGAATGAACAAACGAAAAGAACAAAACAGGAGATTTACAACAATACAGATTCTGCACTTCCATTAAATACACAAATGTTGTTTTGGTCAGAGTTCTTCATGTTCCACATATAGCTGCTCCCTACCAGTTCCCACCACCTGCGTGTCGGTTCACATCCCATCTCCCCCAGCCATAAGTGCTGGGAGGGCTCTTTCTGCTCTCCAGGTGGACGCTCAACAAGTTATCAAATTACACATCAATTTCTTTGTACAGGGCTAAATGAAACAATCCCAGAGGTTATTAGAAGGTAGTTCATGGAAAGCTTCCTTTGTACTCATTAAAGTTACAGAAGAGTCAGGCTGCTTCTGTCTGAGCTATTGGCCATTGATAGAGTTGGCTTTGGTTTCTAGCTGTTGCCTTTGACTGTTTGCAGGTAGACAAAGCTTTAGAACGAGGAGGTAAAGAGAACAGTAATAGATTATGCAGAAATGCATTTTTTTTCACTATGGTGCTTGCACAAACAGTTACGTTTCAGCTTAATATCTCACGTCACATTTCAGCACAAACAGAAAGAGACTGGAAGCCTACTTTTTTTGGACAGTTGCAACAGTCTGACACTGTGGTTCTGTTATTGGTGACTAAACAAATGTCATTTACAGTTGGTGGTGCCAAAATGATAATTTAATGAATGGAAAAAAAGAAATACTGGTCAATAAAATATAGCGACATACAATCTGTGACACTAATTTCTGATACTACTCCTGTGCAAATGAATAAAGAGCAACAACTTGAATTGGACCAGCAATTGTTTCTAATATCAACAACTACTGTATGTTTGAAATTCACACTGAATGAAACTAAAACTATTTTTGGCAGTATATGAGGCCATTAGCTTTCTACACAACAGACTTCCTCCATCTCGTTCAGTACATGAGCCCATGTTAGCCAAATCTTTTTTTTTCCCCCCTCATGTATGGCCAAGCCATTTGAGTTTATAAGGAACTAAGTCTTTGTGGGTTAAAAACCAAGCAGTTTATGCCTGTCATTTCTGGTTCCCAAAGGGCTGTAACAAAAAGTTCCTTTAGGCTGTCTCCTCGATGCATGCTCAATAAATAGTCACAGTAAAAGTTTTGCCGTGTGTAGTTGGTAGTGGCGTGGTAACGGAGGCCTGCAAATTTGACCCTGTGGCTGCAGTTTGTCTCAGTCCATTACTCCAGGTCCTCAGACAAATTCCCTTCCTCCAGCTCTCTGTCCTCCTCCAGCTCCGGACTGTGATTGGCCGTTGTCACTAACGACATTGGACACTCGTCGTCGTCCATGTTTAATGGTTCTTCTTTGACATGAATGGGTGGCCTGAAATAAGCAAATGATATTTATTCATCATTTTCAAATCTGTATAACCCCCATACCTTATGCGATCTAATTAGGAAAACATACAGCTGGCTTTAATGTTCTTTCGATGACAACATATCAATAGAG